>NC_059102.1:53013171-53624485 GCF_020740685.1 Jaculus jaculus
AAAAAAGGATAGAAGAAACCTAGAGTCATGCTATGACCAGTCCTGTCTCGCATCTTCTAGTGTGGAGGTGGCCATCTCTCCAGAAACGGGTTTGGGGAAAGGAGGCTAGGGTTATCTGCTCTCTGCAGCAGCCCTGCACCAAACTCCATGTTTCCCTCCCAATCTAGGGGACACATAGTGTAGTATAGGAGGGTCTAAGCTAGGATATCTATGCCCATCCTAGTCAGCCAGGCTCTGAGCTTGAGCTCCTCCAGACCTCCCTGTGCCCAGCCCATATGTCTCATATCACAGCATATGGAATGTATCAGAAACATCACACGCCCTAGTATGGAGGCTTCTGTGCTCACTCCTGTCTTGATAGCCTAAGAGCCCTTCTGGGAGAGGGTTATTCTAGGACCTCTTTCCCATCTCCCTGGTGGGAGCCTGGGGGTTAGGTCCTCCCTGGTCTGTGAATGTTTCAGAATGGGTTAGGGACTAGAAAGTCTTTGTTACATTATCCAGGGATAATTCCTGGTATTGCCTATTTTAAATGCATAGGTTAGAGCTATTAACTGTCATAGCCAACTGAATCCTATATATTTTTTGACAATCCTCTAAAATATTAGGTACTGGGATTAAGAGTGAACCACCAATGGCACCTCATATGCTCACATGTGGTGTAGGTCACTAGCCTGCGCTGGGTACAGTGTGGGTGTCCTGCTCCACTGCTGTTTGGCCTGATCTTGTTTTTTTTGCCAGAGTCTCTTTTTACTGACTCTGGAGTTTGTGGGACTCGGACAAGTATTGGATCTCTGCTCCCCTGAAGGACTGGGGTTAAGGGCACACACGGCCTCACTCAGCTGCTTTATGTGGGATTTGGAGATTTGAACTCAGGCAGTCTGAGGCCCTCATGTCCTTGCAGGAAACATACCTAGTGGCTGAGCCATTTCTCCAGCTCTAATAGTTTCTTTAAGAGCTACTTCTTGGGTTTGAGAGATTGCTTAGTGGTTAAGGCGCTTGCCTGCAAAACTTAAGGATGTAGTTCGACTCCCCAGATCCACGTAAGCCAGATGCACAATGTGGCGCATATGTCTGGAGTTCATTTGCAGTGGCTAAAGCTCTGGTACTCCAATTCTCTCTTGGTCTCATTAAAAAAAAGAAGAAGAAAAAGAAAACAACTCAAAACAAGATCACTGAATCAAAATTGATTTTTTTTTTTTTGTGGCTCCAGGGCCTATACCATTAAGAATGAATGGTCAACCATTGTAGAAGCCAATGACATAATTCTTCTGTATTTATTCATCAATTTGAAACAAAGTTAGGATCGGTTTTTCTATTTTTTAAAAGTATTTTATTTTTATTTATTTACTTAAAAGAGAGAGAGGAGGGAGAAAGAGAATGGGCACAACAGGGCCTCTAGTCACTGCAAACGAACTCCAGATGCATGTGCCACCATGTGCATATGGCTTACATGTGCACTGGGGAATTGAATCTGGGTCCTTTGGCTAGTGCCTTAACCACTAAGACATCTCTCCAGCCCTCTATTTATTTTTACATTTTAGAAATTCATATCTAAAAATTAATTTTTAAATTATGTAAAACACACACATTCAACCAAAACTCTAGACAGCACAGAATGTACCCTTTTACCTCCTCTTCTCTTTCTTCCTTTTCCTCCCACTGTCTGAAACAATTAGCTAAGTGTGTATGTCTGGTTTGTATTTTTGTTGCATTGTCTGAGAAAATACAAATACTTATATTTATATTTGCCTCCCCTTTATTACACACTGGTTCCATTTTTACAAGCCCTGTTTTGTGCCTGCCTGTTTGCATTGAACAATGCACCTTGGTGCTCACTCAACCCCACAGTACAGAAATCTTCCTCATTCTTTTTTCTGCTTAATACTCCTCTGGGTAGATATTGTTATGAAGGATTCTTCCTCGTTCCTTTCTGCTGCTGCAGAATGCGACAGTGTGTGGCTGGGCCTGTCATTTATTTAACAAGCTCCCTGTGATGGACCCTTGGCTTTCTTCCAGTATTTTCTACTACAAACAATATCACAAGGAGTAGTATTGATCCCACTCACCTTAGGTCTGGTATAAACGTTTACCAACCAGCTCTCTGGAGGAAAAAAAAAAGACAAGATAAAACTAATACAAACCAAATAAGAATGACCCTGACATGTAGGCTTTGCCCAGTTCCAGGGTGAATTGCTCCCAGCATGGCCAAAGTGAAGTCAGTGAGCATGGCATCAGAAAGAGGATAGTAAATTGACTTTTATGCAGCAAGTTCACCATTAAGACAGGGCAGAAGAAAAACATCACAAAGGCATGAGAACCATGGAAGGTAATAAAAATATTTGGAGCTGGGAGTCGTGGCACATGCCTTTAATCCCAGCACTTGGGAGGCAGAGGTAGGAGGAGCACAGTGAGCTCAAGGCCACCCTGAGACTCCATAGTGAATTCCAGGTCAGCTGCAATATTCCACCTGCTGTGACAGAGGTGATGTCCAGTTTCTGCTCATACCATCCTTTCCTCTGCCATCATGGAGCTTCCCCTTGAGCCTGTAAGCCAAAATAAACACTTTCCTCCTACCAATTGCTTCTGGTCAGGTATTTTGTCCCAGTAACAAGAAGGTAAGTATAACAATGTGGGTACTAAAGAATTAAACCCAGGCCAGCAGGCTTTGCAAGCAAGTGCCTTTAACCATTGAGTCATCTTCCCAACCATATTTTAAATGTTTGCTTTCCTTTTTTTGTTAATATCTAAAAATATATCTGATTTTCTTGTTTATCTTCTTTTCAGCAATCTTGATAAATTCACTAATTAAAGCCAATTATTATCTGCATATCATTTTTTAATTTCTAGATATTCCAAACATGATGCTCGAGTCCAACATTAATTTTCCTTCTTTCCCTTCTGTATATTGAGTACAATGCCACATTGAGGAGATACAGTGATAGATCTCCATGTCTTCTGAATCCTTGATGAAGAACTTCCAATTGTCTACCTTAAATGTGCTACCTTAAATCTTTACCAGATTGTGCCAGCTCCTCCTAAGCCAATTTAGCTCAGTTTTGTTAATAAATGTATATTGAATGATATCATTTTTTAATTAAATTTGCCAATGTAAGACATAAATTTTACTTCATGACCATGAACAGTAGTGACATCTTATTTTATTTTCTTATAATGCCCTTGTCAGATATTATAGAAAATATAATATAAGTTTCAGAAAATAAGCTCAGAAATGTTCACTGTTTTCACTTTTCAGAAGAATTTGTATAATATTTGTTCTTTTCCTACATTTAAATATATTTATATTTATTTATTTGAGAGGGAGAGAAATAGAGAGAGAGAGAGAGAGAGAGAGAGAGAAAGCCACTGAAAACAAACTCTAGATGTGTGCACCCTTTGTACATCTGGCTTACATGGGTCCTGGGGTATCAAACCTGGGTCCTTTGACTTTGCAGGCCTAAAACATTAAGCAATCTCTCCAGCCCTGGTTTTTTTCTTTCTCTTAAATATTTGGAAGTATTGACTAGACATCTGTCCTATTACTTCATATTTTATTTATTTTTCTTTCTTTCTTTTGGTTTTTGGTTTTTTGCTTTAGACCAGGGTGATCTGCAATTCACTATGTAGTTTCAGGGTGGCCTTGAATTTATAGCAATGCGCCTACCTCTGCCTTCCAAGTGCTGGGATTAAAGGTGTGTGCCAACATGCCTGGCTTTTATATTTTAATTGTAATGAAATATAAAATATGAATGACTTTAATATTTAAAACTTGAAGATAAAACTTCTTTATGGTCAACTACATAGTTAATCTTAGTAAATATTCTTCATGCTCTGGGAAGGAAACATGATGGCACTTATTCTGTCTTATAAATGGTACTATATCAAGTTTATACTTCAGGCCATTCAGATCTCCATTTTTAAATAATTAGTGTCTAATATAAACTAGTATTTTCCACATAGTGATTGGAACATAAAACATTTAAACTCCATTATCGTTGGTGTTTATATTGTTGTGCATTTTAACTTTATTCAAATCCAGAAAACAGAATTTGTAGCAGAAAAAGTAGAGCTAGTGTTTTTCATATATACAAATTCATGCTCGCCTTTTCTTGTGCTTGTCCTTCCTTCTTACACTCTGTATTTCTGACTAGGACCACTGTTATTTTTCATGAAGAATTCTTTGTATATTTCTTCTGATATGGGTCTCCTGGAAAGGAATCTCCTTTGTCTAGAAATGTCATAATTTCACCTTTACATTTGTCGCCTCTAAAATGTCCCAGGCCTTGTGGTGTTCTTACCAGTGCCTGGGCTCCTCAGCATGCCCATCCACCTGTTCTGACCCACCTACGCTGTAAGCATGAGTGCCTTTCTTTCTGGGTATTTGTAGACTAGCTCTTCCCTGTGCAATTCAGCAAGCTTGTTCCTCCTCCAGTGGGCTGCAAGAACATTGCCTCTAGTGAGAGCTGAACCTGAGCCTGGGGACAGAGAGCCTTCTCTGCTTGTCCATTACTGGGCATTTCCCTCTGAGCTAGTGTGTTCTTCAGTATTATAATTACTTCCCCATTGGAGTTAGAGATTCTTTACATCAAATTCTCCCTGTTAATACACTTCTTCATTTAAAAAAAATATATCTATTTGAGAGAGAGAGAGGGAGAGGGAGGAAGACACAGATACAGACAGAGAATGGGCACATCAAGTCCTCCAGCCACTACAAATGAAGTCCAGATGCAAGTGCCACCTTGTGCATCTGGCTTCTGTGGATCCTGGGGAATCGAACCTGGGTCCTTAGCCTTCTCAGGCAACTGCCTTAATTGTTAAGCCATCTTTAAAGCCCCAAATTCTGCCTGCTTAAATTATTTAGTGTGCAATGAACTCTGTGAACTACACAACTAGCCAGCCAGTGGTACAAGAGTGGCGTGACTGTCACGGAGGTAACCAAGTGCTCTCTGGCTATGAGGCCCACTCCATGAGAGGGGATTCATGCCTGGTACTGAAAACCTAGTCAAAAGCCTGTGGCTGGAAAGGTCATAAGGCCTTTAGTTTGGCTAAATGGATATGCCGTGCTCATTAAATTTTCATCTAAATATTTATGTTTTTATCTATAGATTCATGCTGCTCTCACCTTTGGTCAGAAAAACTTTTTGCAGATGGTGGGGGGATTCACAACTTCAGAAGTGGAGTAGACATTGCTCTCATGACACCACAGCAGCTCATCCCAAGTTGAACTGTCATTATTTAGATTTAAAGGCTTATAATGTTTTATGTAAATTTCCTGAAGTCTTATAGGATGAGCCATTTTGGGGTCATAAATAGAAAAACATGCTGAGGGCTGGAGAGATGGCTTAGCACTTAAGGTGCTTGCCTGCAAAGCCAAAAGACCCAGGTTCGATTCCCCAGGACCCACAGAAGCCAGATGCACAGGATGGCACATACATCATTAGCAGTGGCTGGATGACCTAGCATGCCCATTCTCTCTCTGATAAATAAACAAAGAACAAGGTGCTGAAAAATCTACAAAAATTGGGGAATTCCCAAGTATAGTTTCAGGAGAGGAAGCTGGGGGACATGCCCTGCTTCAGGCACTTTTGTAAGTTGGGCGTGAAGAGTTTTAAGCAGATTCCTAAGCAACTGCCACTGAAGCATTTTGGCTCTAAAAAGGTGGTCACCTCCCTGTAACCTTAGGAAAATTTGTTCAGAAGAATTAAATATACATGCCATAGGTGACATCTTCAAATTTTGGAGGGGTTTCCTTGATTTGCACATATGTTACCTACATCCAACATGAAGTCCATTTGGAGCATGATCAAATGTTTCCCGGCTTTAGTATTTAGCAATCAACCTTTTGTCTTTCCCACATTTCTATGTCACTTATTCACCTAACATTTCCTTGAAATTCATTTTCTTTTTCTTAAAGGAATATATTTTAAGAGAAATGATAACACTGTCTTAAATTAGAAACCAACACCACTTTTCAAAAACATAGTGAAATAAAAACAGTGAAAATAAAATGATTTTATTAAGTGGCACAAAAGCTCAAACCTCATAAAAAACAGATCCAGAGTCTGCAGAGAAAGCAACACTAAATTGGATCTCTGTCTTGCCCACCAAGGCTCAGGCAGCATCACAGAAGAGGGGGTGGGAAGACTGTAAGAGCCTCAGGGTGAACGGGAGTAGAGTGAGACACCACGTTTCCCCCATCCCTGCAGAGACTGGATGCGGCGTCCTGGTCACTAAAGTGAATACCAATAATCTCACCAAAGACTCTCAGCAGAATTGGGGTGGGGGATAGGGAGGCTATGTGTATAACCTTTTTATAAAATTTTTTTTTTAAAAAGACTATTGCCTGTTGAAGATTCTGAGACACGGTCTGCTCTCTAGAAGAATGAATAGTAGTTACAGAGTTACTGAAGCCAACAGGCTGACACTGAGTAGTTTTTTTTTTTTTTTTTTTTTTTTTTTTAATTTCAAGGTGGTAGCTCTCTACAGTCCAGTCTGACCTGGAATTCACTATGTAGTCTCAGGGTAGACTCAAACTCATGGTACTCCTACCTCTGTCTTCTGAGTGCTAGGATTAAGGATGTGTGACACCATGCCTAACGTTAATAGTTTGTTTGTTTTTTTTTAATCATAACCAGAATTCAAAGAAATTGAAAATAGTATGTTTCCCTCAAAATGTTCTTTTTACTAAGAATTTGTTGGCTCCTTTCCATGCCACAAATGTTTCTAACGCCTAGCTTAGCCCAGGATAGGTACGGTTATGGTCTAACACAAAACTCTAAATTTACTTAAAATATTATGAGGCGTTTTTTCACATGCTATTTTGTATGTAATTTTTTAATTATGATATTTTTGGAAATTTTTAACACAATTACTAGTTCTCAAGCATGAACTTTGTAGATGACAACATTCTGTCAAAATATCAAAAAGTTGGACATCCTTGGAAAGCATCTCTTACACCACACCTTGTATAGTCTTCAAGGCCTCTTTCATCTTGTAACATCTGGGGTGTTCTAATGTCTTCCTTTTCACCAACAATCACTGTCTCTCTCAATGCTGAATGTCACTATGAAAAAAGGGGGAATTTTATGAAAGCAAAAGAAATGGGAAAAACTCAAAAGCAGGAAGCAGTTGGGTGACAGTGACTTGGACAAAAGTCATCTTGCCTTAGAATATTTCCATGGGCTTTCTCAGACATTTTCTTTTTCACTTTCTTGCACTTCTCACTGAAGGTTTGTGTTAAAATAAGCATATTCTTCTAAAATGCCATAAATCTGATCAGTTCTAGTATCCTGAGAGACAAAACACATGTTGATCTGTCAGTGAGGCAGTGTGAGAGGGTATCACTGAGTCAATGGGCAGGATTGGAACATGATCTGTAGGTTATACAAAGGTACTAGAAAAATGTTAATTTTTAATCTTTTTTGTTTGGTTTTTGAGGTAGGGTCTCACTCTAGCTCAGGCTGACTGAGAATTCACTATCATCTCAGGGTGACCTCGAACTCACAGTGATGACCTACCTCTGCCTCCCTGGAGTGCTGGGATTAGAGGCTCACTGCAGCAATGAGGGGCACAGGAGGGCTGAGAAGAGAAGAGATTAACCCACCTGAGCCACATGCACTGAGGATGGGGGTGACTGACCAAAGGTCAGCTCTGGGGCCACCAAGCAGAGAAGGTAAAGTGAATTCCAACCACAGAAACACAGATGGGCACCACGTAGCACCTCTTCATCACTTGGCCAAGATTTCTTCTACTGTGTCTGGTCTTCCCAACCTGAGTGACCACCTGAGTCCTATCTTCATGATCCTGTTTAATCAGAATAAACACTAAACACTGAAGTACAATTACTAACATTTGACTATAATTGGCAGAACCATGGACAGCACCCAACTTTGCATGACAAATTCTGAAGACACGAAAAGAAATTTCTGCGTTAATATGCTAAAAGTGCTTTAGCTGGCATGGTGGCCCAAGCTTTTAATCTCAGTCCTCAGGAGGCAGAGGTAGGAGGATCGCCACTCTAGACTACTTAGAGTCTACATAGTGAATTCCAGGTCAGCCTGAGCTAGACCCTACCTTGAACAAAAACAAAACAAAACAAAACAAAATAAGAACAACCCCTCCCCGCCCCAATACTGCTAAATTCATAGACAAGAAAATCCAACTCCCTAATGGCTCTAGATGACTTTCCCAAGGTTATGGAGAGTTGAAACACAAAGCAAAGTGTTCAACTTTAACTCCACATCCAAGTGCTCCTGCCCTATACGGCACAGCTTCCCAGCACAGAAGGATGGTATGGGGGAGAAGATGAAGGGGTAAGTGTAGGAGACAGCAGGGGACACCTGCTGTGTCTTCTTTCCAAGATTTCTTTTCCTCTGATTTTGGCAAATGCATCTCTATCTCTTGAGGAGCTAGCTTTCCCATGATGTAGGGAATGTATTGAGTCCTCTGTGGTCAATGGGGATGATGTGTTCCAGTCTGGGCCAATTAGGTTCTCACACATGATTTCAAAATGAGTGGGATGAATCCAAAAGTATATATATAGTAGAAGATGATAAATTTCCTACTAGAACCCCAAAGTAGCAGATTTCACAAATTGGAAGAAAGTTCGATTTCATATACTGTGGGATTGTGCATGTGTGAATCTGTATCATATGCCCATCCATCTGTCTACACATATAACACACAATCAAATGCCTTTGTAAATTATATTTTTCCTTAACTTTTGCTATAATTCTTTCTTGTTCTTGTATGATTCACCTTCCCCAAGTTAACAAGAATGAAGAAGTGTTTTATGGCTTTTCAAATCCATAGATCATATATGCATTTTTCCTCAGTCTTAGGCAGTAATGCAAAATAGAGTTTAACCCCAAGGTAATAATAAATTTCTCAGTTTAAAAATAGAAATAGTTTAGCCGGGAGTGGTGGCACATGCCTTTAATCCCAGCCCTTGGGAGGCAGAGGTAGGAGGATTGCCATGAGTTCGAGGCCACCCTGAGACTCCATAGTGAATTCCAGGTCAGCCTGGGCTAGAGTGAGACCCTACCTCGAAAAACCATAAAAAAAAAAAAAAAGAAATAGTGGAGTAAGGGAGATGGCTCAGCTGTTAAAGTTTCTTTCTTTAAAAACAGAAATAGTGGCCTGGTGTGGTGGTGCATGCCTTTAATCCCAGCACTCTGAAGACAGAGATGGGAAGATTCTCATGAATTTGAGGTCATGCTGAGACTACATAGTGAATTCCACATCAGCCTGGGATAGAGGGAGACCCTACCTTGAAAAACAAAAAACAAACAAACAAAAAATTAGAAATAGCAAAAGCCTATTCACAATAAACCTTAAATCTGCCTCTGTGCTATATTATTATTGTTCTTTCTGTTGAATGAGCTCATAAATTGCCAAGTTTGGATCAATTTATGCTTAGTTCACAGCTAATGTAAGGTCACCTTCTATCTTATGATTCCTAGTTATCCTGTTCAATTAAGGTACATCATTACACTTTTTGTAGGTAACTGAATAGCATTATTCAAAATAGTAGATTAATAGAGTGTATCTGGATATACCCTTAGAGAACAGGATAAGGGTGAGAGGAAGAAAGAAACTATTAGGCAACTGTGTGGCAAAAAGAATTTATATCAAACAGATTTGGGGGTCTATAATTCTGATTCTGGTGCTGTCACTAACCAAGTTATCCTTTGTATGTCATATAACTTCTTTGAGCAGATGAAGTTGCCTCTAACATTCTTCATTCATATACGCAATTAATTTTTCAAAGGTATCCATTCTTATTATTGTCATGAGGGACCAACAATGGGGCACTCAAAGAGCCTTTCCAGATTTTGAAAATATACACTTATGAGGGAATTGATTGTAACTCTCTGTAAGGAAGAAAGACTTAGCAGAACACCATTCACGCCTAACCACTCCTATGGTCTTGCTTCATGTGGCTATAAACACATTCATCTCTGGACACTGTGATGTTATAAGGGCTTTGAACCACAGAAACTGCAGTGTGACAGTAGATTAAAGGTCTAATACCCGAGTTCTGGCCTTTGCTATAGACCCTTAGTTCACTTGTTAGAACCATGCTGCATTCATAAACCTCACTCAAGGCTGCTTAAACACAAAGGAGAGATAGCTTACCAGCTAAGACACTTGTGTGCAAAGCTAAAAAGGATCCCGGTTCGATTCCCCAGCACCCACATAAGCCAGAAGCACAAGGTGGTGTATGCATCTGGAGTTCCTTTGCAGTGGCCCTGGCATGCCCATTCTCTCTCTCTCTCAAATAAATAAATTATATATATATATATATATATATATATATATATATATATGAACAACAAAAAAAATCCCACAAAGGACTGTAAGCTCTATGGAGAGACTGAATTATCACACTTCAGGAATACACCTGAACAAAATGAAAATTATGAGCCCAAATACAGCCAGGACTCATCTTGTTTCTGATCCTCCTGACATGCCGAGATTTTCTTTTTTATATATAAGAATCTGGCTTTGAATGTGGCATTTCATGGTTCTAGGACCCTAGATGATTACATTAATTTATTCACTCAAGTGGTTATTGCTTTTAAGCCTAACTCAAAATGAGGCACATGTTCTTGATCTCTGGATTTTATCATAGTGACAAGGAAAATGTCTGTCCCCAGAGAATTCATCTGTCATAGACAGAATCATATAATAATGGTGGACAGAGTCATATAGCAAGTGTATAAAACATGAGCCAGGCACTGGTGACTGCTATGGAGTTATAAGAGGTTAGACTAGCCATCATAAGAGCTTATGGAGCGTGGACCAAGAGGTAAAGTAGGTGAAAAGGTAGATATTAAAGTGTTTTGAATGTTGCCAGCATTATAGTTGAAGTGTTACATATGGAAATATAGAAAGAAAGCAGAATTAGAAATCACAGACAGCCCAAGGCATGTGAAGGACGCAGGTGATCTGAAGACTGAGCGCTCAAGCTCTCCAGACTTGGGCATTGGAGGTTTGAGAACAAAGCTACCAATGAGACAGAGAAGGAATAGAGGTGAGGGAGCAGAACCAGGCGAGACGGGTGCTCAGGGCATCACTTGGAGAAAGTGATCAGCACTCCAAATGCTACTGAATGATGGAGACTGTCAAGCCTGAAAATTGACCACTGGGAATGGATGCCACAGGTCACCTTTTAGTGAAATGGTAGAGACCAACATTCCACTGAATACCATGCAATTCTCAGTTCCAGTGTTAAAACTCCTAACGATAGGGACATGCTTAAACTGGGCCAGATAAGATACCCATGTTTAAACCAAGCACCTGGCTTCAGGGAAAGGAAATCTGTTGGCTCAGTTGTAATCAACAGTGGGGGGATCTCCAGATGTCACTGTGAGCAGAGCGGCATTCCTGAGATATAGGCATGAATGGAGAAAAGAGGTAGTTCTTGGCAGAATGATGACTCCGCTCTGGTTGTTGTGTGTAGTAGGGCAAGAGTGGAGGCAGGGTCCTCCTTACATTGGATCCTTAATCCTCAATACTCAAGATGAGACTGAAAGGCCCAGTTTCTAAGAATCAGTGTCAGAATCAGACACATGAGAGCAGGTGGTCAGTGACCCCAGCACACACTGCACCTTTAGTCTGAGCGAGTCGCTGCGGCAAGCACGAGGTCTTCCCAGCATCCTCCCCGATGCAGGTCCCCACCAGGGCGCACTCCTCCAGCCTCGTGACCGGCACTGCGCCCCGCGAAGACGCTGTCCTCATGTACATGCAAACCAGCGGGCTTAGAGATTCCGCTAGTGCAAGGACAATGGTTTGTCTCTCGAGGTGAAATTTCACGAGCTCTAGAAAAATCTGCTATTATTATCTTACAAAACAAAGCAGAAAGAGTGCATCCCAAGAGATGTTCAAAGGGAATAGCAATATAAAGCTCAAGAAAAAAAAAAAATAGAAGAAGAAGAAATCACTGGCAAAGAGAGGAAAGAATGCGATGGACAAGCATTCATTTTTTTAAAAATATTTTTATTTTTATTTATTTATTTGAGAGCGAGAGAGAGGAGAGAGGGAAAGAGAAAGAGAGAGAACGGGCACACCAGGGCCTCCAGCTGCTATAAACAAATTCCAGATACATGTGCCACTTTGTGCATCTGGTTTGCATGGGTCCTGGGGAAATCGAACCTAGGTCCTTTGGCTTTGCAGGCAAGCGTCTTAACAGCCAAGCCATCTCCCCAGCCCAGGAGTGGTTTTTATAATTATTATTTTAAGTTTTTATTAGCATTTTCCAGGATTATAAAAAAGTATCCCATGGTAACACCCTCCCCCCCCCCACTTTCCCCTTTGAAATTCCATTAAGCATTATTTTTGTTTGTCTGTTCTTTTCTTTTTTTCAAGGTAGGGTCTCGCTCTAGCCCAGGCTGACCTGGATGACACTGTGGAGTCTCAGGGTGGTCTCAAATGCAAAGCAATCCCCTGCCTCTTGAGTGCTGGGATTAAAGGCATGCACCACGACATCCAGGTTTTCTTTTCTTTTCTCTTCTCTTTCTTTCTTTCCTTCCTTCCTTCTTTTCCTTTTTTTTTTTTTTTTTTTTTTTTTTTTTGAGGTAGTGTCTCACTCTAGCTTAGACTAACCTGGAATTCACTCTGTAGTATCAGGGTGGCCTTGAACTCATGGTGATCCTCCTAACTCTGCCTCCTGAGTGCTAAGATTAAAGGCATGCGCCACCATGCCTGCCTGGCTACAGCATCCTTTAATTTACTTTTCTTCTGTCTATTTGCATGCCATGGGGATTTGCCCTTGTTCCTTCTGGTTCTGACAAAGCATTTTATCTGGAGAGGTTTAAAAGAAGATCTTGAGGAACTATAACCCCAAATAAGCCCAATTACTTTTTGGCTGTATGTTACATACTTAAGGAGGCTTATTAATTCTTTGATACAAACGAGTCCTATTACAAGAAAAGCCCGAGGGAATTTTGTTCTTATCCACACAGAATTAAGAATGGTTAAGAAGTACTAAGGCCAATGTCACTGCAGTTGGAGGTATCCTGTCTTATTTCGCATCGCCAGAATTCACTGACAAGTCTCAGAGCAGCTGTACTTTACTTTTTCTTTTCTTGTTTTGTATTAGCCTCACTTGCTAAGTGAACCCTGCAATCAAGGTTAAAGATGCTGAGGTTTTGAAACTTCAGTTGTAAATTGAGCTTATTTCCAGACTTTATTTTCATTTGTATTTACTTTAGAATCATGCTTACTCACATGTAAGACTTCTATAATCCCGAGATATGAATAAACTCCCATGATGCTTCTCTTTTTTTTTTCCTCACACAGGAAATTAATATATTTTTTTCCCTGATGACACTTAATAATTTATCACTGAGTCCAGGGTACAATATTTCCCTTGAATTTCTGGCAACAGAAGAGATAGCTTTGTTTATCACTTTTATACTCCCAGCAACCTTGCATTCGGGTGGGGATATGTTGTTAGTTTGGACAATGAACTGGAAATAACCATGACATGGCACTTAAGAGCAGATATGGACTCTCTGGCTTACACCATGTTGATGATCCTTGATTCCAGTGTGTCATAAATGCAAAGGGCGGTTCTACAGTTTTCAGCACATCTCATATTGGAATGAACACATAGCAATGAAAACATAAATAGTTGTTTTTTCTTTTTCCTTTTTTAAATTTTTTTCAGGTAGGGTCTTACTCTAGCCCAGGCTGACCTGGAGTTCACTATGTTGTCTCAGGCTGGCCTTGAACTCATAGTGATCCTCCTACCTCAGCTTCCCGAATGCTGGAATTAAAGGCATGAGCGCTACACCTGGTGATAGTTGTTTTCTTAAACCATGAGATCAGAGATTGTTTGGTCATCACAACATAGTTTAGTATATAGCTCAGTTGATCTGGACCCAAATTTCCAGTGTCCTCTCAAAAGAAATCCTTTGATATAAGTTAGATATGGTGTGGGATTTCTTTTTGTTTTTTTGGGGTAGGGTCTCACTCTAGCCCAGGCTGACCTGGAATTCACTATAGAGTCTCAGGGTGGCCTCGAACTCACAGCAATCCTCCTACCTCTGCCTCCCAAATGCTGGGATTAGAGGCTTGCACCACCATGCCCAGCTTGGTGTAGAATTTTTTTTAATATTGTATTTTTTTTTTGGTTTATTTTTATTTATTTATTTGAGAGCAACAGACAGAGAACGAGGCAGAGAGAGAGAGAGAGAGAGAGAGAGAGAGAGAGAGAGAGAGAGAGAGAATGGGCACGCCAGGGCTACCAGCCACTGCAAACGAACTCCAGACGCGTGCGCCCCCTTGTGCATCTGGCTAACGTGGGACCTGGGGAACCGAGCCTCGAACCGGGGTCCTTAGGCTTCACAGGCAAGCGCTTAACCGCTAAGCCATCTCTCCAGCCCTTAATATTGTATTTTTATCTATTTATTTGAGAGAGAGAGAAAACTGGTATGCTAGGGCCTCCATCCACTGCAAACAAAGTCCAGACTCATGGGCCACCTAGTACATCTGGCTTACATGGGTCCTGGAGAGCTGAACATGGGTGCTTTGGCTTCTCAAGCAAGCAACTTAACCGCTAAGACACATCTCCAGCCCATCTCTGTTTTGCCTATGAAATTGAAGGACTTTAAGTGCACGTACCAAGGTTTCTGCAGAAGTCCTCCACATGGCTTCATTGCTTTTTCTAGCCCCTGACTGCTCCAGCACAATCTTCAAGCATCTTCTAGGAGAACCTTCATACAACTCAGAACAGACCACTGTTTACTACACAATGTGAAGTCAAGGACTTGCCTCACCCTATTGCCTTTATCTTCTTGACTACCTGTTCTCCAGAGACACCACTGTCCATTAGTTTTCAGCACATTCTATTCTGTCAGTGTTCTGAGGACCTGGCCTTGCTACTCATTGTACCAGGAAATCTGCTCCTTTCCCTCTTTCTTCCTAGCAATGTCCAATCGTCAATGCTTGTGAGCCCTGTCTCAGATGCAGGCCGAGCGTTTTCTTCTCTAGCTTCTTGCTCCATTCTACAGTTTCAACATTTTTGCATATATTTTTCTCTCATTTTAGCCTCTGTATACTTACTTGTATTTTCTGTTTTTTTAAATATTTTATTTATTTATTTGAGAGAGAGAGAGAGAGAATGGGTGCACCAGGGCCTCTAGCCATTGCAAATGAACTCCAGATGCATGCACCACCAAGTTTATCTGGCTAACATGGGTCCTGGGGAATCAAACCTGGGTCCTCGGATTTCGCAGGCAAGTACCTTAACTGCTAAGCCATCTCTCCAGCCCCTTAGTTGTATTTTCTGTAGAAGCTGTTTGAGATAAAGAACAAAGTGTGTTGGTTTCTGTTCCCTCAGCCTTAGCATCCTAGGTACAGAGGATTGCATTGAGAAAATGAAGATAAAGATTTCTTATTGGCTATGACTTCTATTCAACCTCATGGCACCAAGGTTTCAGTACCCCTTGCTGGTGTCTTCTGGGCTCTTACCAGCAGGCAGAGACAGAGGAGAGGTAAAGTAAAGTGAGAGGCTGGGCAATCTACTCTAGTTTTACATGTCAATTTCCCTACTTACCATAGAATTACTTAACTGTGGTGAACTTTATTTTTCCCATAGGTCTGGATAATCATATTCAACTTGTAGAACATTGGACACAAGAACATTGTTATGAGTACTAAGGACAAAATTTCAGTTCTCTTTTCCACCAACTCAGAGGTCAGGCAGGGAAACTGAACTCTTAGTGTAAGTTATCTGAAGATTAGTCTCTTGGTAAGTGGATTCCCCCCACCTCCCCTTTTTTTCTTTTTGAGGTAGAGTCTCACTCTAGCCCAGGCTGACCTAGAATTCATCATGTAGTCTCAGGCTGGGCTTGAACTCAAAGCAATCTTCTTCACAGTGATGCTCCTACTTTTGCCTCCCAAGTGCTGTGGTTAAAGGCATTCACCTCCAGACCTGGCCAAAAAAATAATTTAAAACCAGAAATGCAGCGTGCACTTCTTGATTGAAGCAAATTGTTAGGAGGGGTTTTGGATTGGAAAGCTATGCTGTCCCACATTTGGCTTTTACTAATAGAACATGTTTTCTACTGTGTGTACATTAATAAAAATTTATCAAAAGCCAGATATGGTGGTACATACCTTTGGTCCCAGTACTCAGGAGGCAGAAGTAGGATCATCAGTGTGAGTTCAAGGGTAGCCTGGGACTACAGAGTGAGTTTCAGATCAGCCTTGGCTAAAGTGAGATCCCACCCCAATCCTCACCCCCAGCTGGGCATGGTGGTGCATAGCTTAAATCTTAGCACTCCCAGGAGGCAGAGGTAGGAGGATTGCCATGAGTTTGAGGCCATCCTGAGACTACATAGTGAATTCTAGGTCAGTCTGGACTAGAGTGAGACCCTACCTTGAAAAATAAAAAAAAATTAAAATTAAAAAATATATTTATCAAGCATTATGGGAAAAAGTCTTTTTTCCAGAGTGATCTATGTCATTTTGACTGATAGGGCTTTCTGTTGTATTTGTCCAAAGCAAGTTATAGAGATTGTAGTGAACAGGGCAGCTGAGATGAATTTGGAGAGCTGATTCAAAGTTTGGGCTGCCCCCAGCATGCTGTGTGTCTGCGAGTGGACCATGTCTTCCTTCTTGTTCTCAGATTTCTCAGTTCTTAAATCCAGACTTGTTTATTTTATTTTATTTTACTTTACTTTTGGTTTTCCAGGTAGGGTATTGTTCTAGCCCAGGGTGACCTAGAATTCACATGCCCATCTATATTTGAATTTGGATAGAATTATGAAGCAGGAAGTGTTATTAGAAATAATAATATAACCTGGGAGTGGTGGAGCACAACTTTAATCCCAGCATTCAGGAGGCAGAGGTAGGAGGAGCGCTGTGAGTTCAAGGCCACCCTGAGACTACATAGTGAATTCTAGGTCATCCTAGACTTGAGTGAAACTGCCTTAAAAAAAAATTTAAATTAAAAAAAGTTTTCCTAAAAATTTGAATATAAATTAAAATATTCATAGGAATTAATAGTTTTCAAATTTTTCTCTACATTTTTCTCAGTCTCTGTGAGATAATTACTATGTTCTTGATTGAATAGATGAATAAAGGCCAACAGAGACTAAGAAATAAGTCCTTAAGTTCTCTCTGACACCACCATACCACTCTACTGAGCGTGAATTTCCCTCTCCCTGACACACAATGATTAAAATAATGAAATACAGTTAAGTGCTGTTTGAGAGAAAATGTATGAGGTGCAACTCCAAGGAAACAGGGAAGATTCCATGAAAAAGCAAAAACTAACCTTACCCATTTTTTTTTTCTTTCGCATACTCCTTGTGAGATGCTTTGGCATCAGGAGTGAGCTGAGCCTGAGAAGTTTCTCTCACCTCATTCCAGACAATTTATTCAAGCAGAAAATCCTTGAAGCTATTTTGTAATCAAGTCTGCAAACAGTTTTCACTCCCCGTATGACGAAAGCCTGGAGTAGTGAGAGGGTCTATGTGTGCTGGGTCTGCAGATGTCACTGGTACCACATATGCCAGGGCCTTCAGTTCTTCTTACATGTCCATCGGGATGGGTAGCACACCAGACTTTGATCATGGACTGGCTGCATCTTTTATGATAACCAACAAAACAATTAGAACTCCAGCATTTCAAGGTCATATCCAGCAACCACATGTTTTGTTTCGAGGAAGCGCCTTTAACCACGGAGCCAGCCCCAGATGTTGTGCTTCAGATACAGGTGAATTTGAAGTTGATGGAAAGATGAGGCTGTTATGCCAAGGAGTTTTGTGAATTTGGCTTTAACAATGTACATGTGACAGGCCAGAGCCAAGAGCTTAACCTTTCTGTTCATTCAAGAAAAGTGTGAACTGCAAAATAATTGACATAATTATGGCAACCAAACCAGCAGGGTAGGGAAAGAAGGAAGACAAAGCAGAAGGACATGGCTTAGGTGTCTTTGTCTCTCTATGAGAGGACAATAATGGGGTTATTATAATGCTTTGTGAGTTAAGAGATGTGGTGGTATGTGTCACTTTGCAGAAGAGCCTTTTGCCTATCTGAGATGCTAACTGGTGGAGGGACATGCAGTTCTACATGAAAACCCAAAGTCACGCCCCAGGCGATTAGCTCCCTTACCTCTCTCCTGTCATTACTCAGTGATCAACCAGCACATCAAAATCTTTCTCTTCTTTGGACTGACCTCATCCTTCCTTCTCTCCAAGGCTTTTCCTCTAAGTAGATCACTATCACATCTCTCAGTTTCTCAGAATTAAGTGGCTAGAGAGGACCTCTTCAAAGCCAGACCAAAGGACAGGGGCACACCACAGAACTGTGACAGGAATCTGAGACAGATTAACATAATTTTGATTCCTTTGAACAAGCTCTTTGATCAAAGATTAGCTAAACAATTTCCCCTTGGATCTGGGAGAAATAAGAGCCTTTCTGAATTCTCTAATCAACCTGGAGTTTAGCTCAAACCTACTTTGTTTGGGATCACTTGACATATAAGCTTATTATTCCTTCTCCTGGCCCTTTAATCTCACCATGCTCCCCATTTCAACTCTGGTTATTTTCTTCTCACTCTTTGCTCCTTCTTAATTTAGTCTCCATAATAGGGTTACATTCTCTCCCACAATCCTATCCTTTGACCTTAAAAACCCTGTATCTGTAACGGCTTTGTTATTTTGTTTCTGAAAGCTAATTTCTAACTCATGAATTAGAATTTTCTAAGGGAGACAATTTGTAAAAGGTAATTCTTGTTGTGACATACTTTCTCTTCTCAAAAATTTAAATATGACAGGTGAAATATGGAAAAAGAAAAATTACTAAATTGAACATTTTGTAATTGCCTTTTTTATAGGTTAGAATGCTGAAATTTTAAGAATGTTGTCTATTTCTCCTTAAACTATAACTAGATTGAAAAACAGATAAATATTAGAAATGAGATGGTGAGTGGAGCTGGAATTACAGGGTTGTGCTATTCTGGGCCTGGAATCAGGTAGTGAGACACAGGGACTCTGGATTGCCCATAGGAGTTGAAGTGGTGGACACAAATTTCTCACCTGAAGCCAGGCAATACAATGAGAATTACTGTGTCAAATATTACCCCAGGGCATCTCTGAAATACAGTGGGCTGTGTTCTGGATTTGGATGTAGGAGATGAGGTGGGGAGAAAGAGAAAACACAAACAAATCTACTGCATTAAACTCACAATTAAGGGATTATGTGATGATTGCAATGTGACTATTTTTCACCATGAACCCCATCCTACTTCGAAAGAAACAGATTTTTTTTTTTTTTTTTTGGTTTTGGTTTTTCGAGATAGGGTCTCACTCTAGCTCAGGCTGACCTGGAATATACCATGTATTCTCAGGGTGGCTTCAAACTCATGGTGATCCTCCTACTGGTGATCCTCCTAACTCTGCCTCCCGAGTGCTGGGATTAAAGGCGAGCATCACCATGCCCAGCTGAAACAGATATCTTAAATATGGTGCTTATTATTTCCTTTCATGTTTTGCATATTTCTACTACATATATAGACATTTTTGGCCATGCATAGTAGTACATGTCTGTATTTTCAGTACTTAGGAGACTAAGGCAGGAAGATTGAAAGTTCAAGGTCATCCTTGGCTATATAAAGTTCAAGGCCAATCTGGGCTAAATGAGACCCTGTCTGAAAAAAAGGTCAAAAAACACTATGAAAGTAAGAAGGGGATTGTGTTGGAGGGAAAAAGAGTTTAATAGAAATGGGAAGGGTAATGGGGTTGAAATATGATAATATATATATATGTATGAAATTGCTAAAAATGAAAAAAAGCATTAAAATTATTCTTTATATTCCTTGCTGCAAGCATATAAATGAATCTAGTGTTAAGAAAGACCTAAATTTATTCCAAATGAGATCAACTTATAACAAATTGTACCTTCCCATTAAATCGTGATATTTTTGTGGATTTTCTTTAGGTATATAATATTTAAGGGTGAAAGAAAACACAAATGTAGATAATGTTTGATTTAGTAATGAAAGTTACATTAATTGCAAGCCCATATGCTATTGTGTACATGTGAGGACAGAGAACAACTTTCGGGGGGCAGTCTTCTCCTTGCATCTTGCTTTGAGGTCAGTACTCTGGTTCCCTTCTGTGTTTTACAGGCTAGTTTGCCCGTGAGCTCTGCGGCATTCTCCTTTCTCCACCTTTGTTCTTCCTGTAGACGTGCTGGGGTTACAGATGCTACTAGAGCCTCTGGCTTTAAGTGGATTCTGCAGATCCAAACTCAGGTATTCACACTTGCACAGCAAGCACTTTATTCACTGAGCCATCTCTTAGTCTCAATATATGTTTAAGGTATTCATGGAGAAAAAAAGAAGGCATAAATTTATCACAGATAAGGAATTGTAAAACAAGTAATGGAAATGAAATCTAAAATTAAAAAGAAGAATAAATTAGAAGGCCGGGAAAAACTTATAGAATTTGAAATACAAAATATTATACCTGAAAGGAGGATTAATGAACAGAGTAGAGCACAGAGAAAGGACACATTGAAGAGACAATAAGATGCAAGAATGAAGGAGACCACACTGACCATGGTGTACATTTTTGATGGTACATGATGATCTCCCTGGATATCGTTCTTAAAGGCAGCGCTACATTTAAAGAAAATCTACATATTTAGTGATATTATGCAAAACATGTAATGAAATAATAAATACCTGATAAAAGAAAGCTGCTTCCTCTGAAGTAGGATGCAGGTGGAAGGGCCTCAGGGTGAAGAACATGTCACATCGCCACTGTCTCACACGCTCTTTGGCTCATTATACCTACTTTGGAAAAATAACTATGGTGTGGGGAAGTTTCTCTGAAATATAGAAAAATATACTTTTTTCCCCTGACTTTTCATTATGGGTAATTAATACAGTCTTCCATAAATTACTTTACTTTCATTGCCTATGTTGTGTTAAAAAATGTTAGATCAGTGCTTCAAAAATGATTTATAAACGGATTTTTGGAACATAAGATTGTGTATGTATTTGTCATAGACTTTTAATGTCTTCAAATTGCCACTGGACATCTAAATCATAGATCTGGTATCAAAGACCTTCTTAGCTCTCCAGACTTATCTTTCCCAATTTCTGATAGCACCAAGCTAGACTGTGCACACTTACTCAACACAGGACTTTCCTGCTGATACACATTTGATCATGCAATTCTTCGGTTCCATTCATCAAAATTCTGTCCTAGGGACTGGAGAAATGGCTCAGCAGTTAAGGCACTTGCCTACAAAGCCTGTCAACCCAGGTTTGATTCCCTCGTGCCAATGTAAAGCCAGATGCATGAAGTAGCACATGTATCTGGAGTTTGATTGCAGTGGCCAGAGGCCCTGGCATGCCCATTTTCTCTCTCTCTCTCTCTCTTTGCTTGCAAAAAAATTATGCTAAAAATATCCTGTCATAGGCTAGAGACATGGCTTAGTGATTAAGACACTTGCTGTGAAGCCTAAGAACCCAGGTTCAACTCCCCAGAACCCATGTAAGCCAGACACACAAGGTGATGTGTATAAGGTAGTGCACACATCTGAAGTTTGATTTCAGTGGCTAGAGGCCCTAGTGTGACAATTCTCTCTCACATATATGTCATGTTCTACATTTTATTTATTTATTTTTTGGATTTTCAAGGTAAGGTCTTGCTTTATCCCAGGCTAACCTAGAATTGACTATTGTCCTACAAATTTTTATTTGCTTTGTTTTTGAGATAGCGTCTTCCTAGGTAGCCCAGGCTGGTCTTGATCTCAAGATTGCCCTGCTGCAGTCTTCTGACTGCTTGGATTTCAGGCATGTGCCATTAAATCTGGCCTCTACCCTACTTTTGAAAATGAACCATAGCATTTCTTGATCCCCTCAAGTAAATATGACAACTTCTCATGAAAGTAATAGCTCTTTTATTCCTGTACTTTAAAAATGATAGCTGTGGGTTGGAGAGATGGCTTAGTGGTTAAGGTGCTTGCATGCAAAGCCAAAGGACCCATGTTTGATTCTCTAGGACCCACCTAAGCCAGATGCACACATTGGTGCAGGCATCTTGAGTTTATTTGCAGTGGCCCTAGAATGCCCATTCTCTCTCTCCAATTATCTCTATCTTTCAAATAAATAAATAACTAAATAATAATTTTTAAAAAATGATAATACATTTACTGAGCATTCTTGAACATTAATCGCTGCATGAGGCACCAAGTGGATTTTGTTTAATATGACTTTCATGACAGTACTCTGGGGATCTATACCGATTTTGTATATGCTTCTTCTCTGTCCACTCATTCTGTATTCATGAAAGAGGACAAGTTCCCGGTTAAAAAGGTTGGAAAACTAAAGCCCATGAACTGGATGTTGATTGCCCACAAATTTTGTAAACAAAATTTTATTTGATCATGTACAAATTCCTTTAGCTTCATGGACATTTATGCATTACAGTGGCAAAGGTGGAAAATTGTGACAGAAACTACCACATGGCTCATGGAATTTAACTTATTTACTGTATAGCCTATTACAAAAAAAGTTGTTTGCTCCTGGACTGAGAAGGTAATAGAACTATAGCACAGAAGGATTCTAAGCCCTTGGGGCAGAACCTCACTTCCCATCCTAGCAATTCACACTGAACTGTATAGAAGAAAGAAACCAGTATTTCTGGTTATTTATTCTAATAGCCTAATACAACAGTGATTTAAGCATGCTGATTAACCAGGACAGCAATCCAGTAGTTCCTCTTTCTATGATCTAGAACTATGTGGAGATGGTTATTGAGTCTCTTATTAGCTTCTGATACCTTTCATTGCAGGCAAAGAGGAGAGATAGTCTATACCCCAAATCAAGACTATGTTTCACAAACAACTTTGACTAAGACCACTGTGACCATGTTGCCGATGATTTAACTGAGTAAAAAGAACACTGAAGCTGGAGAGATGGCTTAGTGGTTAAGGCACTTGCCTGTGAAGCCTAAGAGCCCATGTTCAATCTTTCTCCAGATCCCACATAAGCCAGAATCACAAAGGTAAGGCAAGTGCAAGATCGCTCATGCCCACTGGGTTATGCAAGTGTCTGGAGTTCAATTGCAGTGGCTGAGACCCTGATGCATCTATTTTTTCTCTCTGTCTCTTGCTTTCATTCTTTCTAAAAATCAAAATCAAAAACAAAAACAAAAACAAAAAAACAAAAGAAGAAAGAACACTGTAGGGAGGAGATACCTATACTTACTGAGGCATGTGCTGTGTTAGGGTTCAAGTGGGAAGAGACAAATTGAGAAATCGGTAGTCAAAAAAGCTGGGCTACATTATTGTTAGAGGAACTGAAATGAATAGGAAATGGTCTTTTTTTGGTTTTTCGAGGTAGGGTCTCACTCTAGCCTAGGCTGACCTGGAATTCACTATGTAGTCTCAGGGTGGCCTCGAACTCATGGCAATCCTCCTATCTCTGTCTCCCAAGTGCTGGGATTAAAGGCATGCACCACCACACTCAGCTCCAAATGGTCCTTTTGTCCCAGCTTCTTGTCCCTAGGAAGAACAGTCTGACATCCTTTTGTCCCTTCATGAGAAATACCAGGCAAAAGAATGCAGAGGTAAAGATGAGCTTTCTCATGACTCTATCACATTAGAAGTAATTGTATGGTCTTAATAGAGTCTGACTGAGATTAAGGGTCACTATCTGCTTATATCTGGACTGTACATTCTTTGAAATAATCAGTTATCTGCACATCTTGTCTGTTGGTCATTTCTTTGCCAATTGCCTTTCACAAGGACCATGGAAACACATATATGCTTCCTTTTTTTCTATAGGAGATAATGATCTTGGACCATAAAGTTAGTTATTGATTAACTGACCTTAGCATCTCAGTTTCATAAGACCATCAAAGTTCAAGTTGGGTAACTATTGCTAAGGTTATTTCTGAGGGCCCCATCCACAGGTGAACACTGACAACTGTGTGTGTTTCCTGCCAATCTCCCATTCTTCTAGAGTTGGGGTGTAAATTGTGGTATTCCTCACATAGACATGTTCATGGCATCCACATAGCATTTTATAATAAAAAAATAGATAGATAGATAGATGGATGGATGGATGGATAGATAGATAGATAGATAGATAGATAGATAGATAGATAGATACGTATGTATTGGTTTTTTAAGGTAAGGTCTCATTCTAGCCCAGCCTGACCAGGAATTCACTATGTAGTCTCAGGGTGGCTTTGAACTCATGGTGATCCTCCTCCCTCTGCCTCGCGAGTGCTGGTTTTAAAGGCATGCACCACCACACTCAGCTTAAAATCAAAAATGTTTTATACAAGAGCCCATGTATGAACTTTAAAAATAGAACTTAGGGGTTGGAGAGATAGCTTAATGATTAATGTGCTTGACTGCAAAACCTAAGGACCCAGGTTCAATTTCCCAGAACCCACTTAAGCCAGATGCACATTTGTCTGGAGTATTTTTGCAGTGGCTAGAGGCCCTAGTATGGACATTCTCTCATTCTGTCTGTAATTACAGTGTTAGGACAAGAAGGGAGGCAGAGGAAGAATTACCACCTGGAAGCTTGTGGGCCAGCTATCTTGGTGAGCTAAGGTGTGAACAACAATGAGAGACCCTGCCTTAAACAAAGTGGAAGGCATGGCCTGACCACCAAGTTTGTCTTCTGATCTCCACCAGTGTACCATGGCACATACATGCTCACACTACCACACTCACATGTGAACAGGCACACATACATGTACCAATAAAACAAAAATGGGGGCTGGAGAGATAGCTTAGTGGTTAAAGTGCTTGCCTGTAAAGCCAAAGGACCCAGGTTCGATTTTCCAGGACCCACATAAACCAGATGCACAAGGTGGCACATGTGCCTGGAGTTTGTTTACAGTGGCTAGACACCCTGGCATGCCCATTCCCTCTTTCTCTTTCTGCCTCTGTCTCTCAAATAAATAAATAAATGAATAAATAAAAAGAAAAATGGTTCAGTATAAAAACTCCAGACCTACATTCGATGGAGTGATGATAGGCATGCACCTTCCAGGTTGGTTTCAGCTCCCAGCACTCTGTGTCTTGCTTAGGGCCTGCCTTGGTCTTTAATCACTTTCCTGGTATAAGAAGGTCTCAGAGCTCCTGCCTCACATGCCTTGGTAACTCATAGTCTCTTACATGCCCCATATTTTTGAAATATAAAGACAACTGAATTTGGAGTCAAATAACCTGGATTAGTATCTGGGATCTACTGCTACGCAATCCTCAGTGCAAGTTATTTGACACCTCTAGTTTCCTTGTTTATAAAACCCCTACAGCAAAACAATGGAAGGTTCAGAGATTAGTTTAAGCCTTCACTTTCTCTTGCAGGACCATTGCAACAATCTTTACTCTGGTCACTGACATCTAAACTCTCCACATATCTATTCCCTAGTTTGTTCTTCGTTTGTTTTCAAGGTATGGTCTCACTCTAGCCCAGGCTGACTTGGAATTCACTATGTAGTCTCATGGTATACTTGAACTCATGGTGATCCTCCTACCTCTGCCTCCCAAATTCTGGGATTAAAGGTGTGCACCACCATGCCTGGCCTTATTCCCTAATCTTAATGTTTCATTTATTCAACATATTGAACACTAACTCTGCCTGACACTGGGCTGAGGATTCAATGGTCAGTGAAAAAAGCACTGGTATCCTCATGTATCTTACATTCTAGTGGGAGAGGGGTTTACAATCTCCCCAAATACCACCTCCAGTTGGGGAGGAAGTGTTCAAACACACAAGCCTGTCAGTGGTGTGGGCTTTCATATTCAGACCATAACAAGGCCTAGACTCACTTAAAAAAAAAAAATAGGTGTTAGAAACTGAGATCTCTTACCCAGGTTCTATATCACCACTGGAATCACAGGGCCTCCTTTTGACATCTGTTCCTATTAACTATTCTGATTTGATTACATGCTATTCTTGGTACCTGAAGATACATTATAACTGATCAGACTTAGTTGCATAGAAAATATATTTGTTATGCTGCATCCAACATTTCTATGTGGCAAGGGACACATTTGGATGAGGTCAATGGGTGAGAACAGTCTAGTAAATTTTTTATACCTATTAACATAATTATCTTATAATGAAATATGACACAGGGTTCTGCACTTTGATATAAACATGTTCCTCTTGTCACAAGGGAGGGAATTTCTGCAGAGTAATTGCCACTTGGCATTGGGCTTGAAGCATGGAATAGAAAATTGTATATATGTCCTGGATCCTTAGCAAGAGTCAAATATCAGATGGTGTACAGGAACCCAAGATGGACACTTCTATTCTCACCACTTCCCACAGGGTCTGGTATCAAATAGTTGCTAAACAAATGTTTAGATAGTTGAATAATAACTGAAAAATTATAATTGGTAATGATGAGAATTCTTGGCATGTCCTTCATGATAGAAAAAAAAAAAAAAAGCCTAGGATCAGAACAGAGCATTACAATCAAGATTTTTTTTTTTCAAGACTCGGCATGATTTATAGTCTTGATTCAGCATCCACCTTGTTTGTTTTATAAATGGCCTTGTCACCCGTTTATAAAACAGATGACAACAATGGTGCTTAAGTTTTTAGATGAAATGTTCTTGAATGATTCATCCTCATTCAGATAGCAGGTACTGACTGCATGCCATGTGCACAGCAGTTTTGCTAGGTTCTGTGAGTTATAAAATGATGACTAAGAGTCAGGTTCTATCTTCTACCCTCATCTACTTTATAAGTTAATGATGTGGTTGGAGAATGAACAAAAGTATACAGTTAACTAAAAGAAAAATAACTTCCTTATCAGGTAGTTTTGATGGTAAAGGAACTGTATTAAGATTTAAAAATATAAATTAGCTGACTGAATACTTACACAACCATACTAACTGGAAACTGATATTGTCTCTATTTTATAAATGATGATACTCCATTGCAGAGTGGCTAAACATGCACATGGCCACACGTCCAGAAAGAAACAGAGTCAGGACTAAAACCCAGTCATTCTGATTCCTAACTTCAAGGGTTCAAATATTCTGCAAAACTTGGCTGCTAAAATAATTCATGACAAAAAGTAATATGTTCTGTAGCAGACATTCAAGCTCAGATAGTGTATAAAAATTCAGAGAAATATTTATCCTGAATCTTATAAGACTAGGGGGTATTTCAAGAGATATTATGAACAAAAAGTATCTTAGAAGTAAGAGACGGCATGAGCCAGGCAGAGGGAAGAAGTCACTGTGACATATTTGGAAAGCTGAAATAAGCAGTGGCCTATGATAAGCATAGGCTGTTTGTGGGAGAAATGGTAAGGAAAGGGTTAGTAGGGACCCTCACCTCCCATAAAGGACTTCAGAGCACGAAGCAGGGAGGGAGTATGCAGACTCCCATGGCTGGTCCTATATAACAGTGTAGCTTGTGAACAATTAAAACTTCTAAGATTTACTCAGTCTACTTTCTGTGCAGGAGCAGTCGTGGGAATTCAACTCAATGGGAAAACCAGATGTTTTTTAGATTGTAAAATCACCTCCAAGGTTAAAAGGTAAAGAATTGTCTAACCTTGGGGCTGTAGACTCATGGATGTGGGGCCTAAGAAGTTCAGGAAGTTGCAGGCAAAGTGTTGTGCTGTGTGGACCTATGTGCTTCTCATGTATGGAATGGTCTGTAGGGCACATCTCTGCCATTCATGTGTGATGGCACACACCTGTAACCCCGGCACCCATCTGTAACCCCAGCATGCAAGAGGCTGAGGTAAGAGTATTTACATAATGACTGCAGGCCAGACTGTGTTAGATAGTGAAACCTTGTCTTGAACAACAGCAAAAGAAGGAAGAAAGAGAGACAAAGAGAAAATGCATTCCTTTATGAGTTCATGGTCAAATGAAAACTATTACAAATCATGGTTGAAAAGAATACCTATAGCCATCTCTCTGGGACCTGTTTTGGAGACAAGACATTTTAGGATTTAGCAGATGTCAAAACTAAATTCCAGGAGTCAGGCGTGGTGGTACACACCTTTAATCCCAGTGCTCAGGAGGCAGAGGTAGGGGGTTGTAAATTTAAGGCCAGCCTGGGACTACAAAATGAGTTCCAGGTCAGCCTAGGCTAGAGAAAGACCCCACCTCAACACCCCCCCCCCAAATCTAAATTCCAGACTCAACAACAGATTTCTCCACACAAATGTCATCAGCATATACTAGCAATGGGCTACCCTGTATGACCCTGTGCCCTAGTACTGCAGGTTATTTAAATTAGCCGGCCCAACGGGGTTAGTATGAGGCAAAGAGAAATGTTATTGTGAAAGTGTCAGTAAGAATTGGAACTTGAAGGCTCCATCCCAGGAAGCTTACCACAGCAATGGGAGGCTGAAATTTCCAGGCAGATGACCTGAGGCCTCGTTATTTTGTTTTTGTTTTTATTTTTTAATTTTATTTATTTGAGAGCAACAGACAGGGAGAGAGAGAGGCAGAGCAAGAGAAAGAGAATTGTGCCCATCAGGGCCTTCAGCCACTGCAAACAAACTCCAGACGCATGTGCCCCCTTGTGCTTATGTGGGTCCTGGGGAATCGAGCCTCAAACCAGGGTCCTTAGGCTTCACAGATAAGCGCTTAACCACTAAGCCATCTCTCCAGCCCCTGAAACCTCTTTAAAACCTAGCCCATGAGAGTCACCCAGCAGAAAGGCTGCGTTGAGAATGAACTCTCCTGGGCAAAGCATGTGAGAAAAGTGTTCATTTCCTCCTCTTCGTCACAATGTTTCAAAACTTGCCTGGCAGGCCCTGCCACCACTGAGACCAGTGGTAATGACTGAGGGCAGGAAGGAAAAAATGGCAGCAATGAAAACAAGGTTTCCAGTCAAACGGTTTGCTCACAGAAATCCGGGTAGAAGAACTAGTCTGTGGTTGCTGGCACGTTTGGCCTTAATGAAG
This sequence comes from Jaculus jaculus, assembly GCF_020740685.1. NCBI lineage: Eukaryota > Metazoa > Chordata > Mammalia > Rodentia > Dipodidae > Jaculus > Jaculus jaculus. Next base: position 53,042,103 of record NC_059102.1, read on the forward strand.
GGATGCAGTCTTGTGTGTCTTCAATGGGATTAGAGTTGTGACAGAAAACTCAGGAAATAAATAGGCAATGTTACAAAGTGACTTCAACTGGAGTTCCGTTTCATTTGCTGATTATAAAATAAGGAATAAGATTTGGTTATGCCTATTAAAAAAAAAATCTATGGAGTCCTGATTTCTCTGAAGTATGACCTCTTGTTCCTGTCCTTATCATTGATAATACTTGGTACAGATGGAAAGACAAACTTGGTAAAATAAAGAAGAATTTAAAATCTAGAGTCAGGGAAGAAGGGGCCTAAGAGTATAACCTGATGAAAATATACCAATATGGAATATGTTCATATATTAAAATTCTATGTTTAAATTTAGGCCTGCCGTGGTGGAGAGTGGTACTCTGGAGGCTGAGGTAGGAGTTCAAGGCCACTCTGCGACTACATAGTGAATTCCAGGTCAGCCTAAGCTAGAGTGAGACCCTATTTCGAAAAAACAAGAACAAAAACTAACAAGCAAACAAAGAATTTAGGGCTGAAGTGATGGCTTAGTGCTTAATGTGCTTTCCTGCAAAGCCAGGTTTGGTTCCTTAGTATCCACGTAAGCCAGATGCACAGGTTGTACATGCATCTGAAGTTTGTTTGCAGTGGCTAAAGGTCCTGGCCTGCTCATTTTCTCTTTCTATCTGCCCCTCTCTCTCAAATAAATAAGTAAAATATTTAAAAAGACTTTTAAATGATGCTACATGGGCTGGAGAGATGGCTTAGCGGTTAAGCGCTTGCCTATGAAGCCTAAGGACCCCGGTTCGAGGCTCGGTTCCCCAGGTCCGACGTTAGCCAGATGCAAAAGGGGGCGCACGCGTCTGGAGTTCGTTTGCAGAGGCTGGAAGCCCTGGCACGCCCATTCTCTCTCTCTCCCTCTATCTGTCTTTCTCTCTGTGTCTGGCGCTCTCAAATAAATAAATAATTAATTAAAAAAAACATGAAAAATAAATGATGCTACATAATCTAATTGCTTCTGTAATGGGAATATCCATTACTCATTCAAATTAGAATATGGTATAATTCCAAAATAGTAGTACAGACAAAATTACTAGTCACAAATAAAAGTTATAAAAATTTAGATTAAGGGTTGGAGAGATGGCTTAGTGGTTAAGTGCTTGCCTATGAAGCCTAAGGACCCCGGTTCAAGGCTCAATTCCCCAGGGCCCACGTTAGCCAGATGCACAAGGGGGCGCACGCATCTGGAGTTTGTTTGCAGTGGCTGTAGGCCCTGGTGTGCCCAATCTCTGTCTCTCTCTCTATCTGCCTCTTTCTCTCTCTGTCGCTCTCAAATAAAAAAAAAATTAAAAAATTTAGATTAAAAACACTTTATTTGAGAGAGAGAATAGGAATATGGGTATACACTAAGGCCATTTGCTGCTGAAACAAACACCAGACACACGCGCCACTTATTGGGGAATCTAACCCAAGCCAGCAGGCTTTGCAAACCTTTAACGGCTGAGCCACCTCCTCAGTCCAAAACTTTAGATGTTATATTTTATAAAATTGGAACATGTGATCTTATAGGCATAGAAACAGACTTGCCAATAGAAAAAAATAAAATTAAAGCAATATTAAATTATTTCAAGTACTTTAAGCATCAAATAAAATATTTCATAGAATGGCTATAGATAGGAAATCACACAATCAGATTAAGGAGCATGATTTTTTGGGGGGAGTCAAAATGCATGTTTCCCCCATTTTCTACTTTTACTTTAGCACATATTGTGTTCTTAACTATTGTTACTTTTGCTATTATACATTGCATATAAATGTTATGTTATGTTATTACAGAGAGCAGGAAAAACATCAGTTGCAGGTCAAGATAGATAATATGATAGGATCCCGGAATTTCTTCCTTAATAGCTTTACCAATTCTTTCTCTTTCCTAAAGACTGTTTTTCTGCCTAGTTAGCACCATCTTTATCACAACCTAAGAATGAGCTTCCTAAAACACCAACAATATTTGGCTTCTTGTGTGTCCAAAATGTGATGCCTGAAGCCAGGCATGGTGGCACAAGGCGGAGGCAGAGGTAGGAGGATCCCTGAGAGTTCAAGGCCACCCTGAGACTACATAGTGAATTCCAGGTCAGCCTGAGATAGAGTGAGACCCCACCTCGAAAAACAAATACAAAACAAAAATAAACAAACAAAAAAACATGTAATGCCTGGTGAGCCGGGGGAATTGTGAAAGGAAGTTCCCAGGGGCGGGAAAAAAATTCACTGGGCGTGGTGACACACACCTTTAATCCCAGCACTTGGGAAGCAGAGGTATGAGGATTGCCATGAGTTTGAGACCACCCTGAGACCACATAGTGAATTCCAAGTCAGCTTAGGCTACAGGGAAAGCCCCACCTCAAAAAGCAAACAAGCAAAAATATCCCACATCTATGTTAAAGAGTCCACAAGGCTGATTGACTACTAAAACTTCATTATGCTGGAGACTTGGAATATTGCAGGCCCAAAGCCAAATTATCTTGGGCTATCTTTAATCCCCTTAATAGCCATTCACTTGTCCCTCTTAGTGTCTGGCCTAACACTTTTAGGACTATCAGGTAAGACTTCTTGGGATGTATTAACTTAGCAACCACTAGCTTTCACCAAAGGTTGTCATCAGATAACATCAGAAGCCTTGCCATAACCCATCTACTTGATGTTCCCACCTATATCTTTGAAAACTGCCTTGATTTGTGATTACCTTTTGTCCTGTGACTATAAAAGCTTCATGAAATTGCTTCCACATTGGAACAGATTATTTGGAGCAACGTGAATTTGTGTTCCTAGGCCATAGTCACTTATATTTGGCTTAAGAATAAGCTATCTTTTTTACCTTTTGAGGTGAGATTCATGTTTTGTAAAGTTTAAAAAAATTCACCAATTGCCTAAATTTTCCCATGTGAATATAACATGATGCATCCCTTAGAAGTCCATATTGGAAGTTTTGTTTTTTTTCAAGTTAGGGTCTTACTCTAGCCCATGCTGATCTAGAATTCACTATGCTATGTACTTTTAGGCTGGCCTCACACATATAATGATCCTCCTACGGCAGCCTCTCGAGTGCTGGGATTAAAGGCGTGCACCACCATGCCCAGCATAGTGGAAGTTTCCAGATTGTTTTCTAGGATTATGTTTCCTTCAGGTTAGAATCAGAGGCCTATTCTAACCAGAGAAGCCAACAATCACAGGATCTAAGTACTAGGGGCTTTAGAAGCCATCTCTTATAATACAATAATTTTACAGACCAGGAAACAGAGGCTCAGAGGTCCTAAGGAAAACAGAGTGAAACCAGACATCTGAGCTAGGTCAGGTACCAATATCAACTGGTTTTATGTTTAAGGTTTTTTTCTGCTGACATAGAATACACCTCACCTTACATTCTCTCTCCTCTTTTTCTTCCTCCTCCTTCCTCCTTTCCTCTCTCCCTACTCCCATTATTAGTGGGAAAATGTTTTGTTTGTTGAGGTAGGGCCTCACTCTAGCCCAGTCTGACCAGGAATTCACTATGTAGTGTCAGGGTGGCCTTGAACTCACAGTGATCCCCTACCTCTGCCTCCCAAGTCCTGGGATTAAAGGCACACACCATCATACCCTGCTGAAAATGTTTTATGTTAATGTAAATATGATGATTTGGGAGATTCTATTACAACTGAAATTTCTGCCAAAATTGCTGTGCCTCATCTATTGACATTGGAAAGCATTTCTGACTACCTACCATCCTATCTTCACTCCAATGGACTGCTATCAATGGGTTTATTTTCTTTCTAGTAACTTAATTCCATTGTCTGACTATATAGCTCACAGTCCATATCTCACCACGAACATCTGTGACTCTGACCATGCAGGAACGAGACTGACAATTCTTTCTAAGAGGCGGCCAGTCACTGGCTTTCTTATGGCAGTGTAAATGTGCATGTGTGTGGTTGCTATGGACAACCAAGGATTTGGAAGTATCAAGCAAGGTAGCTTAATAGAAATTTGGCCCATTTTTCAATAAAAACACTTCCTCATGTGCTTATGGTATTTACAGCAATATAGCTAATATTTATTATTGGCAGTGGGCTCAGTGTTCTGTGACCTTGTGATAGGACTCAGAGATTATTGGTTTAAAAGTAAACCTCTCATATGATCTTATTTAACAGTCAGTAGATGGAACTTTTATTTATTTATATTTTTGTGAAACTGTAAGTGATGTCCTATGAGCTTTAATTTCCTACTTATCATTAGGAAAGATTTCCCTCTTTTTAAATTAATATTTATTTTTTAGTGAGTATATATGGTTGTTTGTATGGGTGTGTATGGGTGTATGGGTGTGTATTGGTGTGTGTGTGCGTGTGTGTGCACGTGCACAGCTACATGCATGGCATAGCATGTATGTGGAGGTCAGAGAATGGCCTTGGGGTGTTGATTCTCTCCTACTTTTGTTTTGAATCAGGGTCTGTCTTGTTATGCTGTTGAAAGACTCTTCTATCTGATCCTGTGAGCTTCAGGATTCTCTTGGTTCTGCCTCCCATTGCCATAGGCCCATTGGGTTACAGACACAAGTGCCACTTTGCACCCCACTTTACATGGGTATTGGGGATTTGAACTCCATTTGACAGACTTACAGAGCAAGCTATTTTAACTGCTGAGCCATCTCCTTGGCCTTCTAGGAAAGATTCTCTTAAAGGTCAAATGTGAGAGGGACAAGTGAGTAGCTTTCCCTGAACCTACCAGGGAAAAGATGAGTTGAGCAGAGTTCTGCCTCATCTCCCTGTGCATTAGTTACTTTCTCATTGCTAGGACAAAATACCTGACCAGAAGCAGCCGGGCTGGACCACCTCAGGGCCTGCCCCCAGTGACCCTTCTTCCAGCAAGTCTGCACCTCCTAAAGGTTCCAAAACTTTCATTAGTGTCACCAACTTGGGAATAAGTATTAAACTCGAGTTTATGGGGGACATTTTATAATCACACCACCAAAGGATGCAAGACTATGAAGCATTTTGGTGGCAAATAGCTACCTTTCCTGCAGTAAAGAGGCTCCTGCAAAGCAGGGGTCTAAGGCTCTTTGGTGTTAGGTGATAAATATTTGTAGATGACCCCTGGAATAAGGAGGGGCCTCTAATTATAGTAATTTATTTGTTTTTATTTGTTTATTTATTTTTGAGGTAGGGTTTCACTCTAGTCCAGGCTGGCCTGGAATTCACTATATAATCTCAAGATGGCCTTGAATTCATGCTGATCCTCCTGCCTCTGCCTCCCAGGTGGGATTAAAGGCATGTACCACCACACCTGGCTATAGTAATTTAGTATGTGAAAGACAGATAGTGATGTACTGGGCTGTGAAAGTCTGGGAGTTACCCAGAAGGAGGAAGGTATCTCACAGTGCAAGGTCCACAGGTACTTGTGTACTTGACTCATCTCTGTCCTGCCTCTGCTCTCTTGTGCCCCTCTGCCTTTCAGATCATCTCGGTCTCTCTCTCTCTCTCAATTTTTATTACCTATAAATTTTGCTGTATGAACAAATCATGTGTTGGTCCAATTCTCCTCATGTTACTCTCTTATGTCCTCTCTTCTGTGTCCCCATTCCACCAAGGGCCCTCCTCAGTGGGGTTACTGATATGCACTATGAGGTTATGAATTCATCAGTTAGTCTCTGAGTGGGGGGAATACCTTAGAATACTCATTACTACTCTGTGGCTCTTATAATCTCCCCCCATCTCCACAATATTCCCTGAGCCTTGATGGGTGTGTTATGCTCTTTTCAACCTCTGGATTTCTGCTGTGATGAGTTTTGAGTATCCTCAGTGTCTGTCACCATTTCCCGGGAGCAGGCTGTTGTCAATATAGTAGTAAGAGCAGCACTCATGTTTAACTCAACACTGCCTCTGCTATGTCTCCTGGGTCCTGGCAGATGTGCTAGAAGTGGCTTATCTCATGCTAGGCAGTTGGCTATCTTTTCTTGATATGTTGATAGATACTGATTCTCATTGCCATCTGTAAAAAGAAAATAGATTCGCTAACTAAGAGTGAGAGCTACATGGATTTAAGGGGGTAAGCATAATTAATTAAGGGACATAGATCAATTGAAAAGAATAGAAGATCCAGGAATAAGTTCTTGTAACTACACATACCTGATCTTTGATAATGAGACTAAAAATGCTCACTAAAATAAAGATAGCGTTTTTAACAAATGGTGCTGAAGAAATTGGAGAGCCACATGTAGAAGGATGAACCTGGACCCTCTTCTCTTACCTTGCACAACAACCAACTCCAGATGGATCAAGGACTTTGTTGTAGTCAGTTTTATGTTGCTGGGATGAACATCCAAGCCAGACACAGTTTATAGAAGGAAGGGATTCATTTCAAGCTTACAAATCCAGAGGAAGTTCCATCAGGCAGAGCAAGTTGCTTCTATGCATCCAAGCACAGAGAAAAACCGCAGCAAGCAAAATGCTAGCAGCAGCATACACCCAAACCCACCAGAGCTCACATCTCTCTACATACCTTTGGGCTGAAATTCAGATCTATCTTCAAACGCACCTTAGAGCTGGACTTCAGGGTCCACCCCCAGTGACACCTCCTCCAGCCAAGCATCTGGAGAGCCAAGTTTCAAGCTTTAAGAAAAGATCTGAGCCTATTGGAGACTTATATTCAAACTACCACAGACCTCAATATAAACTGACTAAAGAAGAAAACAGGGAGAACATTCCAAGATATAGGAAAGAGGAAAGACTTTCTGAATAAGCCTAGAAGATTAGACAAACTCTCAGCCACTGGGATCTCATGAAACTAAAAAGCTATTATACAGATAAGTAAACCAAGTTAACAGACAGCTTATACAACGTGTGAAAATCTTTGCCAGCAATACATTCAACAAAGGTTTAATGCCTAGAATTTACAAAGATCTCAAAAACTAAGCAATTAAAAAGTCAACCAACCCACTTAAAAATTGGGCAGAGTGGGCTGGAGAGATGGCATAGAGGTTAAGGCACTTGCCTACAAAGCCTAAAGACCCATGTTTGATCGCTCTTCAGATCCTACATCAGCCAGACACACAAAGGTGATGCAAGTTCCAGGTTGCATATGCACATTAGGTGGTGCAAGTGTCTGGAGTTTGATTGCAGTAGCTGAGGCCCTGGTACACTAGTTCTCTCGCTCTCCTCTCTCTCTCTCACTTTCTATAAAAAATGGGCAGGGATGGGGACTGGGGAAATGGCTTAGTGGTTACAGCATTTGAATGCGAAGCCTAAGGATGCAGTTTCGATTCCCCAGGACCCAAGCCAGATACACAAGGGGGCACAGGTGTCTGGAGTTTGTATGCAGTGGCTAGAGGCCCTGGCATGCCCATTCTCTCTCATAAATAATAAAAAAAAAATTAATGGTCAGGGAGCCAGTGTGGTGGTGCAACACCTTTAATTCCAGCACTCGGGAGGCAGAGGTAGGAGGATCACAATGAGTTTGAGGCCACCCTGAGACTACATAGTGAATTCCAGGTCAGCCTGAGCTACTGCGATACCCTACCTCAAAAAACCAAAAATTAAAAAAAAAAAAAAAAAGGCCAGGGAGCTGGGTGTGGTGGTACACACCTTTAATCCCAGTAGGAGGATCACTGTGAGTTGGAGGCCACCCTGAGACTACATAGTTAATTCCAGGTCAGCCTGAGCCAGAGTGAGATCCTACCTCAAAGAAAGGGTGGGGGGTGGTGGTGCAGGGAATTGAACCAAGAGGAAATCAACTGAGAATTCTTAAAAGAAGACATTTCAATAAATATGTAAAGAGTTGTTCAGTATCTTCAGAAACTAGAGAAATGTAAGTTAAAATGACTGCAATTCTACCTCATTCCAGTCAGGATGGCAATCATCACAAAGTCAAATGACAGCAAATGCTGGCAAGGATGTGGGGAGATAAGAAACTCTGATTTTAACTGAACTGACCTGGGCTTTGTGTCTCCCCCTATGTGGCTTGCTCTGATACAACTCAGTAAATTGACAGAAAGGAATGCTTAATTACCAGGTTCCCACTGGACCTGGTGCAGGATACATGCTCACTCAATAGTTTCTAAGTAATTTTAAAATTTCATTTATTTATTTATTTATTTATTTATTTATTTATTTATTTATTTGAGGGAGGGAGTCAATGGGCATACCAGGCTTCCAACCACTGCAAACAAACTTCAGATGCAAGTGCCACCTTGTGCATCTGGCTTACATGGGTACTGGGGAATCAAACCTGGATCATTAGGCTTCGCAGGCAAGCATCTTAACCATTAAGCCATCTCTCCAGCCCTCACTCAACTTTTTTTTTATTTTATTTTTTTGGTTTTCGAGGTAGGGTCTCATTCTAGCTCAGGCTGACCTGGAATTTACTATGCAGTCTCAGGGTGGCCTTAAACTCATGGTGATCCTCCTACCTCTGCCTCCTGAGTGCTAGGATTAAAGACATGCACCACCAAGCTCAGCTTCACTCAACATATTTTTTTCTCAATTTTTATTAACATTTTCCATGATTATAAAAAAAAATCCCATGGTAATATACTCCCTAACGCCCCCCACTTTTCCCTTTGAAATTCCATTTTCCATCATATCCCCTCCCTATCTCAATCAGTCTCTCTTTTATTTTTATTTATTTTTTTACTTTTTTTTCTAAATTTTTATTAACAACTTTCATGATTATTAAAAATATCCCATGGTAATACCCTTCCTCCCCCCACTGTCCCCTTTGAAACTCCATTCTCCATCATATCCCCTCCCACTCTCAATCAGTCTCTCTTTTATTTTGATGTCATGATCTTTCCCTCCTCTTATGATGGTCTTGTGTAGGTAGTGTCAGGCACTGTGAGGTCATGGATATCCAGGCCATTTTGCGTCTGGAGGAGCATGTTGTAAGGAGTCCTACCCTTCCTTTGGTTCTTACATTCTTTCCGCCACCTCTTCCGCATTAGACCCTGAGCCTTGGAAGGTGTGATCGAGATGTTACTCAGTACTCCAGTCACTTCTTTCCAGCACTATGATACCTTATGAGTCATCTCAAGGTCACTGCCATCTGAAAAGAGAAGATTCTCTACCCAAAGTAAGAGTAGCATTAATATAAGGGTATGAATATTAAGATAAGTGCTAACTGGGCAGTTTGATAAGCATAGTATATACATTTTTCCAGACATCAGTTGATGTTACACCCCTAGGGCTCATGACTACCCCTGTTTTAGGTTTTCAGTATCAGGGATGTATTCCCTCCCATGGAGCGGGCCTCCAATCCAATTGGAGGGCAGTTGGTTTCCACCATGACAGATGTGCCACTATTGTACCCGTTGGCTCATTTGGCCTGGCTGGCCAATTATAAGGCTTGCAGTGTCCACTGTTGAGTATCTTCACTGATGGTATCTCTTTCTCCCATTGAACTACATGCAGAATGGCTTCTTCCAGCTTTCTGTCAGCTGGTCTACATGGAGGAGGTTATCAGCTCAGTTCCAGCAGGATTTCTCAGTGGCCTTGCAGCCCAAGTATGTGGAGTCTTCAGCAATAGGGTCTTACCATCTATTCCTGGTGGGAAACCAAGGGCCTCGGCAATGGCCTATAATGTTTTGGGGGCATCTGGGACCTCCCTGGCCAACAACTCACTGGAGGTATCCCATCCCTGGCACTGAAAATTTTTCTAACAATGATCTATGGCTCCTGAGTGATCCATTAACTGAAACCAGAGGATTCCAAATGATTTATTTGCATCCTCTTAGATTTTGATTAGCCCTCCCTCCACCTTTCCTTTACTCAGTCTCTTCCCCTGTCACTCAACATTTTTAATGCACTGTTGAGTACAGAAAAATGTGACATTTTCCTGAGGAAGCAGAATTCATATAGTTCCCAGGTTAGATCTGGGAGGACCATGACTTCTTTTTAGACATGTCATGTAATTTTCCTTAGAGTTCTTAACACTGTCTGTACTTGCATTTGTGATACACTTATCTGTCTGTCTGTCTATGTCTGATTTTCCCTTTCTCCCTATCTTCCTTTTGCGGTGGTAGGGACTGAACCCAGGACCTTGTGCATGCCAGGTAAGTGCTCTACTACAGAGGTTCATTCCCAATACTAGGATAAGAAGTATTCATAGCCCTTTTGTGCCAGGGTTCCCTTTGGTATCTGGTGAAGCCTACAGACTCCTCAGAATCAAGTTTTTAAATGCATGAAACAGAATACATGGGATTGGAAAGCAAACCTATTATGTTGAAATAAAATCGCCAAAATGTTAAAATACAGAGCTCAGTGGTAGAGCATTACCAGACATACACAGGGTCCTTAGTTCAGTCCTCAGCAACACACACACACACACACACACACACACACACACACACACACACATGCACACACACATTTTATTTTTATTTATTTAGGTTCTTTTGAGGTAGGGTCTCACCCTGGTCCAGGCTGACCTGGAATTCACTATGTAGACTCAGGGTGGCCTCGAACTCATGGCCTCCCTAGTGCTGGTATTAAAGGCATGCACCACCACACCCAGCTTCACACACACTTTAGATCTGCATCTTCATGAATTCATTAAACAACAAGGTGCCAGGTGTGGTAGTGCACACCTTTAATCCCAGCATTTGAAAGGCAGAGGTAGGAGGATTACTGTGTTTCAGGTCAGTCTCAAACTACATAGTGAATTCCAGGTCAGCCTGGGCCAGAGTAAGACCCTACCTCAAAAACAGTATCAAAAAACTTGTAGTGGAACTGAAAAACTATCATAATTTTTGAGTGGGGATGTGAGCCTTATGGATTTTTTTTTTGAGATATCAGCAAAAAACAATAACTGGATACAGAAGTGCCATGGTTTCTTGTGGTGAAAGAGGAGTGGGCACTTTGCAGACCGCTGTGGTCTGTTACCTACATGTGTTTCTGATTCAAATGCTGCAATATCTCCATCAGAGATAGTGAAGTGAAGACGTGCGTTCTCCCCCATCCACCTCTAGTGATTCTTTGAAGACTACCTGTAGATTTTCAGGGTGACTTTGTGTCCATGTTGAGAATTCCTGCATTTGAATACTTAGGTTTGACTTCCCATTTTAACATTGGTACCTAAGATGTACTAGGTACCCTCACATATTTATGGAAGGAAGGGACATTTTAATGTACCTGACACAATTCTCAAAACAAGCTCCTTGCATGAATGAGTGAATGAATGAATGGATTCTGCAGAGAAGGTAGTAAGCTAGTCAGTCCTAGACAGGAGAACCCCTTTCCCTGACTAGTTCCGATGACGAATGTATCTTGGGTGGGGTCCTTTGCATTCCAGTCAAATCCAGTCAGTGCCTCACCCACAGTCAACACGGTATCATATGCACTTGAGTGATGAAATGCCGCTGCTGCAAGACACGAGCACAACCTGCAATTAGCCAGGGATGATGGAGCAGAGCTTTGACACTTCCTCAATAATCCAGCAGAGCTCTCCTGGTGCTGCTTTCAGCTGCCTTCCGTCAGCAAGGACTGCCTGCGGCTTCATGGTGACATGAGTGACAGCGCCTCTCAGGTGGAACCTGCCCTTGGTGAGCTGCCTCAGGGAATCCATCTCTTCCCTGTAGGAAGACAGGCCACTGTGGGACAGCAGACTTACTAGGATTCTGGCCTGATCATCGGACGATTACTACAGGGTCTCATAAATACCAACTGAGAGATTAGGCCAAGGTAGATTATGGCTCTCATGGCGCCTCACATGTCACCAATAAGACTTCAAAGGAAACTCAGTTCTAGTGACGACAAAATCAGTCTCACAATTCAGTGCCTTAAAAAAAAAAATCTCAATGTATCAGCAGTGCTGAGGCCAGCATCATGCATCTTTTTTTTTTTTTCCCCTGAGGTAGGGTTTCACTTTAGCCTAAACTGACCTGGAAGTCACTATGTAGTCTCAGGGTGGCCTTGAACTCATGGTGATCCTCCTACCTCTGCTTGATTCATTTCTTTTTATTTATTTTTTATTTTTTTGGTTTTTTGAGGTAGGGTTTCACTCTGGTCCAGGCTGACCTGGAGTTAACTCTGTCATCTCAGGGTAGCCTTGAACTCATGGCAATCCTCCTACCTCTGCCTCCCGAGTGCTGGGATTAAAGGCGTGCGCCACCACGCCCGGCTCATTTCTTATTCAGGGAATGATAGGCTAGAAAAGTAAGCAGAAATGTAAAGGGGCTGTGAAAATTACATGTAACCCAGAGATCTGACTTCCTGTGATGACAAAGTGGGAACCACCTTTCAATGCTATCACGTGGAACAAATAAATAGTCAACAGGCTCTAGTGTTCCTCACCTGCCTGACCTCACTGCTATACCAGGTACTGACTAATTATATGTTTTCTGGGTCCCAATGCCTAACAAGTAAAGGTTTGGGTCTAGAGATACTTTTCTGGTAATATAATCATCTAAGTATTCCTGCATGGGTTTGTGGGGTGGGCACTTTCTCTGATAAGCTAGATAAGGTAGTAGAGTATTGATTAGTAATGGAAGAAAATTATGCCTCACTGGGCATGGTGGCACATGCCTTTAATCCCAGCACTTGGGAGACAGAGGTTAGAGGATTGCCATGAGTTCAAGGCCACCCTGAGACTACATAGTGAATTCCATCCAGGTCAGTCTGGGCTAGAGTGAGACCCTAGTTCAAAAAAAAAGGGAAAAAGTTATGCCCCTTCTGCATACACTGGTGGCATGCTCTGCCCATGTGGCATGCACTGGACTTGTACACTGTAACAGTGCTTCTTTCTGTCCATTTGGGGTCAGTGGCCTCTACTTCCTCCCTGCTGATGGGATGATATGACAGCAGATTCCTCCTCCTGCCCTGTTTGCCCACCATGATGAACTGTACTTCTGGATCTGTAAGCCAAAATAAACCCTTTCCTCAAGCTGCTTCTGGTCCGGTATTTTGTCCCAGCAGTGGAAATGTAACTAATACACAGATCAAAGTAACAATCCCACCAAAGTCCAACTCCATGAACCATTGAGTTTGTTTATAGTACATGGGTGAGTGGTTACTTACAGGAGGGTACTTGACACCTAAAGCAGCTGCACCATTGTGAAGTTTCCTATATCTGCACCATTGTGACAAATTTCCTATATCTGCATAGATGAAGTTCCCCTAAAGATACCATACACACCCACACCCATACATACATACACCATATGTATGTGTGTGTATATATATATATATTCTACTGCTTCCTGAGACCATAGACCATGTGCAACTGGGGAAGAATGATAGCTTTTATGGACAAGGGAAGGAGCATCTGAGATCTTAGGTGAGGGTCTGATAACCTTCCCCTCCCCTATGAGGGAATATTAACATGCCTGGTCTTGATATCTCTTGCTAGTAAATCACAGCTTCTGTGATGAAAATTACCATATTGTTGTTATCCTTGGAGGACAGAGTTTTACAATACTATGGTTGTAGTCATTTCTTGCTATGGGGGACTGTCTACATATGTAAAATATAAATTTATAAGATGTATTTTTAAAGTATTTAATTAATTTATTTATTTGAGAGAGAATAAAAGAGAGAAAGTAGATAGAGAATGGGCATGCTAAGACCTTTAGCCACTGCAAATGAACACCAGAAGCATGCACCATCTGGTGCATCTGGCTTTACATGAATACTGGGGAATCGAACACCTGTTATTAGGCTTTGCAGGTAAGCACCTTAACTGCTAAGCCATCTCTTCAGCCTTTTTTTTTTTTTTTTTTCCAAAGTCAGGTCTCGCTCTAGCCCAGGCTGACCTGGAATTCAGTATGTAGTCTCAGAGTGGTCTTGAACTTTTGGCAATCCTCCAAGTGCTGGGATTAAAGGCATGCACCACCATGCTCAGCAACATGTATATTTTAAATGGCAGTTTATTTTCAAACAATTAATATTAATAGTTATTTATTTTTATTTTAGCTATTTATATATTTTAAATATTTTGTATATTTATTTGCAAGGAGGGGTGGTAGGCATGCCAGGGCCTCTATCCAAAACAAACTCTAGATGCATACACCTCTTTGTGCATCTAGCGTTAAATGGGTACTGGGGAATTGAGGCTGTGTTGTAAGGCACTACAGGCATGCACTTTAACTGCTGAGACATTTTTCCAGCTATCATTTTATTTATTTGAGACACACACACACACACACACACACACACACAGAGAGAGAGACAGAGAGAGAGAGACAGAGAGAGAGACAGAGAGACAGAGAGACAGAGACAGAGAGACAGAGACAGAGAGAGGAGAGAGAGAGAAGTATGGATGCACCATGGCCTCCCGCCACTGCAAATGCACTGCAGATGCATGTCTCACTTTGTGTGTCTAGTGGTACTGGGAAATAGAACCCAGGCCATCAGGCTTTAAAAAGCAAGCACCTTTAACCACTGACCCACCTCTCCAGCCCCATTAATAGTTATTTCTAAGCAGAAGAGTTGCAGGAGAGTAGAGAGAGGGGAAGGATTTGTTTTCATTTAATACACTTATGAATAGTTTGACTTTCTTTTTATTATTTATTTATTTAGTTAGTTAGTTATTTAGTTATTTAGTTAGTTAGTTACTTAGTTTTTCAAGGTAGGGTCTTGCTCCAGCCCAGGCTGACTCAAACTCATGGCAATCCTTCTATCTCTGCCTCCCAAGTACTGGGTTTAAAAGTGCATGTCATCATGTCTGGCTTTTCTTTTCCTTTAGAATATACTCATTATTTATATAACATCTTATTGGTAAAACCTACAAGAGTGATAAATTAGTATATTTTAAAATGAGTGCATAAGGGCTGGAGGGATGGCTTAGCTGTTAAGGTGTTTGCCTGCAAAGCCAAATGACCCAGGTTTGATTCCCCAGGAACCACATAAGCCAGATGCACAAGGGGGCACATGCATCTGGAGTTCATTTGCAGTGGCTGGAGGCCCTTGTACGCCCATTCTCTCTCTCTCTATCCCTCTTTCTCTGTCAAATAAATAAATAAATAATTTTTTTTTAAATTCAGATTTTTAAAAATTTTTTTTTGTTCATTTTTATTTATTTATTTGAGAGTGACAGAGAGAGAGAGAGAGAGAGAGAAAGAGAGAGAGAGAGAGGCAAATAGACAGACAGAGAGAGAATGGGCACGCCAGGGCCTCCAGCCACTGCAAACGAACTCCAGATGTGTGCGCCCCCTTGTGCATCTGGCTAACGTGGGTCCTGGGGAATCGAGCCTCGAACCGGGGTCCTCAGGCTTCACAGGCAAGTGCTAAACCGCTAAGCCATCTCTCCAGCCCAAATAAATAATTTTAATTAAAAAAATGAGTACATAAGATTTATACTTCTATCTTTGTTTTTTTTTTAATTTTTTTTATTTTTAATTTATTTGAGAGCGACAGATACAGAGAGAAAGACAGGTAGAGGGAGAGAGAGAATGGGCGCGCCAGGGCTTCCAGCCTCTGCAAATGAACTTCAGACGCGTGCGCCCCCTTGTGCATCTGGCTAATGTGGGACCTGGGGAACCGAGCCTCGAACAGGGGTCCTTAGGCTTCACAGGCAAGCGCTTAACCGCTAAGCCATCTCTCCAGCCCCTATCTTTGTTTTGTGGAGAGATAATTCAAAGCTTTGGATAAGAATTTTAGGTGAAAGCCAGACATGGTGGCATACTCCTTTAATTCCAGCACTTGGGAGGCAGAGGCAGGAGGATCACCGTGAGTTTGAGGCCACCCTGAGACTACATAGTGAGTTCCAGGTCAGACTGGACCAGAGTGAAACCCCCTACCTTGAAAAACCAAATAATAATAATAATGACAATTTTAGGAGATTGCCTAACACCAAAAAAGGTATAAAATTCAATTGTTTAAAGTCATATTTAGACTGTCCTCAAGCAGAAAAAAAATTATAAAGTAAGCAATTATTTCAGGCAATTCAGGAGTTGATTTCATCTGTCTGTGGGGACAATTGGCTTAAGAACAAGTCCAGTAAGTGGTGATGTTCAAGTACAATTCACAAACAGATGCCCTGAACAAAATGCCTCCACAGTATTTGGTGACTCATATGCATCTGTTCAGAAGACAGTGGAGTCAAATCAATGTATGACCTGTGCACAACCCTGCAAGTTTATCTGTTGGCACAGAAAATGTTAAGTGCATAGCCAAGAAGATTTGGAGAAGTAAAGTAGAGGTTAGTGGCATATGTACTACGCCAGGACTGGAATATTGAGTGGATGATGAATCCCACACAGATGAGGCTGAGGACGTAATCACTGACCCATGATGGCCAAGTGGGATCTTGTCTGAATCCATGGTGTGGACAGATGCTGACTTATCCCTAAATATGTCTGAACAGAATGTTCATCTTCTATTATAGTCTCTGAGGCCTCCTGGATAGATGAGGAATTCTTCACAAAACACAGACTTACTCTAATCAGTGTCCAAGAGCATCAGAGCTAGACAATAGTTGAGGCAGTAAAAGTAGACTTCGTGATTTTTTTTCTTTTTCTTTTAAAATTTTTATTAGCATTTTCCATGATTACAAAAAAAAAAAAATCCCATGGTAATTCCCTCCCCCCACACACTTTCCCCTTTGAAATTCCGTTCTCCATCATATTACCTCCCCATCTTTTTTTTTCTTTTTTAATTTTTAAAATTTATTTAAGAGATAGGAGATGAGAGAGAGAGAGAGAGAGAGAATAGGTCAGAGTCTTTTAGCCACTGCAAATGATCTCCAGACACAAGTGCCACCTTGTGCATCTGGCTTTACATGGGTAGTGGGGAATCGAACCTGGGTCCTTTGGCTTTGCAGGCAAACGACTTAAACAGTAAGCAATCTCTCCAGCCCTTTCTTTTTTTTTCATGTGTATAGTATACATATATATCTGTGAGTGTTGGTATGTGTGTGGGCATGTAGACATGTATGTGGAGGGGTGCACATGCATCTGTGTATATGTGTATGTAAGTTAAATATTAACATCAGGTGTCCTCCTCAGTCATTCTCTACCTTATTTTTTATTTTATATTCATTTTTTATTTTTATTTATTTGACAGAGGGGGAGAGAGAGAGAGAGAGAGAGAGAGGGAGAAAATGGGTCCACCAGGGCCTCCAGCCATTGCAAACTAACTCCAGATGCATGTGCCACCTTGTGTATCTGGCTGACATGGGTCCTGGGGAATAGAACCTGGGTCCTTTAGCTTTTCAGGCAAACGCCTTAACTGCTAAACAATCCTTCCAGCCTTCTAACTTATTTTTTGAGACATGGTCTCACTGAACCTGAAGTGCCCTGATTTAGTTACACTCTCTTGTCCTAAGGAGTCATGAACATGTCTATTCACCTCATTTAGGGCACAAATGACAGATCAAAGAAACAACTCCACTCAAGTTTAGCTTGGTAAATTTATGAGTTAAATTGGGGTTATTGGGGCTGAGGAAATGGCCCAGTGGTCTAGGTTAGGGATGACCAGATAATCCTGATGCTTTCAAGCTTACTGGTCTAAGTTCAATTGCTTAGCACCTATGTAAATCTGGACACAAAGTGGCCCATGTATCTGTAAAACCAATATGCTTGTGGCAATGAGGAGGGAATCCAGGAGAGTCTGGAAGCCCATAGGCCAGCTAGGCTAGCCTGGTGCATACACAGTGTTGAAAACAACAGGGGAGATCCAGTCTCTTCCTGAGAAAGAGAACAAACATCCCGTTGTTCTCAGACCTCCACATGTGTGTCATGGCAAGAGCACACACACACACACACACACACACACACACACACACACACACCCCACACACACAGAGGTATTCTTTCCTACCTACACATAATGATAATGAAAATAATTAATGTTACTTACAGGGTCATGTATAAGGGATTCCCTGTAGGGGTCAGACAACTTCTGGGTGCAACTATACTGGCAAAGACAATGCCCCAGCAACACTTAACTGCTTCTCTTTCTTTGGGGAGGGGCAAGGCCTCACAAACCACTTCTCCCTACAAGACAAAACATTAATGAGCCTTATCTTGTACAGGTCTTGTTCTGGGTAACCACTGCTGTTGAGAGTTCAAAAGGGCACTGGCACATCATACTAGGGGACAGTATTCTGAAGGTTCAGGAACTAGGCTTTAGTTTGGTTAAACAAAGAATTTTTATATTGTTTTCTTATTGATTTGTTATTTAAGAGAGAGAGATAGAAAGAGGCAGATAGAGTGGCTGGAGAATGGTTTAGAGGTTAAGGCACTTGCCTGTGAAGCCTAAGGACCCAGGTTCAATTCCCTAGTATTCATGTAAGCCAGTTTATTTGCAGTGGCTACAGGCTTTGGCAAGCACATTCTCTCTCTCTCAAATTAATTAAAATAAAAAAGAGGCAGGTAGGGAGAGAATGGAGGCATAGGGCCTCTAGCCACTTCAAAAAAGGTCCAGATGCAGCATGTCCCTCCTTGTGCATCTGGCTTACATGGGTACTTGGGAATTGAACCTGGGTCCTTTGGCTTTGCAAGCAAGAGCCTTAACCACTAAGCCATCTCCCCAGCCCTAAGCAAAGAATTTTTATCATGAGAAAAAGTTCTAGGTTAAGGAAAAAGCTATCAGTCAGCATTATACACAGTGCTCAAATGAGTGCTCCTACCCAGATATAGCTGAGATAACTGAGGTTGCACTAAGGAGGACAAGGAAGTTGTCCACAATCACGTAAGTGGTAAGTGCTAGTGGAGCTGGGAATTGAAGTCTGGTTGTGAATTTGTACACATACCCACTGAGCTATGCAGTCTGAAGTGCTTAGAAATGCCTCCGGGATGCACATACTTTGCCTTGACTTCTGTTTATCAGATACTTTGCTAATTCTGGTTTATCTAATCTAAAATCTGTCCAGCCCTGAAACATTCTTCAGAATAGTTCCAACCATCTCATGTCTCATTCAAGCTCTGTGAGTCTTAGCTCTGCCCTTTCATGTTGCCCTCCTATGATCTCTGTTACTGGAGGTAATTTTGACTTTGCCAATTTCACTACCAAGTAG
Organism: Jaculus jaculus; assembly: GCF_020740685.1. Taxonomy (NCBI): domain Eukaryota; kingdom Metazoa; phylum Chordata; class Mammalia; order Rodentia; family Dipodidae; genus Jaculus; species Jaculus jaculus. The sequence goes on from NC_059102.1 coordinate 53,061,059, forward strand.
CTCGAAAGAAACTTTTTAGTGTTTTACCTTGATCCCATAAACCAGATGCACATGTTGATGAAAGCACGCAAGGTTGCACATGTGCACAAGGTGGCACCAGAGCTTGCACAATCTTTGTCTCTCTCCCCCACCATCCCCTCACCATCCGACACACACTTAAAATTGTATAAGGTCTATGCAGCAAAGTTCAGGGCGCTACTGGAATTTGTCTGTAAATAGTCAAATTGGGGTCTTTTGGTGTTTTTGTTTTTTTTTTCACAGAGAGAGAGCGAGAGAGAGAGAAAGAGAGAGAAAGAGAGGGAGAATGGGAGTGCCAGGGCCTCCAGCCACTGTGCGTACGCCCCCTTGTGCATCTGGCTAACGTGGGTCTGGGGAATCAAACCTGGGTCTTTTGGCTTTGCAGGCAAGTGTCTTAAGTGCTAAGCCATCCTTCCAGCTCCAAATCTGGGTGTTTTGTAGAGTCTCCCTTGCCAGGACATTGAAGAGTCTAACAACCTATCTGCCCACAGACAAGATACATTAACAAGGGTGATTCTTCAGAGGTGGAAACTGAAGCTCACCTAGCTTTGTTTTAATTTGTGGCTGAAAAATAATCAGAATTTACAATGTGTAGGCTTAGAAGAAAAATCTAAGTCTGATGGAAAAAGAGTGAGAGTATGAGACAAGAAAAGACTAAGAATTAATTTATCAGAGAAGACTGTACTTCTCACAGTTACAGTTGTCACACTATGATATAAACCAATGTGTTGGGCACAATGTTGAGGTATCACCTGTATAATCTTATTTGACACTCAACGGCCCTGATTTGGGATCAGGATATTAAACAGAAATCAAAAGTTTCTGCATTAGTGGGTGTTAAGTTCAAAACTGAAGCTCAACTGACTCTAATTAGCACACTTAACATTATTACATATTACATTTAATAATGCCAACGAAAGGCTGGGAAGATAGCTTAGTTAGTAAAGTGCTTGCCTTGCAAGCTCAAGGACTTGAGGTTGATTCCCCGAATCCATATAAAAATGCAGAGCATGGTGGCTTGTGTTTATAATCGCGCTGCTGGGGAGGCAGGAACAGGGGATCTTGGGCTGTCTCTTATGCACTTGTGTATGGTAGGGTACTCCCGAGCTCATAATTAACAGTTTGACTCTTTTTTGAGTCCCTAGAATTAATTATCTGCTGCAGGAGCTAAACTTAGTTACTAGTCTAGGGTAGCTTTTAAAAAAATATGACTAAAGAAACTATTTAGGGACTAGAGAGATGGTTCAGTCAGTAAACGGTTTCCCTTGCAAACATGAAGACCCTAATACCCATGTGAAAATTCGGGTGTGGTGGCACATACCTATAATTCCAATGCTAAGGAGGCAGATGCAGGCTGATGATCACTGGGGCTCACTCAATTAAGCATTCTGGCTTAATTGGTGGATGGTGGACTGGAGAGATGGCTTAGTGGTTAAGGTGCTTGCCTGTGAAGCCTAAGGACCCATGTTCAACTCTTCAGCTCCCACATAAGCCAGATGCACAAGGTGACGCAAGTGTACAAGGTCACACATGCCCTGGCGTTCAATTACACTGCCTGGAGGCCCTGGCATGCCAATTCTCTCTCTCTCTTTCTCTCATTCTCTTTCTCACTCTCTCTCTCTCACTCCCACTTTCGCTCTGTCTCACTCTTGTATTGCGCTTGCTTTCTCACATAAAAGAAAGGTCAGTCTGTTGGACTAAAAAAAAACAAAAAGAGGTGGATGGCATTTCTGAGGATGACACCCAAAGCATGCATAGATGTGTGTTTATACACATAAAACACATACATAGATACATACACACCACATGCACACACACATACACAAAGACATAGCAACTATGCCTTGAATCCAAGCTACCTGTGAGACTGAGGCAAGTTCAAGGCCTTTCTTGGCTACAGAATAAGTTCAAGTCTGGCTTGGAAAATTGGCCAGACCCTGACTCAAAGTTAAAAAAAAAAAAAAAAGTAAGATTGGCAGAGCATATAGCCCACTGGCGCAGCGTTTGGCTTTGCAGGCAAATGCCTTAACCACTAAGCCATCTCCCCAGCCCCGCTCTTACTTTTTTTTTTTTTTTTGTCCCCTCTTCCACAATGTTCCCTGAGCCTTGGAGGGCATGGCAGAAATCTCTTTTTGTGTTGAGTTGTCAACAGCCTGTCGTTTTCTCCTCTCCTGAGTTTTGAGTCTCCTCGGTACCGCCCACCGTCTACGTGCAGATAGTTCTGGGCTAGCAGTGAGAGCAGCGCTGCGTTCTTCCGCAGCTGCCTCTGCCATGTTCCCTCAGCCCTGGCAGATGTGACAGGATGACTCTAAGCCCGAGGCTTTCTCTTCTTGCCATTTTGATGAGTCTTGGGTCTCTCTAGTATTTGCCACTATTACTTAAAAGGTTTTCTAACCAAAAGTGAGAATAGCACTAATAAAGGGGCATAAAAGTACACACTTAGAAGGCTTTTTGATAGGTATAACAACTTCATTTAGTTAAAGGACAGTGGAATCATCTCTCTAGAATCCATGACCTTCTAAGCTATAGGCTTTTGACTCCTGAAAGCATGCCTTCTTGGAAGGGCACTGTCTAACCTTAGGCTGTATGGATAAAGATGATCAAGGTATGCTAAAACATCATCGAGGGCAGAGATTTAGAGAATTTGATAAGCTTCTCTCTTAGATGAATATTGCATGTTGCTTATTTGAACAAATATTTTCAGTTTCTAGCTCATTTGGTATGAGTCCAGCTCACTTTTTTTTTTGCATGGATATTTGATTATATGTGTGTGTGTGTGTGTGTGTGTGTGTGTGTGTTCTTATGCACATTTTATGTGGATGTGCATATGGAAGACAGAGGTTGACATTGGTAGTGTCTTCCACAATTGTCTCTACCTTATTTATTGAGACAGGGTTTCTCACTGAACCCCGAGCTCAGAATTTGGTTAGTCTAGTTGGCCAGCTTGTTTCAGGGATCTACCTATCTCTGCCTTCTGTTTATTTCTTTGGTTTGCAGTACTCGTGATTGAACCCAGGGCTTTGCACATGCTAGGCAAATGCTATAGCACTGAGCTATACCACAAACCCTGTCTCTGCCTTCTGATATTTGGGGTTACACGTTCACACCTCTAAGTGTGGCACTTGTGTGTTTTCTAGAAATCTGAACCTCAAGACCTCATGCCTGCATAGCAGATGCTTTACCAACTGACACATCTCTGCAAGGTTTTTTTTTTTAATCTTTTCACATATTTTATTAACATTTTCCATGATTATAAAAATTATCCCATGGTAATAACCCCCCCTCACTTTCCCCTTTGAAATTCCATTCTCCATCATATTACCTCCCCATCTCAATCATTCTACTTACATATATACAATACCAACCTATTAAATACACCCCTCCCTTCCTTTCTCTTCCCTTTATATCTCCTTTTTAACTTACTGGCCTCTGCTACTAAGTATTTTCATTCTCGCGCAGAAGCCCAATCATCTGTAGCTAGGATCCACATATGAGAGAGAACATGTGGTGCTTGGCTTTCTGGGCCTGGGTTACCTCACTTAGAATCCTTTCAAGATCCATCTATTTTTCTGCAAATTTCATAACTTCATTTTCCTTTACCACTGAGTAGAACTCCATTGTATAAATGTGCCACATCTTCATTATCCACTCATCAGTTGAGGGACATCTAGGCTGGTTCCATTTCCCAGCTATTATAAATTGAGCAGCAATAAACATGGTTGAGCATGTACTTCTAAGGAAATGAGATGAGTCCTTTGGATATATGCCTAGGAGTGCTATAGCTGAGTCATATGGTAGATCAATCTTTAGCTGTTCTAGGAACCTCCACACTGATTTCCGCAATGGCTGGACCAGATTGCATTCCCACCAGCAGTGTAGAAGGGTTCCTTTTTTTCCACATCCCCACCAACATTTATGATCATTTGTTTTCATGATGGTGGCCAATCTGACAGGAGTGAGATGGAACCTCAATGTAGTTTTAATCTGCATTTCCCTAATGACTAGTGATGTAAAACATTTTTTTTAGATGCTTATATGCCATTCGTATTTCTTCCTTTGAGAATGCTCTATTTAGCTCCATAGCCCATTTATTGATTGGCTTATTTGATTCTTTATTATTTAACTTTTTGAGTTCTTTGTATATCCTAGATATTAATCCTCTATCAGATATATAGCTGGTGAAGATTATTTCCCATTCTGTAGGTTGCCTCTTTGCTTTTTTCACTGTGTCCTTTGCAGTGCAAATTCTTTGTAATTTCATGAGGTCCCAGAGATTAATCTGTGGTTTTATTGCCTGAGTAATTGGGGTTGTATTCAGAAAGTCTTTGCCAAGACCAATATGTTGAAGGGTTTCCCCTACTTTTTCCTCTAGCAGTTTCAGAGTTTCAGGTCTGATGTTAAGGTCTTTTACCCATTTGGACTTAATTCTTATGCATGGTGAGAGAGAAGAATCGATTTTCATCCTTCTACTTTGCTGAAGAGGCTGTCTTTTCTCCAATGAGTGTTTTTGGCATTTTTATCGAATATCAGGTGGCTATAGCTACCTGGACTTACATCTGGGTCCTCTATTCTGTTCCATTGATCTACATGTCAGTTTTTGTGCCAGTACCATGCTGTTTTTGTTACTATGGCTCTGTAGTATAGGTTAAAATCAGGTATGGTGATACCACCAGACTTATTTTTGTTGCAGTAGTATTTTAGATATTCGAGGTTTTTTGTGATTCCAAATAAATTTTTGGATTGTTTTTTCTATTTCCATGAAGAATGTCTTTGGAATTTTGATAGGGATTGCATTAAATGTGTAGATTGCTTTTGGTAAGATTGCCATTTTCACAATATTGATTCTTCCAATCCAGGAACAAGGGATGTTTTGCCACTTTCTAGTGTCTTCTGCAATTTCTCGCTTGAGAGTTTTAAAGTTCTCATTGTAGAGATTCTTTACTTCCTTGGTTAGGTTTATTCCAAGGTACTTTATTTTTTTTTGATGCAATTGTGAATGGGAGTGATTCTCTGATTTCATCCTCTGTGTGTTTATTGTTAGCATATATGAAGGCTACTGATTTCTGTGTATTTATTTTGTATCCTGCTACAGCAAGGGTTTTTTTTTTTTTTAATTTTGTTAACTTTATATATTTCTAAAATATTTTATTTATTTATTTATGAGAGAGAGAGAGAAAGGGAATTGGAACACCAGGGTCTCCAGCCAATGAACTCCAAATGAAATGCAAATGCAAATGAACTCCAGACACATGGGCCACCTTGTGCATCTAGCTTATATGGACACTGTGGGAGTTGAACCTGGGTCCTTGCACTTCACAGGCAAGTGCCTTAACCTCTAAGTCATCTATCAAGCCCTGCCAGGTTCTTTATTTATGCTAGTAGGGACCATGAGTGAATCAGGAAATTAAATGGAGTTTTTAACACAGCACGTTTTAAAACAGAAGTTCATTTGCTTCTGCGACTTTGAGAGCACACATCAAACGCTTGTAGGAGAGAAAGTTTCTAACCAAAAAGTCAAAACTATCCATGGAAGACTATGGTGTTAGGTGTTTTAAGCCAATTTACCACAGGTTAGTTTTCTGTGAACACAAAGTGTAGGTTTTGGTCTATTCTGCTTCAGATAAAGATTTGAAGTAGTTTGCCACAAGAACACACAGCACCAAAAATCAAAAATATGGATCTTGGGCTGGAGAGATGGCTTAGCAGTTAAGTGCTTGCCTGTGAAGCCTGAGGACCCTGGTTGGAGGCTCGATTCCACAGGACCCATGTTAGCCAGATGCACAAGGGGGCGCACGTGTCTGGAGTTCGTTTGCAGTGGCTGGAGGCCCTGGCGTGCCCATTCTCTCTCTCTATTTGCCTCTCTCTCTCTCTCTCTCTCTCTGTCACTTTCAAATAAATAAATAAAAATGAACAAAAAAATTTTTTAAATATGGATCTTCTAAAAATGAGGTTAAGTGAAAAAAAGAAGTAAACAGAAAATAGGATCAAAGAGAAAGCTGATATGTCATTAGATTTATCAAGGCCTGGAATAAATAGCTAAATTTTCAGGCTAATGCCAGTTTTCTATGAGCATTTAATACTTTTATATATTGATTTTCATAGCAATAAAATAATATAAGAACCTTCCTGGTCATTTATAATCCAGTAGTTTTGTGAAATTTTCAATTTTGGGATTGTGTTTATGTTTACAATTGGATGGTTCTGTGGAGTGTTGTAAAAAGTACAGAGATGGACCCAACATCTAACTCATACATTTGCACAAAGTAAAGGGAAAAAGCCATTAAAATATGCTATGAATTATGGTTATACATTAAGTGCAGATGAGAAAAGCTATTATTATCAAATCTCTCTCTCTTTCATAAATAAATAAAATATTTAAAATATATATAAAGTTAAAAAAATTAAAAAAAAAAAACCTTGCAGAGATGGGTCAGTTGGTAAGGCATCTGCTGTGCAGGCATGAGGTCTTGAGGTTCAGATTTCTAGAAAACACACAAGTGCCACACTTAGAGGTGTGAACGTGTAACCCCAAATATCAGAAGGCAGAGACAGGGTTTGTGGTGTAGCTCAAGAAAGTTTATACTATATTTCTTAATTTAAACACAAAGTGACATTAAGCAGTCAAATTCTGGTATTAGAGCCTCCTTCATCATGTGTCTAGGGCTTCTAATATGTATCAAATGCATGACATTTTATAACTTTATTTTGGTTGTGATAATTGTATGCATTATGCAATGGATATCAACATAAGACATTTATTATATTATTATTAATTCATATTAGGTGGTTCTGAGAATTAAATCTAGGCCTTCATAATACTCCTCTAAGCAAGAGAAAGAAGCAGATATATATATAGAGAGAATGGATATGCCAGGGCCTCCAGCCATTGCAAATGATTTCTAGCCATATGTGCCACCTTGTGCATCTGGTTTTACATAGGTACTGGGGAATCAAACCTTGGTCTTTAGGCTTTGCAGGCAAGTGTATTAACCACTGAACCATCTTTCCAGGCCCCTAATTATTTTTTCTTGAACATCAATCATATGTGACAACAGTTCTCACAGTACACTCCATGACAATCCAGTTATACAGGTAAGTATTTCATTTGATAATAAGTGAGTTAAGAGTCTTCCTATAATTATGACAAAGACAAATTAACCATTAAGTATATTAGGTAAAGCAGTACTTGTTACTTCATTTGGAAGTCACTGGTAGAAATAGTATAGTCAAGTATTTGGAGGGCAGCGTATTGATGTTCCTGTCTCTCTCACTATGTAGTCTCTGGGTGGCCTCAAACTCACAGCAATCCTTCTACCTCTGCCTCCCAAGTGTTGGGATTAAAGGACTGTGCCACCATGCCCAGCTTTCTAATTCTCCTCTATCATCTTTATACCCTCTCTATAAACTATAATCACATGAAAGAGTGACTTTTTTTTTTTCAAAAATATTGTGGTCATATCATCCTTTTATTGAAAACTTCAGTGTCGTTTTTTGTTGTTGTTCCCAGTATTAGGAACAAACTTCTTACGTGGTCTCTATGGCCTGAATCCTGACTGTCTTTCCCATTCTCCTTCCCTCACCCCTATCTATCCACCTACTTCAACCACACTGTGTTTCTCTCCATTCCTTAAACCAGCCACATGTTCTCGCACCTGTGCTCCTTACACTGTTTCTTCTGCTCAAACGTGCTCCTTCTATTCTTCCCTCATAGCTCAGTTACAGTATAAAATAAACTTAACCTTATACCCAAGGGCATGGTAGATGCTCCTCCCATAAGTACTCATAGCATCCCACACATAGTGCCACCACAGCACATACCTCCCTGTATTATAATTTACTTGTCAGCAACAGCCTCCAATGTGGGCTACATGGGGGAAAGGACAATCTATTGAGGAGAAAGAAACTATAATATCTGGATACAACTATAAATAGCATGAACCTGAGCACCCAGCAACAAGTCACAAGAATTCACATAACATTGCAGCTCTAAATGAAAAGCAGCACTACACAGGGGAAAAGTAATAGGACTGGATCTTGCTTCTGATTTCTGCAAGATATTGGATGTTATTTCACTTCCCTAAACTTCAGTTACCCCTTCTGTAAATGGGAATGAGGCTGTCTACTTTCCATGTTACTATAGGAGGTTAAAGGGAAGAGATGAGGTTTTAATACAATGCCTGGTTTATATTAGACTATTCTTATGAGGGGTCTTCCCTCCACTTCCAAAGCCTAAAGCACATGGAAGAGGAACAGAAGAAAGCTTAAACAATCATTTTAAGCTCCATAGTCGGTCATGGACATGGCTCAGGGAGTAGTCTAGGAGCCACTTTTAGCTACAGAGGGAGGGCTTAGCTCTTACATTGATCCACTCTGCAGAGCCAGGAGCTCAGGCAGGAGAAGGAAGGATGCAGGGCTTTCTAGGACAATGGTAACTGATTCACCCTCTGGGACCTCAAGGCTACTCCTATGCAGGTGAAAAGGATATGGGGATAGTGGCAGAGGAATCTGAAATAGACATGCAACTCACCTGAGGACATTGTTAAACATGCCTTTATGATTCAGTATACCTGGTACAGGGCTAGAGATTCTGCATTTCTAACAAGTTCCCAAGTAATGCTGATGCTGCCATTTCAGGGAATGTGCAATGACGCGAAATGGTATGCTATGAACCAAAAATTAACTTCTCAGAATGTGAGAATTTCTTCTTGGGTCAATATTTTGTGTTTTGAAGAAATACCCTGATAAACCACTAAGTTTTGAGGTGATAACTCACCTAAACACTTTTTTTTTTCAAGGTAGGGTCTTACTCTATCCCAGGCTGACCTATGTAGTCCCAGGCTGACCTCTAACTCATGGCAATCGTCCTACCTCTGCCTTCCCAAGTGTAGGGTCCTAAATGCATCTTGAAATAATAGCAGATGATGTTAAATTCTTCCTCAAGTAGGGGAGTCCTATTGACTTCAAGGACTTTGGAGGTTGTAGGCAGAGGAGAATGGATTGTTATAGGAAGAGAGGGGAGCTGGGGCATGTGGAAGTAACTTGTATTGAACAATTATCTACATAGATAATTATAAGTCCTTTGCTTCATCATATACTCAACTTCCTTTATCCATTCCCTGGAATCCTTAGGCTTGCTTGATTTTGTGCATATAATTTCTTCCTTTGTTCTCTGCAGTGTGTGGAATTAAAGAGGGCAACAAGAGATGAAGGGACAGATCACAGCAGGATGGGACCTCCTTGAAGGCCCTTGCTACATTCTCTTCAGCAGCTGCTGAGGAGTGTGTAGGCAGGAGGCGTGGGTGAGACACATCCCGTTTTCTATTGTTGAGCAATATGACTCTGCTGTTATCAAAATCAGCAATTAAAGCAGAGAGCAATCATGGGTTGGCAAAGCCACAGTGGAAAGCAATGTTAAGGGAATAGGATGCTTGGAGGTTCGTAGTGACTGGAGCATTTACCTAGAAGAGAGGAAGTTAAGGAGCAAATATATCAGGAGGTCAGACTTTATGAGCCATATTCAAGCTTGCTTTTTTTCATAACCTCACAAAATCAAAGCACAAAGGTTTGGCAATAATTTTAATCTGGAACCCATGAAGGGGTTTGAGAAATACTATCTAGGAATCTCCTAAAATTGTATGCAAAAGTTATGTGTATGTGCATCTGCATGTGTTTCTTGGGAGAAGCTTTTGGCTCCCACTGTACTGTACATCCTAGGGGATGTGGTGGTTTGAGTGCAAATGTATGTCCCCCCATAGCCTCAGGTTTTTTTTTTTTAATTAAGACTAAGCTTCCTGCCTTATTCTCCAGCAGGGACCTACTGGAGGAGGTGTGTCATTGGGGGTGGATCTTGAGCCCTGCGAGGTGTGTAGAGAGGCAGCTTGAGCTCTGGCTTTTCATGCTTGCTCTTGTTGGTTTTTCCCTCTCTTTGCCGTAGATGTGTAAAGTGAGTCAGCTTCTTCCAAGTCTGCAAGCCTGGAACAACTCCCTTTCCTCCCAGTAGCTGCTTCTGACCAGGTATTTTTTCTAGCAAGGTGAAGGCAACTGCAGCTTACGGTGATATAAATATGGTCCAGAATCAGTGAATTGAAAATAAACCAGCTATAAATTTAGTCTTTGAGGTTCTTGCCTATAAAAATAATTTTAAAAAGTGGAAAATAACTAGGAATCTTATCAATAAGAAATAAAAACAATCAGTCCAGAATGCCACTGCATTTCATTTATAAACCATCAAATCCAGTCAAAGGATAATGGAAATTTTCTGCTTCTTAGAATGTATTCTCAATATCCATGGTAAACTACAAAAACAAAATGACATCGGACTATAATTCTAAAAGTGCAACTTAGGTCAGTATTTTTGTCACTGGAGAGAATTTGACAATGTCTGGAGATATTTTTCTTTTGCCTCTACTAGGGGATGCTTTTGCTATTATAGAGCCTAGAGATGATGCTTCAATAGCCAAGAGTGCTTGTGACAGCTTCCCCCAAACACAGAATTTTACAACCCAAAGTGTCAATTGTGCTGAGATTGAGAAACACTGAGTTAAAAATATGGAAACTTCCTGGCTGTGAAGAGTATGAATGACTGAGATAGGCATCCCAGAAACTGTCAAATTTCCTTCTGTGAGGATTTTAATGATGAAAAAGCTTATCCTTGCCTCAAAAAAAAAAAAAAAAAAAAAAAAAAAAAAAAAGCCACAACAATCTTCTGCAGAGGCCAAGGTGCAATCTGATAGGTGAAATGACACAATAAAGGGAGGTGAGATCTTGTCAGGGCCTCAGAGATCCTGGAGTAGAGTAGGGGCTTAATGAGTGGCTGCAGAATGAACAACTATCAGGATGGGTGTTCCAGTAGAATAATCTGTAGTTAATTCAGTTCCCTTGGGGACCAAATGTTTTTCTTAATAGGAAGAAGGATAATCATTTTTATCACATTGAAATTATATGGAAATTTAGATAGGAAAGTAATTACCTTATCTGGAATTTATCCAGAGTTGTGGCAAGAGCCTGATGAATAATATGCCATCCATATAATCCTTTCCTTATTATTATTATTTTTATTATTATTATTATCATTATCATTATTTCTTTGAAGTAGGGACTCACTCTAGCTCAGGCTGACCTGGAATTCACTATGTAGTTTCAAGGTAGCTCAAACTCACGGTGATTCTCTTACCTCCACCTCCTGAGTGCTGGTATTAAAGGCATGCTCCACCATGCCCGGCCACATAATCCTTTCTAAGAACCAGTTTGGAGTGAGCCCAGCTCCTTTTGGAAGGAGACATGTCACCTGCTCAGATACCAGTACCAAAGTGCTTGGGCTACCCTTTTCTTTTGAGAAGAGCATCAAAGCTGGGTAGAGAACTCCATATATCCATGCTGCCTATTGGAGGTATCAAAGGTAACTAGGTTGACATCTCTTGAAGGGTTCACAGTGAAATCTTAAGTAAGTGATAAATGGAAAATAGGAAATTATAGTAATATTTCAACAAAGTAATCAGGTTATACATGGGCTCATTTTTTGAAGGTCAAACAAATAATGACAAGTCAATGAATACATTTATATTTCACTTGTATGATAGTGCCTTTGCATTTTTATTTATTTATTTGAGAGAGAAAGAGGGAGAGAGAGAGAGAGAGAGAGAGAGAGAATAGGTATGCCAGGGCTTCCAGCCACTGTAAATAAACTCCACATGAATGTACCACCTTGTGCATCTGGCTTACATGGGTCCTGGGGAATCAAATCTGGGTCCTTTGTCTTTGTAGGCAATTTTCCTAACTGCTAAGCCATCTCTCCAGCCCAGATAGTGCCTTTTAAAGAAGAAATGTGATCAGGGTTTAATAAGCTGAATTACTAACACTTAAATTCATGGGAAAATTTGTAAATTTATGAGCATGATTTTCATAAAACTTTCAACATTAACCTTCAGTGTATTGCAGACAGGCAAAGTTGCCCATTCTTTTCTTGATGAATAATTAGAAAACATTTTACACTGTTACAGACATTTAAGAGTTATGGTTCTGAACTTTCAGATCAGCAATTAGTCATCTAGTGAATATTTAGTGCAAGAATTGTACTCGCAGTGTGTTTTCCGAAGCCAAACTAATTAAGTAGGGCATGATAGTGCTAGGTATTGTGGCCATTGTATCCATGCTGAAACCATACAATAATTAGACATGGCTATAATTGATGGTGTTTTGTTATTGCTGTGATATAGGAAGAATGATGTGAGATAATCTTTCTCATTTGTGATAAAAAGAATGGACAGAGATCCAAAAGCTCTGAAGAGATCATCACTGAAATAGATTTAAATTTAAAACACACCCACCACAGCTCAGGGAATTTTGCAGAAGATGGGGCAGAAAGATTGTAAGAGCCACAGGTTGGGACATCATGCCAGAGGCATTGCCTCCCACTAATAACTGACTGCTGCTCCCACAATGCATAACCCCATAGGGAATACCTGCAGCCTCACTGATGAGGGACCCCAGCGGAATGGGGCAGGGACGAGGGAAAGAGGGTACCAACACGTGGTGTATCCATACTAAGTAATGTCTATAATAAAAACAAAAAGAATGGAATGTGTGCCTGTGTAAGTCTGTACTCAGTAAGAAAATGTAGTTTCAGATGTGAAACATCAGGTTTTCTTTAGAAAAGTCAAATGAATGCAGTACAGAGACTTTCCTGAGAAACTTGGTGTGAACATGATGTTGACCTTTGGAAAGGTGTTGAATTACTTCTCACAAGCAGTTCATCTGAACGCAAGCTAAATCTCCAATCCTCCCACTTGGTGAAACACAGAACCACCACACTGAGAACTGAAGATTGTTTTCCTCTTCTTGTTCTTTAAGAACTGTGACCATAAAGAATTCTTTGTATTCAAAGCCTATTACCAAGTATCTGATAAAATGAAGACGCAGATCAGTCCCAAATGGCTCCATCAGTCTTCTAGTTAGGTGTTCAAATATAATATTTTTTCCTTAATTGAATTGAGGTCTCTTAGAAGAAAGACATGACACCTTATGCCTCATCTTCAGTGGTCTGCACCTCACATTGAGAAGATACTTGAGTCCGCAGTGTTAGCAGCTATATTACTTACGTTTCTAGTTGCTAAGACAAACTACCTGAAGAGCAACTTAAGGGAGGAAAATTTGGAGAGGTGGGTCAGAGTTTCAGAGGCTACAGCCTATCACAGCAAGGAAGACACAGTGGCTGGTGTGGTCCTGTCCTTCACAGCAGGAGCGTTTGGTACCCCTTGTTCATATCTTATCGGATCATGAAGCAAAGATGGGACCAGAATCAAGCCTGACTTTTACCTTCAAAGGCCTGCCTCTAGTGGCCTGTATCTTCCAGCTAAGTCTTGCATATCAAAGGTTGCACAACCTTTCCAAATAGTGCCACCAGCTGAGGACCAAGCATTCAAACACATGAGCTTGTGGGGGACATTTCACATCTAAATCATAATGTTTCACCCTTGCCACCGTGTATGCAAATAGCTATCTCATAATGCAAAACGCATGAAATCCAACTTCAAGAGTCTCCATGGGCTGGAAAGATAACTTACTTGGTAAAGTGCTTGCCTCACAAGGATGAGGACCTGAGTTTGAACCTCAGTACCCATATAACAATTCAGGCTGTGGTGGTATGTGCTTGCCATCCTAACACTAGGGAGGTGGAGCTAGGAGGAACCATGGCACTTGCTGGCCTGCCAGTCTAACCACCTTGATGAGCTCCAGGGCAATGAAAGACCCGCCCTGGGCACACCCAATCCTGTCTGATCTTGAAAGCTAAGCAGAGTTCAGCCTGGTTAGTACTTGGAAGGGAGAGAGAGAGTAGAGAGACAGACAGAGAGAATGGGCACACCAAACCAAGGCTTCCAACCGCAAATGAACTCCAGATGCATGTGCCACTTTGTGCATTGGTTTTATATGGGTACTGGGAAATCAAAACTGGGTCACCAGACTTTGTGGTCAAGCACCTTAATCCTGAGCCAGCTCTCCAGCTCCTGTTAACAATACTTGTTATTGTGTCATGCATAAAGATCTTGTCCTGACCCAGCTTTGAGTATTCTGTGACTACTGAAAAATTCAAACTCAAGCTCACAGAACAATAAAAGTTATAGGAAAATGACTTCATTGACAGTAAAAAATAGAGAGAGAAAGAGTATTGGGTTAAAAGAAAGCTTGCATCACATGTTTAATAACAATGAGGGAAAAAGTCATCTTCATTCTTATGTTAAATAGTCTAAGTTGTTATAACCAAAACTGGATATACTAATGCCATATATTTCTTTTTTTAAAATATTTTATTTATTTATTATTTGTTTATTTGAGAGACAGGGAGAGGGAGGGAGGAAGGGAGAGAGAGACAGTAATGGACAATGAGTAAAGGGCCTCCAGCCACTGAGGATAAATTCTAGACACATACATCACCTTGTGCATCTGGCTTATGTGGGTATTGGGGAGTTGAAGGTGGGTCCAGAGGCTTCAGAGACAAATGTTTTAACTGCCAAGCGATCTCTCTAGCCCTCATATATTTCTTGATATGATGTCCAGAGGAAGATGTAACATTCCTTTTTAAATTTTCTTGCCAAAAATGTATTATTTAAAGCTAGTTATAAAGAAACATTAGGGGGCTGGAGAGATGGCTTAGCGGTTAAGCGCTTGCCTGTGAAGCCTAAGGACCCCAGTTCGAGGCTCGGTTCCCCAGGTCCCACGTTAGCCAGATGCACAAGGGGTTCCCACGCATCTGGAGTTCTTTTGCAGAGGCTGGAAGCCCTGGCGCGCCCATTCTCTCCCTCTCCCTCTATCTGTCTTTCTCTCTGTGTCTGTTGCTCTCAAATAAATAAATAAATAATTTTTAAAAAAACAAAAAAAACAAAGAAACATTAGGTAAGCCCAACCAGAGAGACAGTTGACAAAGTGTTTGCCTTGCTTGACATGGTGGTACATGCCTGTAATCACAGCACTTGGGGTCTGATACAGGAGGATCAAGAACTTAAGGTCAGCCTGAGCTACATAATGGGTTCAAGGCCAGCATTGGGTTCATGAGACACTGTCTCAAATAATTAAAATCAAATAAGCAAAACCACCACAACAAAAACCATAAAGTGACTGGTAGATAATCTTTATAAGTATCAAGTCCAAAACAGAAAGGCTGTTGAAAGGACATGAAGAAGACATGGCAACAAATGCAATGCACAATGCAAGATTCAATACTGGGATGGGAAAATAAATAATTACAAGGATATTTCTTAGGCAATTGATGAATAACGAATATGGAATGTGGGTTATAGCATTGTATCAGTGCTAAATATCCTGGTTTTGATAAACAATGTGGTGATACAAGGGTACATCCCTTCTCTTATGAAATATACTGTGAACTATTTAGTAAAGAGACATAATGCTTCTACACTTACAAATAATTTGGGAGGAAAATCATGGCTAGAGCCAGAAGCAAAAACAGAAATATAGGGCTATAGAGATGACTTAGCAGTTAAAGCACTTGTCTGTGAAGCCTATGGACCCATGTTCAATTTCCCAGTACCCAGGTAGGCCAAATGTACACAGTGGTACCTGCAGCTGAAGTTTGTTTGCAGTGACTAAAGGCCCTGGCACGCTCGTTCTCTCTGCCTCTTTCTCTCTATCTCTCACATAAATAAAAATAAAATAAAATAAGCAGAAATATAAATGTATGTGTAGAAAGATGGACTGGCATGTACAACAATTGAAAAGAAATAAACAATTGTTGACTGTGTGAAATTAAAGTTCCCTGTATTACATCATTACTAAATAAACATTAATTTATAATATTCAGAAGACTATTTATTCATGACAAAATGTGGATTACCTTTATGCATGTTTTTTTTTAAATTAAGATTTTATTTATTTATTTATTTGAGAGAGAGAGGAAGGGAGAGAGAGACAGATGGAGAGAATGGATACATCAGGGCCTCCAGCCACTGCAAACAAACTCCAGACACATGTGCCACCATGTGCATTTGGCTTATGTGGGACCTGAAGAATTGAACCTGGGTCCTTAGGCTTCACAGGCATGTACCTTAGCCATTAAGCCATCTCTCCAGCCCCTTATGCATGGTTTTTTTTAATGGGGGCAGTGGAGTTCACTTTCAAGGCCTCATGCCCATGCAACAAGTGCAACAAGTACTCTAACCCACGAACCACCACTCAGCCCCTAATGTAACTGTCTTTATGTGTTATTCTGTGTATCAGTCTATGTCTGTTGGCTTGGTGAAGGCTGAGATTTTAATGGCTAAACAACACTTTCATTACAGGTTTATCTACATAATAGTCTTCTAGACTTTGAAGAGAAAAAAACAATCTCTTCAGTCTACTCTGGGTGGCTTTCTGTGACTGGCATGCTCTTGGCATGCAGCAGTCTTGTGGAAACTCAAGGAACTTAAGAGGAGAAATCAAACCCATTGGTTTGATAAGACATTCTGGTCTTAACTCTTTCTTTAGTCACAAAATGCCCCTAGACACCACGAACAAAACTGAATCTGTTCCTAAAATTCCTAAAAGTAATTGACGGATGTACCTGTGGCTGCTTCATTTTTAACTCATATGATAAGCTCACTATTCTTTCCATACCTACTTAAAAAGGTCTGATTTTTGGACTGATTGTTGCTTGTCTTTTCTTTTTCTGCCCCATGAAAAAAACTGACTATTCAAAATATCTCAGGTCTAACTGAAATTAGATATTAAAATGCTAACTTTGAGGTTCCTTTTATTGGATTATTGCTATGTATTTATTTTCTGGGAATAGTCTTATGTGAGTTTTTAACAAGTTTTAAGATTATTTTTTGTTGCATGTGTATGGCATGGGTTTGAGAGTAGATATGCTCATACAATAGTGTGCATGTGGATATAAAGGGATATCTTTTAGGTATCGGCTGAAGAGATGGCTTAGAGGTTAAAGGGACTTTCTTTCAAAACCTGACTACCTGGGTTCAAATCTCCAATGCGCAGGTAAAGCCAGACATACGGAGTGGCACTATGTCTGGAGTTCATTTGCAGCAGCAAGAGCCACTGGTATACTCATATTCTATCTTTATCTCTCTGTTGAATAAATAAATATTTTTAAAAAGAGGAATAAGGGCTGGAGAAATGGCTTAGTAGTTAAGGTGTTTGCCTGTGAAGCCTAAGGACTCAGGTTCAATTCCCAAGGACCCATATAAGAAGCCCTGGTGTACCCATTCTCTTTTGTCTTTCTCTACCTCTTCCTTTCTGTAAAATAAATGAAATAAAAATCTTTTTTAAAAGAGGGCTAAATAATATCTTAAAGGGTTGATTGAATTGTTAAAATATGATTTTGTTGCTGAGCATGGTGGTGCACACCTTTAATCCCAGCACTTGGGAGGTAGAGGTAGGAGGATTGCCTTGAGTTCAAGGCCACCCTGAGACTACATAGTGGATTCCAGGTCAGCCTGAGCTAGAGTGAGAGAATGTATGATTTTGTTAAATGCTCAAAGATTTTCTTTTCTAAGAAAATATTTATTTTTACTTACTTATTTGAGAGAGAAAACTAGGCAGGGAGAGAGAGAAAAAGAGAATGGGCATGCCAGGGCCTCCAGCCAATGCAAATGAACTCCAGATGTATGTTTTCTAGGAATAGTCTTGTGCATCTGGCTTATGTGGGTCCAGAGGAATTAAACCTGGGTTCTTAGGTTTTGCATGCAAGCGCCTTAACTGCTAAGCCATCTCTCCAGCCTAGATTTTCTTTTATAAAAAATTATTTGCATGTATGTATGAATGTGTCAGATTCTCTTACTCTTATAAACAAATGCCAGATACTTGTACCACTTTTTGTGTCTGGCTTATGTAGGCAGCTCTGGAATTGAACCTGGGGCTGAAGGCTTTGCAAGCAAGCACTCTTAAATACTGGGCCATATTCCCAGCCCTGCTCAGAGATTTTCTAAACTACTTTGTGCTAGGCAAACTTAAAATTTGTTAATTTAAAGGATAAAGACTAGAAACTGTCCTCATATACAGATACTTTTATATGGTATCTGGGCTTCTTTCCATATGAAATATACATATATTTTATCATTGAGTTGGGCTATTTTGCTATTGGGGGAATAAAGCTGCTACTCAACACAATTCATTGCTACTAAATAATACATTTTGTTACATATAATGCTATGAGATTATATATGTTAATATCTAATTTGATATATGTACAATATAAAATTACTCAGATTGAACCAGTATTGCTCACAATATTAGATTTATGTTTGGTATGTTTCTTGGATCATTAAGTTCAATCATTATATTTGTAGCAGAAAATAATATTCTTATGACAATGTAAAGTAATATTACATATACATCTGCTATAGATATGATATAATAAATAAACCTCTGACAGTTTCAACATGCAAATGTCACTATTTTTTTTTTCTTTTTTATGGTATACATACCAGTGTACATACTTTTGGACAAAATTTTTCATGCTGCCAAATAACATCAAATTTTAAAAACTTTAGCTTTCCCACACTCAAGCTATATTATATCTTCAACGAACAGACAGTATTTGAATGTATGAATGCAACTACAGCTTTTCTGAAGTATAAATTTAAGTTCATGTGAGGCTGCTAGGTGGGAGGTTGGCTCTTAGAGGGATTAGCCAGCACCCTCCCTCCAAAACAGGCCATAGAGAACAACAGATGGTCGTGGTCACTCCAGCTTGGACCTAAGAACCGGATACAAAGTTAGTGGTGGTGAGCCAGGCCTGGTGGCACACACCTTTAATCCCAGATTCAGGAAGCTGAGGCCGGACTGTCATGAGTTCAAGGCCCACCTGGGCTACAGAGGAGTTCCAGGTCAGCTTCAGTTAGAGTGAGACCATATCTTGAAAAATGCAAACCAAACCAAACCAAAACAAGACAAAACCAAATTTTAAAGGATAGTACTGGTGGTCTATCCCAGACGGATCATCTCAGGACCTCAAAATGACCTAAAGAGCACTAGGTGGTAGTGGCCCATGCTGGCTATACCATTTCAAACTAACTATGGGGACTTCCTCAGCAGGGGAGCATAAACGGCGTATTGGTACCCTTTCCTCCAGTGAGCTTTTCAACCTTAGGGATATTGAAACTTCTGTATAAATTCTTACATCTTACACATCTACTCATGACAGATTGGATTCTGGTAACATGGACTTCCAAGAAGAACATGTCCCTTTTCAGAAAGTGTCCATGCTGGAGGAAGAGAAAAGACAGGGGACAACCAACGGGAAGAAGAGAATATAAACCCCATGGCTGCTGGGACCAGGGCTGTGGCTGCTGGGCTCAGCTCACTCTTTTTTAAAGAGCGTATTATGGCTTCCTGTTTTCTCTAATTAAACACACAAATGCTCTCTCCACTCCTGTGTCCAGCCTGGATCCTTCTCTTTTGAGAACACAAGACTCCTGCTGGGAACAAGAGCAGAGGAAACTAGAGACCTCCCCATTTTCAGGGGTTTGCTTTTTGGCATGGGGAGATGGGCGAGGCTTGAGAGAAGTACTCACTCAGTCAGATCCACCTTTAGGATGATGGCACACAAACTAAAATCATAACTCACGATCAGCATTTTTTAAATATATGTGTATGTTCCTAATGTAACTGTCCTGGCAGAATCAAAGATATATATTTTTTGTATTTATTTATTTATTATTTTTTATTAACAACTTCCATGATTGTAGACAGTATCCCATGGTAATGCCCTCCCTCCCCCCACTTTCCCCTTTGAAACTCCATTCTCCATCATATCCCCTCCCCCTCTCAATCAGTCTCTCTTCTATTTTGATGTCATGCTCCTTTCCTCCTATCATGATGGTCTTGTGTAGGTAATGTCAGGCACTGTGAGGTCATGTATATCCAGGCCATTTTGAGTCTGGAGGAGCATGATGTAAGGAGTTCTACCCTTCCTTTGACTCTTACATTCTTTCCACCACCTCTTCCGCAATGGACCCTGAGCCTTGGAAGGTGTGAGAATTGATGATATTTTAAAGAGAGATACTTGTGCTATCATACCATTGGAAACAACACGTCCCCAAAGAATTAATATTTTTCCAAGGAATTCTAACTAGAAGAAGAGAAGTCAAAGTCTTTATTTAAAGGCTGACATTTTTTTTCTTTTTTGCTTTTTTCAGAGGTAGGGTTTCACACTAGCTCAGGCTGACCTGGAATTCACTATGTAGTCTCAGGATGCCTCAAACTCATGGTGATCCTCCTACCTCTGACACCCAAGTGCTGGGATTAAAGGTGGGCGCCACCATACTTGGCAAGGCTGAAGTTTTAATCCTACACAGAGAAGGGATTTGCCTCCCTTCTGTTTTTACACAGTTCTGATAATTTATCAGACCACCTTGCAGAACAGATCAGCTGGAGACCATGATGTGTCAGTGCTAGGTGAGAACTCACCTTGATAAGTATTGTGTACGTATGTAGAACTCATGCCCTCTACTGAAACCGAGATCCCATGACAGTGCCCCAGAGATGGACTTTAGAGTTACTGGACCTTTTTGTTTCTTTCTCTTTCACATGTGGCCTCATTGAATAACTCTCCTTTCTCTGCTTTTTCACTATCACTTGCTTCTTTAATTAGTATATTTGAGGATGGGTGGATGAGACTAGCTTGTTAGGGTTTCCAGTGTCTGGTCCTGTACCTTGAAAACTCCAATAACATGAATTACACATTGTGATCATATTTTTTAGTAAAAATAATTAGATGTGCCCAAGCACTTCACATTTCAAGCAGTGTGACTTAAATAGCTAAAAGAATTAAACATTGATCACCTAAAAAGCCCTAGTACAATGTTATATACAATAAAATAACTAGACGATTTTGTAAGTAGCTAAGCCCTATTTATTTTTTTAATACTCTTCTAAAGATTAATGGCTGCTGCCTGTTTATAGTGCCAAAAAGGAGAGAAATGCTCACCTTGTTCATTTAGCCAGTTAATGTATTTAATAGGTACCATAAGAGGCTGAATTTAAAGCTAATGTCAAAGACAGAGGAAAAGAAAAAAAAAAACAGAAACTTTTCTCCAAGCTGTCAAAGAAAAGGTATAAATGGACCTAGAGACAAAGAATTCCTGCCAAGCACAAAAAGGACAGGGATTCTTTTCATGAGAGACTCAAAGCTTTAAAATTTTAAGAATAAACTCTATATAAACTCACCCTAAAAGCCTTGCCTTCTAGATCTCTTAGTTGTTTAAATTTGGGCAAGGAAACGGGCCTTTGACACTATCTCCTTGCCTGTCTGCCATTCTTCCCCCACTGTGGAGTCAGACCAACTAGGAAAAGCCTCATCCTGACGAGGGACAATTAAAATTTGAATTATAACATGGTTAGACAGCAATGTCTTAGCGAAAAATTTTCAGTGGTAACAGGAGAAATTGTTGTTGTCAAGATGGAGTCATTTATGCCAGCTCTTCCAAAAGTAAGCAAAGGTAAGTGGTCATAGAAAGAGGGTCCTC
Organism: Jaculus jaculus; assembly: GCF_020740685.1. Classification (NCBI taxonomy): domain Eukaryota; kingdom Metazoa; phylum Chordata; class Mammalia; order Rodentia; family Dipodidae; genus Jaculus; species Jaculus jaculus. The sequence continues at coordinate 53,082,553 of NC_059102.1, forward strand.
TGGCATAATTACCTGGAAATAACTGAATATCTCATAATTTTAGCTTCTACTTGTATTTTGTCTGCTCTTTCAGGAATAGATATATTTCAGGTTGTTGTTTTTTTTTTTTTCACAACCATCAACTAATAGATGGAACAACACATCAAATCCCACAAGATTGAGGTGTGGGAAAAGAGTGGGGAGAATTATTACCATGCTCCTGTATGTGAAAGCTCTGGCAGGACAGAAAATACTCTGAAGAGAGACACTTGGGGTCAGCCCTTCAGCCATCAGGGACTCAAAAAGTGAAAACGTGGCCTCCAAAGAGGTCAACGCTGGGAGAAGGAAAACAATGAAAAGCTCTGGTGCCAGAGGAACAGAGGAGTAACTTGGCCTTGCAGGAAGATTTCACGTGGTGCTGGGTGCTGACAGTTTACGTCACAGTTAAATGAGCAATGCATAATTCCTGGCTTTTGTTTCGGTTTTCAGATAAAATTGTGATACTGCTGTAGAGATGCAGGGAAGGCAGAGAAAAACTAGGAATCTTTAAATAAATCCATTTTTCTTTTACCAATTTCTGTTTCTTAATTTCTTTTAAAATACAGGGGAACTAAGGGAAAGGGTTGATAGACCTATATGCTCCGTAACATTGATTCCGGAAGATTAGCTATATATAGAAGTATTTCTGGCTTATTTCTGGTTATTAATTTGTTTCATTCTGGTGGAAGGCATCTATGTATACATTGGGCATTATAAGTCTCCTGGACTGAGTCAGAGAATGGGGCTGCCTGAGATGTTCCCTTGATCAGTAGTGGAAGCAAATGATCAATTCACCCAGAAGCAGAAGGGTGTCATAAACACAAAGTCTTTCCTCTCTACTTCAAAGGACAATGCAGCCTGGCAGGGTGGCACACGCCTTTAATCCCAGCACTTGGGAGGCAGAGGTAGAAGGATCGCTGTGAGTTCAAGGCCGCCTTGAGACTAAATAGTGAATTCCAGGTCAACCTGGGCTACAGTGAGATCCTACCTTGAAAACAAAGCAAAACAAGAACCTTCTCTTTTTAGATGACAGTGACCTTAGGGTGACTCAGAAGGCACCATGGTGCTGGGAAGAAGTGACAGAGGAGTGTTTAGCACTGAAATATCTCCATCACACCTTCAATGGCTCAGGGTCCACTGCGGAAGAGGCAGCGGAAAGAATGTAAGAGCCAAAGGAAGGGTAGGACTTCTTACAATGTGCTCCTCCAGACACAAAATGGCCTGGATATCCATGACCTCACAGTGCCTGACACTACCTACAGAAGACCATCATGGAAAAAGGAAAAGATCATGACATCAAAATAAAAGAAAGACTGATTGAGAGGGGGAGGGGATATGATGGAGAGTGGAGTTTCAAAGAGGAAAGTCGGGGGGGGGAAGGGAATTACGATGGGATATTGTTTACAATTATGGAAGTTGTCAATAAAAAAATTAAAAATATCAAAAAACAAAGCAAAACAAAAGGCTTAGCAATTAAGGCACTTGCCTGTAAAGCCTAAGGACCTAGGTTCAATTCCCTAATACCCATGTAAACCAGATGCACAAGATGGTGTATGCATCTGGAGTTTATTTGCAGTGGTTAGAGGCCCTGGTGTACCCATTTTCTCTCTCTTAAATAAACATAGAAAGAAAATATTAAATTTTTATAAAACGCAAAAGCATGCCCTGTCTTCAATGGTGCTATTATTTTTAAATTTCACATTGATCTCTATAGATCTAGTAGAGTAAACTGAACATCCTCCTGCCCACCATATCCCACATAACACACACACACACACACACAGAGAGAGAGAGAGAGAGAGAGAGAGAGAGAGAGAGAGAGAGAGAGAGAGACAGAGGAGAGAGAGAGGGAAAGGCTTAATGAAACAGGATTAGCAGCATAGTTATCTCGTATTATCAATTCAAAAAGGATAGAATTAAAACCATATTAATATGGGGAAAGTTCTTTACATAGATGACACAAGGCCATGTTTGGAAGAGATTGCTTCTCATAGTTGCTCTGTCTTTCCTAGAGAGAAATAGAGCAAGAGAGAGCAAGTAAGAGAACTGGCCCACTAGGGCCTCTAACCACTGCAAACGAACTCCAGACGCCTGCACCGCCATGTGCATCTGGCTAGGTAGGTTCTTAGCCTTAACCGCTAAGCCATCTGTCCAGCTCAGTTTCTTGTCTTTAAGGAACTTCGGAAGACTAACTGGAAGAAGGCTTCTCTGCAGTGAGATGCCTTTATGTCTGTCCCAAAAGTGTCTGTAAAAGAAGAAGCATCAAGCTAAAATTAGATGCATAGTATATTCCAGATTCAAGGGGCTAGAGGTTAGACTCAAGGGCTCATCCTAGCAGGGATGGGGGGCTATATTATATTAGCCCACCTTAACCCTATTATCTAATTTGGGACTTTAATTGCTTTTAACTTTTTCATTTTATATATTCATTGTACATGATAGTATGTTAATAAGGTTATTTTCATACATGTACATATTATACATTGAACATATTCCTCCCTACCCTCTCCTTTCTTCCCATCACTTCCAGTTACTCCCCTTTGTTCTTCTAGGCAGTTTTGTTTCTGTTTTCATATATATATATGGTGGTTTTTAAGATGGTGTCTCACCATTATTCCAGTGAAGTGTCAAGAGAGACTCCTTAGTGCTTCTCCTTCCTCTGCCTTGCTGTGTACAACGTTTATCTCTCTTACTCCCTCTTTATTCCTCTTTAAATATCTGTTTCTGAGAGTGTAGTGCTGATTTTCTGAGACTCTCTGTCTTAAGTATGGCACCTGTTGGTTCTATTTAAGACCTTTTTGAAGCATCAATTACATACAAACTACATCTGGGATCGGAACTGCCACAAAATCTACTTACCTTGGGCTGGAGAGATGGCTTAGATGTTAAGGTGTTTGCATGCAAAGCCAAAGGATCCCGGTTCGCTTCTCCAGGACCCACGTAAGCACAAGGGGGCTCATACATCTGAGGTTCATTTGCAGTGGCTGGAGGCCCTGGGGTGCCCATTCTCTCTCTCTCTCAAATAAATAAATTAATTAATTAAAAAACTACTTACCTTGTTTCTTGCATATAGTATGAACAATGGCACCCTGCACATAGTGTGGATTACTGAGCTCAGCGCATAGTAAGACTTCAGTCACATCTGCTACTTTTCTCCTTCAACTGGAGTTCTTTCTCATTGTTTGCCTGTTTGTGTGTAGTATGTGGTGTGTGTGTGTGTGTGTGTGTGTAGTATGTGGTGTGTGTGTGTGTGTGTGTGTGTGGTACATGCTTGTGAGTGCAGATGCATGTGCCCCATGCTTGAGTTGGGGAGGCCAGGGGAGATCTTTAGATGTCTTCTTTTTTAACTCATCCACTTGTTTACTTGAGATGGAGTCTCACTTAACCTGGAGCTACCGGGGGTTTTTGTTGTTGTTTTTTGGTCAGACTGGCTGACCAGTGAGTCCTAGAGATCCTTTGGTCTCTGTGCCCTGTGGGCCTGAGGTTACATGTGAGTGTGTCCATACCCATCTGCTTATGTGGGTGTTAAAGAATGTAATGCAGAGCAAACCAGGCCCTCCTGGGGGCTCGCGCTGGCAGCAAGCGCTGTCACCACTTCTTTCTCCCCACCCCCAAGTGAATGCTTTGTACTCGAATGCAGGATGCCTTGGAGCGCATGAGACACACCACAGCCTTTCAGGAGCCTAGGCATATTTGTGGTTTCCCTTACCTAGAATGTCTCTTTTTGCTTCTCTGTTGGAAAATTTTGTCTGGGTTTTGGCCCATTGCAAAATATAGTATTTGTTCATAAAGTCTTAATTTAATGAGTTAATGACTCCATTTCCTCACCAAGTTCATTTTCCCTTCTCTTTACTTCACAGCCGTAGTCATGGGTCAGCTGTTTCACATGTATTCTACTGCATTGCTTCTTTGCCGGGATCTGTGCTGGAGACAGATTTGGTCATTGCCTATTGCGTGTGAGCAGCCCAGGGCCCAACATGTGGCAGATGCCCATCAAATCCTAGTTGAGTGGATTTGAACCTTTGTTTACTCTTGGGCACCTTATTGTATACTTCATCTGGGCATCAGTGCAATCTTAATGCTCATTCTCAAATTCAGTCATCTTTAGGATGTGTCTTTCTAGCTCCACATGATGTGATTGTTCTGACAAGAGGCCAGCAAACTACCAGCGTTCAGTACCAGCAAACATACTCAGAGGGTCGTTCTTGATTTACTTATTTTTATTTTTGGTTTTCTTGAGACAGACCACTATATAGCTTATATAGGCCTCCAACTTATGATCGATCTGCTTCTGCTTCCTGTGTGCTGGGATTGTAGGCTTGTAGTATTTCAATTTAGATTTGTTTCTTGAACCCTACATTTTTAGTTTGTTTCAAGATCCAAAGACACTTTGGAAAAGCAGATTTTTTTTTAAACAAAGGTGTTATATCTTCTCTCCTCTTCTTACCCCTTTCCCATCCCCCTTTCCCTGAGGGCTCCTCAGTGGGGGTTATTGGTATTCATTGTTGGGTAATTGAGGCCTGAGTCAGTTTCTGGGAGTGGGAGAAGTTTTACCTCAGGATATTTCTCTCCACCCTGTGGCTCTTACAATCTTCCCACTCCCTCTTCCATGATGGTCCCTGAGCCTTAGTAGGTCTGTTAGCAGTCTGGTTTAGTGCTGAGTTCTCTTCAGCCTCTAAGTTTCTGGTTTAATGTGTTTTGATTAACCATGGTATCTGTCACCATTCCCCTGGAGGTGGCTGTCAAGCTAGCAGTGGGAGCAGTACTCATGTAGCTACTTTCTCTACAATTTCTTGTGAGCCCTGGCAGATGTGGTAGAGGTAGGTTATCTTACAGTAGGCAGTCGGCTGTCTTCTCTTATTGTATTGATGGATCTTGATTCTCCTGAGTTTTCTCTGCCATCTTCCTTCTCTGGAAGAAGGATTATTGTGCTGAATCTCGCCTCTATTTCATCTATTGTTTTTTTTTTGACTGTTTTATTTATTTTTTTATTAATTAGTTTTGTACTCATCGAATACAGTCAGTTTGGTACCATTATTAGGCTCATCCATTACACACCCCCTCCCCTTGCCCCTCCTTGTTGAGGTATACGGGTCATGCATTCTGGAGTCAGCCCTCAGTTATAGTCACTTGATATTTGAGAAAGGTCATCTATTGTTTTTGGCACAGCTCCTATTCCCTGGAAATGCAGACTCACAACAAAACATATTTCGCACAGAAACACTTCTGAGTTTCAGCAGCCTGTGGTAGTTCCTTTTGGCTTTTTTCACTGTAGAATCTTCAGGTAGGTTAGTCCTCTTCCTCATAGCCTTGGGTTCTGTGCTGTGAGCCACTCCACCCCACCCTTCTGGCATTTCATTCCATAGGAATGAAACTCAGTGCTTCCTTATACAGCAAGATACACTGTGAATGCTAATCTAGATGGAGGCAAGGCCTAGTATAGCTGTTGGAAGATTAGATTTTGGAATCTGATCTCCACTCCTCATTAGATGTGTAGTTTTGAGCAAGTGATGGAATCGCTCCTGGCTTTAGTCATATCATCAGGGAGTTAGAGAATAATACCTCTGGCAATGGGTTTTCTTAAGCATTCATTGAGTTAACACATATGAAACGTGCAGTTCAGAGTAGACAATAGCTGCTGATCGATTTCAGGCAACTGAGGCTTTGGTGTCTCATTTAGCTTAAGAAAATTCATTTTACCTTAATTTCATAAAATACAAGTCTTTTAAATTAATAATTGATGTGTCCCTACCTTCCTCCTTTTTCTTCTACCTCCCTGAAAAATCCAGGAGATTAAATTTTTCCAAATATCTAGTCTGGGGCATTTCTTCCAGTTTAGGAGCCGCAGCTTGTAACTCCAAAGCTGTCTTAATGACTTTGAGACACTTTGGGCCATTGCTTCTTCAAATCCTCTTCCCTCCTATACTCGATTCTGTTTCTCCTGGGATTCCAATTGCACATATGTTAGACAATGTTCAAAAATTACCCATGGGTTCAGGAGTCTATTCTAAATTCTTTTCCTTTAGCTGCAGTCCAGGCTGACCTAGAATTCACTAGGTAGTCTCAGGGTGGCCTCGAACTCACAGTGATCCTCCTACCTCTGCCTCCCAATGGCTGGGATTAAATGCGTGCACCACCATACCCAGCTTCCTTGGTTTTTAAAATTATTTATTTATTTGCAAGTCGAGAGAGAAAGAGAGAGAGAGAGAGAGAGAGAGAGAGAATTGGTGTGGTATGCCAGGGCCTCTTTCAGACTCCAGATGCATGTACCACTTTGTGCATTTGACTTTATATGGGTACTGGGGAACCTAGACCATCAGGCTTTGCAAGCAAGTGCCTCCAACCACAAAGCCATCTCTCCAACCCACATGCACCTAACTTTTAAGGCATAGTTGTGCTAATGTTTTAGCTGGTTCTTGACCTCAGTTAAAGAGGTCCAGCCTATAACATGGTCAGTGGAAATGTCTCTAGGGATGAGAAAAAGTATTATTAAAAACTATGGTAAAAATTTAAAAAAAATGTAAAAGGGCTAGAGAGATGGCTTAGCAGTTAAGGTGCTTGCCTGCAAAGTCTAAGGACCAGGGTTTGATTCTTCAGGTCCCACTTAAGCCAGATGCATATGGTGGCACATGTGTCTGGAGTTCATTGGCAGTGATTAGAGGCCCTGGCATGCCCATTCTCTCTCTCTCCCTCTCTTTGTCTGTAATAAATAAGTAAAAATTAAAAACAAAAACAACTATGAACTTATCCAGGCGTGGTAATACACATCTTTAATCCCAGCACTTGGGAGGTAGAGGGAGGAGGATTGAGGCCAGCCTGGGACTACAGAGTGAGTTCTTAGTCAGACTGGGCTAGAGTGAGACACTACCTCAAAAACAATTTCAAAAAGAAAACAAAAGAAGACCCCCAAAATATGGATTTAAAAAGGAATGAGCTGACGTGGTGTCACACTCCTTTAATCCTGGCACTTGGGAGACAGAAGCAGAAAGATCACTGTGAGTTTGAGAATACCCTGAGAATGTATAATGAATTCTAGGTCATCTTGGACTAGAATGAGACCCTACTTCAAAAAACCAAAACAAGAAGAAAATAATAATAAAAGAATGAACAATGGCAAGAGGTCCTGATGAACCCATTCTCTCTCTGCTAGAAAATAAACAAACATTTTTTGTTGGTTTTGAATATTTTTCTTATCGATTTTTAAATTTTTTACTTATTTTCTTTTTCTAAATTAAAAAAAAAAATTTTTAAATTTATTTATTTATTTGAGAGCGACAGACACAGAGAGAAAGACAGATAGAGAGAGAGAGAGAGAGAGAATGGGCGCGCCAGGGCTTCTAGCCTCTGCAAACGAACTCCAGACGCGTGCACCCCCTTGTGCATCTGGCTAACGTGGGACCTGGGGAACCGAGCCTCGAACCGGGGTCCTTAGGCTTCACAGGCAAGCGCTTAACCGCTAAGCCATCTCTCCAGCCCTAAAAAAATTTTTATTAGCATTTTCCATAATTATAAAAAATATCCCATGGTAATTCCCTCCCTCCCCCCACCCACTTTCCCCTTTGAAATTCCATTCACATTTTTTTTTAAGTGGATGGAGAGGCATGGGGAATAGATGACACATGGGGAGAGCCTTTATGATATAGAAGGAAGAAGGGTGTTTTTGTGGCCTTTGGATGTAGGCGTAGAACTCATAGACAAAAGGAGGTAACATTTAAGCTCAATATTAAATGAGTTTATTAATTATTAGAGTAGTTCGAAGACAAAATGTCTATGGAGAGAGTTTGTTTCAGTGACAGTCACTAAATGAAAGCTAAATAATCCTTGTGGGGAGTGTTGGCAGAATGACTCACAAACCAAAGGAAGGTTGAACTTAGGGACATTGTGGCTCCTCCCAATAGAGCATCTTTTGCTAGATTTGTTTTAACACACACTACTCAGTATTCAGAGTAACAGTCAAGGAATCCTCTTTTATTTGGGCAATAGGAAGGAAAGGTTTGTAGAAACAGATCTGGGTTTGAACCCCAAACCACAATCTTTTGAATCACTTTCTGAGAGAACATGGGCAATTTTCCAAGCCTTACTTGCTTTCATTTTTAAAATGTACATAACATAATACCAAGGAGCATTGAAAATATAAAGCACTTGATAAAGAAAATTGTGTAGCATTTTATAGGAGTTGCTTGTCATTAACAATATTGCTGGGATTATTACCATTAAACAGCTTGAAGTGTGTTCCATCAATTGTAAGAATTTACCTTTAAAACTATTCATTGTAAACCAGGCGTGGTCATGTAGGCCTTTAATCCCAGCACTTGGGAGGCAGAGGTAGGAGGATCACAGTGAGTTCAAGGTCACCCTGAGACTACAGAGTGAATTCTAGGTCAGGTTGGGCTAGAGCAAAACTCAACCTCAAGAAACAAAACAAAAACGTAAAAACAAACCTATTCATAGCTACTTATTAAGATTTAGTGATTAAAAATATGATTTTATCACTAAATGTGATAAAACAAAATGTGATTTATGCTTATTGATATAATTTTATAATAATAATAATGCTTGATAACCTATGTTTTTTCTGGGTGAAATAATTATGGATGGTTTTATTTCATTCTGTTTTCTTCTCCAAATTTCCACTGTGTGTATGTATTATTTTAACAAAGCTATTAATCAAAATAAGGTATGTGAGGAAGAAGTTAATCTTTTGTACCCAGAGATGACGGATTATTACGAGGTCATGAGTGGTAAGGTAGAAACAATGCACCTATTGGGTATGACTAGGGGTAAATAACCTTAAGAAAAATTTTTTGTTGTTTTTTTTGAGGTAGGGTCTCAATTTAGTCCAGGCTGATCTGGAATTTACTATGTATTCTCAAGGTAGCCTCGAATTCACCTTGGTCCTCCTACCTCTGCCTCCAGACAGCTGTGATTAAAGGCATGTTTTACCATGCCCAGCCTTTTTTTTTGGAAGAAATTTCTTTATATTTAAGTATCACATGAGTGGAAGAACTGGAAAGTATTACAGGAGATTAAAGGAATTTCAAGGTCAAGGAGAATCATTGGGCCAGGAAGAACTAAATCACAGACTAGATTAGAGGTCCCTAAAAATGTCAGTGAAATTTGGAAAATGCAACCACCAGGTATTAAGTGAGAACATTTATTATTATTATTATTATTATTATTTTTACCTTTGGGGTCTGGAAAATCCTTGAAATTTTCATTTGCAGAGGGAAACTGAGAAACACAGCCACACAACACATCCTGGAGTCAAACCGTAACAAGTGACAGAGAGGCTACCAGTGCACTGGGGACAATAAACTGCCTCTGGGGTGGGGTAGGGTAGTCCTTAATTTAGAAACTTGAAACTCATCTCAAAATTTTGTGCTCCATTATCATTTCCCAGACAATTTCTGAAAGACTGAGGAATATGCCCTTGGTCACTAGTCCTTTGAAGGGTAAAGATATAAAACCAGAGCAGCTGAATGATGGGGGCTGCATTGAAATTGTGACAATGCTGTTTAACAGTGTCTGGCCTGAGACTCCAGGTTCCTAGTTTGAATGTCAAAGAATGGGAATCTGATGTATTTCTTTTTTTTTGGGGGGGGGGGCTGGTATTTTGAGGTAGGGTCTCACAGTAGTCCAGGCTGACCTGTAATTCACTATGTAGTCTCAGGGTGGCCTTGAACTCATGGCGATCCTCCTACCTCTGCCTCCTCCTGAGTGCTGAAATTAAAGGTGTGAGCCACCACACCCAGCTTGATGTAGTTTTAAAAAACTTTTTGTTCATTTTTTATTTATCTATTTGAAAGCAACAGACACACAGAGAAAGGCAGATATATATATAGACAGAGAATGGGCATGCCAGGGCCTCCAGCCACTGCAAATGAACTCCAGATGCGTGCGCCCCCTTGTGCATCTGGCTAACGTGGGTCCTGGGGAATCGAGCCTCAAACTGGGGTCCTTAGGCTTCACAGGCAAGTGCTTAACCCGCTAAGCCATCTCTCCAGCCCCGGCTTGATATATTTTTAATATCAATGTATTTTAGATGTATCTGGAAGCTGGAGGGTAAGTGGGCATGGGCGAAACTAGTGAGCACTTGATAGTGTTATGGGGAAGACTCACAGCTCTGAAGACATTAACCTGCTGGTGTTGGAAGATTTTCAAAAGGAATGACAGTTTACTACCTAGGCTCTGAACATGCAGGGGGCTGAAAGACTGGTTTCATTCTGGAAGTACGGCAGTGGCTAGCATCTGGCTGCCCAGGGTTGAGGTGGTAGAGATGCCAGTGACACTGATGGGACTTGACCATGTGTTATAGTCTTTGTTAAAAAACAAAGATGCTAAGAATACATAGGTAACTTGCAAAATAAACTGTTATCTTCATTTGGACTCTCTTGAAATTTATTTCCAATGAATGTGAATCGTAGCTAAATGAAAAATGTTGCATACAATTTTCTTTCATCTTCTCTTCCCTCGCCTTCTCCTCCTGGAATCATTGTTATTGTTTCAAGAGTTCTCCGTGATGAATCTGCAAGCTCATTAAAGTACCTAAGTGGGAGGAAAAGTTGTTAACCTCCTAGACCCAACACAACCTTTGATCAGAACACAGGACAATAACTCTCTAACTCCCATTGGCCATAGCTTCTTTAGTTCCCAGGAAGGGAAGAGACGGCACTATGGTATGAGACTGATGCACTATCCACTGGGCTGATGGGACTCCTTCAGATGGGACTATCTGAAAGTCCTACAATGAAATGATGTACTAGCAGAGAAAGACACAAGCTCTTCTAGCGGATCATGTGAAATGTAAGCAGAGACTATATTTAGTGAGAAGACAGGAAGTTACAGGTTAGGGGTCCAAGTCTTAAGAAGAGAAATCTAGGAGTGGGTAGGATTCAAGTTCTCTCTAGGACCATCCTGCTAACAAAGACCTTTATGGGAGACAAGGAAGGATTTTCAAAAAGAATTTCTATTACTGGAGTTCTGCCTCCCTCTTTACTGAAATTCACGCCTCCAAACACAGAATGATCTTGTGGGCATTTAAAACAAATAAGGGGATGAGAAAAATTTTTAAATAGGGTGGCTGGAGAGACCACTCAGGGGTTAAGACAGTTACCTGTAAAGCCTAATGACCTGGATTTGATTCCCCAGTACCCACGAAAAGTAAGATGCACTAAGTGGCACATGCATCTGGAATTTATGTGCAGTGGCTAGAGGCCCTGATGCACCTATTCTCTCCCTTTCTTCTCACTCTCTCCTTACAAATAAATGAATAAATAAATAAATAAATAAATAAATAAATAAATAAATAAAAAGCCTGGTGTGGTGGCACACACCTTTAATCCCAGCACTCAAGGAAGGCAGAGGTAGGATGATTGCCGTGAGTTCGAGGCCAGCCTGAGAGTATATAGTTAATTCCAGGTCAGCCTGGGCTAGAGTGAGACCCTAACTTGAACAACCAAGAAAAATAAAATAAAATAAAACAAAGAAGGGGTGATTATCCATGAAATCTGCTCTCTAGACCAGATACACAAATGGAGATTAAGTTACCAGAGAAAAGGACATTTAAAGGTCTCATTTAGTTCATAAATGAATCTAGATTCTATTTCCTTTCAACCATTTTAATTTTTTTATGTAGCCAGAGAATTAAAATTCACAAATGTTAAAAGATAGGTCTGAGCTTATATGGAAACTGTTTATATGGAAGCATACTGTTCCGAACCTGTTAGTTACTGTAATTGCTGAACAGTGGGTCTGTGTTCCCTAGCTGCATCATAACAGACAGCACAGAGCACAGCTACATAAGCTTGCTCATCCAGGAATAACTTAAGTCCATCACAAGAGAGCTCTAGTAGACATAAAAGGAAAATCAAACCTTTGGATAACAATATCAAATATTACTGAAAATCAACAAGACTATAAAAGGTGAGTAGAAACCATATGGTTGGAATTTGGCTTTTCTAGCAAGCCTAACAGTCTATTCCTCAAACCTGTCTATAGGAACACTGATGTCCAGAAATAATGAGGTCTGAACTTGGGCTAATTAAAAGCTAATTTGGGCTAATAAGCTGACTTCTGCTTTTTTTAGTCCGTGCTCTCTCTCACGACAAGTGGCTGCTAGGGCATGCCATGTTGTTCTTTCCGTGAGCTCACATGGTTTGCACTGCTTAGCTTTTGCTATTTCCTTGGCGAGACATACGCAACTACAGCTTAGAAAAATAACTAACAGAAAATCCAAGCACAGAATCGGTGAGTCCAAGAAGTCTCACAGCTGCTGTGTAAAATGCTTTTCACTGGGCTAGAAATATTAATTAGGAGGTAGTGACACCACCTGGTCATCCTGGGAATCTTCCCTCACACAGGACATTTTTCCGGTGCAAATGATATGTTCTCCAACCTATGCATTTAATGCCTCGTGTAATCATATTCTCTCTGCTTTTGCCAAAAGTGTTGGTTAGGATCTGGCCAGCAGCACAGAAAGCGCTCTAGCGGCTTCAGACTTGTGGACTTCATTCAGATCTTAGCCTGGAGGGGGTAGAAGAGCTGAGGAGAAAAAGCAAAGTAGCCTGAGAAGCGGATGGGGAAAGTACACTATCCGTAAGCTGGTCACTGTCTCATATGGCAACTGACCTGAGGGACTGGGAATGTAAGAGAAGAATCATTATCAAAGTGCAAGATGGAGCTTCTGGGTGCTCTACCCAGCTGATGTTAGGACCACCATGTCACCAGCCAGTGTTGGCATCACCAAGGACAGGCAGTTGTAGCAAGCTGGATTACTAAAGGACACACCGGTTTTCACAAACACCAGAAGTAAAATGTATGTGTAAATAATAACAAATGATAAAATCAAAATGAATATAGTATGAAAGTATAAATAATAGCTCTTTCTCTTGTGAAAATTGAGCAAACATTCATGGAGTATGGGAATCTGGGGAATATAATTGTGACTATCCAACCTCAATGATACAAAAGGTAAAAGGTAGAAATGGAATTGAGGGAAAACAAGTAGGTAACTGGTGGACAGAGTAAAATAAATCAAGTTGTAGCTCCTTCTAGAAGAAAAATAAGCATACCTTGTTGGAGGCTCTTGCATGGCTGCTCACAGGCATTCATACAGCAGGTATTAATATGCTGTAGTCTTGAGGCCACCACGTAGTAACTCAGCCATGAAAAGTACAGCATGAATAAAGCCTGTAAAACTTTGTGAATATCATGTAACTGTGCAATTCTTCTCTTGTCTTTTCAGTGTTGATTCATTCATCCACCCATCCACCCATCCATCCATTACTCTGTCTAATCAGTATATCCAGTTTAAGCCTCCAGACACCAACCCTCACTATCCATCCATCCATCCAGCCATCCATTTTTCTATTCTATCTATCATTGCCTGTTATTGCTCAATACTGTGTGAGGCATTGAGAAGGCACCCAATGATAATACCATACAATCTTACTTCACTAGTTTCCAAGCCAGGAAGAAACTAAACAACTTTACTAGCCACAGACAAAATCTTAAGTAATAATCAGATGTGTGTGTTATTATAACAACTTTCTATCACTATAACACATGTTCAAAACAATAAAATTACAAAGAGAACAATTTATTTTGACTCACAGTTTTGGAGGTTTTGGTCCCTGGTTGGGTGACCCTGTTGACAGCAAGTCACAGTGCAAATCTGCACATCTTGTAGCTCGGAATCAAAGAGCAGAAGAGCAACATACCAGATTCCCACAGTCACCTTCAAGGGCATGGAGATCTCTCACTAGTCCTCCCTTTTAAAGATTCCCTCATCTCCCCGTTGGTGCCCTGACTTAGTTCAAGGCCTTTGGTGACCCTGAAGATACCCAGCATCATATGTACTTGCTCATCTCCTTTCCTACCATGCTTCAGGAATCGTACTAGTGTTTTTATATTAAACATATTTGAGTTAGTTTTCCAATGATCATGTATGCAATTCTCTTGTATCTATAAGGAACTCAAATTTTTTTTTAAAATTTTATTTATTTATTTATTTGAGAGCGACAGACACAGAGAAAGACAGATAGATAGAGGGAGAGAGAGAGAATGGGCGCGCCAGGGCCTCCAGCCTCTGCAAACGAACTCCAGACGCGTGCGCCCCCTTGTGCATCTGGCTAACGTGGGACCTGGGGAACCGAGCCTCGAACCGGGGTCCTTAGGCTTCACAGGCAAGCGCTTAACCGCTAAGCCATCTCTCCAGCCCAGAACTCAAATTTTTGCTATTTTTCTCACTAGCTTAATTCTTACTGTACTTTTATTTTTCCTGTAGGGTCTCACTCTAGCTCAGGCTGACCTGGAATTCACTATGTAGTCTCAGGGTGGCCTCAGTGATCCTCCTACCTCTGCCTCCCTAGTGCTGGGATTAAAGGCATGCACCACCATGCGCGGCTCTTACTGTCCGTTTTGAAGAGCAGTTTCTGCCCTCTCACCAGTGATTTTCCTGATTATCTACATCTTCATAGGCCTTAACAACTCTACCACCTCAGAGACTAGTTATCTAGGACCATTTTTCTAGTTTTGCATGGCCAAATGGCTCTTAGGTTTGTCCATCTTCCTGTGTTGGCTTTGTTTCTTGTGCCTCAGATGGAAAGACACTTTGAGAGAATAAATGTAGTTATGAATTCCTCTCTCCTCACCTTACTGTTGGGAAACTCTTATCTCTCCTATCCAGAACTTCATATTGAATTAAATTAATATTCTGATTTTTTTTTGCTTCAACTTATTTAAAATCTTTAAAAAATTTTTTTGTTCATTTTTATTTATTTATTTGAGAGCAACAGAGAGAGAAAAAGGGAGAGAGAGAGAGAGAGAGAGAGAGAGAGAGAGAGAGAATGGGCATGCCAGGGCTTCCAGCCACTGCAAACAAACTCCAGACGCATGTGCCCCCTTGTGTATCTGGCTAACATGGGTCCTGGAGAATCAAGCCTCGAACCAGGGTCCTTAGGCTTCACAGGCAAGCGCTTAACCACTCAGCCATCTCTCCAGCCCATCAACTTACTTAAAATCTTAACTACATGATTGCAATTGATTGATAGTCACCAATGTTTCTCCAAGTGGCTTTTAAAAATATTGTTTTTATTTATTTGAGAGAGAGAAAGAGAATGGTTGTGCCAAGGTGTCTAGCCACAGCAAACAAACTCCAGATGTATGCACCACTTTGTGCATTTGGCTTTACATGGGTACAGGGGAATTGAACCCAGTTCCTTAGACTTTGCAGACAAGCACCTTAGCCACTGAGCAAGTTCTCCAGCCCCCAAGTGTTTTTAGTATATCACCTGCCTCTGAATCCCAGGAAGTATTGCTAAGGATACATTTTTATTTTTCTAACTCTATTTCTACATGTCTGAGGACCTGTCATATGGGGTCCAGAAGTTTCATGTCTAAGCCATTTCACCAGTGGCTCTTAAAACAAAAAATTGTGAGATATAGTGATAAAGGTCTTTGTCTTCAGATCTGACATTTTTATTCTTACCTTCTTTGGTGCTTTTGAAAATATTTTTGTCTTCAACGAATACTCTCTTGTCAAAAGACATCCCCCAGATGGGCAGTAATGATTTGAAGTTTGTCCTCTTATTTCTGAAATCACTTTTCTTTGAATCAATTAACTTCTTTGTATGTGACAGAAGTTTTTATTCCATATAATGAAAATCTTGAAACAACAGAACAGAGCCATTAAAAAAGACATGACATTAAATGATTGCCTAATTAGCATGCATCAAGGAGGCAAAAAATATTCCATTAGAACTTCTTAAGGGAGAGTCAATAATAAAGCAATTATAATCTTTCTTCTCCTGGCAGTGCACAGCCAAAATGCCTTTCCATTTTGATGATTTGTCCCAATATTCTCCTGAGGAATAGAACAGATATTGACATGCCACAGATGGTGAAAATAAGATTCAGAAAAAGTAGGGAACTTGTGGAAGGTCACACAATAGTTAACCAAAGGTCTGATATTAAAGCCTAGACCTCCTAGGGTTCTTTCACTGGGTCTGTCTCTAATTCAGGGCTCCTATTTTTCATGTTATTTATTTATTTATTTAGAGAGAGAAAAAGAGGAAGAGAGAGAAAGAAAGAATTGGTGCAGCAGGGCCTCAGCCACTGCAATCAAAGTCCAGATGCTTGTGCAACCTTGTGCTTGCCTCACCTTAGTGCATCTGGCTTACATGGAATCTGGAGAGTTGAACATGGATACTTGGGCTTCACAGACCAACACCTCGTTAATACACACACACCACACACACATACCACTCTCACCTTTGTCAACATAATATGATGTACATTGAATATTGGTCTCCTTTTGCACCCAACTTTTACAAAAAATAACATGACATCCTTTCTCTAGGAACAAAACAGTCCTTGAAAATGTGTCTGCATCACCAGGGCTACAGTGAGCAAATACATCTTATTCCTTGAGTGGTTCTTATTGCAAATTGGGAGGAATGGTGCACACTGAAGTAGAGTGAGCAGGCATAATCATTTTAAGGTGCATTGATGCAGCAAAAACAACTCAGTCACCAGCATCCAATGGAAGTGAAGCTGCCCTGGGTTTAGGGCCCAGGCCCCCAAACCTTCAGTACAAAACAGCCAATAAGCATTATAGACTGATTCTACCATCTCTAGGTGATTTGCACAGAAAGAAGGGACTGTTAAGAGCAATCTCCCCAAATGGCTGAAACTTCCACAGTCGTTTAGATTTGGCTTTGCAACACATTTCTATGCTTAGTGTTGGGAAATGGGGTTAATGTGCTTTGATAAACTAGAATATTTGAAAGAACAATAATACAATAATGAGAAACATGAAATTATAATCTTCATTTTCTCATTCTTTGTCTTGATGTAGCACATTCCGTATCTATCATACATGGAGAGGATGGTGGGTGATTTCCCATGTGCAGAATAAGCCTGACCTCTCTGCCCATTACATACAGTAAACAGTACCTACTTAATGAGAGACACAGAAGAAGAGAGAGAGAGAACAAGCGAGAATGGGCTCACCAGGGCCTCTAGCCATTGCAAATGAACTCCAGATGAGTGCACTACCATGTGCATCTGCCTTACATGGGACCCGGAGAACCAAACTTGTGTGCTTAGGCCTTGCAGGCAAGTACCTTAACTGCTAAGCCATCTCTCCAACAGATCTTCCAATCAGAGATCATGATTGCTTTGTTCCCCATTATATAACTCAAAATATTGCTCAATAGTTTTTCAAACAAATACAACTTTCATATTAGTATTAATTTTTTTCTAATAATGAATGGCATGATGTTAATACTAGCTTACAGTATACCAGACCTGTTCTAGATGGTTCATGTTTATTAACGCAATTTCAAAATGGCTTTGTAGAATAGACAGCATTAGCCCATTTTACAGGTAAGCACCTGAGGCATAAAAGGATCAGGCATTTTCCTGTCCAATTATTTGGCTAGTAAATGATGAGCTGGGAGGCAATTTCAGGGGATTTGGTCAGGGCCTACCTTCTTCACGTTGTTCTTTTCAGCAGTGGGATCAAAGCTCCGAGAATAGGAACATTGGGTGCATGTTGATAGCCAGCCTATACCCCTAGGGACTCCATCAGAAATATCAGAGGTCTCCATGTATCTTTTCCAGCATGAATGTTCTCATTAAATTTATCTCTTCATATATTTGATAGGTGAAAATAATTTTCTTAATCTCTCTATTTTATTTTATTTTACTTATTTGAGAGAGAGAGAGAGAGAGAAGGAGGGAGAGAATGGGCACACCAGGGCCTTCAGCCACTTTAAATGAACTCTAGATGCATGCACCATCTTGTGCATATGGCTTATGTGGGTCCTGGGGAATTGAACCAAGGTCCTTTGGCTTTGCAGGCAAGTACCTTAACTGCTAAGCCATCCCTCTGCCTAAAGCAGCTTTTGAATTACATGTATGTGGGTACCATAGCTTGATCTTTCTTATTCACATGGCTTCAAATTATATTTCTTCCTCAGTAAGGGGAATATTTACACATGCAATCTTTGACATATCAAGATTTAAGCAATTATCTCCATTTGTGGCAAAAACTTGCAAAAGTTTGTTTGCTTTTTCAGTTTGTGGTTGAAACTTTAGCTTATGAAGTTTAAATATAAATACAGATAAATATGTCAGTGTGTTGTTTTGTTAGGACAAAATTTTGTTAACTCTCCTTTGATACTCTAAGCCTGACATACTTGAAACCTGGAAAGATACATCGATTTCATTCATTTTTTTCTCTGTTCATCCTTTTCCATTTGCATGGCACTGGGAATGGAGGCCGGTGCCTTGCACATGAATCATGACCTGCTTCCTTGGTAACATCTCATTCTGAGAGCAACCCTTTGCTTGTTCTGGGGGGGCCGGTCTCTCCTCCAGGAGGATCATATCTGAGAACACTGAAGAAGTCCACATGAAGTGGAGATTCCAATCAAGTTAATGCCCCTTTCCACTTTTCTGTGCTGAGCAGTGTTTTGCAAATACCTCAGATTCTAAGCGGAAAATAATGTAAACAACCTTTTCCTATTGTCATTATAACCCATCAGAACTGTGCCACCTAGTCCCATCCTGGGTCAGGCAGATATCTTACAAGACCAAACCATCGGTGACCCACCACTATTCTGAGCTAACAATTTATTTTGCTTCTATAGGTCACTTATCGCTTCCTGCCTGTAACCCCAGCCACATAGCCCAGAAGTTAAACCCACCAATAGTTTAAAGAACTCAAGGTAATGTCAGGCTGCCTGCCATACTGTCTAAAAGCCTTGAGCTGTCAGAGCTCAGGACTCAGGCTTTGGAAGCTATTCCCCCCTGAGGCCATATCATCATAATAAATTTTCTGATTCTCCACCCTGGTACCATCGCTCTGTGACTCAGTTTCCCATAACACACACACACACACACACACACACACACACACACACACACTCTCACGCAAAACTTTTAAAATGCAGATTGAATGTTAATCTCAATCCTTGGGAGGCTGAGGTAGGAGGATTACCATGAGTTTAAGGCCAGCCTGAGACTACATAGTAAATTCCAGGTCAGCATGGGCTACAGAAAGATCATATTTCAAAAGAAAAAAAAACCAGATGAATAAATAAAATGCAGATTGCTAATTAAACTGTTTTGAACAATAATAAGGCTTTGTTCTGTGTGGTGATTTAACAGGTTTCAGCCTATTTCCCATGGCAACCTCAGTATCACAGCTCAGACACTTTCTCCTTTATACATAAACCATCAGCCTGAGAAGTTAAGTGACCCAAGGTCCATAGCTGACAGGGAACTGGGTTATCCTAACACTAGCTGTTGTGACCTTTTCCCTCATCCGTGGTGTCTTAAGAGCACCCTACTATTGGTTAAAAAAGTGGGCTAAATACTCAGCAATCATTTTGCCAGTCGAGTATTAGTGTTAAAAAGGTTCTCAAACCACGCCTTTAATCCCAGCACTCGGGAGGCAGAGGTAGGAGGATCACCGTGAGTTCGAGGCCACCCTGAGACTACATAGTTAATTCCAGGTCAGCCTGGACCAGAGTGAGACCCTACCTTGAAAAAATAAACAAATAAACAAAAACGGTTCTCAAACTTTTGTATACCTGCCACATTGGTTGAGGACAGGAAATCCTTGAAGCATTTGCTTAATATGCACACATTCTTAAACTGTCAAAAAAGCACTATGTGCATATCCTACTACTGTAGAAACAAGCATTCTTGTGCAGAGGAGCTTGTGTGGCATGTAGCAGTCTTCAAACTCTCATATTCTAGAAAGCAAGTCATTTTCTGATTATGTTTTGTGTCAGCCACAAGATGGTACCATTGCATAGCTGAGAGAGACAGCAATGTCTGCAGAGAACTCAACAGGACATCAATCTTAGGATAAATGTCACAGGAATATCAAGGAAGCTTTGTCTTTATATATTACAATACATAAACATTGCTCTCATTCTTCATTAACAGTATAATAGAAATTTGTTTATCCTGCAATTTGATCTGCTTTTTTTTCTCTACACCCATGCTCTCCACCCTAAAGGAGTCAGGGTCCCATTTTGCTTATAAGACATGACAATCACCATCCATTCTTCTAAGGGAGAAATTTTTTATTTGAATTTTAGGAGTTGATTAGACTCGACTGAAACCCTCTGTCCTTCAAGCCTGGGAAGAGTCTATCCCTTTAGAAAGGACTGACTATGGGGAATCAGTTGCCTGAGCTTGAGGTTCATGTTTTGCAACACAGAGAATGACTAAGGTCAGTGTGTGGTGTTAGGAGAAGACAGAATTTGGACTTAAGGTTGGTCAAGCAGAGAGAGCAAGTAGAGTGCGGCTTATGATGGTGACCTGTTGGAAACATCCTCAGTGTGGGACAGCAGGGATGGGGTGAAGCAGCCAGGCCGGAGGCATACTATTGCAGATACTAAGTAGCAAGACGCAGAACGTTTGATCAGATTGAAAAAAGCTCAAGATGCATTGGTAAGTGGAAAAAACAATTACAAAGCAGTGTAGCTGGGCATGGGAGATAGCTCAGTTATCAAAGTACTTGCCTTGAAAGCATGAGGGCCTGAGTTTGGTCTCCAGTATCCACATAAGAATGTCAGGTGTGGTGTGCGTCTGCAATTCCTGGGCAGAGGAGGCAGAGACAGGAGGATCCCTGGGGCTCGGGGGCCTACCACTCTAGTCTACTTGATGAACGCTAGTCTGCTGAGAGATCTTTTCTCAAGAAGATGGGGACAACATACCTGAGGAGTGATACAAGAGGGTGTATCCAGGCACATTTGAACATGCACGCACATGTGTACATACACATGCACTACTCACGTGCATATGCAAAAAAGAAGTGTATTAGGTTGTGAGCATGTCTGTTTCTGGGAAGAATATAAAATAAGTGAGTAACAGTAATTCTCTTTGGTGCAGCTAATTTACTTTTCTTGGAGTAGCATGTACACTTTCTGTTCATTTAGGAGATGAAGGGCTCTGCAGCCGCCCTACCTCTTGCTCCTATCACTGTGGTGAAAAGAGATGCCTTGTTTGGCAGCCTCACTAGAATCACAGAGTATGCAGGAGGTAGTTCCCCGTGGTAGGACGTCAGGGACACAGCTGCCATGCGTGGCCTCTGCATGGATAACAGTCATTGTTCTATGGGATTCAGCTGGGTCTGTGGGAATTGGTCTTTTTGGGACTGGCCAAAAATTGGTTTGAGGTGTTATCTATTCTTATCTTTATCTTCATTCTTTTAAAAATAAAATATGTTTAGAACTGCACAAAACACAGAGCATCCAATCAGAAGGCAGTTGGAACAGGTAGTTCCCTCTTTGCCCTTCAGTAGCAGAATGAAATAATAGAGATATGCATGTGGATAGAGATTCCTTATATGAAAACATCATTGTTATTGGTTCCATTTAAGACATGAAATGTTTTTGTAAAAGGACACACACATAAAGTGTAACAATCTCACATTTCTCCCCAGTTAACAAACAGTCATTAATTTCACAATGAATATTGGGAATTCTTTATTTTCAGTCCCATGTTAGTCAGGTTTGCCTTACTATAACAACTTCCTGAGAGAATCAACTTATAAAGAGTAAAGGTTTATTTTGGTTCACAGTTTCGGAGGTAACAGCACATACTTGGTTGGTTCTCTTGATTTGGGTCTGCAGCCAGGCCACCATTACATGCTCACAACACAGCCAGGCAGCAACAGAGGGGAAGAAGATGTCTGGAGCCCACAGTGCCCTCCAAGGACTTCCTCCTAAGGACTTCCTCCCCACCAGAGCTCCCCTTTCAAAGGTTTCGCCATCTTCCAGTAGTACTACCCACGGGAATAAGCCTTTGACATGTGGGTCTTTGAGCAACATTCAAGATGCAAACAAAGCTGGGAATGTTATTCAGTGATAGCACTTGCTTAGGATAAACAAGGCCTGGGTTCAACCTGCAGACAGACACAGACAGACAGACAGATACACACACACACACACGCACACAATTTCAGACTTTAGAAGGAAAAATTGCTGTCCAGGGGTTTGCATAACATTGCATAAGTTAAATTGATTCTTGGTATAAATTAAATGGTTCAAAAAGTATTGGAAGCTTTAACAGTCTGTCACCTTAGTTGTTTCCTGGTGGTGGCATGGATCAGCTCTATCAAAACCATGGGAAAGCTTTAAATGCACAAACCCTTTTGTATGTAATCATTCTTAAGAAGGACCTGAGAATCCTCAACTTCCTTCGGTGAAATGGGCAGGATGGAAAACTGCTGACCTTGATGTCAGAGACCAGGAAGCTCTTAACTAGTCATGCTTCATTTTAAAATTTGTATTTATTTGTTTGTTTACTTATTTATTTAATTTGAAAGAAATAGAGAAGACAGACAGACAGAAAGAAAGAATAAGAATGGGTACACCAGGAACTCTAGCCACTGTAAATGAACATCAGATGCATGTGCCACTATGTGTATCTGGCTTTTGTGGGTTCTGGGGAGTCAAACATGGGTCCTCATGCTTTGAAGGCAAGGGCCTCAACCACTAAGCCATCTCTTCAGCTCTCACATTTCATTTTTAATCCTGCACTTACAAACAATGTCTGAGAACAATGTTGTATCCCCAGGTCCCATCATGATGCCAGGAAAGTCTAATTTCATGTAAGTAAGTATGTTGAAATATGCATAGATCATAGAATCCCATGTTTTCATGTGCTTGGAACTTAAAAAACACAGAAGTCACTTCCCTGGGAACAATGCCTACTTATGAAACATGGTAATTGATAATCCAATTATGTTTAGCTTTCTGAAATACTTTTGCTCTTTGCAAACATAGAGTTACTATATGAGGTACTGAGGAGAAGATCCTGGAGAATTCACTGCCCATTGGAGGCTGGGAAAGGAGATGGAGTTCCTGCCACTACAATGGTGACCACTACTGTGATGGGTGGTGGCAAGACCACAGGTGAAAATGAAAACATAGCAAGATTCTCTCAAGTAGATGAAGTATTAGAATTGTGCCTTCAGTTCCTAACTACTTTTAGAAGTGTCTAGAAAAGTCCTCTATTTCAGCAGATCTGGGTCTCTCTAAGAACAGACTACTCACAAAAAGACTTTGACCCAAAATTAATCGAATTAAGAAAGTTCTAGAGTTGAGACAATTTTTAAAAATTATTAAACTATTATATTTGTTGAGGGACGAGCCAAGGAGAGGCACCCACGTGGCTAGAGATTCCATATGGAAGGCCTGGAAAAAGCATGGAAAGAAAAGAGAAAGTTCAAGGAGCTCCTGCCAGGTGGGGAGCTGGAGGGGATAAAGGAGCCATGTAGAGAAGGGCCAGGGTCCCTCCCAGCTGGGCTTGGGCCAAGGCAGAGAGGTAGGGAGACAGAGAGAGAGAGAGAGAGAGAGATGGAGAGAGAGAGGGAGAGAGAGGGGGAGAGAAGGAGGGAGGGAGGGAGAGAATGGGCACTCCAGGGCCTCCAGCTGCTGCAAATGAACTCTAGATGATGCATGTGCCACTTTGTGCATCTGGCTTATGTGGATCCTAGGGAGTCGAACTTAGGTCCTTTGGCTTTGTAGACAAGTGCCTTAACTGCTAAGCCATCACTCCAGCCCTTTACTGGCTTTTTAAATGTATGAGATGCTTCTCCTAAAAATGTTTGATGACTTTCTGTTGGCCCCAGGGAAAGTCACCATAACAGAGTATTCCACTTGTTGGAAGCCTCGGGATCCAATTGCATCAGCCAAAAAACATTCATATGGGCACATCATAAACCTGCTTTCCTTGATATCCACTACTATAAGCTAGAAGTATACTTTTGTATTAGTGATGTTCAAGATAGTAAGTGATAAGCTTTTCTTTTTTTTCAAATTTTTTTAATTAACAACTTCCATGATTATAAAAAATATCCCATAGTAATACCTTCCCTCCCTCCACTTTCCTCTTTGAAACTCCATTCTCCACCATATCCCTTCCCCATCTCAATCAGCCTCTCTTTTATTTTGATGTCATGATCTTTTCTTCCTATTTATGACGGTCTTGTGTAGGTAGTGTCAAGTACTGTGAGGTCATGGATATCCAGGCCATTTTGTGTCTGAGGGAAGCACGTTGTAAGGAGTCCTACCCTTCCTTTGGCTCTTACATTCTTTCTGCCACCTCTTCTGCATTAGACCCTGAGCCTTGGAAGGAATGATAGAGATATTACAGTACTGAGCACTCCTGTCACTTCTTTCTAGCACCATGATGCCTTCTTGGTCATCCCAAGGTCACTGCCATCTGAAAAGGGAAGATTCTCTACCAAAAGTGAGAGTAGCATTAATATAAGGGTATGAACATTAAGAGAGGTTCTTACTGGGCAGTTTGATAAGCATCATATATATGGTTAGCTAGAGAGCAGCAGACGTTACACCCCTAGGGCTCATGACCACCCCTGTTTTAAGTTTTCAGTATCAGGGATGTATTCCATCCCATGGAGCGGGCCTCCAGTCCAATTAGAGGGCAGTTGGTTTCCACCATGACAGATGCGCTACTATTGTACCCATTAGCTCATTTGGCCTGGCTGGCCAAATATAAGGCTTGCAGTGTCCACTGTTGAGTATGTTCACAGTTGTTTTCTCTTTCTCCCATTGAACTGCATGCAGAATGGCTTCTTCCAGCTTTCTGTCAACTGGTCTACATGGAGGAGGTTATCAGCTCAATTCCAGCAGGATTTCACAGTGGCCTTGCAGCCCAAGTATGTGGAATCTTCAGCAATAGGGTCTTACCATCTATTCCTGGTGGCAAACCAAGGGTCTTGGCAATGGCCCATAATGTTTTGGGGCATCACGGACCTCCCTGGCCAACAATTCACTGGAAGGTATCCCATCCCTGGCACTGAAAATTTTCTAGCAACAATCTATGGCTCCTGAGTGTTCCATTGTCCAGAAAACTAGGATTCCATATATTTATTTATATCCTGTTAGATTTTGATTAGCCCTCTCTCCACCTTTCCTTTACTCAATCTCTTCCCCTGACCGCACTTTGGGCCTTTCACCCCCATTAATCTATTCTTCTACTTACATATATACAATACCATCCTGTTAAGTACCCCCTCCCTTCCTTTCTCTTCCCTGTATATCTCTCTTCTAGCTTATTGGCCTTTGCTACTGAGTTTTCTTCCTACTCACAATGCTACGTAGGGTGCCAATTTGTTATTACAGGGGAGAATAAAGAAGACTTTGAAAAACAAGATACTCCTTGAACACTCAGGCCCCTTCAAAAGAGTCTGCATTCTTCCTGTTTTCCTAGCACAGGTTAGCTGGCCCAGTCTCAAAGGTTGTAATCTCTCAATTACAGCTGAACAGGTAGAAGTTTCAGCCCAAAGATTTCATTTCTGTTCCATAACTCTCTGCTCACACCAGTTCATTTCTACACACTGCAACCCTGCACACATTCTCAGGACATGGACATAACAAACAGCAAGCCTCTCACTCAAACTGCTTTTAGCCAGTCCAAAAAAAGCTCTTTCTCACCCTCATAAACTGAACCTCACGTCCATAGATCTTACTGCATTCAGGTCTTTCAACTCTGACCAGAATAATCTATCAAACTGTTCTTATAGCACTGCAAGGTGTCTCTTAGGTAAAGGTTTCAAATTCGTCCACATTCCTCTTGAAAATCAGCTCCAAAAGGCAAACACCACACAATCAGGGGTCTAGCAACCCTACTCTCAGTACCACTTTACCGTTGCAGTCAGGTTCACATTGCTAGCAGAAATCACCCAACCAAGAGCAAAGCAACCCTGCACAAATTCTCAGGACATGAGCATAGCAGCAAGCCTCTCATACAAGCTGCTTCTAGCCCAGTCCAAGCAAAGTTCTTTCTCACCCTCATAAACCAAACCTCACAGATAGTTCTTCCTGCATTCAGGTCCTGAAAGGCATCTCTTAGACCAAGATTTCAAATCATTCCACATTCCTCTTGAAAATCAGCTCCAAAAGGCCAAAGCCACATAGTCAGATGTCTAGTAGCAAATGATACCACACCTTGGTTCCAAAATTACTATTGCAGTCAGATTTGCATTGCTGGCAGAAATCACCCAATCAAGAGAAGCTTTGGGGGTAAAAAGGGTTTACTTTGGCTTATAGGCTTGGGGGGAAGCTCCATGATGGCTGGGGTAAACAATGGCATGAGCAGAGGGTGGACATCACCTCCTGGCCAACATTCGGAGAGTGTGCCAAACACTAGGAAGAGGAAACTGGCTATAATGCCCATAAGCCCACCCCCAGGAATACACTGCCCCCCAAATCTCTATCAACAGGAAACCTAACATTCAGAACACTTAAGTTTATGGGGGATACCTGAATCAAACCACCACACACACACACAGTATTGCATGTTAAACATATATGTAATGACTATACTATATTACCATCCCACACATAGAAAGCATGGAGCTACAGTTTCTTCTGACCCTCCAACAATTCATCGTTTGAGATCCATCAGCATCTAGAGGAACCAAGATTCCAAACCACAAGCCCCAAAGATCCTGATAATTTGGAATAACTACACAAATGAATCACATCTAAGGAGACTTATTCTACAGATAAAGTCCTGTATTCATAGCTGAAAATCTAGAAAATACCCTAGAAGAGGTATGGAGCACCAGGGTGGTGGTGAGGCAGCAAACCATGGCTCCTGGGGAAGGTTTGGAAGAAGAGGGCAGCTCATGGTAGAGGAAATTGGGGAATGATGCGTCTGCAGACTTCCACAGACCAGGGAAGGCGGTTCTTGCTGTTACCAACTCCCACACAAGTATAAAGTGTTGCGTGACTATGGTGTGATGCTTGGTGTTTTGCTTCTAGTTTCCAATTCTTTTCACCATCTCTCCTATCATGTTCTCCTGCCTTTTATTTATGAGTTTTGTTGTCTTGAGCCTGGAGCTTTG
The DNA here is from genome assembly GCF_020740685.1 of Jaculus jaculus. NCBI lineage: Eukaryota > Metazoa > Chordata > Mammalia > Rodentia > Dipodidae > Jaculus > Jaculus jaculus. The sequence goes on from NC_059102.1 coordinate 53,109,470, forward strand.
TCTCTCTGAGATAGACTCCATTTAGAACTGGCCCACATTTCTAATGAGGCAAGATGCTTTGTGATTTCGATTTGGTCAGTCAGCCTCTAAGACTCTCCCAGCCAAGTGTACATTTCATCAGCCGGCCATTGTCTCTTACAAGGCTGCATGGGCTGGTGCTTGCCCAAGTCACTCCAGCTAGGGTGTGTCAGAGATAGTTCTATTCTTTGGCCTTCAAGCACTTTGGCAAATACCCTTTACATATTTCCATACTCCCTGTGGGCAATTTTGAACCTATTGAGGAATTTATGAGCAGAAGTGCTAAAAACAGCACACCAGAGGCCTGTCTTGAGTTATTGCTCCACAGACATTTTGCAATTCATTCTTCTAACAGTTGTGGAGTTGATATTGTTCCTAGTTTTTCAGATGAGACTTTCAGAAAGTTTAAGAAGTTTTACTCAAGGTCAAAATATAACAATAAATAACAAAAATAACAATTTGTAAGCGCTACTTACAAATTGTTGCAAAGAAGTTATATGAGAAACAAATCTTCCCTACCTGGGATTTTTTTTTAAGTCATTTTTTTTTGCAAGGAAGGGGGAAATCAGCATACCAGCTCCTCTTGCCACTGCAAATGAATTCCAGACACATGTGCTACTTTGTGCATCTGGCTTTACATGGGTACTGGGGAATTGAACCTAGGCCGTCGGGCTTTGCAAGCAAGCAATACCACCAGCTCCCCTTCTGGGGATTTTTAGAAAACTTTGGGAAAATTGTTTTGTTTTTGAAACATGTAGAAGGATAGCTGAACAATCCATCTGCCTCAGTCTCCCCAGTGCTGGGATTACAGTGGGGCTGTGATGCCTTCTTTTCAAAAAATGGACAGTCACCGTGTTCTGAGATGTGGAAGTCTTGCGTGTGGCTTGTACCAGTGTCCCAGCTTGGCTTAAGAACAGGGATCCCATGGACTGTTAACCCAGAGCTCTTTCTGCTCCTCGCTTTGTGATTTCTGCTGCTTTCTGGCTAGGAAAGCTCGCTAAGAACTTTTCGTATTGATTTGTTTTATTTGGAGATGTTAAAAACATTTTTAAAAAATCCATTTCAAATGTTAAAAAAAATGAAAGCCTGGTGTAAATGATTTTAGGATGATTCACTCTGAGAACAGGCATGTCATATGAAACCTTCATTGACATGACTAAGCAAGACTTGCTGTGGTTAATGTGGAATAACTTAGAGAAAGAGTCATTCTGTGGAAAGGCATTGGGCTTTTGAAATTACACTTGGCTGTGGATTTTAAATTTCTGTGAACTGCACTTTTTTTCACTGTATATTGAAGATTATAATGTTTTCTTTGGTTTTATGGAATAAAGGTGAAGTGAAATAACAGATGTGCCAAATTTCTAGCGTAATACCTTGTCTATATTTGGCAAATAATAAACAGTACTCTTTTTAATTCTAGAACTTTCTGATTCTTTATATGCATTCTGTCCCTATGTTAGGTATGGCTGTAAGGTGAACAATGAGAATATTTTTTGGTTTTTCAAGGTAGGATCTCACTCTAAACCAGGTTGACCTGGAATTCACTCTGTAGTCTCAGGGTGGCCTGAATTCACAGCAATTCTCCTACCTCTGCCTTCTAAATGCTGGGATTAAAGGCGTGTGCCACCATGCCTGGCAGCAAAGAGAATATTTTTTAACTGTGGAACATAGACATTAAATAAGCAGTTACGGAGTAATATTATAGACAATTAAGTGAAAAAAATTTAGGTTTTTGTTGAAGTCAATTCATGCCTGGCACTGAAAATTGAGTCAAAAGTTTATGGCTTGGAAGGATGTAGCCCCTGGAGGAAAGCTACCACTGTTCTTTGGTTAAATGGATGTGTTGCGCTTATCAGTTTTTCTGCTAAATGTATATGTTTATGACCATTGATTAATGCTGTTCTAATTTTTGGTTAGAGAAGCTTTTTTTTTTTTTTTTTAACACATGGCAATGAATACTGGGGAGACTCAGGGCTCGTCAAGGTGGCAAGAAGAAGAAAAAGTCCAGGGCTTATCACTGGCTGAGTCATCTCTATCACACTTGTCAGGGCTTGGGGCGCATTGCAGAGGAGGAGGCAGAAAGAGCATGAGGGCTGCTCTCACTGCTTGCCAGAGGAGATGGTGGTAGATGCTAAGGAGGCATAAATTGCATGAAAGCTGAAAATAAGAGGCTTCTGAAAGCCCAACACTAAACAAGACATCTCTATCATGCCCTCAAGGCTCAGGCAACAGTGCTGATGAGGGGTGGAGAGGACATAAGAGCCACGAGGTAGAAAGAAGCACTTCAGGTTATTGTCTACCAGATGTGAACTGATGGGTACATTCATGACCTCACAGTGGCTGTCACTACCCCACAAGACCTGCACAATTCTGAGCCCATCAACATTTTTGACACAGGGGATGGAGGAAGATAAGCAGAATGAGACCTCGGGCTGGAGAGATGGCTTAGCGGTTAAGCACTTGCCTGTGAAGCCTAAGGACCCCGGTTCGAGGCTCGGTTCCCCAGGTCCCACGTTAGCCAGATGCACAAGGGGGCGCACGCATCTGGAGTTCGTTTGCAGAGGCTGGAAGCCCTGGCGCGCCCATTCTCTCTCTCTCCCTCTATCTGTCTTTCTCTCTGTGTCTGTTGCTCTCAAATTAAAAAAAAAAAAAAAAAAAAAGAAGAATGAGACCTCAAAACAGAAGAAGGACTATTTAGAACAAGGAAAGGGGCTCAAGGGTGGGGGAGGGGAGACAAACGAGGGTAATAAGGCAAAAATATGATCAAATATCAGTATGTTCATGTATTCAAATTCTCAATAGGAAATGTTTTGTTGTTTTTTTTTTTTAAAAGAAAGAAAATTCAGATGCTAAGTGCGACTAAGGAAAAGGGCTAAGTTAGGGGTTTGAGGACAGTATTGGTGTTTAAGTGAAATCCTAAAGGAATACATGCAGCTTAGCCAGAAGAGACGTGGTGAAGGTGAGGACGGAAAGACATCATTATTTCAAACCAAGGCAGCAATCAAGTATGTGAATAATGAAGGGAAAAAGATCAGAGACCGTAATGGGAGAAAGAAAACAGCAACTGATACAGCTGGGGAGGTGGCTGGGGAGGTCCCAGGAGGGCTCGTGAGCCTTGGTAATGATGTCGGAATTATTTTAAGGGAAATGATGACTTGTTGGAAAACTTTGTGAGTAGTAGTGATACAATTTTTTTTTTTTGTCATTAAAATTCAGAGACTGTAAACATCAGCTATGAGAGGCCGTAGTGGATAGAAGTCACACAGAAAGACTGACTGGGGCTAGAGAGATGGCTTAGAAGCCTAAGGACACATGTTCGACTCTCCAGATCCCATGTAAGCCAGACACACAAAGGTGAGGCAAGCACGAGGTTGCACATGCTCACTGGGTGGCACAAGTGTCGAATTCAATTATAGTAGCTAAGGTCCTGGCACATCAGTTCTCTCTCTTCTCTCTCCCTCTGTCTTTCTCTAAAATAAATAAATAAACATAAATAAATAAATAAAAATTTTATAAAGGGCTGACAGAATTATTTTAAGAACTGCTTTTCTTTTGTACATGGAATTCAGAGAGAGCCTGACTAAAATGGCAAGAAATAAACCAGTTTGTTCCTCCACCACTAGAGAGAGCCAGTGGTCTTTGAAGGCCATGTAATATTGGGTTGCCCATTGTCAAATGACAACATGGTGGCATTGGCAGTTGGCTCAACAATGTGGCCATTTTCCAGGAACAAGGCTGTTATGGCAGTTGGTGGTTGGTAAATTCAGTTCTTGCTCTCTGTGCCCAGCCGTATGTTCAGACCCGACTCGGTCCTGGGCCTGGAGCTCCCAGCCAGCCCAGAACAAAGACTCAGTCTGAAAGGCCTCTCTCTGTCACCATTGCGATCACTTGGGCATTTATGCTCTAAACAGCTCTCTCACAGGAAAACGTTTGTATTCCTCCGGAATGTGAAGGAAGGTTCAGGGTTTTAAAAATTCATGAATTGCGTGGAATGGAACGTTCTTTCTCCAAGTACAGGAAAGAAAGAGAGTCTGTGTCTTCATGATAGCTGTGGGTCACCTCAGGAAAACCTAGTCAAACCTATTACTTGGCATGGTATAGACCCCTCCACTTCCCCCAAGAAAAGGTTGTGATTTTTTTTCCCCCCACTTTTCAACTTAATTCTTTGAATTCACTTGAGAGTACTCATTCTTAGAATGCCAGCTAAGCAGTTCAGTGTTTCTCTTTTCTCTTTTCAGTTATTTGAAAATAGTGACTTGGGGTAAATGACCCAAGTAAAATGCAATGAAAAGACCCAGGTGCCCTGATGTTTCGGGGGTCTAAACACAGTAATAAGAACATCACAGATGCTTAGAGAATTGTGAAGTGGATCAAGCTTGTTGCCCCTTCTTTGCTTCCTTCATTCTCTTCAGGCTCCTTTCGTCCTGTGTTCTGAGTGCTCAATACCTTGATGCCTAAGGTTAGATCTCAGCTCCCCACAAACACATGCCGATGGCCTCTCCTGCCCTGTCAGCTCCAGCACTGCACATCTGAATGAAACTTTAAAATATGAGTTTAGCATAAAGAAATTTAGGCTGGAGACATTGTTTAGTGGTTAAGGTACTTGCCTGCAAAGTCCAAGGACCCACGTTCTATTCCTCAGATCCCATGTAAGCCAGACACACAAAGTGACACATGCACATAGTCGTGCATGCACACAAGGTGGCATACATGTCTGGAGTTCAATTACAGTGGCTGGAGGCCCTGGTGTACCAATTTTCTCTCTCACACTCCCTCTCTCCCATAAAAACAGACCACCAGTCTGTTGAGCTTGCCTCATAAAATAAAATAATTTTATTAAATTGATTTATTTTGAAAGAGGCACTAACATATGAATGTTGACATACTCGCCACACTGTGGCTTCTTGACTCTATTGGGAAGTAATGCACTTTTAAAGAAAATTTTGATATCCCAAATGAATAATTGATGGTGACACTTTAGTTACTTTAAAAAGAAAATATAGGGCTGGGGAGATGGCTTATTGTTAAGGTGCTTGCCTGCAAAGCCTAAGGACCCATGTTCTACTCTCCAGGTCCCATGTAAGCCAGACACACAAGGTGATACAAGTGTGCAAGGTTGCACATGCACACAAAGTGGCACATGCCTATGGAGTTTGATGACAGTGGCTGCAGGCCCTGTTGTACCAATTCTCTCTCCTTTCTCTCTCTCTTACTCTGTCACATTTTTACAAAGGCCAGTCTGTTGGGCTTTACTCAAAAAAGAACAAAACAAACAAACAAAAAAAACCCAGAAACTGTGAAATGATTCCCGTCACATGGTGAGTGGGAAAATGCTTTGGCAGTCAGCAGCAGGGTGTGGTGAGCTGCAGCAGGGTCTCTCAGCGCCTGCAGTGAGGAGTCCTCTACATCAGGTGCTGCTTTTGGAGTTTCAATTGTCTTCCATGTATGTGAACAAGTAAGGGTAATTAGAAGTAACATGGCTTTCTGGTATGTTTAACTGATTCTTTCTCATTTGCATATCATCTTTCTCATGCTTAAACCATCTCTATTCTGACTGCCTTTTCTTCTCCACACTTAACAGCATGTCTGTGGATACCATAACTGCTGTTAGATGATGGTGGCTGGGAAAGACCTACACCAGGCACAGGACCCTCTCAAGAGGAAAATTGCTCTTATTAAGATACTGTTTTGAAAGAGCATGGAGTGTTTTATTTTCTTTCCAGAAGTTTAAAATACCCCATTTCTTTTACTCTAAAATAGAATCACGTAATGCAGGGTATGGTGGTACATATCTTTTATCTCAGCACTGGGGAGACAGAGGTAGCAGGATTACTGCGAGTTCGAGGCCACCCTGAGACTGCATAGTGAATTCCAGGTCAGCCTGGGCTAGAGAGAGACCCTACCTCTATAAAATTAAAAAAATAGAATCATTTACTTTTGTTGTTGTTGTTGTTTATTCGAGGTAGATATTAACATTTTGCAATATAATATGTGTGATCTTTTCTTTGAATAATAAAAAATTTTCAAACAGAAATGAATGAATTATATTTTGGCTATTGCTTTGTAATCTGACTTCATTCACTTATTTTCATGATATAAGGATCAGTGATATTGTCATTTTAATTGGAATCATATAGTTTCTATGATAGAAAATACCATTATGTATCTAGGAAAACTAACTATTTTCTTTTAGATAAAAATGTTCATACCTTTTGTTTTTGGTTTTTCAAGGTAGTGTCTCACTCTAGCCTAGGCTGACCTGGACACATTCTGTTAGTCTCAGTCTGGCGTTGAATTCACAGTGATCCGCCTACCTCTGTCTCCCAAGTGCTGGGATTAAAGGCATGTGTGTCACTATGCCTGGCTGAAATAGTCACAGTTTAACATCATACCTGAGACTTACCTTTGCCCAAGGTGTGCCATATCTTCTTTCTTTCTCTCTCTCTTTCTTTCTTTCTTTTGTTTTTTGAGGTAGGGTTTCAGTCTAGCCCCAGGCTGACCTGGAATTCACTATGTAGTCTTAGGGTGGCCCTGAACTCAAAGTGATCCTCCTATCTCTGCCTTCCAAGTGCTAGGATTAAAGGTGTGTGCCACTACGCCTGGCTCCATATCATATTTCTAAAGAAGAAATTTGTTAGAATGAATTAAAATATTGCGGTCCTATCTACTTTTTCAGAATTGACTTTAGGGAAAAGACCAGTGGCTACAAAGAACTGGGAAGTATGCATATCTTGTAAGCATAAGAATTGATTGAAAGTTTTATATGCAGTACCCAGTTATGAGTAGAAAGCAAGGGTCCTTAGACATATTACTGAAGATCTACTTATGGCAGGAATTTAGTTCTGGATCAAATAGAGCTAGAAAAATTGATGGTTAAGACCTCCTTCAATGCTAACCACTCACTAGGAAACAGATCCTAGTACTCTTACTGTTACACTGTGCAGAATTTCTACACCAAAATTTGTGTTTCATTTATAAATATCTTTATTTTTGTTTTAGTGTTTTTAAAAAATTATTTTACTTATTTATTTGCAAGGAAAGAGAGAATGAGAGAGGGAGGGAGGAAATGGGTACACCAGGGCCTCTTGCCACTGTAAATAAACTCCAGATGCATGCACCACTTTGTGGTGCTTTGCGTGGGTACTGGGGAATTGAACCCAGGCGATCGGGCTTTGTTAGCAAGTATCTTCCACTGAGTAATCTCTCCAAGGCCCTGCTTTTGTGTTTTTAGGGCAGGGTCTCACTCGATCCCAGATGACCTTGAACTCATCTCAGGCTGTCAAGTGTTAGGATTAAAGGCATGAGCACCTGGCTCATTTATAAATATCTTACATGTGTTTGAAGAAGATTAATTAACTAAGATTAATTTTTTAAAATAAATTTTAGTTGTTTCCCTCAGTTTTAAGGTTTTTTTTCTATTTTATTTATTTACTTATTTGCACTCAGAAAAAGATAGAGAGAAGAGAGACAGAGAGAGATGGACACACTAGGTCCTCTAGCCATTGTAAATGAAGTCCGGACACATGGGCCACATTGTGCATCTGTTTTATGTGGGTACCAGGGAACTGAACCTGGCTTTGCAAGCAAGTGCCTTAACCGTTAAATCATCTCTCCAGCCCTTCTCTCAGCTTTTGGTGTTTATAACTAACTTTGGTTGTTAATGATTACTGAGCACAATTTCTTTTTTTCTATTTGTTTTTTGAGGGGATGGTTTTCTAGATCCACAGCTTTCTCTTGGAATGAATGGTACTGGTCCTAATTTAACAGGACAAATCCATGGAGTCAACCAACAATAGTCTAAAATCCTTGGAAAAAAAAAAGCTGCATCTCTACTGAATATTTACTGACCTTTTTTGTCTTTATTTCCTAAAAAATACAGTATAAAAGCTATTTACAAAGCATTTACATTATACTGGGTATTGCAAACAGTCCAAATGACTTTAAAGCATAAAGAAAGGCCCATAAGTCATGTGCAAATATTCCTTAGATGGAACTTGGGCACCTGCAGATTCCTGGATACCCATGGGATCCTGAAACCACTCCTCCGCAGATAGCAAAGGACTGTGATGTTTCTCTTCACCTCTATCCTTTCTTCCTCAAATTCTTTCTAAACTTTCTCCTTGAAATTAGGCATCTTTTGTGTTTTTCTGTCATCTCCAGCTGGGCTTCCTGGCCAGCTCTCCAAGTCCCACGGTTGGTTGGTTGCCAGTGAAGCAACGTGGAAGAGCTGGGTGCCTCAGTTCCTCTGTGCCTGCATGTACATAACACGTGAGCTCTACTGACGGGACCCAAAATACTTTTGATGACAGGACTGTCTGTGTGAGGTAAGGTTCTTGCCCCATGGGGACTCTGCCGGCAGCGATCACATGACCATGAGCAACTGTTGGAGAAATCCATCATAAAATGTCTGTTTTGGAGAGTTTGGAAAATAAGCTGGTGCTGTGGAAGTTTAATAAAACTGGGCCTGTGCCAAGACGGAAAGCATGTGGTCATCAACTCCAAAGAGGGCTTCAGCTGAGAAGGCTCATTTTTGGATGAAAATTGTCTTCCTGTTTTCTTACTACATCAATGATACAGCAATTTCTTTGATAATTTCCAGTTGTGCACAAGCCAGTCAGCAGAAAAATTAGAGTTTCCTTTCTTCCCTAGCTGAGAGAATGTTCTTTCAAAAGAAAGAAAAAAGTATAAAGGAGAAATAAGGCAAAAAAAAAAAAATCCATAGCAATACCAGGTTTGTTTGTTTGTTTGTTTTTAACAAAAACCAACTCCCCCTTCCCACTGGTTTCAGAGAAAAGAGGCTAGATTGATGTGCAATTGCTGGTCTTAGGTCCTAATAGCTGTCTCTCCAGGCATGTGTGGCTGCTGGAGGGACTGACAGCTCCCTTTTGTAAAGCAGAATCATATAAGTAAACGTGTAGCCATTTGCTGGCCATTTATCTCTTGCTTGCATCTGCTTCATAAGCTAGGAAGAGGATATTGTTTGATCATTGTAATTCAACTTAGTTTCTTCTCATTAAACTGCTAGCACATTTTATTTCTTTTGGACAGACAGAGGGGAGATAACATTCCAAACCTGCAGAAACAACAACAACAAAAACCTTTCAATTATAACATTTTCACCATTGGGGAAAGAACTTCCAATGAAGTTGTAGATTTTCTACTGATGTGCAACAACATTTAAGGGTTTAAGATGTAATAAAATCATCTTGCTACAGAGAGGGCAGGAAATGTGGTTAATCATCTTCACTGCCTTTTGGTGTCAATTCTTCCCATTGTGCTTGTAAGGTCAGAGCAAGGTCAAGCCAGGACTGCTTATGGAGGGGGTAGGGAGGGAATGTGGGGAGCTGGAAGTTTGGGCTTCTACTTTGGCTCTCCCAGGATTGATCTTACCCTGAGCTTTTGACGATCTCAATCTCTTTGTTGACACTAAAGACTGGAAGAAAAGGGGCTAGCTATTAAATGCATTAATTTACATGATCTGCTGTGTTAGGCTGAGCTCTCTAGGAAACACAATGGCACCATGGAGGAAATTCTGCAACTGGATCACCCACCAGAGCAGTCGGTCCCTTCATGAGCGAAGGGGCCAAGCTCTGGTTTACCAGTACCCACTGGTCATCTTTTAGAGGTTGTCATACCGGTGGCTAGCAGATGAGTTCTTCTATGCTGGATAAAGAATTGGGAGACAAGAAGACAGGTTTAGCAAGGCAGAAGTGAAAATTTATTGATGGAAAAGCTCCCTCCATTCTATGGCCATGCTACCCTGAACACACCTGATCTTGTCTGATCTCCGAGGAGGCTCAGCAGGGTTGGGCCTGGTTAGTTCTTGGATGGGAGAAAAGCTCCCTCCAACAAAGGGCGGGGACTGACTGTGGCAGAGAATCAGGCTTTTATTATTTTGAAATGTCCTTCTCATTCCCACCCCTGTCCTTGAATTGGTCTTCAGGAGTGCGGGTTTTGTTCCTGCGCTGCTTCTGGGCTTGTGTTTGGACCTCGCACCTCAATCCATGTTTCACTTTGGTCCATGTAGGAGATCTGAGCCTGGGAACCAGGGAATTTGGAACTGCATGGGAGAGACCTGAGTCCTGGGATCAGGGGTTGGGACTGTCCTGCCCTCCCAGGCTACCTGTGATTCTGGAGCCCCCAGCCTCTGGAAACACTGGTCTCACTTGCCCACAGAAAAGTTCTGTAGTGAAGTTTCCAAAGCAGTATAGCTAGGAGCTGGAAGCAGGTCCCCTAAACACCATGTTGAGGGTCATGTGTATTGTCAATTCACTTTGCAAAATGAGGCCTCAGTGAGAAAGCAAATCTCAGGACTAGGAAAGAGAATAGAAGATCAAGGCAATTAGGAGCTGGTTGCTGGAGGTTCCTTCCCTTCTTTCCTCTTGTCTTCTGCCTTCCTTAGCAGCTCTTCGTCCTCCAACATCATCTGCTATGAGTGAACACTTCATTTTACACAACCTTCAAGGCCCCTGCACATGGACACAGCCTTTTGTGTCAGAAGATAACAACACCATGTGAAGAATACAGGCTTTGAAAACAAACAGGTATTGATTCAAACCCCAACCCTTAATAACCTATGAACAAAAGACTTAACATCTCAGCTTCAAATGCTTCAGTTGTAAAATAGGGCAGAAATACCATCCTCATGGGCTAAAGACAAAAATAATTTGGCAGGGTCCAGGCAGAGGGCTCAGTGCATGTTAGCAGTTGTCATTAAATCACAGCAATTTAATATTACTAATAATACTTGTATTAGCCTCTAGCCACATCAGCCTGAGCTGGTGGATGTATGTTTCATGGGTCAGGATGCCAGTGGACTTTGGCTGAGAGCATGATGATCTCTGAGAGATGCACCACATTTTCCTTAAAGTGGCCCAACTAGTCAGTGGCAAGCTCCTTTGCCATGACGCTTAGTCATGTGTGGGGCACACGCTGAGATGCAGAGTGCTCTGATGTTAAATGATCTAAAAGCCAGAGGTGGGCCAGTCAATAAGGTCATTTTCTCTCTTTCTCAGCCTGCTTCTGCCTCTGGAGCCAATGGCATGATGTGCTTCGAGCTGGGGCTGTCCTGGAGTAAAGTCAGCCGGGGTAACAATGACTTCCTTAGGGGACCAGAAACACCAAAGGCAGGCTGCAATCCTTGTAACTTAATTTGCCTTTACAAATCCTAATATTCTTTTTGGAGACTTAAAGCACACACATAACATATATAAAGTCAGATGTATGTATAAGTGAGAACAAGCATAACAGTATGGATAAATATAAACTAACATCTAAAGTTACAGATGTGTATATACTTAACATTTGTCTCTCCAGGATAGAGGATGAATACATATGTTGGTGCCTGACTTTAGTTAACATCAAGATTAATTATTTTTCAAGGTAAATATTGACTAAGTGGAGACCATGGCAGCGCGTACCTCACAGTTCGATAGTTCTTGATGTTAACTTCAGCAGAAATCAATGTCTGCTTATTGTACTCCCAAGAGCTAAAGCAAGCAATTCTACCATTTTAAATACATTTCAGTGCTAAAATTAAATGAAAATCCAAGACTTGGATCTATCTCATGGGCACTGTGTACTCCCAAGTTCTTGCTACACAATGTTAAATAAAATAAAACATTTATTGGGTCTTTTGCCCCTGTTACCAGTCAGAAGTTATTATTCCTGCACAGATGGAGGATCATTATAAAGAGGTTAAAGGTGAGCAGCAATACTCACAGGGGGTATCCAGACAGATTTTAGCCTAGTCTAATTACAGAAGAAATAACAGTCAGGAGTGGGTCCCCACACTGCCATGAGTTACTACTTCTGACAATCAGTGGCCAGAAGGTCAGGATCAATTTGGCAAATCCATAGGCCAAAACATGAAAGGAATCAGAAAAGGTCTGAGAAGGTGTGACCATTCCAGCTACTCTAGCCATGGAGCCTGCACAGTATTATGACCTGGGGTGCTGGGGGACAGCCACATGGGTGTATCACTGTATGCACACAGCTGTGGCTGTTCATGGACATTAGAGGTTTGGAAGACAGTAGTACACGTGCAGCAAATGACCTAACTGGGAGGAGGTAATTGCAGCACCAGGAGAGTGGGAACCAAGATGACAAGTCAACCCAAATGAGATATTTCTCACCTTCTTTTTATGCAATACACAAGTACCCATCACTGAGAGAGGACACTGTCATGAAAGAGCTTGGAGAATGACTCCACCCTTATGTCCTCCCTGTGACCATTAGAGGGTCTCTTTTCTCATGTGCAAATTAGCACGTTGAACAGGAGTGCAAGAGCCTGAAGCTTGAAGCAAACTTCCAAAGCAAAGGTACAAAATACTTGTATTCTGCATCTATCAAAGGAATGGAGTTGTGGGCCGAGAACTGTGCCAGGCCCAGAATGAGGGAGATTCCTACATCCCACAAAATGTGCTTTTTCAAAATGAGTATTCTTCAGGCCTACTTTTCTTCTCTCCAGACTTACACACACACACACACACACACACACACACAAAAAAAAAAAAAAAAAAAAAAAAAAACTATTTTGGAGACTGGAAACAGAGCTGGACCCCAGGTCCCCTTTCTCCTAGGAAGGAATCAACTTAGATATATTAAATTCATATATGTTCCAGTCTTTGTCACATGACTTTCTATAAACTGTAAGATGGCCACAAGAGAGGGAATCCCCCCCTAATCTCCAGCCTGGCCAAACTATAGATAGACCCCTTCTTATCAATTTGTTTACTGATTTCTTTTAAGAGGCAGCAGATTTGTGACTCTAAGTGCCCTGGGACATTCTTACCTGTTGGGTTGTCATTGATGGCACTAGTGAGAAATTTTCAGGATTTAGGGATATAACAATTTCATGAACTGTAGCATTTGGCTTAAGGATTAAAGGTAGCAATAGCAGTGGTAACTCACACTGAGTTCTAGATATCTTAGTAATTACTAAGATGTTGCATATTATAGGAGTTGTATTCGTTCAATTTTCATTGCTCTAATAAAATATGTTAATCTGGATATATTATAAAGAAAGAAGTTGAGGAAGAGGTGGCGGAAAGAATGTAAGAGCCACACCTATCAAACTGTCTATCAAAAAAGTAAGTGTTATCTCAATTTTCTGGGTGCTAACTTACTCTCCGTTGGAGAATCTGCTTCTCTTTTCCAGATAGATGCAGATCCTAAGAAGAGAGCTGCCCCAACATACCTCAGAAGGGGCCCAACTGAAACTAAGGACAACTGGCGAAATAAGCAAGGGTGATGTTTTCCTGTGAACTGGATACCAGCACAAAGGGGAAGGAGATCAATGCAGAGAAAAATCAACTCCTACCAAATCAGAGAGCCAGAGCCTCAGAGGCCCCCAACACCTCAGCACTGAAGCAGACCAAAAATGAACCCAACATGGCTCAGGGAAATCTTGCGGAAGAGGGGGCGGAAAGAATGTCAGAGTTACATGTTGGGTCATGATTTTCAGAGACATTTATCATACTAATAACTGGGGGCTAACTCCACAATGCACGACCCATTTTCAATAATAAGGAGGGTCTAATGGGAGGGGGTAGATCACAGATGAGCCTAAATAATGGTACCAAACTGCCTGTATTTACTGAAAAGAAAACTAATAAATTAAATTAAAAAAAAAAAAAAGAATGTAAGAGCCAAAGGAAGGGTAGGACTGCTTACAGCGCACTCTTCCAGACAGAAAATGGCCTGGGTATCCATGACCTGGCAGTGCCTGGCACTACCTACATGAGACCACTATAGTAGGACAAAAAGATGATGACATCCAAATAAATGAGACTGTTTGACAGGGGGAGGGAATATGATGGAGAGTGGAGTTGTGAAGGGGAAAGTGAGGAGGGTGGGAATTGTCATGGTTTGTTGTCTGTAATTATGGAAGTTGTCAATAATAAAAACAAATAAATAAAATAATAAAAAGGAAGAAGTTTATTTAGCTTATGGTTCTGGAGCAAGAAGCTCCCACCTGCATTCGTGGTAGATAAGCAGGTGAGTAAAAAAATAGCTGTCTGAACAGGAGACACATTCATAACAATCAGCTCTCAAGAGACCTAACTCACTATGAAACACTAGCAGTAATCCCTCCTAGGGTTTTGCCCTGTGTTCTAACTGCCGTGTATTAAGCCCACCTCTTAAAGATTCCATGACTTCAATACCATTACACTTGTGATCAGACTTCCAGCATACGAAGCTTGGGGGACACAACCAAACTGTATTCAAATCATAATAGTGACATTGCACATATCTCTCTTGTCTGTTCACTGTGTAAGCACATCATCTCTGATCAGAGTGAAACCTGACACACATCATGTACATACACAGACCACGAAAGTTCCTTTCAACACTAGTCAACTGTGAGGACTGCAAAGGCCAAGATTTGGTCTGCTTTGGCTACTCCTATTTCCCCACACCTAGAAAAGTGCTGGTACGTAATAGTTTCATGCACATGCGTGCACATATACATAGTTGCTGAATGGAGCAGGTAGTATTTTACTACATGTAATATGAATAACAATTATACCAACAGCTATACCTATAATCAGCAAATTTCACTGGACAAAGGGCACTTCATTTATGAAGGTACTTACACTGCAGAGTACATGATAATTCCTTAAGGTATAGATGTTTTAATTTTTTTGTATTGAGGCAAGCCCAACAGACTGGCCTTTAATATTTTTTATTTCTAACCTTTTTTATGCACATGTGAGAGAGACTTGAATTTTTTGTTTGTTTGTTTGTTTGTTTTTTTGGTTTTTCGAGGTAGGGTCTCACTCTAGCCCAGGCTGACCTGGAATTCACTATGGAGTCTCAGGGTGGCCTTGAACTCATGGCAATCCTCCTACCTCTGCCTCCCGAGTGCTGGGATTAAAGGCGTGTGCCACCATGCTCGGCTGAGACTTGAAATTTTTTGATGTGGTTTGTGTTTGAGTGTGTGAGTGTTCATGTGAGTGTGGGGGTGGTCATGCACATGCCATGGTGTGGGTGTGGCGGTCAGGGGAACACTTTTGGCTCAATCCTCCCCTTTCCACCTTGTTTGAGGCAGTGAATCTCTCTCTGGAGGTTCACTCTGTGTTTCTTTGTTTGTTTGTTTTTGCTATACTTGCCGTGGTCTTTCAGGAAATTCTCCTGTCTCTACTTCCCATCTCAATGTCAGCTTCAGCTTCACTGTGCTGGGATTACAGAAGCTCTCCATGGCTTCCAGTCTTTTATGTGGGTTTTAGGGATCAGACTCAGGTACTCCAGCTTGAATGTAAGGGCTTTATCCACTAAGCCCAGCCCTAGCATAAGAAATCTTATGCTAATATAGATTTATTTACTTATTTATTTATGAGAGGGGGACGAGAGAAAGAGAATGGGCATGTCAGGGCCTCCAGCTATTAAAAATAAACTCCAGATGCATGTGCCACCATGTGCATCTGGCTTACTTGGGTTCTGGGGAATCAAACCTGGGTTCTTAAATTTCATAGGCAAGCACCTTAACCACTAAGCAATCTCTTCAGCCCTTGTCAAGATTTTTTAATTATTGAAGCCAATACTCAGACATGAAAAAACAAAACAATCCATTGAACATTAAAAAGGAATATACAACAAAAAGTTAGAACTTTGTGTTACTCTGACCACCAATCTCACTTTCTAGAAGCAATTAGTATTTATAGTGCTTCTGTTCTTCCAGAAATGTTGTGTGTGTGTGTGTGTGTGTGTGTGTGTGTGTACAAATGTATGTATGTATGCACATACACATGCACCTCCATATGCATTCACACAAATGGGAATACACTGTACATACTGTCCTGCCCTGTCCTTGTTTTTCTCGTCCTGGGCATCTTTTCTTCTCAGAGCATGCAGATCTATCTCATTCTGCTAAAACAAAGAAAGATATAATACTTTTAATATCATATCATGTAAGTGTCAACTATCTTCTGACAGTGGAAATTTGCCATTTCAAACAATTTAACAGTGAACATCTTTGTTTGGCTTCAGAGGAATGTTGACAGAGCCTCCATGGGGAAGTGTCTCCCAACAGTGTGCAGCACAGTGGCCCCAACACGTAGTACTCTGCCCTGTGCCTGAAAGGTTCTGTACTATGAAGTCCCAGAAGACCACCTGTTGGATCAGAGGCTATGCTCAATGCAACGCTTCTTAATGACTCCCCCCCACCTCTACCCCCCCAAACCTGAATGATATTAAATGAACCAATTAATGAATCAACTGTGGGGTTCACTAAAGAAACAGAACCAATAGGAGGAACACATTAAGAATGGTTCACACGATTATGGAAGTTGAGAAGTCCCAATACTTCAGTCAGCAGGCTAGAAACTCAGGAGAGTCTATTATGTAGATGCTGTCTGAGAAGCAGGGGAGCTGATGACAGAAAGTCTAGTCTGAATCTAAGTCCAAGGGCAAGAAGACCAGACTGAAGACAGGCAAAGGGAGCTTTCCTTACTCAGCCTTTTGTTCTGCAAGGCTACTGGAGGACTGGATGGATCCACACACACTGGGAAGGATAATCTGAGAGGCTTTCAGAGGATTGGGTAGGCCCATACATACTGGGCAAGATAATCTGACTTAGTCTCCTGATTTCCATGTTCACTTCACCCAGAAACACCCTTCCAGACACATTGAAATAATGTTTAACCGTGGTACCACATGGTCCAGTCAAGTAGAAACAAAGCCATTTTAGGATTACTCCTCACAAATTTTAAATGAGAACAAATTCTATCTACTCATTTCTTAAGTGCATCTTGGGACCTTAGTAGAATTGCTATTTCTACCCTGTTGCCAAAGCAAAGTCGGTACTAATCAGAGATAGGTACAGGCTGGATATCATTTTTAGATTCTTAGTCTTTGGAAGCAGTAAGATTTTGTGCCAGTGAATACATTCCACCCTTTGAAACACTCACTAATATATTACAATAGTGCCAAACCCCAGCTGTTGGCATAATGGTCTCTTTTAAATCCAATTTAACCTCTCTTTTACATGTGTAATCTTGCAAACATAGGTGAGCATTTTACATCCAAAGGGCTTTGGGATCAAACCTTTAGAGGCTTCCTTACTAATGCTTCTCAGCATCTGGTTCATCAGCAAATTCCAAATGCATCCTTGATGAGTTTCATTGCTCTAATGCTCATCCAATTTCATTTTTAAATGAAACAAGCGGGCTTTGATCACATACTCTTTGCAAAGTCGGCTGCACTCTGTCAAATCTGCTGCATTTCCTTTGTACTTTAAAAGCAGTAGCTGCACTAGAGACAGCTTGACCTTACCGTGAGAAATAACATTTTGTCATGAAACCTGGCAGAGCCTTCAATTTCCTCCCATCTAACATCCGTCAGTCATTCCCATTGTCCAGGAAACATTTTCTCCGCTCTCCATGTGAAAGCTGTTATCTCTGGTGGCAGATACAACTTCTCTTGGACCAGATCATCCTCATCCCACAGCTCAATCATGCTGCATAGTTGGATCCCTGTGGAAAACCAATTGTGTACTTTAAAGTGTGGCTGGAAAGTTAGTGGTATAATACAAAGACTCCGGGTCCCCTGCGCACACCATTAAGTTACCCACCACTCTCTTTAAATCGTGTGGCAATCTCTCTGCTGCTGAACCCAGTGGGCATAAAATAGAAGGTGAAATGAAAGAGTTCTGTTTACTGAATCATCTTGAGCTGGTAGGAACCTCAAGCTTCGTAGAGTCATGATGCTTCTTGATGAAGACAAGACTGTTGGCTTGGATTGGCTTGGTCAGAGCTACCCAGACCATGGATGTCTGAACTGGAGCTGGGAAGCAAGTTGCTTCTTAGTTCATTTTTCTGAAGTACAATTTGTACACTATAAAATGTAGAGAACGTAAGTGTCCATTGAATTCGTTTTTAAAATTTTTTGTTTATTTTTACTTGTTTATTTGACAGCATCAGACAGCAGAGAGAATGAGTCAGAGAGAAAGAGAATGAGAACATTAGGGCTTCCAGCCACTGCAAACAAACTCCAGATGCATGCTCCACTGTGTGCATCTGGCTTACGTGGGTACTGGGGAATGGAGCCTTGAACTGGGGTCTTTAGGCTTTACAGGCAAGCGCTTAACCACTAAGCCATCACACCAGCCTCATTGAATTCATTTTGATTAGTATATGTGCCTATGTAGACATAGCTAGTAAGCACCCATCAAGCTACAGGGCATTTCATTGTTCTAAGGAGTTTCTTACATGTCCCCTTCTCATTAGAGAGCAGTTCTTTGATCTCTGATTTAGTGTTTTTGGCACCACTAACTTTACATTGATGTACAGACACCATTATCAGTGAGGAGGCCCATGTCCAGAAATAAAGTATATGGCTTTCCATGCCAGCTCTTGCTCATTTAACTGTAAGACATTAGACATAGTGTTTCATTGACTCAGTATCTCTAGCTATTATAGGATAGAGGGTATTTGTAAAGGTGATAAAATTTGCTCTGTTCTAAAATCTGACCTGTAAGGTATTGCTGAGACTATATGGTCCCTATTTCAGTGAGTTAGCTATGAACTAGCTAGCATGAGTAATCTATTTTTATTTCATTTAATTTATTTATTTGAGAAATATATATATGTATATGTGTACACACACACACACACACACACACACACACACACACATATATATATGGAGAGAGAGAGAATGGGCACACCAGAGCCTTTAGTTACTGCAAATGAACTCCAGACACATGCACCCCCTTATGCATCTGGCTTTAGGTGGGTACTGGGGAATCAAACCTAGATCCTAAGGCTTTGTAGGCAAGTGCCTTAACCCCTGAGCCATTTCTTCAGCCCCTGAGTAGTCTGTTTTAAAGGTGTGAGTAATATTGGTCTTAGAAGTATTTGCATTCAATGCTCATAGTGACAGCTTGTGTTCACTGGTACCTACAATGTATCTAATATGCTGTGGCATTCTGTATACATTCCTTAGATAATCCATCCCTACCGTATAGGAGCCTAGTGAGTTTGTTGTATGGTACAAAAGGCTAGTCTGAAGATCAAGGAGATGACCTCACTTGCCCATGGTCACACCCTTGATGGACAGCAGTGTTTATTTATTTGAGAGAGAGAGAGAGAGAGAGAGAGAGAGAGAGAGGTAGAAAGAGGCAGATATATAGAGAATGGGCATACCAGGGCCTCTAGTCACTGCAGACTCTAAATGTATGTGCCACCTTGTACATCTGGCTTATGTGGGTACTGGGGAATCAAACCTGTGTCCTCAGGCTTTGCAGACAAGTACCTTAAGCCATCTCTCCAGTCTGGCAGTGTTTGAGTTAAGTTCCATATCTACCCAACTCCAAAGCCAGAATATCGTTCAACTCTGCTGTCTTGCCTAAAGGAACTACTTATTTTTTAACTAATGAACGAGTGAGTTTATTGGGGTTACAGCATGAATGACTCAAAGGATCAGCAGAAAGGCCATCATAGCATGGGAGAGGACTGAGCCCCCCCACCCCTCCCCTGCCCCCCGCCTCCTGAAGCTTCTTGCGGGCAGTGCGGCTGGTCAGAGAAAGCCCTGTGCCTAGCAGCTGCTCCTGCTTATATATAAAACTTTGGTTGCTGAGTAGCTCCATTCTATTAAACTTCTGAGACTTGTGCATCTAGTTTACTTTCTGAGTGTTGTAGATTTTGTTTATTTCTAGAGTCTTAACCAGCCTTCCTCCACTAGCAAAAGTTTCAGTTGAGAGAAAATAGCCAAACAATACCTGTCCAAGACTATATATAAAACTGCCTAAGATAGGTTGTTCACCTCTGTTTAATGAGTGCAGGTCCCCCACCTTCAGGGTGATAGGGTACAGTTGAGTGGATTTATCCAAGGCGAAGAGGAGGCTGTCACAGGAGGATGCACCTATTTTGATTTTGTTTATTTTTATTTATTTATTTGAGAGTGACAGACAGAGGGAGAAAGAGGCAGAGAGAGAATGAGCATGCCAGGGCCTCCAGCCACTGCAAACCAACTCCAGACGCGTGCGCCCCCTTGTGCATCTGGCTAACGTGGGTCCTGGAGAATCAAGCCTGGAACCGGGGTCCTTAGGCTTCACAGGCAAGTGCTTAAATGCTAAGCCATCTCTCCAGCCCAGATGCACCTATTTTGAATGATACTGCCTAACCCAAAGGAGTGCTTCTTTGAAGTAAGATGTGAAGTAGCATGTCTTTTTTAGAGGGAGAGTGGCACCTGCCCAGAGAGCTCACTGACACCAGTGTGTCACTCTGTGCTGCCCGCTGGTTTTTCACCTGGTCTCTGGACCACAGTGAAAGGCCTGGGGACCCCCAGGGAGAGACCTCATACCTGCTCATGAGGAGCTGAATCATCCTTCCCATAGCATGGGCAGAGGGGTCCTGTGCTGAGAGTGTGAACTAAGACTACGCTTAGGAAGCTTCGCTTGGCCTGAGAGAACACTTGGAATTCCACATGTAATTTTACCACCTTGGCTAACCAACCTCTGACCTCCAAGTTTGGCACAGTACTCTTCTTTAAAAAGTCCTCATGGCTGGTACACGTTTTCTTAGAGTGGTGCAGAGGACAATTAAAGCAACACTCATTTAATGAGTGAAACCAAATTAAGGGGCTGGAGGGGGGGATGACTCTGTTGATAAAGATCTTGCTGCAGAAAAACTAAGACCTGGGCTGAAGACATGGCATAATGGCTAAGGCGCTTGACTGCAGAACCTAATGACCCAAGTTCAATTCCCTAGAACCCATGTAAAGTTAGATATAGAGTGGCACATACATCTGGAGTTCCTCTGCAGCAGCTGGAGACCCTGGTGCACCCATTATCTCTATCTCTGTTCTCTCAGTCTCTCTCTGTTTGCAACACACACACACACACATATGGCCTCAAAGACCTGAAAGTGGCTCTCCAGCACTTGCACTCACACGAAATGCCAGCCCTGGGGAGGCGGACAGGAGGAACTCAAGGCCAGCTGGCTAACTGAATCACTGAGCTCTAGATTCAGGGGACTCTCCTGCCTTAAAAATAAGGTGGAAGGGCTGGAGAGATGGCTTAGCGGTTAAGCGCTTGCCTGTGAAGCCTAAGGACCCCGGTTCAAGGCTTGATTCCCCAGGACCCACGTTAGCCAGATGCACCAGGGGGCGCATGCGTCTGGAGTTCGTTTGCAGAGGCTGGAAGCCCTGGCGCGCCCATTCTCTCTCTATCTGTCTCTCTCTCCCTCTCTCTCTGTCACTCTCAAATAAGTAAATAAAAATGAACAAAAAGTATTAAAAAAAAAATAAGGTGGAAAAGGTCAGAGAGATGGCTTAACAGTTAAAGTGCTCGCCTGTGAAACCTAAGGACCCATGTTTGACTCTCCAGGTCCTGTGTAAGCACAGTAGGTGACACAAGTGTGCCAAGTCACACATGTGCACAAGGTGGTGTATGTGTCTGGAGTTTGATTGCAGTGGCTAGAGGCCATGGCACACCAATTCTCTCTTTCTCCCCTAAAAAAATTACAAAAAGAAAAGGTGGAAAGCTGGGCATGCTGGCACACACGTTTAACTCCAGCACTTAGAAGGCAGAGGTAGAAGGATGGCTCTGAGCTCAAGGCCAGCGTGAGACTACATAGTGAATTTTAGGTCAGCCTAGGCTAGAGCAAGACCTTACTTCAAAAAGAAACAAAAAAGTGGAGAGTGATTAGGGAAGACATGTGATACATAGCTCTGACCTATACATGCACACACACACACACACATTGACCAGTATGCATGTATGCATGCACACATATAGGCATATCACACATAAACATTCAAAAAATAACATTAAAAACACACATGTAACTGAGAACATCTGTCTCTCTGTAAGGCATTTGTAGACCTAGGAGAAGCAGATGAGAACTACTCACTGTGTGGTTTAGGGGACAGGCAGTGTCTATCTCTGGAATATTCTAGACTCTTGCTTACTCCAAGACTAAGGCACTTTTTTTTTTTGTATCTTCTTGACTTTGGACTTGCTAAGAGACATCCAAAGGGTGAGAAGCCAGAATGTAGTCATTGGCTCTGTTGGCAACACACCAACACACATGCCAACCATGGTCAGTGCCCAATAGCAGTTCTGGAAATGCGTTAGTCATTCTTCAGCTGAGCTGAATCCAGGGATAAACCCAGTGCCTGAACCCTGGAGATCCTGAAGCTCAATAGGCTTGATTAGTTTTGCTATTGGTGAACACCTGTACCACTATCTCATATTTTAAAGAAAACTGCCTGAGATCCAAAGTCAGAGGCTTCACAAAAGCAGATCATATAGCAAGCAATTTCATGGGCAACCAGACAATGTTGGCTTTGAGGAGTTGCTGGGTTACTGACATCTGCACCCAGCCAGTGGTTTGGCCTGGCTGGTGGGGCACAAAATTCTGGCCACCTCTGCTTCAACAGTTGTAGCAATCAATGACACAGGAATGTCAAGACAGGTGCTTTTCAGAGCCGGAGGGAAGCAGACGTGCTGGGTCAAGTCAAGTGGTGTTTGTTCACTCAGGGCTCAAAGCCGCGTCTTGGGATGGTGGCTACCTAGGTTTAAATCACTTACCAAAGAGTTAACTGACCTCGCTATGAAACCACTGAGACTACAAACTACCAAAGGCTGGAGCTCCGATGGGGCTACAGGACACAGTATTTCAACCTGAAGAGAGGCTGCTATCTAGAAAAAAAATGTCTTGTGTTAGGATATAGCTCAGCAGTAGAATACTGGCCTCCCATGTGTGAGGTCATAGGTTTGCTCCCCAGTACAGTAAATAAACTTCCTTCTAATGTCTTCCATGCCATCCTGGTCAGAAAGAGGGAGCAGTTAAGGATGCACGAAAGGTAAACCTTTGCCATATACATGCTACCTGTTTGTCTTGTGACAGAATGGATGCAGAAATAGCTGCTTGTCCAGGTCTAAGGTACCATACATTCTCCCTGCATATGGTGGCAGGAGAGGGTGGCACCTCTAATGTCAACATTCAATTTTGGCATAAGAGTATTCAATTAGGACTAATTCATTACTTTGGTCTCTTCCCCAAAGTATAGCTTCCTGAATCCAGTGGCATTAAGGCACTGGGTTACTTGGACTGCTCAATGCTGCATCTCACCCTTCAAGTTGCTTGGTCCCAGTCATCTCCCTGCTTACAGTGAATGTCCCTGGTCAGAAAAACCTGCTCCCAGTCAGAAAGCTGCAGGCAGAGGCAGACAGCTTGACCAGCATTCACTCTGGCGGCCATTTGCCAGAGGCTGGGTGTGAGGTCAGGGTAAGGGTTCTTAGTTTTTGCCAGTTAGCTGTCCTACCATTCTTCAGATGCCAAAAGGATTTGCGAACTGTGAACTATTTTTAATGTGGATGGATGACTGAGGGGGGCGGGCATAGAGAGCCCAGAGCAATTCCAGTAGTCATAGGCCAACTTTAGGTCCCCACTTACTTATTCCTGAGTGGTATACCCACATGACCGTGGGAAAGTCAGTCAGCCACACAACAGAACACGACTGGCCTGTCCTGGGCTTAAGTGATATTAACAAAGCTTACAATCAGGCCTTGGGTTTTCATTTACATGTGAAATAGCATGGCCCAAGGAAAGCTTCTTTCTATAATGACAAAAACTTCCAATTGCATCCCACGTGGACGCCAACTCAGGCTTCTGATCACAGTGACGTCATGGCAAGGAAGAAGTGTCAAGAAATGATTTCTCTTCCTTGTTACGAAGGGCAACCATGAGCTCTCTAGAGTCAAAGCAACTCCCAGAGAGGTACTGCCAGTGCCCCCATACTCAACACGCCTGCAAGTCCTCCCCCAGAGTAATCGTGTATCCCTTTGCTCTGAAAATGACTGCTTTGGGCTTAGTTTTCTAGCTTAGGACAAACTTGGATTCTTTTTTATTTTATCTTATTTTTTTTTTATTTTTATTTATTTATTTATTTAAGAGCAACAGACAGAGAGAGAAAGAAGCAGAGAGAGGGAGAGAGAATGGGCGCGCCAGGGCCTCCAGCCACTGCAAACGAACTCCAGACACGTGCGCCCCCTTGTGCATCTGGCTAACGTGGGTCCTGGGGAATCCAGCCTGGAACCCGGGTCCTTAGGCTTCACAGGCAAGCGCTTAACTACTAAGCCATCTCTCCAGCCCCGAAACTTGGATTTTTTAAAGACACTCAGAAACCAACTTTTAAAATCTAGGACTGAGCAATAAGTAGCAGGGAATTATTTAGTTACCATTTTATGTTCCCTGGTTCAAAGGACTACAGGATTATTCAGAGCAAACTCTTGTATAATCTTTGATATCCATCATTATAAAAATCCAGATTTCTCCTTTGGCCATAAAAATTTCACTAATTCTGAGGAATTAAGGTGGAGGGAAATTATTTAAGTTCTGAATAATAAAAAATTGTTAGAGAAAGACATTTTGTGTTTTTGAGTATATATTCTAATACTTTGTAATACATGCAAGCACTAAATAACATTTAAAATATTTTAGTTTTTTTATATTTTAATGTTTTATTTGCATGTGTATGTGTGTGCATATATATGTGTATTTTGTGTGTGAACAAGTGTGTGGAGGTCAGGGAACCACCTAGGGATGTTTCTCCTCTCGGAGAAGAAGGTGGGAAACCTTCTTGAGAGATGGGGTTTCTCTTGCTATGGCCGCTGCTGCTGTCCTGCTATTTATGAGCTTTTGTTTTCTCCTCCTGGCTCTGCCTCCCATTACTATTGTCACTTTGGGGTTATAGCCCTGGCCTTGTGTGGGTGCTGAAATCAAACTGTGCTGACAGTCTTAACTACCGAGCCACTCCCCAGCTCACTAAACATTTCATGAGATATGATGAAGACTTCCCTATACTCTTAAAAATGCTTACTTGTTTTCTTCATTTAATTAAAAAAATCAGAAATAAAAAATATAGAACAAGCCAGGTGTGGTAGCTCATGCCTTTCATCCCAGTACAGAGGAAGAGGTAGGAGAATCACTGTGAGTTTGAGGCCACCCTGAGACTACATAGTGAATTCTAGGTCAGCCTGGTCTAGAGCAAGACCCTACCTTGAGAAAACAAAAACAGAAACAAAAACAACAACAACAACAACAACAAAAAAAAAACAGAATTGTATAAAGAATAAGAAATAACCTGCACTCCCTTTACCCATCCATCTTCTGTTTTATTTACTTACCATTACATTTATTTATTGCCACTGCAAGCAAACCCCAGATGCATGTGCCTATAACTCTGTGCATCTGATTTTATATAGGTACTAGGGAATCAAACCCAGGCTAGCAGGCTTTGTGAAGAGTACCTTTAATTGCTGAGCCATTCTACTCAGCCCCTGTATTATATTTACTTTTAGTATTTTTAATTAAAAATTGAAGCATTGCAGATTAAATTGAAACTTTGCTCCCAATTCTATCTTATTTCCCAAAGGCACTTAAAGTTATGAATGTAAGGTGGATTGTTAAGACATTTTGAATACTATTTTCACATATTGTCAAATATCAAAAGACAATATATGCCTTCTGCATCTTAAGTGATCATAAGGGACAGTTGGACTTGAATATTTTTATCTAGGTTGTTTTCAAGGTTTCTTTTTACCTCCAGCATTGATTTATCCACGAGGATGTGTGATCGTGGGCGAGAATGGAGTTGTTTGCATTCTTTCAGTATCTGACATATTTGGAGTTATATGAACTTTTGCAGTTTGGCTGCTTTTGTCCTGCTGTTCCTAACTCCTGTTAAATCAATCTACTTTTATTTCCTCAGCTAGTATGAGAGGTTCATTCTATTTAATACTCATTTAGTAGGTACTTAAAACTTTTTGTTATACATAGTTCACACTATTTTTAAATAAGCACTAAAGTTACTTATATCCTCTTCTAAACAAGAAAGTGATTTAGCACATTTTATTTTACTTCAAACACACTGCCTTCAGCCTCCTACAAATACCATTGTCTAATGTTTTAGTTCTACTTGGCTTTTAAATACAGAAACTTGGTACTTTTGTTCATTAACTAGTTCTGTCACTTCTGCCTTCCTTTTCTCATCATTGTTCTATCTTATATTTAATTAAAATGCATTAATTTTACGTAATAATGGTGTTCCATGTATAAAGCATGCATGGTCAAATCCGGCCTCCTTTTCCACCTTCCACTTATGCCCTCCCTCTGTGCTTGATCTATATGCTGGTACTGAGTGTTTGGCACCATAGCTACATGGTACTGGAGGGAGCCCTCCATCTCCACAGGGTCCTGTAAGGGGCTCTGGGTCCTCACTGGCCTCTACACAACAGAAGCCTGTGGCTGTGTGGTCCTCTTCAAACTTGTCTCTATGATAGACATGATCACTGTGCTGCAAAAGACTCACACATCTCAAAGCTATCCGACTTATTAGAGGACTCATTTTGGTCAAAGTTGCCCCATGACTCCTGAGCCCTCCAAGTCTCCTCCACGTTCTCTAGCTGTGCACAGAACTTCTGTGGCAGAGCGTCCTGTCCTCAGTGAGGCAGAACCAATGGAGGGGTCACTGACACCCAGCTCAGCTATCTTCCAGGTAAATCTCAGGGTCATGACTAGCTCAGGACACCCTGAGGGCTCATATCCTCCTGGAACTATGAGTAGCTTAGCTTCTGGCACCCAGTGATTTCTCTTTCTTGCTATCAAGCCTGACCTGACTTGAAATAACTTTTCTCTCATGTTTTTTTTCCATCATTTCCATGTTCGTAAAGTCGTTCTCCTCCATTTTGTTTAGAAGTTGCAGGACATTAGTTTTTTGGGGGGAGGTTCTTGCTCTAGCCCAGCTGACCTGGAATTCATTCTGTAGTCTCAAGCTGGCCTCAAACTTACAGTGATCCTCCTACCTCGGCCTCCTAAGAGCTGGGATTAAAGAGTTCGCCACCACACCAGGCAGGAGACATTAGTTTTGCTAATAATATACTTTAAGGCCCTGTTTTCCAGATGTTAATTTCAGTTTACATTTTAAGTAAGTATAATCTGAATTAATAAACTTGGGTACTTTTTCTTTGTTGTCATCTAGAATATAAGGACTTTTTGTACAATAAGTTTGAGTCTCCTGTATTCTTTAACATAAAGCCTCAATAGCAATTAGGCCCTATAAGAGACTATTGTATCCAGTAAACATTTCTGGGCACAAATAAAATTATTCCAGTTAGGGTAGAAAGATTGCTTAGTGGTTAAGGCACTTTCTTGCAAAGCCAAAGGACCTGGTTCGATTCCCTAGAACCCAAGCCAGATGAACATGGTGGCATATGTGTCTGGAGTTCATTTGCAGTGGTAGTGGTCCTGGTGTGCCCACATTCTCTTTCTCTCTCTTTCTCATAAATGAGTAAATAAAAATGTAATGTAATAAAATACTTCTGATCAATCACTTTGTAAACCACTGCAGGTGCTCCATGCACTTAGACAGTGACCACAAGAGGCACATACTTTCTCTTTATGGATAATATAATCAACTTGGAGAAGTAAGGTTGCATGAAACACTTAAGTATCTTTACAAGTAAGTCTGCAGCCTAGTAAGTGTGCATACAGTGCCACTTTTATCATCAACCTGGAAAGGGAGAGGGTGCTGTCCGGGGCAGTGAGTGTTGGGTTGAAAGTTCAGGGCTAAACTATCACTGTTGTACTAACATATTATTTTAGTTCCAAATATGGGTATTTGCCTCCTTTGGCTTATTTTCCAATTAGAAATCATGTTTACTAGATATTTTCTGATTATAAATGTGTTTACTGTAGAAAGTATGAGAAATTCTAAAGAAATGGTATACTGTTCATAATTTTGCTCTATAGAGTCAGCTGATAACATTTTGATTTTACAATTTCAATCTTTTCTATGCATATCTGTGTTTTATAAAAGTAAAAATGGAATCCTGTTGAATGTATATTTTAAATTCCTTTTTAGAAGCTGCAGAGCTGGTTCAGCAATTTAGTGCACTTCCTGCTAAAGCAGGAGGGCCTGAGGGGGTCTGAGACCAACACAGTTTGAATCTCCAGATTCCATGTCAACAACTAGGCATGGCTATGGGTGCCTGTAACCCCAGTCCCACAGGGGAGCAGACACCTGAGACTCAACTCAACTAGAGTCTCACAAGCTCTGGAATTAGTAATGAAACTTTGGCAAGGCTGGAAAGATGGATTAGCAGTTAAGGTGCTTGCCTGCAAAGCTTAAGGACCCGGGCTCAATTCCTTAGTACCATGTAAAGCCAGATGCACATGCATCTGGAGTTAGTTTGCAGTGGCAAGAGGCCCTGGTGCACCCATTCTCTCTCTCTCTCAAATTGATTGATTAAAATATTTAAAAAAAAAAAACAAAAAACAAACTCCAGCTCAAGAACAAGAGCAGGCAGAAGAGTGGTGGAGGACACCCAACGTTCTGTTCCAGGCACAGTAGGCGAGCACTCCTGCCCCCTCTCACAGGTGAATATATAAGGCAGTGTCACATGAGTGGACACACACACACACACACACACACACACACACACACACACACAAATACTTTTCACTTATGATAGCCATATTTTTTCTTTAAATAAGTTAAGTTGTTTAGTGAACATATAATGTTTATTTTATTTGCTTAATGAATACCAAACTGTGAAATATTCAATGTCAAGGTGTCAGGGGGCTAAGTTATCAAGACTTACTTTTTTTTCTTCTGTAACATTATCCTGGTTTATTTATTTTACGCACACATGCACAACACACAAACACAGACACACACATTTTTTAAAGGCAGATTCTCACTCTAGCCCAAGCAGACCTAGAACTTACTCTGTAGTCCCAGGCTGACCTCAAACTCAGAGCGATCTTCCTACCTCTTTCTCCTGAGTGCTGAGATTAAAGGCATGTGCCACCATAGCTGGCTTCCTGATTTATTTTAGTGCATGTCTGTGTGCATGTGTTTGGAGGCTAGAAAACAACTTTGGGTGTTGTTTCTCAGATTCTTTTTGAGACAGGGTCATTACTATGATAGTTATGTGTGTGTGTGTGTGTGTGTGTGTGCGCATATGTATGTGTGTAAGTGCATTGTATGTGGGTGTGCAAGTACATGGGTGCATGTGCATGTAGATGTAAGAGATCAGAATTGGGTGTTCTCCTCAATTGTTCTTCACCTCATTTTTTTCAGATAACATCTCTCAGTAAACCTGGAGCTCACTGATTTAGCGAACCCAGAGACAGCACCTTACTTTAGCCTGGAACTTGCCAATTACGCTGGCCAGTGAGCCCCAGAGATTCGCCCATTTCTACTTCCCTGGTGCTTGGATTACAAGTGTACACAGCCACACAAAGCTTTTATTTTTTCTTTTTTAAACATGGGTTCTGGGGACTGAACTCAGTTCCTTATGCTTGCAATGCAGGCACTTTACCAACTGAGCTACCTCCTCAGCTGAGAGGACCCTAATTTCATTTAGGACAATATTAAGTCCAGTTGAAGGTTACATGTTTTTAGTCCCCTTGCAGTAGGAGTGGCCATTGACCAAGTTTTGTCTAATGATATGTAACTGGAAAAGTTTTAAAATCTGAGCGGCTGTGTCGGGCGAGCATCTCTCTTTGCTTCTGCTCCCCATGGGTGTTGCAATGCGTGTGATGAGGAGGAAACACAGGAGATCTGGCAAGCATCTTGGGCCGTGAGGTGATCATGAAGAAAGAAGAACCGTGGTCCTCAGTGACTCATGTGATTAGCCTTGGATACTCTGACCTGTGAACTTATTTTAGGTGAGAAACAAGAACAATTCCAATTGTCTTAGTTTTCTGTCATGGTGATAAAATAACGGAGGTAAACAAACTGAAAGAGAGAAAGGTTTATTTTGACTCACAGTTTCAGAGGTTTCAACCCTTGGCCCATTGGCTACATTGTCTTGGGGCTGCAGGGAGACAGAACATCACGGCAGGAGCACATGACAGAGTAAACTATTCACTTCACGGATGTCAACAGGTAAAGCGAAAGCAGGAAAGGGCCAGGACCCCTTAAGAAATACATTCCCAATGTTCCAACTTCCTTCTCCTAGGACCCACCTTCTAAACGCTCTGCCATGTCCCAGTAGTTCCACAGGCTGGAGGCCAAGTCTTCAGCACATGGCCTTTGAAGTATATTCTAGGTACAAACTATAATTCTGTCCTATATAAATGATGCTCATCTTAGATGCTTCCTTTTTAAAAAACTGAAGAAGTATTTTAAATCAACAGATGAAACAGTATTTATTGTGCACAACATGATGCTTTAAGATACATGCATTGTGTGATAGCTAAACGTAGCTAGCTGGCATATGCACTACCTCCCAAAATTTCATTTTTGAGGTAAGAACATTTCAAAACAGTCTGTTCTCTTAGTGTTTTTCAGGAATTGGATGTGTTGTTATAACTATAGTTACCATGATATAAAATGAATCTTTTGAACTTATTCCTGCCAGCTAGCTGAAATTCTTTATTCTTTAACCAACATTACTTTCTTTCATATATGCAGATGCACCTAGTTCTGATACAGATGCTTAGGTTGATGTTAATTTTTGTGATTATAAGTTATGCTGCAATCAACCATACTCAAACATCACTGCACATTCATCTGAGAAATTTCAGAATTTTCAGAAGTAGAACGAATGATCAATTTAAAGAGTTACGAACCTTTGAAGTTGTTTTATTGAAACATCCTGCCGTCTTTGGGAATGCAATGTTAGCGGAGCTCCTCCTGAGCAATGAGCAAATGAGGTGAGACCACACATCCTGAATGTGCCTAACACTCCATTTGCCGCTCCTGTTACTAGAATGGCTAATGAGCTACAATGAAAATGATTAGAAAATAAACAACAAAGCCCACAAATAGCTATGTTTCCAGTTATTCATAAGGCTTTCATTTAGATTAAGCTGTAAAGTAATAGACCAAAGCAAGTACCCATGAGTAACTACTGAGGTTTGTTTCCCTCCCTGATTTTTGAGCTAGTGGACTACGTGAGTTACTACTTCTTATACTTACGCACACATGCAGGTCCACTGAAAGCCAGTGGAAAGTGTGTGTCCCTCAGCTCTGGCTTATATATCACTTACATGCATGCATGTATATGTCTCTGTAGGTATGCTGACGCGGTTGGTCTGAAGCAAGGCCCAGAAATATACATTTTACCAAGCACATCACGCTGAAAAGAACTGAACCAAGTGCTTTACAGATCTCTTCAGCTCCGGCTGGAACCCCCACCATTAGTAATCGTGTTGCTTTGCTGCTGATTAGTCCTTCCAGAAAAGCTGACCAAGGCTGGGCACACATGTATAGCAGAGATCAGTGAGTCTGCTCGTTTCCATCCACTGATTGACGTCTTGTGGCTGTAAAGTAACGGCCACACTTATGAATAATGGATGCGATATTTTAGGAATTATTTAATGTATTTTTTATTCCCCTTAAATCAAGATGCCATATGGCTCCCTGTCCTTTTAATCAATGAATTTCAATGCTTCAGGGGCAGGGCAGTCACTGGCTAGAACACCAAAGTCATCACTCAGCTTTGACTGTCAAATGAAGCTTTTTATGTGTTGTATCCCCAGGGGAAAAGAGCTGTTGAAAGCAGGCTGCATCAAGAGAGAAAAGGAATTTCTGAATTTTCAAAGTTCACTTTATATATCATTTATTTCTAATCTTACTGGATTCTTATTAGAAAATGAAGTCCACAAAGTCTATACATTTCATATTTTCTTGAGGTTTTCCTTGCAGCCAAGTACAAGATCCGTTTCTGTAATATGTCTTTCCTTGAATGGATACAAAGTTCTTTAGCTCTTAAAACAAGGGAGCTGATTGTAATACTCAGTTCTTCTGTGTCTGTATTTATTTTCTATCTCCTAGATCTCACTGATTTGAAAGAAATGTATTAGAATTTCCCTCTGTATTTTATTCATTATTTTGAATATTCTTTTTGAATTTAAATTTCATATTTATCAAAGCAACATTCTTTCAGTCAAATTGGTCTCTGATGCTTAAAACAACAAGATAAAAAAACCAAACCCCTTCTCTCTCCTTTCCGCCTTTTTCCAAATTCTCCCCCCCTAGAGGCAGCCATTTTCATTTCTTTTTGCTTTATCTCTTTGTGGTTATCTAAAAATTTAAAAATTAAATGTAACTTTGGCTTTTAAATTCGAAATCTTGTCAACTAGCTTTCCACTTCAGAAAATGAATTTGAGGAGAAATGGTGATAAACATCTATATGCGATCTGTCTCATTTATAGTCTCTAAATGGGGGCAAAGTGGGGAACAAAGTGAAAGTGTCAAAACCCCAGTTGTGTCCATAGTAGAAATAATAAGACACATTAGAACATATTGAGTAAGTGACATTATAGGGATATACCCTCATGAGCTTGCACTCTAGTGGGAAAGCCAGGTAATAAATATAATAATACATTTAAATTGGCTAGAAAATGCTAGAAAGAAACAAGGCAAAGACAGGGAGGTGATAGTCTGTGATTTTAACAGGATAATTATAGGGGACCTGAATGAGAAAGCAGAGAGGGGACCAGCTGAGAAGAGCAGAGCGATAGAAAACCAGAGCTGGGAAGTGAAGTCAGGGAGTAAGAGGTCAAGGCAGAAACCACGGTGGGAAGGGATGAGAGTCCACTTGCAAAGGGTTTTGTACATACTTGGCATTTACTCTAAGATGGAAACTTCTGGAGACTTTTGAATAAAGGAGCCATTCAATTTGACATTAAAGAGATCATTTTGGCTATTGTCTTGAGGACAGACTGAAGGGTTTCAGAGTGAAAGCTGGAGACAGGTGGCTAGTGCCATAGTCCAAGCCAAAAGAGAAATAAGCAAGAGTTGGACCAGAGTTCAGAGGTGAAGGCAATGAGAAGTGTGGACTCTGGATACACTTTTAAAGGTAGCGTCAAGAATAGTTGCTAGGGCTGGAGAGGTGGCTTAGCGGTTAAGCGCTTGCCTGTGAAGCCTAAGGACCCGGGTTCAGGGCTCCATTCCCCAGGACCCACGTTAGCCAGATGCACAAGGGGGTGCAAGCATCTGGAATTTGTCTGCAGTGGCTGGAAGCCCTGGCGCACCCATTCTCTCTCCCTCTCCCTCTCTCTCTCTCTCTCTCTCTCTCTCTCTCTCTCTCTCTCTGCCTCTTTCTCTGTCTGTCACTCTCAAATAAATAAATAAAAATAAGCCAAAAAAAATTAAAAAGAAAAAGAATAGTTGCTAATGGGTGGGCTTTGGCATTCTGGGATTAAGAGGACAGAGAAGAATTTTTTATTATTTTTTAATTTTTTATTTACTTTTTAAATTTTTTATTAACATTTCCCATGATTATAAAAATTATCCCATGGTAATACCCTCCCTCCCCTCTTTTCCCCTTTGAAATTCCATTCTCCATCATATCCCCTCCCCATCTCAATCAGTCTCTCTTTTATTTTGATGGCATGATCTTTTCCTTCTCTTATGATGGTCTTGTGTAGGTAGTGTCAGGCACTATGAGGTCATGGATATCAAGGCCATTTTATGTCTGGAGGGAGCACATTGTAAGGAGTCCTACCCTTCCTTTGGCTCTTACATTCTTTCCGCTACCTCTTCCGCAATAGACCCTGAGCCTTGGAAGGTGTGATAGAGTTGTTACTCGGTACTCTAGTCACTTCTTTCCAGCACCATGATACCTTCTGAGTCATTCCAAGGTCACTGCCATCTGAAGAGGGAAGATTCTCTACCCAAAATGAGAGTAGCATTAATATAAGGGTATGAATATTAAGAGAAGTGCTTACTGGGCAGTTTGATAAGCATAATACTTACTTTTATCCAGACATCAGTTTTCAGTATCAGAGATGTATTCCCTCCCATGGAGTGGGCCTCTAGTCCAATTGGAGGGCAGTTGGTTTCCACCATGAAAGAAGTGCCACTATTGCACCTGTTGGCTCATTTGGCCTGGCTGGCCAATTATAAGGCTTGCAGTGTCCACTGTTGAGTATTTTCACTGGTGGTATCTCTTTCTCCCATTGAACTGCAAGGAGAATGGCTTCTTCCAGCTTTCTGTCAGCTGGTCTACATGGATGAAGTTATCAGCTCAGTTCCAGCAGGATTTCTCAGTGGCTTTGCAGCCCAAGTATGTGCAGTGTTCAGCAATAGGGTCTTACCATCTATTCCTGGTGGGAAACCAAGGGCCTCGGCAATGGCCTATAATGCTTTGGGGGCATCACGGACCTCCTTGGCCAACAATTCACTGGAAGTTATCCCATCCCTGGTACTGAAAATTTTCAAGCAACGATCTATGGCTCCTGAGCATTCCATTGTCCAAAACTGGAGAATTCCATATGATTTGTTTATATCCTCTTAGATTTTGATTAGCCCTCCCTC
This sequence comes from Jaculus jaculus, assembly GCF_020740685.1. Classification (NCBI taxonomy): domain Eukaryota; kingdom Metazoa; phylum Chordata; class Mammalia; order Rodentia; family Dipodidae; genus Jaculus; species Jaculus jaculus. The sequence continues at coordinate 53,143,769 of NC_059102.1, forward strand.
CACCTTTCCTTTACTCAATCTCTTCCCCTGACCTCACTTTGGGCCTTTTCACCCCTGTTAATCTATTCTGGAGAAGGATTTTTAAAAAATAGTTTATTTTTATTTATTTATTATTTGAGAAAGAGAGAGTGAGAGAGTGAGAGAATGGGCATGCCAGGGCTTCCAGCCACTGCAAACCAACTTCTGATGCATGTGCCACCATGTGCATCTGGCTTATGTGGATCCTGGGGAATTGAACATGGTCCTTTGGCTTTGTAGGCAAGCACCTTAACTTCTAAGCCATTTCTCCAGCCCGAGAGAAGGAACTTTTGCATGAGGAGCTAGAAGGATAGAAATGCTACTTCTTGCAGTGGGAAAGATTGTGGCAAGAGCCTATTTAGGGTGAACAAATTCTAAACGCATGCACCCTCTTGTGCGATATTGCGTGCTTGCATCACTGTGCAGCTGGCTACGTGGGACCTACAGACTTGACCATGTTTAGGTTAGCAAGCACCTTAACTGCTAAGTCATCTCTCCAGCCCACATTGTATATTTTCAATGAATTGGATGGCCTGGAATTGAATGAATTAGGTGAACTGGGTAAAACCAAGTATGAATAAGGAAGTATTGAGGGGCTGAGAGGAAAAGACGAGAAGTGAAATAAGTATTGGACGACAGTAGAAGGAAAATGGTCAAGGTCAGCCTTGAAGGCCTGCTTGGGATCACGGACCTTTATCATAAAACCAGCACAGTCATTACACTTGTGTCTTTCTTCAGCCACACTGACTCTGTTCACGTCAGCCTAGACTAGGAGAGCTGACTTAAGCAAAGTCAAGGTGAAGGGTGTCAAATAACCACACATTTGAAAGGCCAGAGGAATGGTGTTATCTCTCATTTCATTGGGTGTAGGCTAAGAAAACGTTAAGTATAAGTGGTACCTAAGTGCTAAGTTGGGAATGGTTGAAGAAAATGAAGGTGGTTAGACAGAGAGCATTCTTGCCACACAGAATATTGTGCATGCTTGTGGGGCAGAGACTGCCACTAGGAAAACCTGTCCCCCCTCCATAAGGGACATAGAATGGCAAGGGAACAAGTAGACTAGAAGCGATCGTCTGGTTTAAATATAAGACTTGCAGTTGCAGAGAACCTCACAGATAGCCAGTGCCAACTGTGGGTATTTGCATGAATTCTAAAAGCCCATGATGCCACCAGGGTCAGGGCTCCAAGTGGAAGATTTGACCAACTCCCTCAAAGGGATAAATAGTGAGGACCTGAACCATCTCTCTTACTACCACTATCCTGCCACCACAGGCTATCCTAGGCCCAGGGGCCATCTTGACAAGAGAAGAAGGTGCTCCTGAGAGATGGAGAACTTAGTGCCAAAGACACTGGAGAGAGACAAATCAAGGATGTCTCAGACCAGAGTTAAGTGAATTATATTTTAGTTGGTAAGCTGGAGTCTTCCTCTACCTCTTTATAGTGCCCAACTCGAAAGCCAGATGAGGGCTGGAGACATGGGTCAGTGGTTAAGGTGCTAGCTTGTAAAGCCTTATGACCCAAGTTTAATTCCCCAGTACCCACGTAAAATAAGATGCACAAAGTAGTGAATGCATCTGCAGTGGCCAGTGGCTCTGGCATGCCCATTCTCTCTCTCCCTCCTTCTCTCTTTTTCTGCTTGCAAATAAATAAATAATATATATTTTTTAAAAGTCAAATGACATCAGACTTTGGAAACAAGGGAGACTTTTTTCTCATTTGATTTGTAATTCATAAACTTCTGCCCCAAAACAGACATTTTGGACTATTCAAATATTTTTAACATATATATTATTTCTGTTCTCTTGTGGTAAGTATAAGATGGCAATATATATATTCTTCTTAGGCAAAGTGTGATTACCTTGTGAAGTCACTACAAAACAAGAAGTGGGGTAACTTGTGACCTCTCCTAGGCTTTGTGAGTTGATCATTACCAATACAAAAATGTCTGCTCTGAAGCCCACATTAGAAAAGTCAGTACCCACAACAAGCTTTTAAAAATATTTTTATTTTTTAATTTATTTGAGAGAAAGAGAAAGAGGAAAATAGACACAGAGAGAATGGGTACAGTAGGCCTCCACTATCTGGCTTATGTGGGTCCTGGGGAATTGAACCTGGATCTTTTGGCTTTGCAGGCAAACATCTTAACCAATAAGAGCCATCTCTCTATCCTTATACTTTGTTTTTAAACAAAATCTACCATGGTCCTTTAAACATCATATAAGCTGGGAAACTTTCTAGTTTTGAAATTTGACCCTGGGGCACGTTAAGGACCCACATTCACAATTCTTAGATTACAACCAGATGTCACCAAATCCTCACTATGCTCTGTCCTGTGAATTAATGGAGCTACAAGCAGAGATCCCAAAGCTCTGGAGAGTCATGCACACTCAAGCAGATGAAGGAGGGAAATTAAGCAAAGTAGGTTTCCAAGGGCTCTGTGCAGCTCTCCAAGCTACATGTTAATCCAGAAAGCAACCAGGAAGAAAATAACAATGAGGACTCCTCCCTATGGAATGAAAGACAACAGCAGTTAAGAAAATGTGACTTCTAGAACCATGGTGGGTCATGTTTCCATTTTTACCAGAAGCCCAGAATGGCAGAATGTTCCATTTATTTTATGTTAGGTGATATATGGATTTGGAAAAATCTGCTATCTTAGTCTATTGGGCTAATATAACAAAATAGTATAAACTGGGAAGCTTATAAACAGCAGAGCTTTATGTCTCAAGGATGCGAGTCTGAGTCAAGGCACTGTTCTAGCATGGAAGTCACGTCTGGTTCTGGTTCATAGGTCTTGGTGTGTTCTCACACGGTGGATGGGTAATGGTTCTGTCTAGGTCCTCTTTCACAGGGGCACAAATCTATAAACTTCCAAAAGTTCCAAGTAACTTCACTTTAAGGTGAGACCTCAACATAGGAATTTTATGAGGGCACAAACATTCAGCCCATAGCTCTTGGTTTCCTTCCAAAATTCAGTGTCACCAAGATAAGGGTAAGAGATAATATATGTAGAGCAATAGTCCTATAGTTGGTGTTCACAAAATGGTTGCTATTTTTCAATGTTTTATGCAGATGTGTGTGCCCTGTACAAGCATGTGTGGAGGCCAAGGATGCATGTAAGGATGCTGGGTGTCCTGCTCTATTGTGATTTTTTATTTACATTTTTTTGTTTATTTTTATTTATTTATTTGATATTGACAGGTAGAGAGAGAAAGAAGCAGAGAGAGAGAGAGAGAGAATAGGCGCGTCAGGGCCTCCAGCCACTGCAAATGAACTCCAGACGCGTGCACCCCCTTGTGCATCTGGCTAACATGGATCCTGGGGAATCAAGCCTCGAACTGGGGTCCTTAGGCTTCACAGGCAAGCACTTAACCACTAAGCCATCTCTCCAGCCCTCTATTGTGCTTTTATCTTATTCCCTGAGACAGTCTCTTGGTGAACATGGAGCTCACTTTTTCAGCTACACTGGCTGACAAGCAAGCTCCAGAGAGCGTCCTGTCTGAACTCTTCCCAGTACTAGGGTTACACACGTCCAGCCATGCCCAGCCCTTTACTTGGGTGCCAGGGGATTGAACTCTGACCCTCATGCTTGCACAGCAAATGTGCTTCCCCACTGATCCATCTTCCCAGCCCCAACAGTTGTTTTTTAACAGCAATGACACAAATACCAGTGGTCAAATCTAGTAGTTTTCAAAGATTTTCTCAGAAGTCCTTGGTTAAAAAGGCAAATTTGATTTTGAACAATGGTGTTTTCTCTCTTTCTTTCTTTCTTTCTTTCTTTCTTTCTTTCTTTTTTTTGAGGCAAGGCCAACAGACTGGCCTTTTAAAAAAGTTTTAATGAGAGAGAGAATTGGCGCTCCAGGGTCTCCAGCCATGGCAATCGAATACCAGACACGTGCATCCCACTGTGCACATGTATGACCTTGTGGGCTGTGTCACTTTGTGTGTCTGCCCTACATGGACCTGGAGAGAGTCTATCATTGGTTCTTAGGCTTTGCAGGCAAGTGTTTTGACCACTAAGCCATCTCTCCAGCTCCTAGAATAACTTTGAAATATGAGGATTGTTAAAAATGCATACCCCGGTTTCAGTCTTGGCCATTCATTCTGATTCACTACCCCTGTGGCAGGCAGTGGAAACCTATGAAATTAGGAATTTCCATGGGTCATATGATGTACAAACCAATGGATCTCAACCCCAGGTAGTTATTAAAAATATTGAAATAACTGGGAAGCTTACAGACATCATAGTTGCTAGAACGACACCCACTCCGTTGAATTGGCATCTCTGGATGAGCAGGCCCTGGCCTCTAACAAGCTCAACATGGGAAGCTAGCGTGCCCCTAAGGGTTAGGCGCCTTGGTTGGTATCATCATCTGGGAGGCCCCCCTGATGCCATCTTGAATTAGGTCTCTTTGCATGAAGGCCCAAAAATCTGCATCCTAGCAAAGTCCACGGGTACTTAGGCACAGTCAGTTTCGAGAACTGCAGCTTTAGGCTAATAATTCTCAAAGTTGGTTGTATATTGGAATAACATGTGTTCATTTAAAAAGTATTGACAGCCTGGCCCCTACTTATTTTGGGGAATCAGGGTTATATGTGGCCTGCTCATCAAGATTTCCTGAAGCTTTCTAATGTCCGGCAAAGCCTGAGGGTCAGTGGCACCCAGTCTTACAGCATCGGTGTCACCTTCTGGGAATTTGTAGAAATGCAAACTCCTAGTCCACACCCCAGGCCCATGGGTCTAGAATCTCAGCCCTCCAAGGGTTTCTGATGTACACTGAGGGTTGAGAACCAAGTGACTAGACCTTACTCATGGATATATTACCAATGATAATGGATTGGATTAGCTGCTGACACTTTCCAGGAAGGAGCTCAGATCAGCCAATTTTAATGGACACTGGGGAAAGGCTGGTAAGATGCAAGAGAGATGCTCAGTACAAAACTGTTAGAGTCCACTTTCGGGGCATGTGGAATGTGCCTATGAGGAAAATGAAGAGCTCTGAAGTCTACCTGGCATGCATGACCTCTTCCTGCATCGAAATGTGTGCTCTACAAAAAGAGCCCAAGGCACTCCACCAGAACATCCCAAGTGTTTGATGGCTGCTCTCAGCTTTGAGGAGAACGTAATACCAGATGCTACTTGTGATGGCCCCTAAGAATTTAGCTTTGGAGTCCTGCACCAACTGATCCTGCTTCTCCAGGTGGGGTGTAGCCACCAGAGAACAGCATTTTAAAGAAACACCTTGGAAATACTGATGTAAGTGGACAGCAAAAGAAACGGAAAAACATGGGGCTTGTTGTCCGGCTTTATGGGATAAACCCGGAAGCCCTACGGATTTCAGGCCTGTCAGCTTGCCAAGGTAGGGTGGCAAACCCAGATTTTGTATGCAAAGTCAATAGTCAACCTCTGGATCCCCATCTGGTCCTCAAGTGTGGCTGTGATGTCAGTGAGAAGCCTCTCCTGTCGCAGACTTTTCCTGCCCCTCCATTGCCTTGCTGTCTGGCTTTGAAATTACACTCCAGCATCCCTGTCCTTGCTCATAAAACTTTGTTATAATGAGCATCTGGCATGGTGGCGCACGCCTTTAATCCCAGTGCTCCGGAGGCAGAGATAGGAGGATTGCTGTGAGTTTGAGGCCACCCTGAGACAACATAGTGAGTTCCAGGTCAGCCTGAGCTAGAATGAAACCTTACCTCGAAAACCAAAAAAAAAAAAAAAAAAAAAACCAAACCAAAAAAACCCCTTTGTTATAATGAAAAAAAAAATCAATTTGTTTCATCTAATTCTGTTTATAATTGAAGCAAATGATAGGATGGCTAGAACCAAATAGGTTAAACAGGCCCTTTTCCTGATGGCAGTTCAAAACGCTACCTATGTTTGGCCTCTAGGGGGCGCTAGCCTTCTGGGAAAACAAGGCTGTTTATGTAACAGATTGGCAGTTTGAGAGGCTGCATAAATGTCATTCTTTAAAAATAAAGAATAAATTCTCAGTTAACTCAAACAGCAAATTAAAAGCAAATTAAAAAGTAGAGTGAAACATCTATTTCACGAACACAATTCACCCACTGTGTTTGGTACTTCAAATTGATACCCTTGCTCCACGTGGTAACTGGCACCCGCCCACGGGCTTGAGCTACGCCACAACAAAACAACAGATCGATCCACTCACTTCGGGGAGAAGAAAGACGCAGTCATCTAGGATGGGCTTCATGTGACTCATTTACCTGGAGACAGGGTGCCTTCTAAGCCACCAAATGTAAAAGGCGAGCCTGTAAACCGTGACTTGAGGGGCTGAGACTATCCCTAGAACAACCTGAGGAAGTTTTGTGTTTTGAGACCCTCCACCACTTCAACCTTGATTATGTTTTCTTGTGAGCTCGCCAGGAGGGTGCTTGACATGCCCCTTTTCAACATTCTCAAGGGGATGTCTGTAACACACACAGCCTTCTTGCCTGAGGGCACTGTGGCCAGTGCAAGATGTCAATCTTTGCTTCAGCATGGAATCACTTAGGGGGCTTTGGAAAATCCCAAGGCTCAGGCACAACCCCAGACCGATTAAATAAGGATCTCTGGAGGTGGGACCTGGGCAGCAGGCCTGGAGGCCCTTTCCTTGTTGCTTCAAGACCCGTCAGTGGTGTGAGGCTACCAGGAGCTGTTGTTCCTCTCCGCTTGCTGGTCCTTTCCCTTGGAGGCTCTACCTTGCTCTCGGCGCTGGCTGGTGAGACCAAGCCCCAGTTCTCGCACTGTCTTTCTTCGCTTCCTTCTCCTCAGATTTGACCCTAAATTCATGCAGACAGTTCCTAGTGGGCACATCCCTAGTATATTAGTCCAGTCACACTGGGACCTATCTGAAATCTAACAATGAAGCCCTCCTAACTACACATGGACTGGTAGGTGTGAAAAGTGCCTCGTAAATTGTCCCAAATACCAAATCAGAATCGAATTCTTAGCCTAAATAAGAATATCACAAGAAAGCCAGATGCACAAAGCGGCACATGCATATGGAGTTTGTTTGCAATTGCTAGAGGCCCTGGTGTGTACCATTCCTATTCTCCGTGTGTGTGTGTGTGTGTGTGTGTTTTCTCTCTGTTCTGCCTGCTTGCAAATTAATTAATTAATTTTTAAAAATTTCAAAAGAAAAAATATCACCTAGAGGGCTTGGGCTGAGTAGCCCAAGGTACTGAATTTGACTCCAGAACTGCAAGAAGAAAAAATCTAGGGAGAAAGTTCTGCAAGCTGTGCTTTAACAAGTTCCTGGAAGGTGCTCTATTCCATCACCTCTAATAAATAGCAGTAATAGAATCTCTAGCAATCACGACTCGTCTAAGGTCAGTTAATTAGAAGATGAGAATCAGGAATCCTGACTTAAAAAGCTGTACTGTGGACAGCACAGTTTTTGTGTTTCAAAAAATTATAGGGTCTTAGAAGATGGTTCAGTGGTTAAAGGCACTTGCTTGCAAAGCCTGGGGACCCACGTTTCACTCCCAAGTACTCTTAAAAAGCCAGACGCACAAAACGGAACAAGCATCTGGGGTTCGTTTGCAGTGACAGGAGGTCCTGGCACACCTATACTTTCTTTCTTTCAAATAAATAAATACATTAAAAAATCTTTTAAAAAACTAAAAATAAAAAACCTCAAGCATCTTTCATGAATTTTCTTGCTTGTCTTACCAGCCAAACACTGGGGAAATAGCACATCACCCTGGAAAGCCCAAGCTTGACTCTACATTACTTCTGTGGTTTAGGGCAAGTATCTACATCTTATCTGAGTGTTGGCCTTTCAAACACAGTAACACTTGCCAATGATCTATGATGTTATATACATATATGTGTGTATATATATATATAATATATATATATATATATATATATATATATATATATATATATTAGGCTATATAGGATTTCACATTGAGTAAGCAACTAAAATTGGTTGGTACAATTGCTATTATGATTGTAATTTAAGCAGTAAGCATTTTCCTGAATTTGTGATAGGGTAGAAAGAGATCCCGAATGATGACCCAAGTGGGGCCTACCATATTATTATAGTTCAGTCTAATCGAAACTAAGTCCATGTCAGAAAAGATCTTCAGGAGTTTTTTGTTAAATGTATTTTTTTCTGACGAGAATAGAGATGTATATCATTCTACAGAATGCTGGAAATGTTCATAAAAAGTATAATCATTGGGCTGGGGAGATTGCTCAGCATATGAGAACAGTGGCCTCATAAAGATGAGGGCCTGAGGCAGCCCAAGTTCAATTCACCGGCAACCATATGCTAAGCTGGTGTGTCCATGCCGTATCTGTGACTCTAGTCCTGTTGGGATGACTGGAGAATTTCTGGGGCTAGCTGACTGGAAAACTGCAGCTTTAGGTTGAGGGAGACTATCTCAAGAAAATAGGTAATTAAGCAATAAAGGGGATTATGTGACGTTCTCCACTGCCCCCTTAACACACATGGATGCATGCATGTGCACACACAAGTGTCTATGCCACAAACATATCACATCACACCTAACACACACACACAACACACACACAGATGATCATATAATATAGCCCACACAATTTTGTAACTTTGTTTTCAAAGTAGAGTCATAAACACTCTTGTATCATTAACATGTTTTAAGATTTCATATTAATAGTAGCAAAACATTCAACCATATGCACTTAATTAATTATTTTCGGTTAGGTCATTATGTTGCTTTCAATTTCATTATAATAAGACTTTGTTGAATGTCTTTGTAGCTAAAGGGTTCCCTATCTCTAGTGAGGTTTTTCAGGATTGAATCCCACACTTGGAATTTTGGGGATAAATGGCAAGCACATTTCAAAGCTTCTTGCTGGTGCTCTGCTACCCTGTCTTCCAGGCACAAAGTGGCTGTGGTATTCAGGACCTCACAGTGGTTGATGCTACACAAGGCCTGCATAACAGGAGGGGAAATGATGACATCAGAATTAAGAAAGACTAGTTGGAAAGAAGGTATTTTGTGGAAGGGGTATTGTGTGTGTGTGTGGGGGGAAAGGATGTGGGAGAGGATTATATGATTGTGGAATACTGTCTATATGTATGGATTCTTGCTATTTGTTGCTAAGTTACCTTACAGAAGTTTTTTGGGCCAACTGGTGAATTAGAGACCAATGTTAATACCAACTTTTAGTATTTTCTTTTTTTTAAATTTCACCAGTAACAAGTTAAAAACACCTGATAATAATGTTGACCCTTTCTTTATTTTATGACAGAGAGAGAGAGAGAGGGGGAGGAGAGAGATTGGTGTGCCAGGACCTCTATCTAGCCACTGCAATTGAACTCCAGATGTGTGCACCATCTTATCTGCATGTGCAACCTTGCCTGCTTGCATCATCTTGTGCATCTGGCTTACGTGGGATCTAGATAGTCAAACACGGGTCCTTAGGCTTTGCAGGCAAGTGCCTTGAACACTAAGGCATCTCTCCAGCACGACGTTGACCTTTATTGTGTGCTTATTAGTCATGCAAGTTATATCCTCTGAGAGATTTCTATCAGTCTCCCAGCTTTCTCTTGGAGTTTACTGTTTTCCTTGTCAGGTTGTACGGTGTCTGTATGCGCTTGGCAGGTAGCTTTGTAACCCTCCCTTCATAGATCCTTTTAGTCAATCTATAGTGTAATTCGTTATGTATCTGTTTACTATCACAAACATGCTCACTGAGGGAAGTGACACACAAGGTATATAGGGATTGAGCATTAGCCTCTGAGCTGCTAACATCCCACATTCCCTATCAGTGGTGGCTTAGCGTAAAGGCAAGAGTTGAACACAAAGGAACCCGGGTTCAAATCATAGCTGTGAGAAACTTTAAGGATATTGTCATCTTTGTTTTGCTGTCTATTTTTTCTGAGTCCCATTTCCTCTTCTACAACATGAGAATTGTTTCATCTACTTTGCATGGCTTATGTAAGGATTTCTGAGATATAGTGGTTGGCACACATTTCCATCCCCATAGGGTCAGGCACTGGAAACAATAGCAATTATAGCAAGATATTGCGGAGCCTGGCCTGGAGTTGGCACCCAATATATTGGCAGTGACTTTGACCCTGACGAGTAATTTCAGGGCTCACAATACCAGCACTAAGGGGACAGGAGACCACAGAGATCTGCAATAAGGCTCAGGAAGGAAGACATAGATTCTGCACAGCAATAGGGAGCATTTACTCTGGACCCACATGAGCTCTTCTTTGGACACCCCAAACATGAGAGTAGGAAGAGGATTCTGCTGTGGGCTAGAGCTGCAATGTGACCTTCTGTCACATTATATCATGTGGCTTGTGAAGTCCATAGAGGTGCAGTGACTTGTCCAGGAACACACAACCTCTTTGGACTTTGCTCTCCGAAGTTACCACTCTCTTGCAAAGTAAATTGCTCCAAGTCAGCAAAACCTTACCTTTGTAGTCATAGATAAATGGTAACTATTTGAACATCTTGGAACTGGCCATTCACATCAAGACTGCAATGAGGAAAGGATGGCCTCATCCTCTCAAATCTGCTTCAGGTGGGGAAGGAACCCAAGGGTACTGCATCAGAGGGCAAAGGGGATTCTGGGAAAAAGACAGTGGTTTCTGAAGCTTCTGGAAGAGTTGGCTTCTTCAAAACAGGCCATTTGGCATCAAATCTTCAGCTTTAAGCTGGGTCCTGAGTAATATTGTAAGTGTCCATTTTTATTTTAATTTTTAAAATTCTTTTTATTTATTTGAGAGAGATGGGGAGTGTAGAATGGGCGTACCAGGGCCTCTAGCCACTGCAGACGAACTCCCGATGCATGTGCCACCATGTGCATCTGGCTTATGTGGGTATGGGTACTAGGGAATTGAACCTGGGTCCTTAGGCTTCACAGGCAAGTGCTTTAACTGCTAAGCCATCTTTATAGACCCATCTATTTTATTTTTTCTTTCTTTTTTTTTTTTTTGAAATTGAACCCAAGCTTTATAACCAGGTACTTTTGTTTGTTTATTTTTATTTTTATTTATTTGAGAGCAACAGACGGAGAGAGAAAGAGGCAGAGAGAGATAGAGAGAGACAATGGGCACACCAGGGCCTCCAGCCACTGCAAACAAACTCCAGACGCATGCGCCCCCTTGTGCATCTGGCTAACATGGGTCCTGGGGAATTGAGCCTCAAACCGGGGTCTTTAGGCTTCACAGGCAAGTGCTTAACTGCTAAGCCATCTCTCCAGCCCTATTTCTTTTCTTTTCTTTTTTAATGAGAGGGAGAATTGGTGTTCCAGAGTCTCAGACACTGAAATTGCATGCCATATGCTTGTGCCACCTAGTGAGCATGTGTGACCTTGCGCTTGCCTTTGTGCAACTGGAGAGATGGAACATGGGTTCTTAGGCTTCCTAGGCAAGTGCCTTTACTACTAAGACATCTTTCCAGCCCAAATGTCCCCTTTTAAAATCAAGCCACCTCGGGTGTTGCAGGCGCGATGCCAGATTAGGCAGGTGGGCAACAAGGGATACCAGAGCAATCCAGTTCAGCCCATCTCATTTCTACCCTCAAAGCTGTGTTTACAGCAGAAGGAACATGAAACAGAGGTGACATTTCACAGGACTTGCATTAAATCCCCTTGTTGAATAGAATTGCCAGATTTTTTTTGTTTGTTAAATCTGTCAACTTTAAACAATGTGAAGGATTTACTTTAGCCAAATGATTTGGTTTTGCTGGCGAGGATGAGTTGCTCAGTTTCATAGGTTAATTGGGTCAGGGCTTCATTTCCTTCTGTGGTATAGACTGATCATCACTAAAGGTACACCGTATGTGTCTAATTTCTGCCAGTGATGTCACTAAGATGAACTGTAAGAATGGGAGGAAAATTTTTTTCAGTTGTTCTCACTTGAGTTGTGTATTGAAGGGAGCATGCCTGACTGCCCGTGGCTGGCCATGCTTTTGAAAGTCAGAAGTTGAAGAGGGCCATGACCAGCCCTTCTCTCTCACAAGTGGCCTTCTATAGTGTCTTTGTGGCTAAGAACAAATGCTACTTTTGCTCACGGTGGGGTGTGAATGGAAGGAGTGAGACAGTGAAAGGAGAGGGTGAGCACAAGGCGGCTGCGCCGACCCCTTGCTCACTGGGCTGGGCCTCAGCTGTTCGCTGTTCACCTAGGTAACCTGTTGCCTGGAGGACAATACCTTCCCCATGACAACCCCAGAGCAAGGTCCCCAGCTTTGCAAACAGGGCCAGAAAGTCTGCTTTTGAGTGAGTCTGCTGCTTAATGGGGAGCATTTGAATTGCAATCATTTCCAGAAGGCTGGAAGGGGCAGAGGGCACTCAGTACCTGTCCAGCCTCGCCGGTCCCCAGCTCCTTGGCGACTCCCTTTTTTGCCTACATATGAACCAGATTTGTTGTTCCTTGCTTTGAGGTGTTCAGTGCTTTCTTTGTTTTTGTTCATTTTTATTTATTTATTTGAGGGCAACAGACAAAGAGAGAAAGAGGGAGAGAGAGAGAGAGAGAAAGAAAGAGAATGATCATGTCAGGGCCTCCAGCCACTGCAAACGAACTCTAGACACATGCGTCCCCTTGTGCATCTGGATAACATGGGTCCTGGGGAATCAAACCTGGGTCCTTTGGCTTTGCAGGCAAACGCCTTAACAGCTAAGCCATCCTTCCATCCCACTTTTTTTCTTTCTTTTTTTTTTGATTTTATTATTTATTTATTTATTTGTGAAGGGGGTGAGAGAAAGAAAGAAAGAATGAATAGAGGTTGCCTGAGCCTCTTGCTGCTGCAAACAAACTCCAGATGCAAACATCATGTATCACTTTGTGAATCTGGCATTATGTGGGTACTGAGGAATCAAACCCAGGCTGTTAGGCTTTGCAAGCAAGCACCTTTAACTACTGAGCAATCTCTCCAACAGGGTGCTTTCTTTTTAAAATTTTTTTTTTCAAGCAGAGTGAGAGAAAGACAGAGTGGGAGAGTTAAAGAAAGAGAAAGAATGAGAGAGGGAATGGGCATGCCAGGGATTCTTACCATTGCAAACAAGTTCCAGATGTATGCGCTACTTTGTGCATCTGGCTTTACGTGGGTACTAGGGAATCGAACCCAGGTTGTCTGGCTTTGTGAATAAGTGCTTCTAGCCACCGAGTCATCTCTCCAGCCTGGGTTTTGTTTTGTGAAAGCAAACTGATATATCCTTAAAAACCAGATTTCACACCTTTTTAGGTTTTACAGTATCTACACAATCTCTTCCTGTCTCCTTGTTTCAGTTTCTTCCCCTATAAAAGTGTAAAGTGTGATTTCTCAAAGTTCAGTGAACTTACATGGATCACACTGCCCAGTCACTCTTGCAGGAATGAGTGGTCTGTAAATCAAATTCAGTCTTTGCCTTGTATTATTACACTAATATGTTATGTGTCTCATGAAAGGATCATTGCGAAATGCTTAAACTTCTAACAAGAACCCTCATCTTTCCCTCTCTGTACAGAAGCCATCAGAATAGAATTGGTAGCAGCACTCCAAGTGGGATTTAAGGAGCCCAAGAGATTCTCAATAAAAAATTAATTTCTCTGGGGGATGCCTGAAATTCTAATTTTTCTTTTTTTAATTGTTGACAATTTCCATAATTGTAAACAATATCGCATGGTAATTTCCTCCCTCCTTCCACTTTCTCCTTTGAAACTCCACTCTCCATCATATCCCCTAACCCTCTCAATCAGACTCTCTTTTATTTTGATTTCATCATCTTTTCATTCTATTATGGTGGTCTTGTGTAGGTAGTGTCAGCACTGTGAGGTCATAGATATCCAGGCCATTTTGTGTCTGGAGGAACATGTTATAAGGAGTCCTACCCTTCCTTTGGCTCTTACATTCTTTCTGCCACCTCTTTTACAATGGACCCTGAGCCTTGGAAGGTGTGATAGAGATATTGCAGTGCTGAGCACTCCTCTGTCATATCTTCTTAGCACCATGGTGCCTTCTGAGTCATCCCAAGGACACTTTCATCTGAAAAGAGAAGGTTCTCTAACCAAAAGTGATAGTAGCATTAGTATAGGGGTATTAACATTAAGAGAAGTTCTTACTGGATGGTTTGATAAGTATCATATACACATTTAGCCAGATAGCAGCAGATGTTACACCCCTAGGGTTCATGACTACCCCTGTTGTAGGTTTTTCAGTATCAGGGATGTATTCCCTCCCATGGAGTGGACCTCCAGTCAAATTAGAGGGCAATTCGTTTCCCCCATAACAGAGGTGCCATTTTTGCACCCATTGGCTCAATTTGCCTGGCTGCCCAAATACAACACTTGCAGTGTCCACTGTTGAGTATCTTCACTGATGATTTCTCTCTGACCCATTGAACTGCATGCAGCATAGCTTTTTCCCGCTTTCTGTTAGCTGGTCTACATGGAGGAGGTTTTCAGCTCAGCTCCAGAAGATTTTCTCAGGGACCTTGTAGCCCAAGTATGTTGAGTCTTCAGCAATAGGGTCTTACCATCTATTTCTGGTGATAAACCAAGGGTCTCGGCAATGGCCTGTAATGTTTTGGTGGCATCAGGGAACCTCCTTGGCCAACAACTTACTGGAAAGTATCCCATCCTTGGCACTGAAAATTTTCTAGTAACAGTCTATGGCTCTGGGGTATTCTATTGTCCAAAACAGTAGGTTTCCTTGTGACTTATTTATATCCTCTTAGATTTTGATTAGCCTCCCTCCACCTTTCCTTTACTTTCATCCCCTGACCTCACTTAGGCCTTTTCACCCCCATTAATCTGTTCTTCTACTTACATATATACAATACCATCCTGTTAAGTCACCCCTTCCCTCCCTTTCTATACCCTTTATATCTCCTTTCTAGCTTACTGGCCTCTGCTACTGAGTTTTCTTCTTACTTACACAGAAGTCCAATTATTTTTTGCTAGGATCCACATATAAGAGAGAACATGCAGCATTTGGCTTTCTGGGCCTTGGTTACCTCACTTAGTATAATCCTTTCCAGATCCATCCATTTTCCTACAAATTTTATAACTTCTATTTTCTTTACCACTGAGTAGAACTCAGTTATGGAAATGTGCCATATCTAGGCTGGTTCCATTTCCTAGCTATTGCAAATAGAGCATCAATAAACATGGTTGAGCAAGAGTCCTTAGGATATATGCCTAGGAGTGGTATAGCTGGATCATATGGTATATCTATTTTTAGCTGTCTCAGGAATCTCCACACTGATTTCCACAATGGCTGGACCCGATTGCATTCCCACTAACAGTGTAGAAGGGTTCCTCTTCTTCCGCCTCCTTGCCAGCATTTATGGTCATTTGTTTTCATGATGGCAGACAATCTGACAGGAGTGAGATGGAATCTCAATGTAGTTTTAATCTGAATTTCCCTGATGACTAAGAGTGTAGAACATTTTTTTAGATGTTTATATGCCATCTGTCTTTCTTCTTTTGAGAACTCTCTATTTAGTTCCATAGCCCATTTTTTAATTGGGTTGTTTGATTTCTTATTATTTAAGTTTTTGAGTTCTTTGCATATCTTAGATATTAATCCTCTCTCAGATGTATAGCTGGCAAAAATTTTCCCCCATTCTTCAGGTTTCCTGTTTGCTATATTCACAATGTCTTTTGCCATACAAAAGCTTTGTGATTTCATGAGGTCCCAGTGGTTAACCTGTGGTTTTATTGCCTGAGCAATTGGGGTTATATTCAGAAAGTCTTTGCCAAGACCAATATGTTGAAGGGTTTCCCCTACTTTTTCCACTAGCAGTTTCAGAGTTTCAGGTCTGATGTTAAAGTCTTTAATCTTGTGCGTGGAGAGAGATAAGGATCTATTTTCATCCTTCTACAGATACATATCCAATTTTCCAAGCACCATTTGCTGAAGAGGCTGTCATTTCTCCAATGAGTATTTTTGACATTTTTGTCGAATATCAGGTGGCTATAGCTGCCTGGACTTACATCTGGATCCTCTATTCTGTTCCATTGTTCTACATATCTGCTTTTGTGCCCATATCATGCTGTTTTTGTTACTATGGCTGTGTATAGTATAGGTTAAAATTAGGTATGGTGATACAACCAGCCTTATTTTTGTTACTCAAAATTGTTTTAGATATTCGAGGTTTTTTGTGCTTCCAAATGAATTTTTGATTGCTTTTTGTATTTCTGTGAAGAATGCCATTGGAATTTTGATAGGGATTGCATTAAATGTATAGATTTCCTTTGGTAAGATTGCAATTTTCACAGTAATGATTCTTCTGATCCAAGAACAAGGGATGTCTTTCCATTTCCTAGTACTTCTGCAAATTCTCACTTGAGTGCTTTAAAGTTTTCATTGGAGAAATCCTTCACTTCCTTTATTAGGTTTATTCCAAGGTACTTTTTTTTGATGCAATTGTGAATGGGAGTGATTCTCTGCTTTCATCCTTTGTATGTTTGTTGTTAGTATATAGAAAGGCTACTGATTTTTGTGTGTTTATTTTGTAGCCCGCTACATGACTATAGGTGTTTATCAGCTCTAACAGTTTTCTGGTAGAGTCTCCAGGGTCCTTTATTTATAGAATCATGTCATCTGCAAATAATGATAACTTGGTCTCTTCCTTTCCCACTGAAATTCCAAATTTTTGTAATGCATTGTTTGAATCATTATAATAATATCACCAACCAAGTATGCCACTTATAAGATATCCAGTCAAATGAATGAAACTAGAAGGTTCTGCTCATATGTCACAATTGTGCCTACACCAGCCTTTCTCATACTCAGATGCTATAAAAAAATGGACAAGGAAAAAAATGGACAAGGGGCCAAAAGCACCCCCATTATTCCAACAGCCTTTTGGTGGTCTCAACAGTGAAGCTTAAACATTGACTGTGTATCCTCCAGACATAGATACTGCCCCATACAAGGTTCACAATAGTGTCTAGCACCTATAGAGTACTCCTATATATTCACAGGAAGGGTTCATATGTAGAAGAATGTCTTAAGTCTGTGTTGGTACAAGGTGCAATGTTTATCTTAACAAGGACCATAGACCAAGGGCTAATGTTTGCATTAGTCACAGTGGTTCATATGTTATAGAAAATTCTGTCTCATCTATCAGTTTCTGCTCCAAGGAGTCAGGGGTTCTAGCCCACTCTGTTAACATTAATATAGAGCTTTCATCTCTTCTACATCAGGCCTATCCCAAGTACCACTGCCTCCATCCAGGGGAACAGGAGAGGGTTGAAGACAAGAGTACGTGACTTTGTTAAGAAAAGCCTGTACCCAGCTGAAACCACAGAGGAAATGGGGATATGAGTAAGAGTGCTGCTTCCATGGTGAGCCTGACAATCAGTGCCAGGGTGGAGGAGACACATGCTGAGGACACTCAACACCTACCAAAGCAGAGATCCAGAGGCTCCTGAGAGCTCATCACTGAAGTAGACTAAAAACACCCACCAGGGCTCAGATAATTTTGCCAAAGTGGGGGCAGAAAGTTTGTAAGAGCCATAGGTTGGGACATCATACCCAGAGTTTCCCCCCTCACTGGAAATATCTGACTGCTGCTCTCATAGCACATAAGCCACAACCCCATGGGGAATACCAGCAATGGAATGGGGCATGGACAAGGGAAAGGATGGTACCAACACATGCTGTATCCATACTAAAAGTGTATTCATAATAAAAAGAAAAAAAGGAAGACTCTGTAGCCAAGAAGTTAGCTAAAAGATTGTAGCCAGCTACAAGGCAAGCAGGGATAATGATCTCTGGTCAGACAGCCCTGTGCTCAGCTAATCCTTAGGAGGGCTTCTCCCACAAGCAAGTTGAACTTCCTAAGAGATACTGACAATCAGTGAGGAGTCTCTGCCTATGAAACCTGTTCCTCGTCTGAATTGAGGAAGGAAAGGCACTATCAGTGGAGGTCAATCATTAGAGTGGTATGTCCATCCTACAGTACCGGTCTAGAGTATTTTATCCCATTTGGCAGCTCTTCAAAGATTTAGAGAGACAGACATGGGATTGCAAGACTTCACCCAGGATATTTATAGATAACATAGGAATCCAAGGAATATCATAAATTCATCGAGTAAATCAGCTCCTTGAACTGTAAGAAAATAAATTCTGGTCATTTAAAGCTACCTAGTCTCTCACAATTTGTTCGGCATGCTTAGGAAATTAATACAGGGCAAGATGAACACCTTTTCTCCCGGGCAGAATTAGTGTGGATTCATGTAGCTGAGTGGCGTTCTAAGTCCACAGTAACGAGAAGAATAGCTCATAGCTTGTCCTTCAGTACCAGTGGTGTGCGTGGCTTGATGAGATGGGAACAGGTGATGTGCTTGGATTCAGGAGTCAGAAAGCTCCTTCATTCTTGAGCCCAAGGCTTGCTGCCTCTTCATGGAGTAGTGTAGTGAGTGACTCATTAGTAGGCCATGGTTTGGGGCAGAGCCGTGCTTTACCCGTGCCCAGCGTGATGAGGTGGGAAGGAGAGCAGTAGGTGGAGGCCCTGTGGGTTCCCCATATGCTCTGTTTTGCTCTGACTCTGACACGTGACCATCTCTAATTGCTGTTAGTTAGTGGGCAGAACTTACACCGACTTAACTCCACCTGGAGATGTGGACAAGTTATTTCACAAGTGCCATGACACTGTGCAGCTGCCTTGGAACTGCTAGGGGAGGCCGGGAGAGCTCCATTTATTGGAGAAGTCTAATGGGACTTGACTTACTGGTAATGCCACCTTGAAATGTACCATCTAACACTTTCCCGTGTGTGCTGGACTACCCGAGCATCAACAGTGATGAGTGAGGGGAGTGGAATCCACCCTAAGCATGCCCTGACCTGAGGCATGTTCATGGAGACTCGCTTCTCTGCTGGGATCCTTCCGAAGGCTCATGTTCAGGATGCAATTTCAGAAACATTTAACTTGAAGATTTTACCACACACACTTGATTCCATGAGGATCAGCATGCTGGTTGATGGTCATAGCCCCTAGCTCCCACCTTGATGAAAGTGACAAATAGGAGGAAGGTGAGCCCAGGCCAAAGGAGACACCTCCTGCCTGAGGGGATCAAAGATACTGCTTGTGCTCAGCTCCATGGGAACAGTTCCACTGCATACTGGGCAGGGCCTCCTAGGGTTGTGTGGTGTGCCCATACTGATAGGGCCTTTATTCAGTGAATCTGAGGACCACCCCCCATCCAACTTTATAAAGCAGGAAGCCTGGGGTGACTTCGTACCTCTCTTGCACCCATTATATTCATTTTATCTTGTCTTTTTTATGCCCTAAATCCCGTTTAATCTGCTGTGAATCTTTACCTCTTCAGGCCTCTTCCTAGATTCCTTTCCACTGTCTCCCACCGATAGCCCTGCAGCAGCCTCATAACTGGTCACTGTACAACTCTTGCATCTTTTTGGGGGGAGGGAATGGAGGTTCAAGGTAGAGTCTCACTCTAGCTCAGGCTGACCTGGAATTCACTATGTAGTCTCAGGGTGGCCTTGAACTCATGGCGATCCTCCTACCTCTGCCTCCCAAGTACTGGGATTAAAGGCATGCACCATCACACTCAGCCTCTTTTATTTTTCTTAAATTCAAAATCCAAATCTAATCATAGTATCTCAACCTCCTTTTATACCCCTCATGTCTGATGCACAAACACCTCATCTAATCTATTCCTCTTTGCTCTTAGGCTTGAACACAGCTTTGGGCTCTGATTTCTGCCGCCTACCCTCTTCCCTAGAATACACTGATTCTCTTTGCTCTCTGCCTGGCCTTTTGCTCAGATCCTCCAAACCTGCTGTAGCTTCTGCCTCGGACACTAGACACACCACTCTTACTGTGTCATTAATTCTCACTCTCAGCTCATCGGTCACTTCCTCATGCACCCTCCTCTGCCCCATTGCTTCCTCCAGTTACGTGATCATTTGTTTAACGCAGTCGTGGGAACCTCTTCCCCACATAAATGCCTGCCTTCACTGCAGATAGAGCAGAGACAGAGACCATAACACCCAAAGCAGTTTTGGTGAACCGGTGAGTTTATGGGGGTTACTTATACAGCCAGATGAGGGGCTGCTTACAGGATCAATAGATGACTCAAACGCAGCACACAATGAGAAGTCTCATCCATCCTGGATGACGACCTCCCGTAGCCTCTTTGACTCAAAGGCAGCTGTCTCACCAGAAAGCCTGTGGTAGAAAAGAAGCTAAAAGTTGAACTGATTCACTGAGTTCTGTAAGAGTTAATTGCTGAGGAGCTAAAACTTATTTTTGTCAACAGATGGAAAAATCCCAAAGAAGGAACTGTACAGAAAGGGCCCAAAGGGATGATAAGAAGGAAAGACAGTTAAAACAAAGTAAGATGTTAGGGTGGCCTGACTACAGAAATGACTGAGATGCAAATTGTCACATCTTGTTTGTTCACTTACCCCTCCCCTTGGCCAGGAAAACTATAAAATGGAAATAAAATTGCTGCTGGGGGCCCAAGCTTCTTTAGAGGGCTACCTCAAGCATTTTGGGTCCTGGGTCATAAACTCCTCTACTTTCGCTCATGGTGATGGAGTGATTTCTCCAGAGGATTTCTCCAAGCCCACCCCAGCCTAGGTGAGGATTCACAGAAGCTGGATCTCTGGCACACACTATGCCACTTGCAGGCAGCTCATTTGGACAGTCTCCTTGTTAAGCAGTTGTTTTCCGTTTAGGTGGCCTTAGAGCCAGGTCTTGCAACCCTTTCCCAGACTTGTTGACTTCCTGAGTTTCAGGAACTTCCTTCCAATCCCAGCCACCCAGGAGGGAAGGTTTCAGTTTCTAATTAACATAACCTTGGAGAGTGGTTGTGTGACCTTGAAATTTTAGGTCTTGTAGATTTGACTTCCTGAATCAGAGCCTCCTTTCTTCGGTAGAGAATATTTCCAGTGGGAGACTATGCTACAACTCAAACACCTAACCCTCCCATGTACTTCTAAGTTGTGCATCTTACTCACAATGGTATCCCCAGTGTCACCACCAGCAACTCAACAAGTACTTCCCATTGTTGAAGGAATCACTTTGCTCTTTGCCACAGTTGCTCAGCTCCACTGCCATCCCGGAGTCTGAGACCTGAGACCTCTCCTTACAGGACCTCCAAATCGCTCTTGTTCTTTGTCCTTATTGCAGTTATAGAGTCATTTTTTTTAAAAAAAATTTTATTTATTTATTTATTTTTGGTTTTTTAAAAGTAAGGTCTTGTTCTAACCCAGGCTGACCTGAAACTCACTATTTAATCTCAGGCTGGGTCTCAAACTCATAGCAATTCTCCTATCTCTGCCTCCCAAGTTCTGGGATTAAAGTTGTGCACCACCACATCCAGCTTGCATTAAGCTCTTTAATTCTCTCTCTCTCTCTCTCTCTCTCTCTCTCTCTCTCTCTCTCTCTCTCTCACACACACACACACACACACACACACACACACACGCGCGGAGTAAAATTTAGCAGTTAAGGCTGGGAAGTTAAGAGGACTTGCCCCTTAAGCATATGAGTCTGGAAGTACCTGAGACCACTCAAGTTCAACTCCTCATAACCACATAGAGCCTGGGTATGGAAATTTGAGGCCAGCCTGAGACTTACATATTGAATTCCAGGTCAGCCTGGGCTAGAGTGAGACCCTACCTATAAAACGAACAAACAAACAACAACAAGAAAACACTGGGTGTGGTCATGCACATCTGTTACTCTAGTCCATGGAGGGTAGACACAGGAGAATTGCTAGGGCTCACTGACCAAAAGTGGCAGTTCTGGGGAGAGAGAGAGAGACAAAGGGAGGGAGAGGCCCTGTCTCAAGGAAGTACGTGGATGAACTATATATATATATTGTTTTTCGAAATAGGGTCTCACTCTAGCCCAGGCTGACCTGGAATTCACCATGGAGTCTCAGGCTGGCCTCAAACTCACAACAATCCTCATATTTTAGCCTCCCAAGGGCTGAGATTAAAGGAGTACAACACCTCGCCTGGCTTTTTATTTTATTTTTTATTTTTAGAGAGAGACAGACAGAGAGAAATGGCATGCCAGGGCTTTAGCCACTACAATAAAAATCCAGATGCTTGTGCCACCTAGTGGGCATGTACAACCTTGTGCTTGTCTCACCTTTGTGTGTCTGGCTTACATGGGATCTAGAGAGTTGAACATGGGTCCTTAGGCTTTGCAGGCAAGTGCCTTAACCACTAAGCTGTCTCTTGAGCCCACATCAATGAGCTATAGATAAGGGCACTGAAGTTCTCCTCTGGCCTCCACTTGCACACTCAGGGATATGCACATCTGCACACACATATGTAATATACATATAATATACTATACCATACACATGCTGTACACATGCACACCCACACACTCATGATTACAATTGTCATTGTTTTGAAGTGTACAGTTAGTAGCCTTACGTACATTCATACTGTCATGCACCCATCACCATCATGATCCTATCTCTAGAATGCTTCACCATTCCAAACTAAAACTGTAGCTTTTAAATACTATCTCCATATTCTTCTCCCACACTGGTACTCGGTATTTTGACTTTCTGTTTCTCTGAATCTAACTACTCTATCTAAACACTTCCCCAAACTGGAATTACAAAATGTCTTTGTGTGTGTGTGTGTATGTGTGTGTGTGTGTGTGTGTGTGTGTGTGTGTGACTATCCTTTCACTTAAAATGTTTTGAAGGCACATACAGGTTGGAGCATGAGCCAGAATTTGCCTTTCAAGTCTGAGCAATATTCTGCTGTATAATAATACACACATGCACATACACACTGCGTATTTTATTTATCTATTCCTCTGTTGACGGTCATTGGGGTTGTTTCCACCTCTCCACTACTGTAACTAACACAATCATGAAGAGTGGACATTACTGTCAATGACATGTTCTTGTGCTTGCAAAGTCTACTGCCACAGATTGGTGTAATGAAGCTTTGAACTGAATCATGGCTACTCTCTAACAAGTATCTGCAAACAGCTGTATCTGACCCCACATCAGACATTTTTCCATGCTGAGGAATTGGCAATCACGGGTCAAATCTGTGTCCAACAGGGCTTGTGGTTGCATGAAGAAATGTGGAGTTTCAAAGGCTACCCTGTACCTTCAAATTTAATCAGAATTCAGAAAAGAATCAGTTTGGTGTACACCTGACTGTCCAAGAAGAGGCCCTGGTTGCCTAGTTGCACACACATATAATACACAAAATACACTGCACCTCACACATACTTTACATGCATTCACCTGCAAGTGCACACACACACACATACACACTCACAAGTACAGTGCAGCTGTAACAAATTGTCACTACCTTTGTGTTGTGAAGCAGCACATATCCTGTGTTTCTGGAAGCTTGAAGTCTAAAACCAATATCATGGAGCCATAGATAATGCATTGTCAGGAGTGGCTCCTTCCGGAGGGTCTGAGGGAAGAATGGCTTCCTTAGTGTTGTTTTTTTTTTTTAATTTATTTATTTGAGAGAGAGAGAGAAAGAGGCAGAGCGAGGGAGAGAGAGAATGGGTGTGCCAGGGCTTCCAGCCACTGCAAACAAACTCCAGACACATGCGCCCGCTTGTGCATCTGGCTTACATGGGCCCTGGGGAATAAAACCAGGGTCCTCAGGCTTCACAGGCAAGTGCCTTAACCACTAAGCCATCTCTCCAGCCTCTTTCTTACTGTTTTTATTAGCTCTTCTTGGGACTACCTGCATGCCTTGGTTTATAGGCCCTTCTTCCATGTTTAAAGTAAGTCTGTCCTTTCATTATCACACCATCTTCTCATTTGCTTCCTGCTTACATCAGGCCACTCAGATAATCCATGTTATTCTACCATAGAGTCTTTATTTAGTTAAATCTGAGAAAAAAATTCCTTTGGTCATATCACACATTTCAGAGATTAGAATGTAGCCAAATTGGGGTGGACCTTTTTAATTTTTTTTTTTTTAAAGCTTCCTGGAAAAGCAGATGAGCTGGCCTTGGCAGCTCAGTCAGAGCAGAAATGGTGAATGGAGTTAGCATATTAGGGAGTAAGTCGACGTGTGCTGCGTCTGCCATAACCAGTGAGTAGGCTTTCCAGGGCCTGCTTTTGCTCATGTAAGACTCATCACTGCCGGGCGTGGTGGCGCACGCCTTTAATCCCAGCACTCGGGAGGCAGAGGTAGGAGGATCACCATGAGTTCAAGGCCACCCTGAGACTACAGAGTTAATTCCAGGTCAGCCTGGACCAGAGTGAGACCCTACCTTGAAAAAAAAAAAAAAAGACTCATCACACAGGCATTCGAGGATACTGGATGGATCCTACACTCTTTCATTGTACCTGCTTGAGACTTCTGTGTTCTGTACATGCCCAGTAAGTATTTCTGGCCAGTGAGCAATGCCCTGATCCATGTAATTCCATACAGCCACCATGGAGAACACTGGCAATGAATTCTCATGAGTGTGTAACAAGTCCACATCTCAGCACACACTGAGCTTTCCAAGGGCCGGGCAGTGTTGGGCTATTTGGGCACATATCATGGAAACAGCCCTTGTCTGGGGCAGTTTTAAGTGCGTGAATGTGTGTGTGTGGGGGGGGGCATGGTCATGTGTGAGAGTATGGGTGTGTGTGCAGGCCAAAGGACAACCTACGTGAACAGGAATGCCATCCATGTGTGTGTGTGTGTGTGTGTGTGTGTGTGTGTGTGTGTGTGTGTGTGTGTGTCTTTTCTTGGTTGGCCTCAGGGATCCTCCAGTCTCTACCTTCCTGGCACTGAGATTCCCACTGCCCTTGGCATTTCTTTAAATATATTTTATTTTCATTTATTCATTTGAGAGAGAGAGTGGCAGATAGGGAAGGAGAGAGAATAGGCATGCCAGGACCTTCAACTGCTGCAAACAAACCCCAGATGCATGTGCTACCTTGTGCATCAGGAGAATGTAGAGAAATTAGGGGGTCACACAGGGATGGGTTTTGAGGGAAGTTGGCTTAACAGGCTCCAAAAGACCATCACAGATGCTGACTGACAACTGCATGTTGTTCCTCAGCCTTTTTTTTTTTTTCTTTCGTATTTGTCCAAATGCTCTGTCCTAGCACATTTTTCAGAGTTCTCATCACCACATTAGGGGGTCTTCTACCCTTTCAAGTGGTTTCAAAGGGGAACTTGTCAGTCATCAGGAACATGCACACAGCTCCAGAATAGGTTCTGTGATAGCCTCAGAAGCAAAACATAAAGGAGAGAAAAAAAATGTGATTAGGTTTGCATTCAGAAAACCCAGATTTGTTCATTTATCAACAGGAGTATGCTCGAAATGTGAGCTCTGTAGGAATACCAGTTAGATTCACTGGCTAGCTGGAGGATTTACGCCAGCTGTGTGGCCAAGAAATATTATTTTATTTCTTAGTTATGTCCCCACATATGAAATAGGGACAAAAGGAATGCCTAGAAAACACATCAAGGTGATATTGAGGAATAAAGTGTTTGACATTCTGTCCTGTACACAGTAACTTTCAGTAAAGGTTAGCTGCCACTCAGGGCATAAGGTTGCAGGGATCCATTGTTCAGTCTTTAAAGTAGGAGAAAATGACGACTCATGTTCATCATTTTTTTGAAAAACTTGGAATAAATCCCCCACAGCCCAAACAAATCAAGTGACTTACAGAAAATGGTGCAAAAATCAAGCCATTTACAGAAAATGGTGCTGACTGAGTCATTGGCAGGCATCCTGCTTCCTTGCATTTTCCTTAGAGATCTATCTGAATCCTGGAATATGTGTTCATGTTGACCTCAGTCTTTGTTACAAGAGGATTTTTTTTTCTGGCTAGGAATCTATTGCCAAACTTATGAAGAAGGGAGACACCCTTCAGGACAAGAGTCAGTCATACTTATAGCTTCCATGATGCTATAATGATGGACAGTCTGTGGCCCCTCACTACTGACGAAGAACTTTTCATCTCACACTGGGCAGGCGCTATCATTAATCCCATTTTATTTTCAAAAATACTGAGGTTGAAAGAAACCCAATAGCAAGATCTACAAGGACACAGGAAAGGAGTGGCAAGGCTTATGACTATATCTTCTGCTTTTAGATAGCCTTGCAACGGTGTGATTAGAACACACACACACACACACACACACACACACACACACACACACCTCATTTTGTGTAGTTTTATGCAGCCACTGATTGTTGTCTTCTGTGTGGTCCACTTTTGGGTACTGTTTCTGTGTGCTAGTTTGAACATTAACCATTATATAAGTGCTTTTAAATGTTTTCATGCTCCTTCTCTTCCTCTCTTTTTCTCTTTCTCTTTCTCCTTCTCTTTCTGTCTTTTACCATTCTTCCCTCTCAAACAAGCATGTCTCACTACTTTAAAAAAATTTTTTTTTTTTTCTTAAACTAGGAAGGATCTCATTCAGCTCAGGATGACCTAGAACTTTCTGTAGTTTCTGGCTGGCCTCAAACTCACAGTGATTCTCTGACCTCTGCCTCCAGAGTGCTGGGATTAATGGCATGCATCACCATGCCCTCTTTTAAAAATATTTTTATTGATTGATTTGAGAGAGACAGACAGAGAGCACCAAGGCCTCCTGCCACTGCAAATGAACTCCAGATGCACATGCCACTTTGTGCATTTGGCATTACCTGGGCACTGGGGAATTGAACCTGTGTGTCTGGGTCTTATCAGCAAGCACCTTTAACTGCTGAGCCATTTCTCCAGCCCCATGTCTCACTATTTTTTATACCCTGCCCCCATTGTGCCAATTATTCACCAGCTGTATCCAAATAACCAGGTCACAATTTCGCTCTGCACTTTTCTCATGAAACTGGAGATCAACAGAGATGTTCAAATAAAATCACAGTTGCAATGGTCACTTCCTCGTGTATGTGTCTGTGTGTGTGTGTTTGTGTCTGTTTATGTGTGTGTGACTTCCTCAGGGGACGGTTTTGAAGGGCATCCCTTATTTGGGTGTGAAAGCTTGAGTATGTTTCTATAAACATGAAGATCATGTTACTTTATCATTGTGGTTTTAGGAGGTCATTAAGCAATTTCCTTTCTTCCCAACCCAAGTTCAACATTAGTTGAGAAATGAGATCTGGAAAGGAGACAGATGATGGGGTTAAAGTGTGAGATTTGTTGCTAATAAGCACACAAGGGAATCCAAGGGCTGTGGCTAAAGGTGTCACCATGTAGTCCAAGTTAGAGTCCAGCCCCAGACCATCATAGCACTCACTTTTATCTTCAAGGCTGAGGCCTCACAGAGGAGCTGGGATGTTGACTCCCCGTGAAGTGCAGTACTCATGATGCTGGGGCAGGAAGATCGTGAATTCCAGGCCAGGATAGTCTACATGGGAAGGCCCTGTCACAAATCTAAAATCAACAACAATAAAAAATAACATTAATTTCCTTCTGGCAGAAAACACCTAACTATTAGTGGTTTGTGTGAAAAGGGGGTTTATTTTGGCTTAAAGGCTCAAGGGGAAGCTCCATGATGGCAGGGGGAAATGATAGCATGAGCAGAGGGTGGACATCACCTCCTCACCAACATCAGGTGGACAACAGCAACAGGAGAATGTGTCAAACACTAGCAAAGGGAAATTGGCTATAATACTCATAAGCCCGCCCTCAACAATACACTGCCTCCAGGAGGTGTTAATTCCCAAATCTCCATTATCTGGGAACCTAGCTTTCAGAACACCTAAGTTTATGGGGGACACCTGAATCAAACCACCACAGGAAACAAGACGTGAGGGTGAGGGTCAAAGCATTATCCCAGGGTAACAAGGGCAGGCAGAGAAGGAATGCTCCTCTAGTATCTTTCACTTCAATTTAATGTGAGTGACATTTTTCAGAGTTATGTGTGCAATTCCTGAATAACAGATGAGGGAGCTGGAAACAGCGCAGATCATTTGCTGAGGTCACACAGTAGATGCAGGCAGAAAGGATTTGAACTTGGGTCTGAGTACAACATATGTAGATGTTCCCGAACACTTGAGAAGGAGGAATGATTATGTACTGTTGCAGTCCGGTTCGCATTGCTGGTAGAAATCACCCAACCAAGAGCAGCTTCTGGGAAAAAGAGTTTTATTTTGGCTTACAGACTCGAGGGGAAGCTCCACGGTGGCAGGGGAAAATGATGGCATGAGCAGAGGGTGGACATCACCCCCTGGCCAACATAAGGTGGACCACAGCAACAGGAGGGTGTGCCAAACACTGGCATGGGGAAACTGGCTATAAAGCCCATGAGCCCACCCCCAACAATACACTCCCTCCAGGAGGCATTAATTCCCAAATATCCATCAGCTGGGAACCTAGCATTTAGAACACCTAAGTTTATGGGGGACACCTGAACCAAACCACCACATTCCGCCCCTGACCCCCATGAACTGATATCCATACATGATGTAAAATACAATGCATTCATCTCATTTTAAAAGTCCCCATAGTTTTTAATCAATTCCAATGATGTTCATACATCCCCATAGTTCAAGATCTTTTTAACTAAGCCATAATACCAAAATATAACCTCAAAAAACCCATAATGGCACAGAATAAATATTCACACTGCAAAAGATAGCAATGGGCAAAGCAAAGAACCATTCAACCAACACAAGATTTAAAAACAACCAGGGCAAACATCAAACTCTGTAGCTTCAAGTCCAGCAACTCTATCCAGTGACAAATCTTCAAGTCCGATAATTCTAACCATCAACGAGTCTCTGGCATTCCAATTCCACCCCTCCAGCTAGGCTACTCACAGTCCTGGAAAACTTCATCGGGGCCGGCAGCTCCTCAGCAGCCATCTCATGGTCCCGGCATCTCCACTGGGTCTCCACTGCAAGCCACGTTTCATCCTCATGGCCCCATGGGGACTCTATGCAGGCAACCAGCAAACCTGCTTCACACTGCCCATGGCCATTTCCAAAACACAAGACCGGGTTGCAAACTCAATGACCCTCTTTCCAGCATTTCTCATACTCCACAATACCAGGTAGGGTGCCAATTTGTTAATCCAGGGGGGGAATAAAGCAGACTTTGAAGAACAGGACACTCCTGGAGCACTCAGGCCCTTTCAAAAGAGTCTACATTCTTCTTGTTGCCCCAGCACAGGTCAGCTAGCCCAGACTCAAAGGTTGTAATCTCTCAGTTGCAGCTGAACGGGCAGCAGTTCACCCAAAGATTTTCCTTTTTGTGCCACATTCCTCTGCTCACACCAGTTCATTTCTACGCAAAGCAACCCTGCACAACTTCTCAGGACATGGGCATAAGAGCAAGCTTCTCACACAAACTGCTAGCCCAGTCAAGGCAAAGCTCTTTCTCACCCTCATAAGCCAAACCTCACAGTCCATAGTTCCTTCTGCCTTCAGGTCTTTCAGCTCTGACCAGGATAGAACATCAAGCTGTACTTATAGCACTGCAAGGCATCTCTTAGACCAAGGTTTCCACTCCTTCCACATACCTCTTGAAAACCAGCTCCAAAAGGCCAAAGCCACAGTCAGGTGTTTAGCAGCAACCCCACTTCTCGGTACCACTTTACTGTTGCAGTCTGGTTCGCATTGCTGGTAGAAATCACCCAACCAAGAGCAGTTTCTGGGAAAAAGAGTTTTAGTTTGGCTTACAGGCTCGAGGGGAAGCTCCACGATGGCAGGGGAAAACGATGGCATGAGCAGAGGGTGAACATCACCCCCTGGCCAACATAAGGTGGACCACAGCAACAGGAGGGTATGCCAAACACTGGCATGGGGAAACTGGCTATAAAGCCCATAAGCCCGCCCCCAACATGTACCAATGAGCCTTGTGCAGGTCAGCGGGTGAGCAGAACCTTCTGTCTGGGAAGTCAGGAGCCGCCTTTTTGGAAGTGAGCTTAGGACAAGATGGAAACACAGACTTGAAGGGCGTACTCTTGGAAGCGAATATACACAGCATTGGCAAAGGCCTGGGGAGGGGAAGTTATGAGGCACAGCCTGGGGAACAGAAGAAGGTCATGTAAGTACAGCTTTTTAAAATAGGAATTATCTGCATGAATGTGGACAGGACTGGGATGCCATATTGCAGCCAGCAGAGTTTTCAAAGGAGAATGACAAAAGTGAGCCAACGATCAGAATCAGACCCATTGTCAACATTTTTGAACCTAAGTGACTAAAAGAATGATAATGGAATTAAAAATACAAGAAAAACCAGGGCTGGAGGGATGACTCAGCAGTTAAGAGTGCCTCCTGTGCAAGTAAAAGGGCTTAAGGAGAGCTGAGAGACCTTTGGAGTTAGATCTCCAGGACCAACATAAGTAGTTTGGTATTGCCACACATCTGTAACCAAGTCCTTTAGGGGACCAGAGACCTAAGTATCTCATGTGAGCTTATGAAAAAAATGGCAATCTCTGGGCTGGAGAGATGGCTTAGCGGTTAAGCGCTTGCCTGTGAAGCCTAAGGACCCCGGTTCGAGGCTCGGTTCCCCAGGTCCCACGTTAGCCAGATGCACAAGGGGGGCGCATGTGTCTGGAGTTCGTTTGCAATGGCTGGAAGCCCTGGCCCACCCATTCTCTCTCTCTCTCCCTCTATCTGTCTTTCTCCCTATGTCTGTCGCTCTCAAATAAATAAATAAAAAATGAACAACAACAAAAAAATTTAAAAACAATGGCAATCTCTGATATCAGTAAAAGGCTGTGGCTCAAGTAAGAGTGGGTAGGAGTGATAGAGCCAGATGCTAGATTTCTGTGCCACCGTAACAGAGCACAGCCCGCTGCAGGACAGTGAATGGGGCACCACAAGGGCACAAGCATGTACGTATACCACAGACACCACGCATACACACACACCCAAGACCAAAAAGAAAAATCAAGAAAATCAGAAAGGGGGAACAACTGCCTTTAGAGTTCTGTATATCTGAGCATGTTTAGTTAGCTATGCTATTTCATACAGATAAGTGCTTATCTTCACCATTTATTCATTCAGGCCTTCATGCTTCATGCCAGGAGCTGAGAAGATTTAATAACAAGCAAACACAGACATGGCCCTTAAGTAGCTCATAGTGGGGGAGACAAAGCCCAAACAGTCACAAATAGGTGACATTGTCTCTATGGTCACAGCCCCAAAGGAGACGGACATGATATTTTGAAAGGCTCTGACCTGCTTATGAAGACCAGGAAACGCCTCGCTAGGAAGCAGCAGCTGACCTAACAACTGAAGGGTTAAGTAGGCTAAGAGAATACAGGGCACTGTAGGCAGGGGGCATTCACATCGTGGAATATTATGCAGCAATGAAAGAGCAATTCCCTGCTGCCTCCAACAGCAGGGCTGAACACTGGCAGCACGAAGAGGGAATACATGCTGCATGTTACCCCTTTGATAGATTTTACGAACAGGAAGAAAATAAAACATCATAACTACCATCTGTACATTGTCTGCTTATTTTTTACTATCTCATATGATAACAAAACATATGAGGTAGTACAAAATAAACAGAAACATACAGATGGTAGTTACCTTCAGAGGAGTGGTGAGAAAGGGAGGGGAGGCTCTCACAGGGAATTGTAAATTATTGGTGATGTTCTATCTAGGTACACGAGGAGTTTTGGAATGTTCACTGTATAACTTTAAATGCATAGAGAAGGTCATGCATTGGCCAATTTGATGGCATGACTGAGCTAATAATTATGATGAATCAAATTCTGAGCACTTGAGAGTTTTCGTTTTGCATTATTCCTAGTATAGGTGACTTATAGGACATCAGGACAGTTGGTATAGTAAAGTGGAAGTGGGGAAGGCAGGCAAAGAAGCTCTAAAGATGGCTGGGGTCTTGACCCAGAGACCTTTGCAAGCACGTTCCTCTCTCTGTCAAGAATTGCCAGCACCACTGAAATGCCTTCAAGTAAGAGACAACGACAAGATATGCACTTTGAAAATAGTCACTGCACCTTAAATGTAATGACAGGCTGAGGAGAAGACAAAAGGAAAGTGGACAAACCACTTAGGAAGCAGTGTCTAAACACAAGATGGTGGGTGCTTGGGCCCTTGTGGCGGAAGCAGGGGTAGTGGTGTTGGTAGTGCGGGCAGTGGTAACCATGGCAGTGGTAGTGCTGCTGGTGGTGGGGGTCACGGTGAAGTTGGCGGCAGTGACTGTGGAGGTGGTGATGATCGTGATGGTTGATAGAGTGGTGACGGTGACGAGGACCTGAGGCTGTGGTGGTGATGAAGTTGTTGAAGGTGATAATGGCGGCGGTGGTGATGGTAGGTGGGACACATGGTAAAGGTGGTTTTATTGGTGTTGGATTGATAATGGTTTTCAGTATTAGAAATAGAGATGAAAGGTCTGATTTAAAGATATGTATGAAGTGAAACCTGCAGAATGTAGTGAGAGATTGGATACACATGGTGGCAGAGTGGGTAATATCAAGGATAAATTCTTACATTTCTGGTTTGCCAATAAAGTAAGGATGGATGGAAAAGAGAAAGGAAGAGTTTAGGGCATCTGAAATTTGAGAGAATTCCTTTTTTTTTTTTTTCACCTTTCTCCAGAAATTATGGCCTCAATTTCTGCTATATTCTTTTTTTGTTTATTTTTATGTATTTATTTGAGAGCAACAGAGAGAGAAAAAGGGAGAGAGAGAGAGAGAGAGGGAGGGAGGGAGGGAGGGAGAGAGAATGGGCCTATCAGGGCCTCCAGCCACTGCAAATGAACTCCAGATGCATGTGCCACCTTGTGCATCTGACTTACTTGGGTACTGGGAAATCAAGCCTGGAACTAGTATCCTTAGGCTTCACAGGCAAGTGCTTACCACTAAGCCATCTCTCCAGCCCTCTGCTATTTTCTTTATTGACTAAAGGATGGTTCACAAACTCAATTTCTTTCTGAGCCAGACAGGTAAACAGGTTTAGTGAAGCCTACAGGGGCAGGTAGACATTCAATGGTGGGGGCTTTAGTAACCTTTAGAGAGCAGAAACATCAAATGAGGGTGGCTGAACCTTAGATAAGCCCACGGGGAGGATAAGAGCTGCCAAATCTTGATCTCCAGAGGCGATTCAATGCATGAATGTTATGTTGGCTGGTTAGCAATTAGTTCACCTTTCAAGCACCCACACCCACACATACACACTCCTTAATGACGTGTCATAAGCCAGTCCTGGGAGCTCAATGAAACCAATGTGTGGTTCTAGGCTATCACTTAATGTTTCTGGTTCTAACTCATCACTTAATTTTTTAAAAAATTTTTACTCATCATATAATCAAAAAATGTAAAATTCTCAGGAAAGTTGCAGGAATAGACTCTGAGGTCTCACATGTACTCATTTCAACCACTCATTAGCATTTTTGCCATATTTTTACTCCTAATCTGATCCATTTGAATGTAAGTTATGGATATTATGGCTGATATACAGCCTCTCAGTACTCATCCCATAAGGAAGATGATGTTTTCTTATGTAACTGTAATGCAATGATCAAAATGAAGATCAATACACTACTGCTACCTAATATACAATTAATTTTCAACACTGTGTTTTTTAAAAAAAGGTTTTATTTATTTATTAGAGACAGACAGACAGGGAGAGAGAGAGAGAGAGAGAGAGAATGAGCGTGAGCATGCCAGAGCCACTGCAAATGAACTCCAAACGAATGCGCCACCATGTGCATCTGGCTTAGGTGGGACTTGGAGAATTGAACCTGGGTCCTTAAGCATTGCTGGCATGCGCCTTAACCGCTAAGCCACCTTTCCAGCCCAACGTTGTGATATTTTTATCTGATCACATCAAGTGCACTTGACAGCTATCTGTGTAAGTGTCCTTTAAGCTGGAATGATGACTGTGTCTTTTATGACACCAGCCTTTCTGAAGAGTACAGCCAGCTGCTTCATAAAGTGGCCCTCAGTTTGAGTTTCTTGATTGCTTCCTCATGATTCGGTTTAGCTTCTGCCCACTGTGTCCATGGAAGCTCATCTCAGGACACACAAGATGCCACTTTTATCAGTAAGGGAAGGCTATGTCTTCCGGATTCCCCACCATATCGGAACTTCCTCCTTAGCTATCAGCAATTTGTCTGTGGAGAAAAAAAATGTTTGAGACTTTGAAATATCTTGTTCACCAATCAGTTTTCACCCAATAATTTTCATATCCATTGAATATTTTTTTTTTGTATCTGTGTGCATAGACAGCTGGACTCGTTTTGCAGCCAGTGTTCTGTGTTGTCGAGGTTAGTGTTACCCATCATCCAAATGATTGTTATTATAGAAATTATAAGTTTATGAGTTTGAAACAATGAATT
Source organism: Jaculus jaculus (assembly GCF_020740685.1). Classification (NCBI taxonomy): domain Eukaryota; kingdom Metazoa; phylum Chordata; class Mammalia; order Rodentia; family Dipodidae; genus Jaculus; species Jaculus jaculus. The sequence goes on from NC_059102.1 coordinate 53,177,965, forward strand.
CTTCTGCATTTGTTAAGACAAGGGGGAGTTTTTCTTTTCCCCACTTATCTATTTTTATATCTATATGGACACCTGGAATCTTTTTGCAGCCAGTGTTTTATAATTTATAGTTGTGTTTTTAGTGCCCCCACTGCCCGTAATTAACCAGTGGGAGCCCAGTGCAGCTGGCTGTGCCTCATTGACATAGAGCTGTGTAGTTCTGAGCATTTACTATCTGTTTATGGCTCAAACTTATGTTGTGATTTTTCCCTACCCCCAACCTGAAATCAGCCAGTTTCCTGGGAGCACCGCTTCCTTTCTGTCAGGAACTCACTTAGAAACTAAACCCTAGTGTGTTCAGAATTACCAGTGTCACCGATGCAAGGTCCTTTCAGTAAACAGAACTGGACAGTGTTTAAAAATGTGTGTTCAGACTAAAACTGATCAAACAGCAGGGGTCTCCTTTGCCTTCCCTAGTCTGTAAGAAAATCCCCCATCATGGACAGTCGTGATCTTCGACTTGGTGGGATTTAGCAGCATAGAAATTTACCTCTGGGTGTGTCCCTAAGGGTGTTTCCAGAAATGGTTAACTGCACCAGGAAGACCCACCCTGGATTTGGGCGGTACCATGCCATGGGCTGAGGCCTGGATCTGAATAGAGGAGAACATGTGCTGAGCCGCAGCAGGCTCTCTGTTTCCTTCCTGGATACAATGTGACGGACACTTCTGCCCCTGTGCCTCCTCTGCTGTGAGGGGTGTTGATGCCTCCAACCATGAGCAAAACTATGCCCTTCTTCCCTGAAATGGCTTCCTGTTAGGTATCTGGTCATAATAATGAGAGAAGTACCTAATACATCCCCAAAGTAATTGCCCTGGCTCCAAAGATGACACCAACCCATATGCTCACTAGAGCACAAATTTAAAAGCAGGAGAGCTTCTCTCTCCACCCCCCCCCCCACATTACCACTGATGAAATTTCGGTTTTGATATGCCTCAGTTTCTAGAAACTGTTATAGTTAATTTTCTCACATTACTAGCACGCTCGGGTTTTTCTAAGGTTTCCCTGCTGAGGTTTTACCATGTAAGAGTGCTCTCTTCATCTTCCTTGTCATCAATCATACAGGGGACAATTCCCTTGCTTTGTGTAAGGCTGACATGGGATGGGGATTGATAACAACTCCCATGCGCCTGGCAGCTTACAGTTTTAAAAAGTGTTTCTTTTTTTTAAATTATTTTTTGGTTTATTTTTATTTATTTATTTGAGAGCGACAGACAGAGAAAGAGGCAGAGAGAGAGAGAGAAGGGGCGCACCAGGGCTTCCAGCCACTGCAGACGAATTCCAGATGCGTGTGCCCCCTTGTGCATCTGGCTAACGTAGGTCCTGGGGAATCAAGCCTTGAACCAGGGTCCTTAGGCTTCACAGGCAAGCACTTAACCGCCAAGCCATCTCTCCAGCCCTAAAAAAGTGCTTCTTTACACGTACTGTTTCATTTGCCCTTAATGGTTTGGATTTTGTAGGATGCAGGCAGAATGAACAGCAGATAAGCTCAGGGCTTCATGACTATTTCACATAGTAGGGACTCCACTGGCTGAATTTCCAAAGACACATTTAGAATCTATGATGGATAGACTTAGGAATCATAAACACATCAGTGATTTTAAGCAGCCGGTAATCTAATAAACATTTTATACTTATTTCAACATTTTTTTTTTTTTGCCACTGGTATTTCAGGAGTTTTGTGTGCTCTTTAGCTTGATATTTTAAAAGATGTCCACTTCCCAAAGACACACTGAATGACAAATGCCTTGAATGCAGGGGCTCTCAAATGTAGGACAGGTAGCATCTGCTTGGGGAGATGTGAGTGGGACTACAGCCCAAGCACTTAAATCAGACTCTTGCGGATAGACATCAGTACTTTCTTTTTTTACTTTTTTATTCTTATTTTTATTTTAGAGAGAACAAAGGCGGTAGGGGGAGAAGTGGCATGCCAGGGCCTCAGCCACTGAAATTGAACTCCAGATGTTGTGCCACCTACTGGGCATGTGCGACCTTGCACTTGCCTCACCTTTGTGTGTCTGGCTTATGTAGGATCTGGAAAGTCAAACATGGGTCCTTAGGCTTCAGAGGCAAAGCCTTAACCACTATGCATTCTCTCCAGCCAAGAGATCAGTTCTTCCAAACATAGATCAGCCGCTATGTGAGCAAAGAGAGGATGTGCTGAAGCCTAGTGAGGGTGGCTTGGCTCACAGACTAAGCACTGGGAGCTTGATCTGCACCTACTTAAAGATTGTACTTCAAGATGCAAGAATATTTAAACCTACTGTAGCTGTTTAGAGGCATAAAATACATTATTTTTTTCTTAGTCAACGTGATGTTTAAAATTGAAATATCCAAGCTGGGTGTGATGGTGCATGCCTTTAATTCCAGCACTCGGGAGGCAGAGATAGGAGGATCGCTGTGAGTCCAAGGCCACCCTAACAATACAGAGTGAATTCTAGGTCAGCCTAGACAGACTAGAGTGAAACCCTATCTCAAATAAATAAATAAATAAATAAATAAATAAATAAATAAATAAATAAAATTGAAATGTCCTACGTGAGTGGATACAACTGCTCCCAGAAGATATAGGTAGCTCAATGAAAATTCAAGTGCCAGTTGTGAGCACCTTCCTTAGGTGTTGGTTAGGCCTCAGAGACCCCTAAACTGGAGATATTTGTCTCATCTGTTGGATACCCACCAATGCTAGGTGCCAAAGACGTACTCCTGAAAACACCACACTTTGTTTGCAGGATACAGAAAAATCAAGAAGGAACCAGGGTGGACACTTTCTCCTTACTGGCTAGCTCTCACAATGCTACTCAGGCTATTGGAGAAAATTGTTATTAAAAGTCCTACTGAGGGGGCTGAAAGGGGGCTGGAGAGATGGCTTAGCAGTTAAGGCATTTGTCTGCGAGGCCCAAAGACTCAAGTCTTATTCCCCAATACCCAGGTAAAGCCAGATGAACAAGATGATGCATGATCTGCAGTTTGTTTGCAGTGGCTGGAGGTCCTGGTGTGCCCTTTCTTTCTTTCTTTTTTGGTGTTTTTTTTTTTTTTTTTTCGAGGTAGGGTTTCACTGTAGCTCAGGCTGACCTGGAATTTACTATGTAATCTCAGGGTGGCCTCAAACTCACAGCGACTCTCCTACTTCTGTCTCTCCAGGGCTGGGATTAAAGACATGTACCATCACACCAGGTTTTTTCATTCTTTCTCTATCTATCTACCTCTTTCTCTCTCACTCTTAAATAAATAAATCAATACAGGCTGGAAAGATTGTTTATCAGTTAAGATGCTTCCCTGGGAAGCCTAAGGATCCAGGTTCAATTCCCCAGGACCCACATAAGCCAGATGGCTAGTGGCCCTGGCATGCCCCCTCTCTCTACCTCCCTCTTTATCTCTTTCAAATAAATAAATAAAATATTAATTTTCTAAAAAATAAATAACTTTCTTTTTTTTAAGGTCCTCCTGAGCTGTGGCTCCCGTGTATTTCACTATGGACTGGCCAGGAAACATGTGCCCACTGGTGCAAAAATGACCTTAGCAATGGAGGTAATCAACAGCTCTCTGAAGCCGAGGCTTACTGCACAGGAGAGAACTTATATCTGGCACTGTTAACCTGGTCAAAGCCCATGGCTGGGGAAGGCATAGACCCTATTGGGAAAGCTGTTGTTTTGCTCTATGGACATGATGTGTCCATCAAATTACCCTTTGAATAATTATGTTTAGATTCATACACTATAGTTGATTTGGAAGGTCAACTTGATGGGATTTAAAAATCACTATGGAAACAAATCCTTGGGCATGCCTGTGCAGTTTTCTTTTTTAAAATTTTATTAGTTTTGTACTCAGTGAATAGAGTCAAGTAGGTACCATTGTTAGCCTCCTCCCTGTCCTCTCCCCTCCACAGGGCCCTCCTCTTTGGGGAATATGGGTCATGCATTGTGGAGTTTTGATATTAAGTTAATTAAGATGGGAAGATTCAGCTTTACCAGGACTACCACATGATTTGAAATTATGTCATGACCTAAAATTAAGGTGTGTGTTTGTGTGTGTGTGAGACAATCTTAAGTTATGACTATAACAAAGCTTTTAAAGTCCAGTGTGCACCAGAGATAGCCAGAGTTTTGTCTCAAATGGTCAGCATGCTATCATGGGGACCTATGAGGCTCCACTCTTCCCTGAGGTCTTAGAGGCAGGTAATGGTAGCTGAAAAGTAGGGGTTCAGGTTGTCCCACCCCTCTTTTAACAGCAATGGTAGATGAAGGAGTAAGAGACATTTTTCTCACTGGTGTAGCCAATGGTAAGAGCTCATGTTCCTGTAAACAACCCTTCATACATCTTTATCCTGTGTGTAACCCTAAAACACTGGGTCACCAACAAAAGGAAGAAAGACAAGGGAAAGAGAAGACATGTCAGTAGAAGGGAGACTGATCAGAAAGAGCATGGGGAGCAGGATTGGGTAATGGAGGTGAATGTGATAAACATAAGTTGTGTATATATAGCAAAAAATTATCATAAAGCCCATTGTGATATATAATTAGCATATGATAACAAACAAGAAAAAATGCATCATTTTACTTTTATGCTTTGTATGATTTTCACATTTAAATGTTTTTGAAATCATGTCATAATGTGTGTGAAATTCTTATGGTGTTTATACAGCATGTTTATTTAAAAGTATTTTATTTATTTATTTATGAGAGGGGGTGGGGAGAATGGGCATGCCAGGGCCTTGAGCCACTGCAAATGAACTCCAGACACATGCACCACCTTGGGCATCTGGCTTTACATGGACACTGGGGAATCAAATCTGGGTTCTTAGGTTTAGTAGGTAAGTGTCTTCACCACTTAGCCATCTCCTCAACCCCCAGCAGCGAGGTTTTAAAAATCGATGTGCATCAGAAATATTCAGTTCCAGTCACAAAGATGGAATCTCAGAAGAGCTCTAGGCATTTTGTAAGAACACATTACAAACACCCTAAGATGATTTTGCCTCACTTGGTTCTAGACCTGTTTTAAACAGTGGTTTTCAGAGTGGTCCTTCCTTCTCCAAGCCTCCAGCATCAGTATTGCCAGGAACTTGCTAGAGATGCAGCTTCACAGGAATTGCCCCAGATGACTCAGAAACTCTGAAAGTAGAAATGAGCGGCCAGTGTGTTCACAAGCCCTTGGGAATTATGATGCAGTGTACACTCTGAGGACACTGATTGTGTTTTCATACTTCCCTGTGAGAATCGCCTAGCTGACTTCTTAAAACACTGAACCTGGCTCCCATTCCAGACTTATGGAATTAAAATTCCAAGGCAGGAAAATTCCAAGAGGAGAAATGAGAAAATGATTACCTAGAGTACCTGTGGTTATTTTCTTAGGACAAATTTGGGAAGCACTGAGATGGAAAAACTAGTATTTCTCTATGTTCTTGCCGCTTTAATGCCCATATTTGGGTTTCATATTCATCATCACATTTAAAGTTTTTTTTAAAAATTTAGTTTAAGTATTTAATTATTTTAGAAACAATGATACACACACACACACACACACAGAGGGAGAGAGAGAAAGAGAGAGAGAGAGAGAGAGAGAGACAGAGACAGAGAGAGAGAGAGAATTGGCATACCAGGGCTTCAGCCACTGAAATCAAACTCCAGATGCTTTTTTTTAAACTTTTTTTTTGTTGTTGTTTATTCTTATTTATTTGAGTGCAACAGAGAAAGAGGCAGAGAGAGAAATAGAGAGGAGAGAGAGAAAATGGACGTGCCAGGGCCTCCAGCCACTGCAAATTAACTCCAGACGCGTGTGCCACCTGGTGCATCTGGCTAACGTGGGTCCTGGGGAATAGAGCCTCAAACCTGGGTCCTTAGGCTTCATAGGCAAGTGCTTAACCGCTAAGCCATCTCTCCAGCCCAAACCCCATATGCTTTTGCCACCTAGTGGACATGTGCAACCTTGCACTTGCCTCACCTTTATACCTATGGCTTATGTGGGATGTGGACAGTCCAACATGGGTACTTAGGCTTCGCAGAAAAGTGCCTTAATCACTAAGCCACCGCTCCATCCCACATTTAAAGTTTTTTTTTTTTTTTTTTACCAGCCATATGAGGTTTATATGATGATCAAATCCATTTCACAGATGAGAAAACTAAGGTGTGTGCAACAGGGTCATAGATGGTAAAGTTGATAACTGGGACTCGACTCAGGAACTTTCTGACACTGAAGTCTTTACTCTTGAATGGTTCCGCTGTTCTAAGGTAACTGTATGTACATCACTCTTGTCACTATAGAGTGCACCCTTGCAGCTGGACCTTGCCCCACATCAGTGACTCGGTGGTTCAGCACTTACCACCTTCCATCTGTGATCACAGCTGAGCTTTTGGCACCTTTTCCCTCTTTTTTTTTTTTTTAATTTTCATTTGTTTTTATTTTTTCAGTTTTCTCAAGGTAGGGTTTCACTCTTATCCAGGCTGACCTGGAATGGAACTCACTATGTGGTCTCCGGGTGGCCTCAAACTTATAATGATCCTCCTACCTCTGCCTCCCAGTGCTGGGATTAGAGGCTTGAGCCACCACACCTGGCCGCTCCCTCTGTTATGAACAGAATTGTTCCCTGCAGGGTCATTTGCTCCTCATCTTCTGTCTCTGGGCTCACTTTGACCATCGCCCGTGTCCTCTCTGCCCCTTTTCTGATGAACTCCCTTCATCATCTTTACTCCTCTGATGTGCTCGCTCACTCGCCCTTCCTTCTCTCTTGTAGAAGGACTTCGCTCCCCTAGTGCCACCAAACCATCCATGTGTCAAAAGTCTCCTTTTTGCAGCTTGGTCACACCAAACGGTGAGCCCTCTCTTCTTGGACCCACTTGGACTGTCTTGCCCTGTACCCTCTATTTAGTATGCAATCTAGAGAGCCTTGTTTAAGCATCTTAATCCTCCACCTACATTAAGCTCCTTGAAGGGGCTGCTTTGTCCCCACCAAGTAGTAGGGGCTGCTAGCTAAAATACCCACTTTCCTGTTATGTCTATGCAGTTTAGGGCTTATGGAAAAATGGAGAGCAAGACAAATAGTGGGGCTGTATGAGGAAATAGGTGAAGGAATTAAATGGGCAATTGTTGCATTTTCAAAAGTAGTCAGATGAATTTAATGATCATTCATTTAAAACTTTCTTGTTTACTTTTGGGTACTACTGTGCTGTGTGCAAAAGGCTAGAGGAAGATGTTGGCTTTAAAAAAAATTGGTTTGTTGAGGGAGAGAGAAAGAGAAAGAGGCAGATAGAGAGAGAGTGGATATTCCGGGGCCTCTAGACAATGCAACCGAACTCCAGATGCATGCCCCACCTTGTACATCTGGGTTATGTGGGTAATGGGGAATTGAACCCAGGTCCTTAGGCTTTGAGGCAAGCCCCTTAACCACTGAGCCATCTCTCCACCCCAGATGTTGGCTTTTTACATCAGTGCCAGGGCTTGAACTCAGGTCCTCATGCTTTCACAGCAAACATATTAATGATTTCCCCACTCCCTGTAATGATTATTCTTTAGAAATTATTGTATTCTTTAGAATTAGTATTTTTCCTACTTTGGAAAGTGTAGGAAAATCTCTTTTGGTAGGAAAGAAAGACAGCAGCATTAAGAGAAATGGTGCTGCCATGATGCATGCTTCAGGAAGGTGTATGGCTTTAGTATTTAACAGAAAATTTTCCATTGTAATCATAATTACAAATGAAAATGTGTTTTCTTTTCAAATACAATGGGTAAGAACTATTCTGGTCCTCATCCAAGTCTGAGGCAGCAGAGCTGAATGAACAAGGTCATGCTCCACAGCCACATCATCCCTAAAGGTAGCATGAAAGATTTGGTCTAGGAGGCCTGCATTCTAGAATCCCACACCTGAAGAGCATGTCCAAGCAGCTCTGGGTGGTGGTGGTGGGGGGGAGAGGGTGGTCAAGGCCAATGCTGGTGAAAGAGTGCCACCTGCTGACCAGCCAAGTTATACTTTTTCCTGCCAGGACCTTCCCATTCTGTTTCAGTAACAGCAGCCAGGGTTACCTAGGGACAGTATTTACAGCTGTCACCATGTTTCACAAAGAAACTCATGAGGGCATGTCCACACAAAATGAGGTGTTCTGAGTGTACCTTTTCTATAAGGAAAAGCTATTTGCCTTAAGGAAGAGCACCAACAATCTTGGTACAGAAAAGGATTGAATTAAGATAATGGGCTGGGCGTGGTGGTGCACGCCTTTAATCCCAGCACTTGGGAGGCAGAGATAGGAGGATCACTGTGAGTTTGAGGCCATCCTGCGACCAGATAGTGAATTCCAGGTCAGCCTAAGCCAGAGTGAGACCCTACCTTGGAAAAAAAAAAAAGATATGGCTGAATGCTGCTACCTACAGTGATGTGTGGCTGTGGGTTGTGGACAATTACATGTAAATTTCAAAGCAGATTAAGCTGTTAAGGGGAGGGAGGGTAGTGGGTGAAGTTTAGGCATTAACTCTGTTTTATCATTTATTTATTTATTTATTTTGGTTTATCAAGGTAGGGCCTTGCTCTAGCCCAGGCTGACCTGGAATTCACTATGTACTCTCAGGCTGGCCTCAAACTCATAGTGATCCTCCTACCTCTGCTTCCCATGTGCTGAATTAAAGGCATGCTGTACCATGCCCAGCTGCCCTAACTCTGTTTTAGAAGGGTCTAAATTGGTTTAGAGGTTCTTGTAAAAAGAGGCCCATTCTATTTAATAAAAAAATACTCTCTGCTCTAAAACATTAGTAAGCAGAGGGTTTGTTATGTCTATGAAGGTATCACAGCCTGGTTGCGGTGTTTTGGGATGCTGATAGAAGTTTCAAGGCACCAGGATGCTAACAGCGATGCCCTGGAGGCTCTGGGCCAATCGTTCAGTTCTGAGTTCCTCTGATAGGTGACAGAATCACAGCCATTTGTCTGTCCATAAAAAGATTTGGAAAGTGCAGCAGAGGCTGACAGGATGGACTGACGGGCTTTGTTTCTGCCACCTGGACAATGCAGCCAAGACACATGACGTCAGGCATGAGAAAGACTGAGAGTCCCATCACCACCTTTCTTTCTCTGGTGGATTTAAAAGGTACCCGTGTTGAGTCCATGCACAGAAGAATGGAAAAGTCAAAGGATGGTGAGGGGAAAGAAGGGCATGTTCCTAATGCTGTCTCTCAGCGGTTTGTCTTTTGAGGGCTCCCATTTTCACCCTCAGTAGCACTTAATCCCTGGGAAAGTCCAGCCTTCTGGACCCTAAGAAACAAATTCCCATTAGACATAACCCTCCGTGTGGAGAAGGATCTCCAGGGTTACCTAGAGAGAAAGTGTTGCTTAGCCCAAAGATAGGGTGTCAGGTGCTAAGTCCATGCTTTTCACGGATGAGTCTGCTGGTTTTCCCCAGGGTCCTGTGAAGGAGGACTAGCACACACTCAGGAATGGTCCAGTGCTCCAGAGCCAAAGAGTGTCAGAGCTGAGATCTCAACCCAGGCTGGCCCACTCAAGTCAGTGCTCTTGTCCGTACTATACTCAGAACTTTCAATGGTGGCTCTGCAGAAGCTGCCAGAGCAATTATCTTGGGACTAGAGAAGACATGAAAGACACACAGCTGCCCTTTATCTTTAAAAATTTTTTTTATTAGTTTTGTATTCAGCAAATACAGTCAGTTTGGTACCATGATTAGGCTCATCTGCCCTTTATCTTAAACATGAGTGGTTATCTTGTACTGTAGTTGGAAGATGAGCCCCTACTTTCTTCTCCTTCCCCTTCCTCCATCTCTCTCACAGTCCCTTCTTCTCTTTCTTCTTCCCTTATTTTTTTAAACCAAAGACCACACAGTGTCATCAACATTCTAGACCACCTTGGTACCTCAGATAGAAAGGTAGTATTGAGCTATTGACCTTCAGGTCTGTGTGATGTGTAGATGTCATGTACAAACACCTTTTGTGTGGTGTGGACAAAGATTAGGAAATATGGCAGTGGAGGGGCAAGACACAGAGCCTGGCATAAAAAATACTGGATTGTGGGCTGAAGAGATGGCTTAGTGGATAAGCACTTGCCTGTGAAGCCTGAGAACATTGGTTCGATGCTCAATTCCCCAGGACCTATGTAAACCAGATGCACAAAGGGGCACCTGCCTCTGGAGTTCCTTTGCAGTGGCTGGAGGCCCTGCTGTGTCCATTCTCTCTCTCTGCTTCCTTCTCTCTCTGTCTGTCTGTTGCTTTCAAATAATAAACAAAAAATATTGGATTGTGAGTCCAAAATTCTTGATTTTAATTCTATTTCTGCTATTGATAACAACACAACAGTAGCTGGCATTTGAGTGCTTACAATGTGTCAAGTATATTCCAGTCATTTTGTGTTAAGTCATTGAATCCTCATGCCTATTTTATAAGTTCTAGTATCATTCTCACTTTACTGGGAAGAAATATTGAGGCACACAGAAGTTAAAACAACTTGTCAGAGGTCATAAGAACTAATAAATAGTTAGAAATTGATTAAATTCAGGCAGTCTGGCTAACAATATTATGATGTAATCCTGTCTTCTCTCTACTGACTGATTTATAACTGTGTCAATTTACCTTTCTGGGCTTTAGCTTTTCTCAATTATAAGTTTATATTTTAAAAAATATTTTATTTATTTATGAACAAGAAGGGACAAACACACACACACACACACACACACACACACACACAGAGAGAGAGAGAGCGAGAGAGGGAGAGAGAGAAAGAGAAGTGGGCATGCCAGGGCCTCTAGCCACGGCAAATGAACTCTAGATGCACGTGCCAACTTGGGCATCTGTCTTATGGGGATTCTGGGGCGCCAAACCTGAGTCCTTAGGCTTTGTAGGCCTTAACCACTAAGCCATCTCTCCAGCCCAAGTCTGTATTTTTAATGACTATCAAGGTTCAAGCCTGTGTGTGATACTATGGATCAGATAGAGATGGGAAAGGCCATGTACACAGGCTCTGGATGGCCCAGCCCACCGGAGGCAAAGTGCTAAGGAGAGGGACGTGCAGTTGAGGCTCTTTGCAAAGCTGTGGGAGAAAACAGTCTTAGAACTGGATCTGAGCTAGGAGGTGGCTCCAGAAGGACATCTTAGGCAGAGCGGAAGTTCAAAGTGTTGGGGCACTCTAGTAACTAAATTATTTTAACCGAAGAACAGCTTTGAGAAGAGTGTACTGCTTTAGAAGAAGATCTAGGTTCAAGCTGGAGGATCTGACAGTAGTATGTAAGTCAAAGCCATGAAGGCAGGAGACTGAAAAAGGCCAGCAGAAGAAAGAACCTGTGAGGGAGATTGAGGACCTCCGGGTGGATGGCCCTGCCAGGGAGAGGTGTGAAGGGGCTTAGCTGTCTGAGACATGGGGAAAACAGGAAGACAATGAGGAAGGAGTAAGGAGAGGGACAATGTGAGAACAATGGTTGAGTGAGAGGCCAGCCAAGGCAAACAAACAGTGATGAAAATCTCAAGCTACTATCCCTGCGGGCTGCGCAGCAGAACACATGGCCAGAGTGACAGGAGTGTGCAGCTGAGGCCCACAGTACAGGCCACCAGAGAAACATGGTGAGAGTCACCTACTGTGTGCCAGGTGCGCCCGCCCCCACCATTATCTCCAGTCAACAGAGGAGCCCTGGTGTACAGGTGAGTGGCTTTCATCCAAGAGGTGGCCAGCACAGTGCCAGCAGGAAGACTCTGAAGGCAAAAGGCCAGAATAAGGAAACACATCATTGTACATCTTGGACAAGCAATTGAATCATTTTGGGCCTCAGTGTGTGCTCGTGTAAGATGGGGACAATGTTGCCCCCTTCCTAGTGCTCTGAGGAGCAAATGAGTAAACACACAAACAGTGCCAGTCCTGAGCGAGTGCACAGGACGCATTAGCCAGTCCTTTCAGGGACTAGGCCTCTGGCGGGGAGATGAAACCTTTGGGCTTGGGCACGCAGCCAGCAGAGCCCAGATTCAAACCCAGGGTGGCCGGCTCCAGGACCGCCTTCAGTTTCAGGCTTTGTGCTGTTGTAAGGATGGGCCGGGGAGAGAGAAGCCAAGAGGATTGTGGGAGCAGAAAGTTAAGGTGGCAAGGAGGATGCACAGGAGGGGGAATCAGGAGAAATTTAGAAGATGAAACTAAAGAACTTTAAAAATCTTTTGTTTCCCCGACTATAAACTATCATCTTGCCACCTAACCATTACACCGGCTCCCATCATATAACAACTACTTCTAGACCTTACAAACAAAAAAGGGCATTATAGTGTCAGAGAAGGGTGTGTGTGTGTGGTGTGTGCTTGGTGTGTGGTACGTGCATGTAGTGTGTGTGTGGTGGACCCATCAGGAGTTCTGGAGAACCTTCTGCTCTACATGTCAGAATAAGGTTAAGGATTTTTTTTTTTTTGGTGTTAATTTTTTTACTGTATCATTTTTTAATTTACAACTTCTATACTTAGAGACCCCTTCCCCACGTTCCCCTTCACAACTCCACTCTCCATTATATCCTCTGTATGGTGGTTTGATGCAGGTGTCTCCATAAACTTAGGTGTTCTGGGTGCTAGGTTCCCCAGCTTATGGCAATTGGAAATTAATACCTCCTGGAAGTGGTGTATTGTTAGGGGTGGGCTTGTGGGTGTTAGAGCCAGTCTTCCCTTGCCAGTGTTTGGCGCATTCTCCTGTCCCTGTGGTCCATCTGATATTGACCAGGGAGTGATGTCCAACCTCTGCTCATGCCATCGTTTTCCCACCATCGTGGAGCTTCCCCCTCAAGCCTATAAGCCAAAATAAACCTCTTTTTCCCACAAACTGCTCTTGGTTGGGTGATTTCTACTAGCAATGTGAACCTGACTGCAACATCCTGCCTCTCTCCATTAATCTCTCTTTTATTTTGATGTCATCATCTTTTCCTCCTATTATGAGGGTCTTGTGAAGGCATTGCTAAGCACTGCGAGGTCATGGATATCGAGGCCAATTTATGTCTGGACAGTTGCATTGTAGGGAGCCATACCCTTCCTTTGGCTCTAGCATTCAGGATAAGGTTTTGATGCCCAAAGAAATACATCCCAGAACACAGCAAGAAAGTTCAATCTATAGATCCCTTAACTAAGAACTCTGAAAACATTTCTGGTTCAATTACTGAATCCTCTACCTCCTGTTTGTACAGAACCCCTCAAATACATTGATCTATAGAACAGGGATCCAAACCTCCAGCTATAGACTTCGAGTTTATTCAAAGATTCACCCTCAGGTGATCTGGGTACCCATAGTCATAGTTCATAACGATGCTGACACCATAGAAAAGTGCTTTGGGAACATTATGTCCTGATCATGTCTTCATTGTGATCCAAAAATTTCCACCAAGATCCAAGGGAGAGTAAGCCCAGGCTCATTGACAGTAAGTCCTTAGTGTTTCTGCTGCTCTCAAGATGGCTGCTGGGCTTCCTTATAAGGCTGGATCTGTATACACACACATACCACACCACACAACAAAACACAACACCATACCATACAACACCACACCACACCACACCACACTACATCACACATGCACACACACACATAAACACCACACCACACACATACACCACACACACATACTACACACACCACACACACCACACCACACTACATCACACATGCACACACTCACATACATAAACACCACACCACACACATACACCACACACATACACCACACACACACATACTACACACACCACACACACCACACCATACTACACCACACATGCACACACTCACACATACATACCACATCATACAAACACCACACACACCACACCCCACCACACACAAACACACACAAACACACACACACACATACACACACACACACACACACACACACACACACACAGAGCTATGGCAGCAAGGAGAGGGAGAACAAGTGAGATTCAACACTGAGTTTAGGTTGGCAAACAAGGTTCAGAAAGTCAGCAATGCCTCTGGGAAGGCAAGAGGAAGGCAGGTATCAGGTAGGCCTCCACAGATAGAAGGGGCCCACTGGGGTTCAATCACTTGCTAAATGACTTTCCAAGGTTTCTTTACCACTCATCCAATAGGAAGCTAGGTGAACCTGCCTAAGAACTCATTAGGATGTATAGGAGAGGGTTTCCATCAAATAGTCCCCTTTACTGTTCAATTATAATTTTATATTTTTGGGGGGTCACATTGAGTATATCAATAAGTAAAGGGCTCTTCTCCTCCACTGCCTATAAGTACATGTGAAATTATCATGCCAGCTTAATCTATTGTTGGAAATACTATTTTGGGTTGGCCCTGTGTGATGTGAAATGAAGAGAAGTGTGTAGCAGAATTCCAATATGGAAATTCAGACTTAAAACATACTCTGATGGTTTGGCATTCTCAGCATAAATTGGTCATAGTTTTCAACAACTTAGATCAAAGCCAAATGCTGTTTGCGTTCAGACGGTGATTCAGGAACCATGTCTTATTTGGTTCCTTTGAAAATAAAGCACAGACATTTTTTCATACCTTTGAGAGAAATCTTTTGGCTGCCAAACTTGTGTGTTGTAAATTTTATTGTACCCTCATACGGAAAGTTGTACATCTTGTCTCAAATGTCTCTTTCGGAATTGTCCCAGCATCCCTAAGCTGAGTTGCTTGTTGCGATGATGGTCTCCTGATGTAATGTGAAGAAGTGGGGGAAAGAAAGGCCAACTGGTAAAGATAAAAAATAAATGAGAGTAAATAAAACACATATGGAACTTCTACTTTGAGAGTGGAAATGGATATGAGTATATATGCAAATCAGCCATCCAAATAGAAATCTAGGCCGGGCCAGACTTAGGCACAATTATGAAGTGGCGACGTTTTCTTTCTGTGGTCTTTCATTCCTGACCTGGATATTTCCTCTTTTGCAGCCCATTCTCTGACTTTCTGTAACCTTGCTTAGAGAAAGTATCCTCTTGTGACCCCTAATTGAGGACTCCTCCCTATGTCACAAATTTCCTACCCCTTCTTGTGTTAGGAGCCCCTTTTGTATGAGCCTTGCTTGTAACAATCATTTAAATGACTAGGTTTTTGAAAATTTAGTCCCACATTGCCAATTCTTGACATTAGCTAACAGGTTATATACCTTTTAGCATTATTTTCTGATTTTGTTTTGTCTTCCTAATGGATTTTATTGAATGCTTCTGATGGAGAGAGCCGTGGATTCGATGAAGTGGGGAATCACGGGAGCGTGTCACAGCAAACCGTGGGTGTGTACACAGAAGGTTAAACAGTATCAAACAGGGAAACAACTGAAGAGACCATGTTTGCTGATTCTGTTAGATCTAGCGAATATTTTTATGGTATATTCTGTGCAAAAGACGCAGTTTTTTAAGCACCTGGTTCATTTACAGAACAGCACTCTAAGACAAGTGCTGCTACTGTATTTATTCTCCTTTTGCAAATGGAGAGACAAGCACTAGAAGGTTAAGGGGCTTCCCCAGGCTCACCCAGGCTTTTGTGGTAGAGCCAGGACTGGATCCCAGTAGTTTGGCTCCAGGATTTAGTTTCTTAAATCAACTCAATTCAGCCTCTCCAGGTGCCAAGTGGGCGACACAGACCAGGGCTCTTGACGTCAGGAGCCATTCTAGGTGAGCTAAAGAGGTCAAAGAGAGCCTCCCCACAGTGGTTCTTTACCCTGGCTGCCCATTAGAGCCACCTGAAAAGCTTCTAACTGGCCCCAATGCCCAGGCTCCATGG
Source organism: Jaculus jaculus (assembly GCF_020740685.1). Taxonomy (NCBI): domain Eukaryota; kingdom Metazoa; phylum Chordata; class Mammalia; order Rodentia; family Dipodidae; genus Jaculus; species Jaculus jaculus. Next base: position 53,193,696 of record NC_059102.1, read on the forward strand.
AGGCCGATTAAATCAGAAGCTCTTGGGAGGCCTGCCAACTACAGGACTAGCTTCTCCTGGTGTCCAAAGAGCAGCCAGCCCTGAGGACTCCTGAAGGGGACTGGCTGCTCAGAGTGGGGCCCAGCTCAGGCAGAGGGAGCATGGTGTTCAGGTGGGAGGGGGTGCAAGGGTCCCTGCTCTATATTCTCTGTTTTTCCTTCCTCTATCACCAGGCTCTGCCTAACCCTTTATCTTCCCTTCTATCTTGGCTCTCTGCTCTTGCTTTCTGTTCTTTCCTTCCTTCTCTGGCCCCCTCTCCTCTGTCATTACTTTTTCCATGCTCTTTCCTTCTTCCTTTTGCTCCTACTCTCGTTTCAGTGTCTCCTGCCCAGCCTCCTTTCAGATCATGGCCTCTTGGTCACTTCCCTCGGCACTGGCTGTCCTCCAACAAGTGTGCAGCAGTAGCTAAAAGCCCCCAGAAAAAAGTCATGGCGCTCAGTTACTGTGCTCCTGGAGGATTAAAAGGTCGAAGGGAGAAACACCTACTTCCCCAGTGCCACGGTTACATGAAACTCTCTCAGGGGACTCGTTCCGCTGTCTGTGCTCTGGCTCTGGGACTGAGGGGACAGAGGGGAATGGAAAGGATGTATGGGTTTATGGGTTTATGACTGCCATGACACACATTATAAACACACTATCTTAGCCAACACAACCTTGAATATCGTGGCTCTGTAGGCTAGCATCTGACACTGGTCTTAGTGTGCCAAGATCAAGGGGGCTGCAGGGCTGTTCCTTTCTAAAGTCTCCAGAGTGTGTTTCATCGCCTTTCCAGTTTCTGGAGGAGAGGCTGCCCACACCCCTTGGTTAATGATTGTTTTCTGTATCTTCAAAGCCAGGTGGCATCTCCGTGGCCCTACTTCCATGCAGCTAAGTCACTTTCTCTATTTTTTGCCTCCCTTGTGCACATTTAAGAACCCTTGTGATTACACTGGCTCACACCACTAATTAAGGATTAATTTTACCTGTTTTCAGGTGCATTGATTATCAACACTATTTCTCTTTGCAATCTTTTATTTTTCATTGAAGCAATTACATTTTTTTTTTTTTTTGTTGTTGTTGTAGGGCCTTACTCTGGTCCACGCTGATCTGGAATTAACTATGTAGTCTCAGGATGGCATTGAACTCATGGCAATTCTCCTACCTCTGCCTCCCAAGTGCTGGGATTAAAGGCATGCACCACCACACCCGGCTTGCAATTACCTTTTTATATTTTATTTATTTGCAAGGAGTGGGGAGGGAGTATATGTGCATTCCAGGGCCTCTGTCTATAGCAAATGAACTACAAATGATTGTGCCACTTTGTGCATCTAGCCTTATGTGGATACTGGGAAATTGAACCTAGATTATTAGACTTTTCAAGCAAACACCTTAACTGCAGCCATATTTCCAGCCCCTCCTTCTGCAATCTCAACGTCTCTTTTTGCTTTGTAACCTAACATGCTCACAGGTTCTAAGGGTTTCTTACATCGACATGTTTGGGGAGACAGTATCCTCCTTACTAAAGACTGTCTCAAAGATAAAGAGGAAATGGATATTACAGGCCATCCCATATAGATGAGGCAGCAAGCACAAAGGCTTAGAAGATTGGAGAGAGCATGTAAGAAGGTTTCTTCGTCCATTTCCTGTTGCTGCAGACTAAGAACTTTATAAATACTCAAGGTTTATTTAGCTCACTTTTCTGGAGGCCTAACATTGGCACTCATCTCTGGTATGGGGCTCAATACTGGAGAGGACTCTGTAGTCTCAAGGGGGTGCAGAGCATCATTCACATGGTGGGGCACAGCAAACTTGCTCTTTCTTTTCTTTTCTTTTTTTCCCCCTCTTCTTTGTTATATGTGGCGGTGTGTGTGTGGTATATGCAGATGGCATATATTCTAATGTGGCCAGTGTGCTAGGCTGTAGTGGTGACTGGAGGAGAATGTTCAGTGTTCCCCTCTATCACTTGCCCATCTATTTTTCCTTGCAATGAAGTCTTGATGATTCTGGAGCTTGCTATTTGTGAGCTTCAGCCTTTCTTCCCACCTGATTCTCTAGTCTCTGCTCCCTTGGGGTTACAGACAAGTGTGGCCACATCTGGCTGTTTACATGGGGTCCGGAGGTCTGAACTTGGTTGGTCAGATTCTCATGCTTGCGCAGGAAGCAAATATACCCTCTACACCATCTCTCCAGCCTCTTCCTTTTCTTAGAAAGTCATCACTGCATCCATGGCACCCCATTCTCACATCCTTACCTGAACTGAATTACTTCCCAAGGACTTCCATCCCTCATTGCTGTTAAACAATTAAATCTCAATATGAGTTTAGGGAGACAAACACTGAAAACCTGGCAGGAGATTTTTAAGGAGTTTCAAGACATTGTCCCTGGTGTTATCCCATATGTCATTATGTATGTAATGAATAAAATATATGTCATTACTAAATGTTACATAAAATTTATGTTAGCCACATATTTTAACAGTGTCTTGGACTAAGTTGTGTCCCTTGCTGTCCTATGCTCCAGCAAAGATCATGTGAAATGCAGCCAGAGAGACTGGGTTCTACTCTGTCCTTGGTCACTTATTAGCCCCAACCTGAGAGTCCTGAATGGTATCACTAATCTCAAGTCTTTTGCTCAGTGATAAATGTGAGCTCTTATCACTGCCATAACTAAACCGTGTCTGATACTGACCACATGTAACATGGTACCCTTTGTCTCTTCTCCATGTCTACTTCTTGCTGGAAAGGAAAAGAAAGCTGTGACAGGGAGAACATTCTTGACCTATGCAACCTGCTGAGATAGCATCATTAAGTTCAAATGGTCTAACTGCTGGGCCCTAAATTCAATCTAGAATCTAAGGACTGTCTGCCCCTGCTGCTTATGCCAGGTGATCTCTATAGCTACAGTTTTAAATGTCATTTAGTTATGAAACAGAAGACAGAAAAGCATGGGTGTGGGGAGGATGCTGGAGGATGAACTCAAACTTTCCAAGGTTGGATTAGCAACAAGACAGCAACCACAAAAATAAGTGGGATGCCATGACACCTGAGCAGACAGCTCTACAAGTTTCTTTTCTATTTCCAAATGCCATTCAGGAACAATCTTAGAAGCTGTGTTTTTATCTGGGAATGAGAAAAAGTCCAATTTCCATAGGAATTTTGGAATGCATATATTTCCTATTAGGAGCTAGGTTCTTGGGCAACATTTGTTAACCAGTAACTGGGAACATGCAGAAATAGCCTGGCTTTTCAAGGCAGTTGTCTGACAACCAAATGGATAAGCCACTCTAATCTGACCCCCAAAGGTTGGCCAGCTGGTCTGAAAGGGGGCATTGTGTAATTACAGGGGAAGTGGAATGTTCTTGCTTAACATTATACTATTGAAATGATAGGAGGGTCCCAAAAAGTTTTGCCTTGGGTAACTTAATTAAAAATAAATCTAGGCTACTATGATGCCACTAAAATATATAAGTATTTATTAGGTGAAGTTTGTCTTTCTTATTTTTATACCCTCCATGGTGGATTTAATATTTAGGTACTTTATAACTTGTTGTCATCCATTTAAAAAATAAAAGAGGGCTGTAGAGATGGCTTAATAGCTAAAGTGATTGCCTGTGAAGCTAAAAGATTCAGTTTTGATTCCCTAGTACCCATGTAAGCCAGATGCATAAGGTGGTGCATGCGTCTGGAGTCCATTTGCAGAGGCCCAGGTATGTCCATTCTCCCTCCTTCCTGCTTTGTCTCTCTCTCCCCCTTTGCCTCTTTCTCTCTCTCAAATAAATAAAGTTAAAGAAAATAGAAGAAATTTTCTGGTTCTCATAAAAGGGAATGTAGAGTGATAAGGTGGTGATCAGGGAGGGCTTCGCCATGGCTGGGGCCTGTTCTGTAACCCTCTCGACCTTGCCCTCACTGTCAGCTTCTCCTGCAGGCTAGGAGAAAGGCAGCTTTCCTTTCATCTGTCCAAGCACAAAGGAGGAGAGGCCAGACACCTGTCCAGAATCCACCAAAGAACTTTCCTCTTCACCTATCATTAGTTTAAACTGTTACATGTCTGGTCTTGAGCCAATCCTTGTGGGCTGAGGAATGCCCTTCATAGATTGGCTCAGGGCCATGTATGAGCCATTCATTTCAATGAGGAAAATGGAATTTCTCTTAGAATCTGCAAGCCTGTATTTGGGCTGAAGTTGGAATTAGGGATAGGGTCAATTTCCTCTGATGCTCTTGCCTGTGCCTATTGTTACCAACAGAGGAAGCTCCTGGTCACATGCATGCCTACCAGTTGTTTAACTCCCATTCAATCTTTGCAGTGCCTTCGGCAGCAGAACTGAGGTCTCCAGTGGCTCAGGGACCAGCCCCTAGTCTCCCAACAAGTGGTGGAGTTGAGATTTCCAGGTTTTCAGATTCCAAAATCCACCTTTCTTCTAATAACCTGCTTGGACGAACAAATAAGTCTTTCATGGAGGCAGGTTTGCCTGACCCCCAAAAGTTAGAAAATATAGGATAGCATCCATAGATGATATGGGAGACAGTTTCTGTTTGAAGATGGGTCACTCCCATAAGAACTGGGTGACACTAGGAAAGTGTTTCACCTCTCAGCCTCTGCTTCCTCATCTGTAAAATGGAAGCTATATTAGGTTCTACTTCATTGGGCTGTTGTAAGAACTGTGTGAGGCCATGCATTTAATGAACTTGGAACAATGCTCCAACCCTGAAGGAGGTCACACTTACCAAAGACAAGCCTGTTTTGAATAATGGACCTCAAAATCAGTCTTCACTGTACTACATCATTGGAAGAGGACAGAAGAGTGTGTAGATGTGAAGATCTCAGGATGAGGAAATGGCTCAGTGGTTAAAAGGCTCTACAGTCCTGCTGACTGGAGTTCAGATACCAGCCAGAGAACAAGTGGTACATGTGTCTGCAATTCCAACATGCCTTAAACAGTTGGAGGCAGAGTCAGGAAAATACTGAAGTTCAAGGTCATTCTAGCCTGGCCTGCTGGAAGCAAATATAAGAGAGATCCTGTCTCAAACAAGATGGAGAAGACTGATATCCTGAGATTATTCCTGACCTCCACACATGTACTGTGGCATGCATGTACTCATACATCTTACACACATATACCAAGTTAAGAAACCTCCTGATGTCTTCAACATCATGGGAATTTTAATTTTATTTATTTATTTTTTTGTGCTTTTTCGAGGTAGGGTCTCACTGTAGCCCAGGCTGACCTGGAATTCACTATGGTGTCTCAGGGTGGCCTTGAACTCATGGCAATCCTCCTACCTCTGCCTCCCAAGTGCTGGGATTAAAGGCGTGCGCCACCATGCCTGGCATCATGGGAATTTTAGATGTGCAGAACATTTTCAATTTTATTCAAACCTCCTTACAGGTGAGTCAGGGAACCATGAGTCTGAAAGGCTTGTCAAGTCACTTGAACTCCCTAATTCTATCCAAAACAAATTAGGAATTCTCAGTTATCCTGATGGGATTCCAGTGCTGCCTACTTCATTCCTTTCATTAAAACAAACAAACAAAAAAATCCACTTTCCTCTCTGTACCCTCATTCCTGATTTTTCTTCTCCCCATCTTTTTGTATGCATTTTCTTTTTAAGATAGAAGTCAAGGTATAATGTTAATGACCAGGTTCCCCTTGAGGAGCCAGTCAGTATTGTTAGATAGGAGAGACATCAGACTGGGCCAGGGGAGGGAAGGATTTCCTCTCAGTTCTAAGCACTATATAGACACTTTGAATTTTCTTCATCAGAGAAAAATAAAACAATAAAACTCCCATAAACAATCTGAAGAGCCTGGGAACATGGACAGAAAGGGACAGATGTTTAGACTCTCTTGTAGTATTGAAATGATCATGCCTGCACACAAAGGCAAGTTGCTAGTGATGTTTCCCATCCTGAAAATAGGGAGACGAGTCTTTCACTCCCTCATTAATGAGGCAATTCATTCTATCAGCATTAATCACTTTCAGTGTGCAGTATTGTACTACTGTTGGGCCATGAACAGCTTATAAAGAAAAGTAAGTTGCAGCCACTAGCAGACATTTATAGAAAGCAGTTATGGATAAGACAGCATCTTCTCGAAGTAATTAAATCCATAACACCATAAATAAGTGGCAGTATGGATATTGAGTGGTGAAGGAGTAACCAGTTGCCTGTTGAACATTGTATATGTCTATGATTTTTTTTATTTGGATAAACTCTTTGCAGATATGACTTGTAATATTCTAGGACATGACACATCTGTTTTTGTAGATTTTTAGATGTATCATAGGCTTATATAACACAGGAAGAAAAATTATTATTATTATAATTTTGATTTTTCGAGGTAGGGTCTCACTCTAGCCCAGGCTGACCTGGAACTCACTAGGTAGTTTCAGGGTGGCCTCAAACTCATGGTGATCTTCCTACCTCTGCTTCTCAAGTGCTGGGATTAAAGGCCTGTACCACCACACCTGGCAGGAAGAAAGATTAATCAAAAGAGGCTGAGAAATATTGTATTGTATAAAGTAAAATATTTATTTTTACCTGTCATCTTTGGAATGATGTATTTTAGACCACAGTTTTGACTTCAGAAAGGAAAAAAAATACGATGGTATGAAACTGATATATAATGAGAATTTGAACAACTGCATTACTGATGTGTAAAGGGAGTGTAGCCAACAGCTTCAGGCTCATTGAGATGAATTTCCAGACCAGCACAATTAGGGACAGAAGGGATTTATTGAAGCTTATAGATCCAAAGGAAGTTCCATAATGGCAGAAGAAGCTGGCCCTGCTTTTACAGGTCCAAAGAGAGAGAGAGAAAACCACAAACCAAAAGCCACACCACACCACACAGCACACTTCAGGTGGAAGTAGGCATTTTGCATATTTTTAGATCGGAATTTCAAACCCACCATCACATCTTAAGATTCACCTAGTGACACCTCCTCCAGCCACGTGGCTGCAGATCCAAACCACAAACTAATAGAACACTGAATACATTGGAGGCCATCTATTCAAACTACCACTGGGAGTCTGGGCCAACTGTATCTGTTGCAAGAGTAATGCAAGTTTTGTTAGCTTATCAAACATTGATAATATAATTTGAGATTTGCAACATTCCACTATTTGTACTATTCATTCAAGAAAGTAAAATGGAAAATTTCCATCTTACACATTTAGTTCTCCTCTTTAATTTGGCAAACACTAACTTTTTCCACTGTATTTCTACCTGAACTGGACTCTTGCCAGCTGTTATGAGTGTGAGTGAGTGTGTGTGTGTGTATTTTAATAGCTAGGCATGCTATTACTGGTGCCACGAGCTCAGTTTATCTGCCTTTGGGGTTCAGATTTGTTTCTCTCTATGGACACACCACAGGAGCCTGCTCTGATCATAGTTCTTTCAAAGTTTTATGAATGGATTACTGTGAGATCACTCAGACTGACATAAATAACAGTTCTCCTGAAGCCTTCTGGTCAGGGAGTGTTCTATAGCTGCAGTTGTGAGATTAAGGAGGCTGCACCAGACCTATGATTGTGTGCCCTCTCTCATGCTGACCTCCTCCACTCGGAATGGTTGCCCATGCTCACTACTTCTTTGCTTCTTTGAAGAGCAGCACAATCAGCCAGACCACTCCATGCCATGCTGGAGGAAGTCATTTCTGCCTCTTTCACCCTCCCTGCATTCTGAATTGTGCTCATCCAACTTGGATTATAAGATGCCAAGAATTTTAAACACTTGGTTAATCTTCACTGACAACTGGATTTAGGTTCTCCTATAAGGTCAACCTCTCAGTGTGACTGTGAGGGTGTTTCCAGAGAGTTTGACTGAATGTGGGCCACATCCTCTCATGGCTTGGGAACCTTGGGCTGAATAAAAAGGACAAAAAAAAAAAAAAAAAAAAAAAAAAAAACAACAACCAGAGGAACAGCATTTATCTCTGTATTTTCCACCATGATGGACTGTACCCTCAAGCTGTGAAACAAAGTAAGCCCTTTCTTCAAGTTGCTCTTGTCAGGTATTTTGTCACAGCCATGATAGAAATAACTAAGATAATTTGCAATATTCTTTGTACATATCCATGGAGAATACCCAGTTATTTTGTAGGCCACTAATGTTACAACAACTCGGGGTTTCTGGACTGGTATACCCGGCTGTGTCTGTAGTTGTCCTTAACTGTTTACTGACTGTCACTGTCTTTGGACTACTAATGGCCATCCCATTGCTTTGAGGAAAGACAAAATGATATATGCAAGTGTCTTGAGGTTTTAGGTATCTTGTGCACTGGGCAAAGGCTTTAAGTGACACCTTGTGATATATAGTGCTTGCAAGTGTTAATTCCGCTAGTGTCAGTAGTTGGACAGAGTGAGCACTCCCTGAATATTTCTCAAGAGAATGACAAGTGGACTGGAGCTGGCAACAGGGTGCTGCCCGCTGAGTCAGCTGTCCTGAGTCAGCACTTGAGGTACATTCAGCATGGGTCTCTAGAGAGGGAGGATGATGGCTGGGCTGCGGTTCCCACCTCTCTGGCTGAAAGGCTGCCAGGCATGCTTCCTAAGCATGATGAAGAGCTCGCAGGAATGGAAGAGCGTAATTTCTGAGCATTTTTACTTCCGTACCTACTGCTTCTCATGCCTCCTCCAACCCTGACCAGTTTGGTTTAGAAGTGGCACTGATATCATTTTGAGTCACTCCAGGGCTGTGTTGGTAGCACTGCATGTTTCACTGTAAGTCTTGGAACATAAGGACATTGCAGATCTATGTTCTCCTCCTACCCTCCCATCCAACCAATGCACTGTGTCTGTTTAGTGCAAATGTACTGAGAACGTTAGAGACTTGTAAAACTACCACCATACCATTCCTGCTCTTGGGCTCAGATAAATGAAGAGAATTTGGGGATCTCTAGGTTAAGGATTCATAACTTTCCCAAGGTTTTATTTCCAGGAGACACAGATTAAAGTAGCGTGTAGTATTTTTTTTTTCCTCTTGTAACTATGCCATTCCCACTCAGTGCAAAGGTTCATCAGTTTCTGTAAATCCCCAGAATGGCATTCATTATCCCATGCATCAAACTGCTGCATTTCAGTGCTATTTGAGGGATTTAGGAAAACTTTTATTTTACCCTTTTTTATTTTCCCTCTTCCTTCCTCCTCCTCTCCCTGCTTCTCCTCTTCCTTCTTGTTCAGCCTCCGCTCTGGCTTGATTGGTGCCTGGAAACAGTTGTACAGCACAAGAGTGTGATGAGCAGAATTTCCCGTGATGCTTTGGAGTTCCCATCTTGCTTTGCTCCTGGAGGTTGGAGTTAATGAAGAGGAGTTTTTATGTGCATGTCAGGCATGTTGCAATAACTAGCCACAATGGAATAATCATGGCAATTTCCACCATTTGGTTTCTTTGTCTTTGTGATGTTGCTGCATGCTTCATTTTATGAGTGTTTTTTTCTTATGTGTGGTTGGACCCACTGATTGCCATAACAGGCTGGGGCACTTTTATTTATTTAAAAGGAGACGGAGAACAGAGAGAAACAGAAAATTGACAGGATGACATATCGTAGCACATATTTTCTTCCCTCTACTTCTGCTGACAGATATCCTGGTGATTAATAATTCTGATGAGTCTGTGTTCCAAAGAAACAAAGATTACAATAAGACACAAGAAAAACTATTGTGAAAACAGTTTCTCTCAGTGATGTTACTTATTATCATGGGCAATGACCAAAAGACCAAGGGTGGTAAGTGTTTCTGCTGAAAGAAGATACATGAAGACTGCCAACAACCGTTTGGGTTTGCTTTTCTGGGCTAAGCCATTTGAGTCTGATCATAACATGTATTCCAATGTTCCTTTATACTGAGAGAGAGCAGGACAGATTCTGAGGACTGTTGGAATTCTAAGTGTCTGTGGCATCCTTCCTTTAATCCACCAGGAGGAATGAGACTCAGGACCCAAAAGCCTAAGGACGATGTTGTGTGCCTTACCTAACTCAATACCAAGAAGGAAGTCTTTACCCTTGGTGACATTACATAGGGGGCTCTATGAACAGACGTTCTGGTGACAGAGCTTCTGAGGGCTCTGCACAATGCAAACACGGGGGTTACAACTTGTCCATGGAGCTGTGGCGATGCTAAGTTATTAAGGAGGAAGCACCACTGTATAGATACGAAACATCTGCAATGAAGGCACTTCTAATCCTAGCCGCTGGTGTTGTGTGTATGCCCTGGCCACACCTCCCTCACCGTCCTCTCTTCTGTCTACGGCCTGAAAGGATGTCAAAGCATCTTGCCAGTTCTGAAACTGTTCCGAGAGAGCATCAGGTCCCATATATTAAACTGTTGCGCCATTTTTCACTTTGTTGTTTCTGCTCTTTCCCTTTCAGGATTTTCTCTCTTGTCCTTTGATTTGACATTAAGTCCCGTGGAAACGCTGACACGTCTTCACCTTAAAACAAAACAAAAAGACACCCAAAACAAACAGAACAACAACTCAACTCGCTAAGTCTAGAAAGAAGGTGAATTATGTCCCTGCTGTTACTCCACTCCAAAGTTTTGGTTCCCTGGCGTAAGGGAAGGAGGCTGTGTGTGAATGCGTGCAGAGGGAGACACAAGCTCGGCCTTGGAATTGGCCAGCCTGGTGACCAGGGAGCCCGCCCCCATCCCTCCCCGCCCCCTCGGGCGCTCGCACTCAGGAAGCAGCTGGCTGCGGGCCGGCCCTCGCGGCTGCACACACATCCACACGGCTCGCGGGGCAGCCTCCCTCCTCCCTCGCTCCGTCCCTCTCCCCCTTCCCCTCTCGCTGCAGCCGCGTCCCCACTGCGCCACCCGGGCGGCCCAGAGCGCGGCGCGCACGGGCACCCACCGGCGCCGGGGGCCCGCGCTCCTCGGGTACGCGACAGGCCCCAAGTCCAGGCTCGTCCGGACGCTTTCCAGACGGGGACCCGCCGGCTCCATCAGCTTGCATCCCGAGCCCGAGCCCCCCTCCACGCCCCCCCCCCCCACGCATCTCGGTGACTCGGGGCGAGGATGAGCCGGACGGGAGAGACACAAAGTCGCAAGTCAACTTTGTCAAAACATTCTTGACGTGTGGACCGCGTGTAGTGGGGACCAGGAGCTGATGCCGAGGGTCCGGCCGCTCCCCACCGGCCTCCTCCTTCTCCTCCTCCTCCTCGCCCGGCCGCCGCTGCCCTCGCCGGCGCGCGCGCGCTCCGGGCGCTCGGGCCGGGTTTCCGCGCTCCGGCCGCCGCCGGCGCGGATGCGAATTCGCGTTTCCGACGGAGGCAGAGTCCGCGCGGCGCGCTGAAGGCGGCCGCGAGCCCCGAGACAATCCTCGCCCGCGCGCTGCGGTGCGCCGCGCTGCGGGACGGTCCGCTGTCACTGGCCCCGGCCGGCCTGGGGAGGGAGGCCCGGGGTGCCCGAGACACCCAGCTTTGTTGTGGAAATCCGGTTACCTGGTAAGTGGATGCCATAGGAACTTTGTGCGCGGCGGGCGAGAGAGGGACGGGAGGAAGGAGGCGCTCGGGGAGTGCGGGGGCGGCGGAGCGAGCTCACAGACAGCAAACTCGGGAGTCGCAAGAGTTTGGACTCGCCGGGTCGGTGGCGTCCGCGCGGGAGTGGGGGGACCCGCGCACCCCGCCCCCTCGCCCCCTAGACGCGAAGGTTCTCTAGAGACCCCAGTATACCTTGCTGAGAGAGCCGCACGCAGCGAGCCATCAGCTGGTTGTCAGTTGTAAGTGTGTAAAAGACTGGAAACAGCAAGGTGTTAAAAGTTTATCGCTTCTGAAGCTACAGGTTCGGAGCGTTGGGAGTTGGGGAGCGAGGAGGGCGTTTAGGGAGAGGTGCTGGCGCGGGGAGGGGGACACTGCGCCCACCCCGGGGCTCTCAGCGAAGGGAAACTCGCGAGGAGAAGTGGGACTCGATGGAGGTGACCACACACCGGACGCCTTTGGCGCACACTCGGGACTCTGGTTGCCTTTTTAGCTTGCACGTGCTTGTGGAATTGCACGAAGGTCGTTTCCCACTGTCCAGTCTCATCCAGGCGGGTGTCCCCATTGTTCTGGGAGGGCCTCGGGTTTGGAGCGCGGGGGGGGTGGGGCGGGTGCGCTGGGGACGGGTTGGGACACAGATCCCACGACCCGCAGCAACCAGGTCTGTGAGTATAACCGCCCACGCCGCGGATGCGCGCACACGCAGTCGGACATCAACACTCCCCGCCGCCCGCAGACTTCGTCACCTCGCGTTTACATTTTTTTAATGGGATCCGACAAAATGTCAGCACTGTTTGGAAAATGTCTCAGTCTCGGGGGCCACTTTGTCCTGCTCAAGGCTCCTGTCCCTATAAATGACCCTGTGTATATTTTTGAAGTCGGCGGCTCCGGGGCGCCCCCCCCACCGTCCCCCGCTTTCTGGAAAGCGTGAGTGAGCTCTCTCCTAGACACACACCTTGCCCCAGCGAGCGAGAGACTCCTCCAAGTTACTCACTGCAGCTGACAAGTCACCTCGGAGACGACGAAGTCACCCAAGTGTCTGGAAATCTTGGCCCTGGCGGATTTGTCATCCTATGGATGATTCAATTAGGCACTTTTGGGGAAAGGTTTCAGGCTCCGTAGGTCGCGACCTCGGACTTGGGTAGGAGTGTTTTGGGAGGCGACGGGCGGAGGAGTGTGAGTTGGGTGGGGGAGGGACTCGAGCGAGCGCGGCGACAGAGTTGCGACTCCCTGGGGCTCCCGCGGGCCGGACAGGGCGTGCGGGTCTCCGCCGCCCCGGCTCCGTAGCTGGCGGCCCACAGCGGCGCCTTTCCAGCCCCCGACGTGCTCGGGCCGGGCTTGCACAACAGGAAGCCGGCACGAGTTTGTTTGGTTTTGCTCCGTCCGCTTGCTGGTTGGCTGGCTGACCCGCCAGGGTGAGGGGCGGAGGCGGACCGCGAGCGACCAGGTCGCCGCCGTGCGCTCGGTGACGGAGCCTGTCTCCTCCGCCTGGGACCGGCCCCTCGATCGGCTCCGGGGAGCCAGGACCCCTGCGGACCAAACGAAGTGTGTGTGGGGGGGGCGAGGATCCCCGCGGGGTTGTGTGCCCGCGGCCTGGAGCCACGCCTCTCTCCCCAGCCTCGCGTCCAGCCAGCACCCTCTTTGGATCCTCTGCTTTGTACACCTCTTCTCTGGGCACAAGCTTGGTACCTTCCGGACTAGAGGGTAGGGGAGCAGGGGTTCCCCATTCCCGCAATTAGGACCCTCTGACTGCGGGGACCAGCTCGTTCTTAACCCCTGCAGTGCCTCCATCTTAGAACTTGAGCATCCGCACAGAGTTTGGGGCTCCAGGCCCCCCCCCCCCCGACTTGGTGAGGAGCGGCGAGTTGTGCAGCTCCCTCCAGTGGACCAGTTCCCCTTAGGTTATGGGACTGGAATCCCCATTACAAACTTTTGCAGCTACAGGGGACTTGGCAGATCACTTACAGATGGGGAAACATACACAGAGACTTCAGTCCTACCCCCAACCCCCAAGACCTGACAGCCAACCATCACACCCAGGACAGTCAGGGTGTCCAGTTCTTAGGTTCGAAGGTGAACCCAAGACAAAGGCAGTCTATCCTGTCTTCTCTGAAGCTTTCATGAGTCACGATTTCTGGCTTGGGAGGTGGCCAGTCTCTGTTTCCCCTATGTGTCTTCCCCACCGAACTGGACTTCACTTTTTAGAGTAAATTGGAAAACTTTTCTTTTGTCAAAAAACTGGATGTGTGTTAGTTTACTCCCTTTGGTTCAAGTTTGCTGACAGCGAGGCTGAGAAGCAGGTGCACCCTGCAAGCTCCCCAAAACAGACAGACAGACAGACAAAAACCACGAAACAATGGGGTTGTGCTCAGAAACTTTGAAGCAATCTGCAGACGACGGACATGAGTGAGATGATAGGCTACGTGTTTTTTTTTTTTCCCTTAAGAACTGTTGAAGTTTAAGTATTATACTTAAATGCACTACAGTTTTCATTTGGAGTAACTCCAACTTCTTTGAAAGGAAGTGGGCCTTATTTTCAAAACACCGGTTTTTATTGGCAGTTCGCTAATTTCCTTTCTTTCTTTCTTTCTTTTTTTTTTCTTGCCGGAAGAATTCAGCCTTTCTTAAGTGTGAGTAGTTAATTCTGTCTGCTGCTGGGATAACGCCCTTTCTTCTTGATTTACCTGAGCCTGTTCTGGGCGAGCATCCTTTCTCCAATTCATTGATTCCACCAAAGTTCCTTTGTAGTTAGGTTATTCGTGGTTGAATACTTGGGGTTGCTTGGTTTGCTTGGGAAGAAGTGATCCTTATTCCAAATAGGAGATAACGTTCTTTTGATAGATTCCGACGTCTTGAAATTTTTACTGGGTCAGACATAATAAGGAGGGTTAAGTAAAATGAAATTAATGTTTTCCATCAGCTCTGCTCACATTTATGTGGCAAAAGTAGTCTTCACATAGTTTCAGAAGAGAGCTTATTGTTCCCTCACCCCCCCCACCCCAAATTCTTTCCTGCTAGTAAATTGTCAGGACATTCTTTCTGCATTGTCCCTCTCCTATCATAGTTATTGATCTTTGGAAGTGGAATGTTAGTTTGCAATTCTCCCAAGAGGTTTTGAAGGAGATAATTCAGGAAGTGGCATCTGTGTGCACTGTCATCTCTGGAGAAGTCGTTTCCTGTGTTTTTGTAATTATTTTCTGTAGAGAATGTTATATTATGTAAAAAAAAAAAAGGAAATACAAGCTTGACTTTTTAAATATTTTGGGGGGTGGGGTTGAGGTAGGGTCTTCACTCTGGCCCACGCTGACCTGGAATTCACTATGTAGTCTCAGGGTAGCTTTGAACTCATGGTGATCCTCCTACCTCTGCCTCTGGAGTCCTGGGATTAAAGGCATGCACCACCACGCCTACTCTGGCTCAGGCTTGACTTTTTAAAGTTTGGTTGGTTTATAGACTCAATCAGGGTTGGAAGAAAAGGCACACAAAGAAGTCTTTGCAATGAAAAATAACAAGATGGTGCCTTTCTTCTAAGGAGGAGACAAAACAATGCCATTATGATATTAACATGGTTGAATTAAAAGATGCCCAAGTTCCAAGTCTTCCTAGTTTACCATTTACTTAGAGTTGGTACAGAGGCCAATGTTTATTGAGAGAGAATTTCTTTATAGAAGAGCACATCTGTCAATTTCACAAACTGAACACACCTGTGGAACTAGCATCTGGATTAGGAAACAGCATTAGCATCCGCATCAGAACACATCTTATGGGCCATTCCCATAAGCATAATAGTTTTTTAGTAAGTCAAATAATTTGGATTACCCTTAAAATGTGATGAGAACAGTTTGGCTTAGAGAAATTAGTTGGCCAGGCATTACTTAATATTATCAACCTAAAGAAAAATACCAATGAAATAGAAGCCATGTTTGCCCCTGGTGACATGTCTGGTGGAACGCTAGCACAGGCGAGGCACTCCTGTGATGACAGCCAGAAGACACTGGCAGTGCCTGTGTGAGGGCCCACCCCAGCAGCAAAAGCAGATTGGTCTCAGTACTGAGCTGACTCTCTGTTTTACAACTTTTAGCTACGATTTTTTATTGATCATCAGCCTGTCAAGATTAAGACAAGAGTATTGTGAATTAAGACAAGAATATTGTACCTATCCAGAAGATGGAATACAACTTCTATGTTTCCTTTTTTTCTTACTAGAATATTCATGAGGAATAGGGCTGGGGAGCATTCAGCTTTAACTAAACTGGTTGCAGAGGTCACAAATCATGACATATATTACTTATACTATATTTATACAGACAATAAGTGACAAATGTGGGGTGCAATATATTTTACTTCTGCTATGTTTTCTGTACAAAATGAATAAAATAAATATAATAAATGTATACAAGTATGTGAATATGGTGTTGAAATATATGTATGAGAGGCAGAGATAGATGGATCTCTGGGGCTCCCTAGCCAGCCAGTTTAGTCTACCTGGAAAGTTCCAGGCCAATTAGAGATCCTCTCAAAAAGTGGACTTTTCCTGAGGAGCAACACCCAGGGTTGTCCACTGCCATCCATATGCACAAACACACATGTTTATGCACATACACTCACACACATACACATACATTCTTAGGAAAATAAGCATAAATTAAATGTGAGAAGTATAAAATACAGAAGAACAATATAAAACAATCTGTGTAAGTACAAGAGCTAGGAAGAGTTCAAAGATCAATTAGATGTGACCCCAAAGCTTAATGAAACGAGAATTTAGACAGGCAGATGAAATAGGCAAATAGCTATAATGCCATGTTAGAATGGTGGGGGTTTTATTTTTTATTTTATTTTTTTTAAATTTTATTTATTTATTTATTTGAGAGCGACAGACACAGAGAGAAAGACAGAGGGATAGAGAGAGAATGGGCACGCCAGGGCTTCCAGCCTCTGCAAAGGAACTCCAGACGCGTGCGCCCCCTTGTGCATCTGGCTAACGTGGGACCTGGGGAACCGATCCTTGAACCGGGGCCCTTAGGCTTCACAGGCAAGCGCTTAACCGCTAAGCCATCTCTCCAGCCCTGGTGGGGGTTTTAAGAGACAAGTGTGAAGACTGATATATGGAGCACTTATTGGATCCTTTCATGTACCAGGAGCTGTGCTAGGCCTGAGCCATGCATTTGGGCTCATTCGCTGTTGCATCATATCACGAACTGTGCGTTACAGTATAGTTATCCATTTTATAGAACAGGGACATGGAGACTAGGAAAAATCAAGGAGGGCATAAAGTGAATATGAGATAAGAGGAAAAAAAGGTGGAAAGAGAGGCCACATTATGGAGGTAGATTAAGACAGTGTATGGGATGGCTAAAACACAACAGCCTGATCATGTTCAGTTTGGGAAACAAAATAAAGGGGTTTGTCTGTAAAGCTTAGCTCTCTAAGACTCCACAAGTATCTGAGGACAGACTTGAGCTTGAGAAAGTGGCCTGGCCCTTCTTGTCTGATGTGATCTCTAAGCCAGGAACATGAAAGGCTATATGTTCCTTCAGGGGCAGCAAGCCCTACTGAAATGCAGATGAGCAGATAGGCTTATGGCACAAGATCCGACCCTGTTCTGGGCTCCCAGATAAAGTGATCCGACTTTCGGAACTTCAGTGGTATCTGCAGTTCTGAGTCAGAACTAGCTATGAAGTTTCATTTCTGGGCCTGCTCAGTACTGTACACAGAAAACCAGCAGAGGCCAGTGCTAAGTATGACTTTTTGTTATTTTTGTGTGTGAAGAAGTAGATTAATGTTTTCCCAACCTTTTCAGCATGACCAATAAGTTCCACTTCTGTCTGTAACTTGGCTGAGTCATTCATGAAGGTTGAAAAAAATTTTCAATAAATATGTTGTCATGTTGATTAAGGGTCTAGTCATTGTTGTGGATGTTCATACTTTCACCCTGACGTCAGTAACATAATTTAACTTGTATAAAACTTCTGTCTACCAAGGACTAAAAATAGTCATGTTGGTCATTTTTAAGTATAACTATACTGAAGGAAAGAAATCACTCAGTTACACGTGTGATAGACATTCTTTTGCATGTTTAGCCATTTGGTTTGAATGATAAAGTCTATCTCTAGAATCTTTCATGGGTAGGTGTTTCTTAACCTTTCTTACCTGTGATTTTAGCTTTGCTTTTTTATTCATGTGAACTGAGCAGTAAATATAGATGAAATGACAAAGTATAGTCTTTGCATTTTGGCACAGTTCACTACGTATGTATGAGGATGGGACTTTCTTTCTTTTCTTTTTCAAAGAAAAATTCTCCTGCTAATTACTTGGCTTTTACATTTTTTGAAGAAGTCTTTGTGTCCCAAACGATGGCCATGTGGCACTTACTTTTTTTTGTGATGAAGGTAATTAATACAGGGGTGACATCATAGGGGATGTGCTCATTTTTTCCATTTCAGAGTTTTCACCTCTGATAGTTAACTCATACTAAGAATACATTTTGAAAGGCTTGGTTCTCAATGACTGAGACGTGTAACGTTTGACTGCTTGTGCACTTTGGTTTGTTCAGAGCTGGGCTTTATTTCAGGGATGGGCACTGGCCCCTGCAATGAAGAAGACAAGCAGATTGTCAGTTATTTTGATATTGAGCCTGTTAGTCAGTTTGATCTGTTGTCATTTATTTATCAAATTTACAGTGACAGGTAGCAGTGGTAAAAATGGAGCCTTGCATTATTTTTAAGTTTTATTTATTTATTTACACATGCATATGGGTGTGCCATGGTCTCTTGCCACCACCAATGAATTCATGTGCCACATTGCATTGGGCTTTACATGGGTGCTGGGGAATCATAGGCAGGCTTTGCATGCTAGTGCCTATAACTACTGAGCATCTCCCCAGCCCAGCTTTGCATTATTTATCCTTCATAAATAAAGCTAAAATAAAAGGGTAAAAATTTCAGAAACTTTCTTCATTACAACTATACTTAGGCATTTATTTTACTTTGATTCTTTAAATCTGGCACTGACCATAGCTGTCATTTGGGTAGGCAAAGAGTCCAAATGCTTTGATAACACTAGCATTTATTCTTTTCATCTGTGACCTACCATAAAATATCATTTTTATCTTATCCAAACATACTGTCTGCATACAGACATGTACACCCACAGAGAAATGAAGTAAAACAAATCTTGACCATTAAAACATTTGATGTACTCTGATAGCTTCCATTTTATTCTAGTCTGTTCTGTTTCATAAAAAAATGTTTTCCTTGTTGAGCAATTGATATCATGGGCCATCAGTGAATGGTAGCCTACTTTGGGAAACACTGCTTTATAAAGAGTATTTCAGCCGGGCGTGGTGGCACACGCCTTTAATCCCAGCACTTGAGGGGCAGAAGTGGGAGGATCAACTACAGTTCGAGGCCACCCTGAGATTACATAGTGAATTCCAGGTCAGCATGGGCTAGAGTAAGACCCTACCTTGAAAAAGCACACACACACACACACACGCACGCACACATACACAAAGAGTACTCCATTAACCATAGGTCTCAGAACTGAGAGCATGTTTATGGCAGGGCTGGGCCGAACCATGGCTTTTTTTCTGAACTTAACAGTTTGTCTCAAAAAGCAATCTGAGTTTTACATCATTCTCCTTTTGTATGATTTTTTTTTTCCCCCTGACTTATCCATTTCGGTAGGACCACAGCTTTCTGGACCTTTTTGTGCTCATCGATGAGTTAATGACTGAAGCAAAGTAAATGAAACACTTGTAAGTAATTACTGCTAAAACAAGTGACATTTAGTGATCTAGGAGGCTCTGAGGGTTATATAGACTCATTGAAGTGTGGAAAGTGCATTCTAAGGGCTGTTATTGAACTCTGAATACTGCCTTCCAGTAGTGCCTTCCTGAAGGTTCTGAGTTTTTTCAGCAGTCTGTAACCAGTGTCAGTGTGTGGAAGGTCCATAATGCTGCTCCTCACTCTTAAGTTAGCACTGACTAAAATGAATTCCTGAATGGGACTTGGCTGTCCCCCTCTTCCCTTCTTCCTCTCATCTTCATTTTTTCTGTACTGGCTATGTTTACTGCCCATACTGTGAATTTCATAGCTACCCATGTAAATGTAAAAATGGTCCTGCTAGTTATTTTACTCCATATACTTAGGAGAACTTATTTGCATTTTAGAGAAAATTTTGTGTGTGTTAAATTATAAAAGCTAAAATTGTTTGAACTCCAGCTAGAGTTTGAATCCACAGACAAGGTTTCTATTAGGTGGGGTACAAACATGTTACAGTATCTTTTCTATGTGGTCTTTGGAAGACTGGTCTGGAATCTCTTTTGGAAACACTAATTTATCTTCATGTTACTTAGTGGAAGTCAGAATGAAATCCTTTTAACTTCATTTATTGGTGGTGATATTGCTCAAGTGGCATCTGTACATGTTCATGTTCAGAATACATCTAGGAATAGTGTTGCAGTTACCAGCAGTAGACCTTGGGGGTATTTGAGTTAAAAGGTCTATGCAGGCGTGTTAGTAGTTGACCTTCAAGTTTTTGCTCTACTTCTCTGTAAATGAAGAATCAGCTCTCTTCTGGCGTAACTTCTATAGATTTGTCAGTTTCACTGCATAAAGTCGCAAACTCACAGACATAAGCCACTATGCCTTGTGATGGGTTAATTTATCATCATATAAGACCATCCTGTTTTAGAGAAACGATGTTGTGCATACCCAATACATTATCTCCATAATATCCTCAGGCTTCATGGTGCATGTTTGCACTTTCCTCTTGTTAAAATTGCAGACAGGAATAATTTTGATTTATTGGTGACATCTCATATAGCAGTGTTTATACTGTTGCCAATAAAATGACTTACGTGATTGGGTTTTGTTTATATAGTCTTTCCTGAGGAGTCAGTCACCTGTGTTAGTTAGGACAAGGTACATTCTGCTTATTAAAAGGAACTCTTGGGATCTAAGAACACTCAGCTCTATCTGCCCTTGATTAAATTACAAAATGTGTTTCACACTGCAGTCGTGCACGAGAATACCTTATATTATCTGTCAATAGGCTTTTCATTTCTATATTATTCTGGCTGCAAAAGCTGTAACAGGAGAAGCCCATGAGAATAACATAGGTCTATTAACAGTTAAGGCAGTGAAGTTGAAAAGACAATGTTAATGAAATTATATAATCATTATGCAAAGGGGGAAAATGAAAAGAATCAATAAAGTATTTTAGATAGCTTTATACACACACACACACACACACACACACACAGAGAGAGAGAGAGAGAGAGAGAGAGAGAGAGGGAAAGAGAGAGGGAGAGAGATAGAAGGATAGATAGATAGAGAGATATAATCAGGAGCAGTTTGTTCCCTGACCAGTATTTTATGCCTCATTATCAGGTATTCTGTGTAGAGTAAGAAATGCTTGTGGCATAAGGAATGGAAAATGCAACAAAGACTAAATGTAGCCTAAGAAGATGAAATGATGTATGAAAATTAATAATTAACTGGCTCATCAGATGAATTATGGCTCTAGATGAGTCTATTAATGATATTTACTAAGAAGGCACCTTTGGCTGTAAATAGGCATTATGGAACTTGTGTTTTTGGAATTTTCTTGGATGGTTGAGTTAACATTGCTTTTGTTTAATCTCTTAATCCAGGAAGAGTAGTGCCTGGAGCCTTGGGTAGGAGTCATGATTTAATATTTTGATAAAAATTTACACTTATCTAGAAAATTAGTAGTGTTCTTAAATAGTTCAGTGCCTTAGTTTTATTAGGGGTTAAGGCATTTCCTCTCTGACCTGATTTACAGGAGTGTGTTTTAAAGAGTACGACAGTGGTCAAAAGGAAAGATTTGCAATTGTTGCAGCCAGGTTTGCATTGAAATCACCCAACCAAGAGCAGCTTGTGGGGAAAAAAGAGATTTTGTCTTATAGGCTTGAGGAGGAAGCTCCAAAATGGCAGGGGAAAACAATGGCTTGAGCAGAGGGTGGATATCACCCCTGGCCAACACAAGGTAGACAATAGCAACAGGAGAGTGTGCCAAACACTGGCAAGGGGAAGCTGGCTATAACACCTATAAGCCCACCCCCAATACACCTCCTCAGAACACATAGTTTTTGGGGGACACCTGAATCCAACCACCACATTCTGTCCCTGGCCCCCATAAACTTATAACCATACATGATGTAAAATACAATGCATTCAGTCCAACCTTAAAAGTCCCCATAGTTTTTATCAATAATAATTATATTCAAACATCCCCATAATCCAAGGTCTTTTAACTGAGCCATAATATCAAAAATAACCTAAAAAAACCATAATGGCACAGAATAATCATTCACAATGCAAAAGATGGCATTGGGCATAGTCAAGAAATATTCAACCAATACAAGATTTAAAGCAACCAGGGCAAATATCAACCTCTGTAGTGTCAAATCTCCAAGTCTGATAACTCTAACCAGCAACAAATCTCTGGAGTTCCAATTCTGCTCCTCCGGCTAGGCTACTCACAGTCCTGGGAAACTTCATCGGAGTGGACAGCTTTCCTTAGCAGCCATCTTGTGGTCCCAGCATATCCACTGGGTCTCCAATGCAACCCGTAGTTCATCCTCACGGCTCCATCGGGTCTCCATGCAGGCAATCCTGCTTCACACTGCCCATGGTTGTTTCCAAAACATAAGACCATGTTGCAAATTTAATGACCTTCTCTTTTCTGCATTTCTTATACTCCTAAACACCAGGTAGGGTGCCAATTTTTTAATCCAGGGGGGAATAAAGACAACTTCGAACAATAGGCTCCTGAGCACTCAGGCCCCTTCAAAAGAGTCTAACTTCTTCCTGTTGCCTCAGTGCAGGTCAGCTGGCCCAATTGCAAAGGTTGAAATCTCTCACTTGGAGCTGAACAGGCAGAAATTTTAGCCCAAAGATTTCATTTCTGTGCCATATCCCTCTGCATACACCAGTCCATTTCTGCGTACTGCAACCCTGTACAACTTCTCAGGACACAGGCACAACAGCAAGCCTCTTACACAAACTGCTGCCAGTCCAGTCCAGACAAAGCTCCTTTTCACCCTCATAAGCCAAAACTCACAGTCCATAGTTCTTACTGCAATCAGGTATTTCAATTCTGACCAGAAAAATCTATCAAGCTGTACTTACAGCACTGCAAGGTGTCTCAGGCCAAGGATTCACATTCATCCACATTGCTCTTGAAAATCAGCTCCAAATGTCAAAGCCACACAATCAGGTGTCTAGCAGCAACGCCGCTGTCCATACCAACAATACTATTGCAATCAGGTTCCCATTGCTGGTAGAAATCATCCAAACAAGAGCAGTTTGTGAGGAAATAAGAGGTTTATTTGGCTTATAGGCTTAAGGGGAAGCTCCATGATGGCAGGGAAAACATTGCCATGAACAGAGGGTGGACATCATCCCCTGGCCAACATAAGGTGGACAATAGCAACAGGAGAATGTCCCCAAACATTGGCAAGAGGACACTGGCTATAATACCCATAAGCCCGCCCCCAAGAATACACCACCTCCAGGAGGCATTAATTTCCAAATCTCCATCAGCTGGGAACCTAGCATTCAGAACACCTAAGTTTATGGGGTACACCTGAATCAAACCACCACAATAACTCATTAGCAGAACAAATATTTTCATTGTGAGAACAAATGGAGTGTAAATCCAAGTATATCCAAATGTCAGACCTAAAATCCCTAAATTCTTATTTTTGGATGCTTCTTGACTTTTCCTTTTCTTCTTTATTTTTTTCCTTTCCCTTTCCTTTTCTTCTATTTTTTCTGTTGATAGCCTTGGAGAGAGTAGTTGGGTAGAAGACAGAGTAGCATTGACTGGAGAGTTCAGTCAAGTTTTTAACTACACAGAAGTTCTCTCAATGGTATTCGTCTTCCTTAGTTTTTGGTACTAGGAACTGTGAAATGATTTTCTTAGTAAAGTGCAAATTTAATACTATATTCATTTTCCTTAGCTAGTGTCTTTGTGTGCAGCTCAGGGAGGCTTCCTCTCAGCTCCTGTGGAGTTTGGAGCAGGTATCATTATTTCTGCTCCTGTATTTGCTCAGTTCCCCTAAGGGCCATACGAATAGAATCTCTATAGTCATTCTTTGTGTCACATAATCTTCCTTATCCTAAACCAGGAATAACAGTATGAAGATTCCAAAGAGATAAATTATATTCATTCTTTTCAGGCTTCTGTGGATGAAAAGTCTAAGTTCAAGGAACCTGTGGTTTGCCAGAAGTAGATCTCAGATCTCTTGACTTTTTGAGTGCTCTCACTCTGACCCCATAAACATGTGTCTTTCTTCAAATAAAATAGTTTACTCATTAAGATATATGAAAGAATATTACCCTGTGAGTACACAGAACTAAATTGTACTCTAGTGTCTAAAAAGCTTGAAAAAAATCAGTTGGCATAATTCATGTGAACACTGGAGTTTTAGGCATATTTTCAAATGTAGCTTCTTTTCATCTTCAGGTTAATTTTCCTCAACTCACAGGTTGTGGACCTGTTGGGTTTTTTTTTTTTTTTCCATTTTTTTGGCCGCTGCTTTTTTTCTAGTAATTAAATGTAAGTACATTTTGTTGTTTTTACTTCAACTTAAAGTTGTTTAAAACAGAAGTGCAATTTAATAAAAATATAAAAGTAAAGTAAATAAATATTCAATCAGGACATACAGGTGTTAGTGCCTGATACTTAATGAAGTTCTCAGCCCATTTACTTATTTTTCCTTCTTGAAACTCACCTTAATGACTGAGACTAATGCTTGCTGATGTGGTTTTGTATCCAAATTTTTGATGAGAATTCCTGCTTGTATATGATGTTGCTGCCAAAAATGACTCCCTTATTTAAAAAAGTGGGCACAGTCTGAAAATCTTCAGACACTTGTCACTTGGATTCTGGTCTTAGTGACTCATATTTCCCGTCATATTGAACAATTCTTCATTTTCAAAATTTTGCCAATGTGACATATTTCTATTTCTTTTTCTTTTTCTTTTTTTTTAAAGTAGGTACTGAATAAGTACTTTCTTCTCAGAGTCCAGGATGCTCAGAAAGCAGTAGTCTATCAATGAGTGAAGAACAGATGGGCATTTTATCTGGTAGAGCAGAGTCATTAAGTGAGTCTTGCTTGTAGTCAACGAGTGAGTGAATGGAGTGCACTCTACTTCTGCACGCACACAACAGGAAAGGTTTTGGGAATTTCCATTATTAAAAACAAACAGTCATAGAACCAGTTTGATACCAGGCTTTGTATCTGGTTGTTCCATGAAAACTTCAATTATGTAGGTTTTGAATAACTTGATCTTTCCATTCATTTGTAGGGTGTGCGGTAAAGGGAAGAACAGGAGGGATAGATGCTTGATGTGTAGAGAAGAGCCATTGAGTATCTCCCAGGACTGGGTGTGATGAGAACATTAAGTGTCACAAACTGATGGAATTCATAGCAAAACAGGGAATTGATATAAATGAATAACACATTCCAAGTTTTGTATTTCTAATTACTTATGGAGTTCTTCAGCATAAGCTCACACAGCAAACTATAGAAGGCATAGTAAATGCTTGACTTGAAATTTAAATATTATTTCCTAAGATGATAAAAATGTTTGCCTTCTTTGGTAGGCATCCCTTGATAATTTATGGTGTCATGTATTTGGGAGATGAGTTGAAAATATCTCTCCTAAGACCTTGAGTGGATCATACACAGAAAACAAGAATCAGCCAGTTGAGGGTATGTGAGCCATGGCTGCTTTCCTCAGTGCTTGTTTCCTGTGTTTGTCCAGCCTTGGATTTTTTCCATGACTATCGTGTCTACACAAGCAACAGGTTGTGAATGTGTCTCTGAGACATTTTCAGTAGTGGCACCACCATGTCACTTGGTCACCTCATTGTACTTGCTCAGGGGAGCTGTTGTCTCAGGTGGGAAGGGTCTTCTTTAGGAATTTAGTATCAGGGGCTGCCAGTGTCATCACAGACAGGCAAGAGTGGCATTTTGTCATCACTTCAGAATTTTGCTTATCTCAGAGGAAATTTCACAGCAGTATGGTTCACATGCTTCTGTCTTGTTCCATTAACATACTGAATTGCTAAATATTAGACGGGGCCTTCTTTTTCAGTGCTTTCTATAAGACATCTTGCGGAGTCATCTTTTGTTCAGGACCTCAGCTGAAGGTGGAATAGTGAGTGTGGTGTTGATCGATTTCTGTCCTTTTAACTCAGGATCAGTGTGGATCTAAGTCTGTGATGCTGTTGTCAGTATTTGAGTTAAAGAAAATATGAAAAAAGTTTACCATATTCCCTTGCCTACATTTATACCTTTTGTAAATCTAGGGACTATGAAAATATTGTCCTTAGAATGAAATCAGAAATAGTGCAGTGTCCCCATTATTTCATTTGGAGGTCACAACTGTTTTGTGCTTGTTTACTGAGTGAGAAGCATTCATTTCCCAGCTCATGAAAGTTGATGTTTTCGGTTTCTCAAGACTCAGTGTAGCCAAAATGAACCATTAAGGAGCAAAATAAATGATTGGTAGGAGCTTCCAAAACCTCCATATTAGAAAGGACTCAATGATAAACAGAAAAATGTAGGGATCCATACTCCATGTCTCTTGTGAATGTAGAAGTGGAAGGTTCCTGCCAAAGACCCCTGGACTTAATGATCTTGTTCTACATAAGAGAGCAGTTTGCTAAGTGTGCCTCTTTTTTCCTGATTGTAGTGCTATGCAGCTTGAAAACTTACTGCATCTTTTTCGGTTTTACCTTTAAAAAAGCTTGTGTTTATTTTTTTTAAACAGGCATCTAACCTACACCATGGGTAACTCATTGGACTTTGCCTGAAGGGAGTCATTAGTTCCATTGAATATTTGAGCATCCTGGCCGCAGGTCTTTCAGAATGAATGGAAGGTCATGCAGCATGAGTCTCCACCGGACATCAGGAACCCCACAGGGGCCTGGGATGGTCAGTGGCCAACATATTCCTGCCATCCAAGCCCATTCAGGCACTCCTGGCCCCTCACCCTGTGGCAGCCTAACAAGCCCCACTATTGGAAGCCTTGCTAACAGCCTCCATCTCAAGATGTCCTCTGGAGTAGGGATGGCTCTGCAGAGCAACATGACGGAGAGCCCCATCCATCTGCCTGCCCTGAGCCCCAGGAGACAATTGCTCACCAATGGGAAACCGCGGTTCCAGGTCACTCAAGCTGGAGACATGTCAGGGTCACATACTTTAAAGCCAAAGCATCAAGAGTTTGAAAACCCCTTTCCTCCAAATCCTGGAAAAGGTAGGATTGTCTTTTTGCAATTTTAAAAGTGGAAAGTTTATGTCTCCTCCCTGTCACTTCCTTGCTAGCAAATTGTATAGAAAATACATAATTTCATGTCTGAAACAAAGTTCATGTTCTCAATGAAATAGAGCTTGCTTGGTAAAGGCTTGAGTGTGCATGTGTATGGGGGCATGAATGATGGGTTCCAGTGTGTGATACCTTATGGGAATATGAAACAGGGGAGAAGGTAAGATAGAAAGACCCACCAGGGGGTAGTTTGGGTGGCAGTGACAGGAGAGCAAGAGCAGGCTGGCAAAGTTCTTGCCTTAGGGGTATATGCCACCCTGCCCTGGCTCATGAGGGTTGGAGGTATGGGTATCCTACAGGATATGAAGGAAGAAGATGGACTGGAATTGCCTTTCAAGCTAGTTTTAGAAATACTAGAAGAATGGTGGTCTTGGAAGGAAAGGATCAAAAAATGAGAAATTTTGGGCTGATGAGATGGCTTTGTAGTTAAGGCGTTTGCCTGCAAAGCCAAAGGACCCCAGTTCGATTCCCCAGGACCTATGTAATCCAGATACACAATGTGGCACATGCAGCTGGAGTTCATTTGCAGTGGCTAGAGGCCCTGGTGCACCCATTCTCTCTCTCTCTGTTTCTGCCTTTTTCTCTCTGACCCTCTCAAATAAATAAATTAAAAATTAAAAATGAGAGAAATTTTAATAACAAATAGAATGAGGACTTAGTACATATAAATGCTAAGGAAAAATAAGAATTAGACTTTTAAAAAACAATATAGTTGGTAATAAGAGGAAAGCAGCTGGATGAGAATAATATTTTTTTTTCTGATACTGGGCCTTGAACCCATAACTTTGTATATTCTAGGCAACTGCTCTGTTACTGAACTAAATCCACAACAAGAAGGATGAAATAATGTATTTTAAACTTGTGAGGGACTATAAGATGTGGTAAATTTGAAATGCAGACTGAATGTGTTTTTAACTTAGTAGTGTTTGAATTAACATATATTTTACATTAAAGAATAATTGTTGGGGAATAGCAAACTGTTTGAATGACATACACTCTCTAGAAACTGGCATGGACTCAATGAAGTTATATTGCACATAGCATGTGCTTTAAGCTAGAGAGAGAAAGCCTGTGTCTTAAATAAATATACAATTTTAATGCACAATGGCAGTTATGAAATTCCTGAAGATATTTTATCACTTAGTCTTAAGGTTTATATTAAGAGTGATTACTACCAAACAGAATAACCAGCAGCCGTCTGAGTAGTCACTCACCTCATTAATGAAGGTGGGTGATGATTTACATCAGGCAAGTAGCCAAAGACTTGGGTCTTAGTGCCTATATCTGAATTAGTTGATATAAAAGGGGATATTAAAAATCCCACAAGACTAACTATACATGTAGCTTTTACATTTTTCTTTTCTTCTTGATTTTTATTTGTATTTGGTCTAGATTGGGTTTGGAGTTGTTTTATTTCCTAGAGGTACTGATTTTTAATACAGGAAATGTTTCCCTGGGGGGGGGGTCATATCCAGAAGAGTCTGTTCCTGATAGATTGCTGCGCTTCCTAA
The DNA here is from genome assembly GCF_020740685.1 of Jaculus jaculus. Taxonomy (NCBI): domain Eukaryota; kingdom Metazoa; phylum Chordata; class Mammalia; order Rodentia; family Dipodidae; genus Jaculus; species Jaculus jaculus. The sequence goes on from NC_059102.1 coordinate 53,222,063, forward strand.
CATCAGACCCACTGTTGGGCCTTCAGGGGCTGAGTCCCACTGCAATCTCTCCTTTCATGCTTGACTAATGATCTAGAGCTTTTATAGACTCTTGTGTCTGTCAGTCTGACTGACAACAGGAATGGTGATAATAGTGACTTGCATTTATTATTTCATAACTTAGCATGGTAATGCTTTCCAGCACATAGTCTCAGTGATTCTTTGCAATGCTCCTGAATTGTATGCTGTGGTTGATTTAACTGATAAGGGAATTAAGACCTAGAAAGTAACTTCAGGGACACTGAACAGCAGACAGTTTGGGAATACTATTTTGGTAGTGACAAGCAGTGGTTATAATTGTTAGATAATTCTAATTACTAGGTAATAATTAAAAACATGCTTCAGGATCTTAAGTCAGGGGGGCTTAACTTGAGTGAGTTGTAAGGTCTAGCACATCTTGCAATGCTTGTTAAAAATAGTTCCCTTTCCTGATTTTCCTCCAGTGGTGTTTTGGCTCCTTTTTGGCTTGTTTGTTCAGTGCTTGACCTCAGTTGAGATGGCTGAACATGCATGCTCACAGATAAGGAGTTGGGGACATGCTGTGATTATTCCTCTCAGCCTCATGGCTTGGATACCATCTCTGTATTCAAGATGATGCCAGAAGTGGCTGAATTGTTCCTGTCAGGTCTTGGTTGATAATCCTTAAATTAAACCAATAACTGATGATCTGTGACTGACCTTTATCTGATCATTCACTCAACAAATAATTATTAAACATACATTATGGGTGAGCCATGGTTTTGGAGGTAGAATTTCTAATAAAACACAACCCTTGATCACAGCCTGTTGGAGAATTTAGAATTTAGAGAATTTCTGGCCACTGGATAGGTGGGTCTGGGGTCCAGGGCTGGGGGAAAGTAGGGTATCTAAGCAGACACCTGTAGTGGGAGGAGCTAGCAGCTACAGTGTACACAAATGTGCGTGAGTGTGCTCCTCACACACCTGCATGGCACATGTGCTCATGAGGGGACTGTCTAGAACTTACTCTCGTATGGAAAATAGCACACACCAAGCCTGGAGGAGAAAGCTAATGTGGCATTTTATGAACTTCTTCCTGACCACACAGGTTTGGGGCACAGAATGTGGTGAGAGATGATGCTGGAGAAAAATAAGAAGCATGAAGAAGGGGAAGAGTCAGGGGCAGGGAGCCAGGCAGTGTGGATCTTTCTTGATCTTGGGGTGTAACATGTGCCTGTGCAGGAATACTAATTGGGGCACCCCTGGAAAACAGAACCCAAGAGGATGCATATATGTGTGTATGTATATACACATATGTATGTAAATAAAGAAGTTCGTTATAAAGAGTTTGCTCATGTGATTATGAAGTCTGGCAAATCCCAGGTGTGTTAGCAGGCTGGTAGCTCAGGGGAGTGGGTGATTTAATTCCAGCCTGAATGTAAAAGCCTGAGAACCTAGAGATCCAGTGGTGGAGTCCCTGTGCAAAGGCCAGCAGGCTCTAGACCCAGATGGAGCCAGTATTTCATTTTCAATCCAAAGGCAAGAAAAAAACTAATGTCCAAGTTTAAAGGTAGCCAAGCAGTAAAAAATTGTCCTTACTTCAGGGATAATTCAGCGTTTTGTCTTTGGGTCTTCACCTGATTGTTTGAAGTTTGCTCACACTAGGGGGCCCTGTCTTCTGAGCTCAGCTTGCTGATTCAAACCATCTCATCCAGAAACATCAAGAATAATGTCCGACCACTTTGGTCCAGGCGAGTTCATGGGAAAATCAGTCGTGAGAGTGGGGCATCGTTGCTTTGGGACAATGTGCAGTTGCCAAGGCTGTTCAGGAGCTTTTCCCTCCCAGTTGAAATATTATTTCCTGGGGATAGGCTTATCATTGAACCTCAGGAAGTAAAGGAAACTTACAAGGTTCAAGAAGCTCCTATAATTTACAAAGCTCACAAGGTCCCTCAACAAAGGTGATACAGAAAATTGCTCTGCAGGAAGGATACTCTCCCTCCAGCTAGGCTCTCTGCAAGTGTACAGGACCTGTAGAGATGGGGGCTTTGTGCATGGCACCTGTGCTGGGGTGAGCTTTCTACTGAGCCAGCTTCCATTGAGTCATCCTTGCTCCTGGAACAACCCAGTAAACTCACTGGACTTGGGTATAATTGGGGCCTATCTGGAGTGATAGATATTTATGTATCGCCCAAGGAAAAAATTTCTTAGTGGTGTGTAAGAGCTTTTTCTGAGCCCAAAGAGTGTGTGTACTACCTCTCCAGAGACACAGTAGAGTTGTGTAGAGAGAATTTAGGTTCCTTAGGACTGTCAGAGAAGAAGCATTTGACTCAAAGACTGGAGTTTCCAGGAGAAGTTTCATGGGATGTACACACTTGATAGTAATCCTTCCCTTGCATAAAGGTTGAGTTCTATTCAACCATAAATGTAAATAACAGTAACTTTGACAGCATATGATGAGGGTCCTAATGGGTGCATCAGGGTCACTGGGCCACTACAGTGAACTTGGGGGCTCCTAGAACATTCTAAATTTTGAAGGAAATGTAGGGATACATGGCATTCTTTAAACACTAGGGCAGTTATTAGAGATCAACACTTTTTGTTTTTTGGTGTCTTGAGGTAGTTAGAGATCAACACTTTTTGTTTTTTGTTTTTGAGGTAGGGTCTTGTTCCAGCCCAGGCTGACCTGGAATTCAGTATATGTAGTCTCAGGGTAGCCTTGAACTCATGGTGATTCTCCTACCTCTGCCTCCTGAGTGCTGGGATCAAAGGCATGTGCCACCATGCCCAGCTGAGACTTTCTGTAATAAGCTTCATTATGTTCCATTTGCAAAAGTACAGTTTTAATAAAAGCATGTTTGTGGTTCACTGACCTTAGCCAGAAGGTAGAAATGAGCCTGTCATTGGAAGAATGTATAAACATGCTATGATGTAACAAGTACATATAGTAGAATATTATTTAACCTTGAAAAGGAAGTTCTGATACATGCTACAACAGATAATACTTGAGTAAAGTTACACTGAATGAAATATGCCAGCAATAAAAGTATAAGCCTTTGTATCATCCCTCTTGTATAATGTTCTTACAATAGTAAAATGGAGAGACTGAAAACGTTGTGGTTGCCAAGAACTTGGGAAAGAGGAATGAAAAGTTAGTGTTTTGTAGGTAAAGGATTCCATTTGCAGAACATGAGAAGATGGGTATTGGTGACTGTTAATTATGAATTCACTTAATGAGCTTGAACTATACACCTAAAATAGTTAAGATAGTAAATTTTAATCTGTGTGTGGCTCACTACAATATTTCTTGTTTGTATGTTTGAGTCAAGGTCTCACTCTATAGCCCAGGTTGGCCTCAAACTTGTGACTGTCCCCTTGTCTCTGCCTCCTAAGGGTTGGGATTATAAGTATGAGCCACCATGGCAGACTATTTTACTACAATCAACAAAAACAAAAACAAGCTGATGTGCACAGGAAATGAGCATGGCGGGGGTCCAGGTTTGGGAAATGGTAGAGTGCACAGTTCAAATGCTCATTCCATTGGAAATTGTGATTAGTTAAAAATTACACTATTATTTTTTCTATTTTGTGAATGTTACCTTTTCAAGCATCTAGGAATATACATACTTGAATAGTACATAAGTACTATTTAACACTTGCTCCCTAATAAATGCAGTTGTTAGGTGTTCCTTAGGGCCTAAAGGCATCATAGAAACGTGTTGAGACACTAAGCATGCCTGGATCTGAGAGACCTGGGGCCTCTGTCACTGGGTTGCTTTTCTTAGACAGGCTGCTTCGTAATTGCTGCTAATGGCTGGCAACTCTGCTGTGTCAGGTCTGAGACCATAGAGCGTTCCTCTTGGCTGCGCAGTGGCTGCTTCAATCCAGCTCAAGCCAGAGGCTGCCTTCCTAGAAGGGCAGGAAGGAAAGAATAAAGGAAGGAAGGAAGGAAGGAAGGAAGAAAGGGAGGGAGGGAGGGAGGGGGAGAGAGGGAGGAAGCCAAGAGAGAAAAGGATGATTCTTCTCAAATTTGTCCCTTTCAAACAGCTTTCCTGGATCCCCATCTAGTCATCATCACTTAAGTTAGCCAGTCATAGCATAAATTTCTTTTTACTTTTTGTTTTGTTTTGTTTTTGAGGTAGGATCTTGCTGTAGCCCAAGCTGACCTGGAATTTACTTTGTAGTCTCAGGCTGGCCTCAAACTCATAGGGATCCTTCTACCTTGGCCTCCCGAGTGGGATAAAAGGCGTGCACCCCTATGCTTGGCTCTTTTTACTTGTGTATGTGTGTGTGCTTGTGTGTGTGTGTACGTGTGTTTTGCATGTGTGTGTAAGGCTATAGAACAACTGCAGGTTGTTTTCTCAGTGAAATGAGGTCTTTCAATGGTCTGTAGCTCACCGATTTGGCTGATTTGCTGCCCAGCCCCTCCACGATCCCATAGTCTCCACTATGTCTGGCATTGTTTTTCCCCAAAGTTTTGTTCTAAAGTCCATGAGTTTTATTTATTTATTTGAGAGAGAGAGAGAGAGAGAGAGAGAGAGAGAGAGAGAGAGAGAGAGAGAGAGAGAGAATGAGTGAGTATGGGCGCACCAGGGCCTCCAGCCACTGCAAACGAACTCCAGACGTGTGTGCACCCTTGGGTATCTGGCTAATGTGGGACTTGGGTCCTGGGAATCGAACCTGGATCCTTTGGCTTTGCAGGCAAATGCATTAACCACCAAGCCATCCCTCCAGCCCGCATTTTTTTTTTTTTTTTTCCCAGGTAGGGTCTCACTCTAGCTCAGGCTGACCTGGAATTCACTATGTAGCCTCAGGGTGGCCTTGAACTTTTGGTTATCCTCCTACCTCTGCCTTCCAAGTGCTGGGATTAAAGGCGTGTGCCACCATGCCTGGCCCACATTATTTGTTTATTTGAGAGCGAGAGAGAGATTGAGAGAGAAGCAGATAGAGAATTGGGTGGGCCAGGGCCTTTGGCTACTGTAGACGAACTCCATACACATGTGCCACCTTGTGCTTCTGGCTGATGTGGGTTCTGGGGAGTCAAACCTCAGTTCTTTGGCTTTGCAGGCAAGTGCCTTAGCCACTAAGCCATCTTTCTAGCTCAAGTCTGGAATTTTTGCCTGGATAGTAGGGATCAAATTCTGGCTCTTGTGATTGTGAGGCAAACACTCTATTGACTGAGCCATCTCCCTAGATACATGAACTGCTTTTCTTTTTGAAAAAAAAAATTATTTGAAAATAGTATTTATTTTTCCGATTTAATAAATGTCTCAACAATAAATTAACCTTCTCTCTGGATACATAGTAATTCTTTCACCAATACACAAAATCCCTTACTAGCCTAACAGTATCAAATGAAGTGAGAGTAATTTAACACTATTTGAGAGAGAAAAAGAGAGAAATGCAGAGAGGAGAAAGAGAGAGAGAGAGAGGGAGAGAGAGAGAGAGGGAGAGAGGGAGGGAAGGAGAGGGAGGGAGGGAGGGAAGGGGAGGGAGGGAGGGAGGGGGGGAGGGAGGGAGGGAGGGAGGGAGAGAATGGGTGCTCCAGGGCCTCTAGCCACTGCAAATGAACTCCAGATGCATATGCCAGCTTGTGCACCTGGCTTACATGGGTACTAGGAAATCAAACCTCGGTCCTTATGCTTCACAGGCAAGCTTGTAACTGATAAGCCATCTCTTCAGCCCCATGAACTACTTCTTAAAAGCAAAAATTATTCTTTGGTCTGACATTATATGTCTTTCGATTGTATTCTAATATAATATATTTACTTACTAATCAATTAATTTGTATTTTCTTAGTTTTCTTTTTTTCTTGGTTTTTGACTTTTTGAGTTAAGGTCACCCCCTAGCCCAGGATGACCTGGAGTTCACAATGTATTTGTGGGGTGGTCTTGAACTCATGGTGATCCTTCTACCCCTGCTTCCCAAGTGCTGGGGTTCACAGCATGTGCCACCATGCCCAGACCTGTTTTTTTAAATATTCATTTATTTCTTTATGAGAGAGAGGGGGGGGGGAGGGAGAGAATGGGCATATCAGGGCCTCTAGTCACTGCCAGTAAACTCCAGATGCATGTTCCACAATGTACATCTGGTTTACATGGGTTCTGGGGAATCATACCTGAGTCCTCAGGCTTCACAGGCAAGTGCCTTAACTGCTGAGCCTTCTAAGCCATCTCTGCAGCCCTCTTTTTTTTTTTTTTTTTTTGATTTTTTTGAGGTAAGGTTTCACTCTACCTCAGGCCTCTTTTTTTTCAAGGAAGGGTCTTTCTCTAGCCCAGGCTGACTTGGAATTCACTATATAGTCCCAGAGTGGCCTCGAACTCATGGTGATCCTCCTACTTCTCCCTACTGAGTGCTGGGATTAAAGGTGTGTGCCATCACGCCTTCATTTTAAAAATAATTTATTTGCCAGCAGAGAGAGAAAGAGAGACAGAGAAAACGAGAATGGCTGCACCAGTACCTAGCGCTACTGCAAATGAACTCCAAACACATCCACTTTGTGCATCTGCCTTTACATGGGTACTAGGAAATTGAATCCTGGTCCTTACGCTTTGCAGGCAAGTACTTTAACTGCTGAACCATCTCTCCAGCTATTTTATATATATATATATTTTGGTTTTTCGAGGTAGGGTCTCACTCTGGCTCAGGCTGACCTGGAATTCACTATGTAGTCTCAGGGTGGCCTTGAACTCTCGGGGATCCTCCTACCTCTGCCTCCCGAGTGCTGGAATTAAAGGCGTGCGCCACCACGCCCGGCTTATATATATATATATATTTGCAACAGTGTCTCAGTATGTTTCTGGTCATCCTCATACTACGTAGACCAATTAGAGACCTCAAACTCACAATGATCTTCCTGCCTCAGTTTCCCAAGTGCTAGGATTATAGAGTGTACCATTATATACAGCTTAGTATACTTTACTTTTCAGCATCTTGCCATCCTTTTCTCAAGTATGTTGAGACATTTGTAAACAAGTGCCAGAGGTTGTGACAATTTACCCTTAAATTAGCATTCCTCATGTGTGTGTGTGTGTGTATATATATATATATTCGTTATAACAGAGGAATCTTAACTTTGACATACTAGTATTACTTATATACAGTCATAGCTTAATATGTAGTCCATATACAAATTAATTTTGCATTATTTCATATTTTATTATATTTTCATTATTATTTAGAAATTAAATTACTTTCTCCCCCCACTTATAATCCCAATGTGGTATATAGCAGGTTGTTAATTTAGGCCAATCTAGTGTAAGATCACACATTACATTTGGCTGTCATCTTTCTTCAGGCTTGTTTTACCCAGACCATCCCTGTCCCCCTGCAGTTTTTTCTGTGTGGCTCAGGTCACTTGTTTGTATGTGCAGTCTAGCTTGCCTGACCACTCCTGCACGATCGCATTCAGATTAGAATATGGCACAGGTGATGTGTGTACTTACTCCTTGCCACATGACCCCAGGGGCCTCCAGCTGCTCCTTTGTCCCGGAATGTGTGATGCCACTTTGATCACTTGGCCTAGAGAAGGTGGTGACAGACACCAGATTACTGCATTGTGAAGGACACTGTCCTTTTCAGAACCAGTATTCTTGTTCTCTCAACAACCTCTTGTATGTTCCTTGCTGGTCCGTATCTGAACCAGTTTTACCTTGTTGATTGCATGATAGGAATTTCCTGATCTTATCACTCCTTACATGTTTGCTAGCTGTTGTGTGTTGTGGTGTGTTCCTCTCAGCAATACAATGACAAAATCCCTGACAGAAGCAGCCAAGGGAGGAAGGATTTACTGTGGCTCACAGTTTAAAAGGATTTCTGTCAGGTCATAACTAGGAAGCATCCAGTGTGTGTATGTAGGGGCCTCAGTACTGGCAGCTAGAATGCAAGGCTTCTCCGATGGCTGCAGAGCCAGTGGACAGAGGCTTAGGTAAGAATTAGGAGGTTGGGGGGGGGTGCTGGAGAAATGGCTTAGAGGTTAACGTGCTAGCCTGGGAAACTAAGTACCCACATAAACCAGATGCATAAGGTGGCACATGCATCTGGAGTTCGTTTGCAGTGGATAGAGGCCCTGGCACACCCATTCTCTCTCTGTAATAAAAAAAAATTAAAGAAATTAAAACAAAGAACTGGGAGGGGAGGTCTAACCTTTTAGGGCTTGACATTGGTGCGCTATATTCTCCAGTTCAGCACCATGTCCCAGAGTTTCCATAACTTCCTCAGACAGCAACCCCAGCTGGGGAAAGTGTTCAGAGGTACGAGCCTGTGGGATGTGTTACATTCATATGAGAATAGCTGGTCTTTGGGAAAGAAGAGCTCTTCTCCCTTTAACAATCACTGAATGCTTGGATTCATTAAAAATGCTTCTCCAACTGTATCATCACATCACCGCTATCATTCTTTACGTTGCTCAGATGAGGTTTCCCCTTGAAGTCAGTCTCTGTGCCCTTGACCGACTTCCTGGGTTTGCAGGTACTGCAGGATGTCCCAGGCTCACTTGTGCTCCCCTGCTCCAGCCCCCACATCACCTGTTTCCCTCCACATCTCAAGTCTCTTTTCTTGAGGACTGATTTTTGGAGAACTATGTGAAACTCTGGGATGTCATTGCTTCTGAGCTATGCCCATGACCAGTTATTATCTAACCCTCTATCCCCTGGAACTCAGTTAAAACACATCACTGCACAGCCTGGTTCTTAGCAGTATCAGCAGGTCATTCTTTGTTCTGTACAACAGTAGAGGAAAGGACTACTTTAGTTTAACATTCCCTAGACAGTAGAAAATAGTTTTCTAATTGATCATTTAGTCTATGTAGTCTTTTTGTGGTCTCAGACCTGTATGCATTTTAAACTTTTTTTTATTGACCAGTTCCATAATTATAGACAATAAACCTTGATAATTCCCTCCCCTCGCCCACTTTCCCCTTCAAAAATCCACTCTAAATTTTTAATGTGTGGAGATGAACCTTTATCTGAGTCTCCGAGGGAGCGTGGGAGACTTCCTGCAGTGGCAACTTACTGGCCTTGCTCGAACTATGTAACCAATAGTATCAGTTCCTGAATTCTGGTCCAACAGTTGCTTCTTGTCATTAGACTGGTAGAAACGCATGTTTCAAAGCACCTGGGAAATTGGTTTTATTATCCCCAGTTTTAAGCATATTTGACATAACTATTTAAATGTCCAGGACATTGAAATACTTAAGTACTGCACATGTAGCAGCCAGAGGGCTATACAATTGGGAAGATTTTCATTGATTTTTTTTTTTTTTTTAATGTCAGGGCCTCTGACATTTCTCGTTGGGTTCTGCTGTCCTTGGAGACAAAAGGAGTTAGTTATTCATTAGTGCTTGTGGGTTATTCATTATTGTTGGTCGGGAAAACAGCAGAATAATATCAACAAAGGACACCAGGCTAATTGAGATTAAAGAACACTTTTGTGTGACTTAAGGCTGGTGTCTCTTGTAAAGACCTGGTCCAAGAAAGATCATGTATGTGAAGCTAGGAGGTCTGAAAATTAGAGTACTTTAAATAATGCATCAAGTTTTAAAAATTCCTACTTTACTGCTGGATGTTGGCTACTTTCATTGGTTAGCCTTGTTTTCTCAGTGGTCAACTAGTTTCATGTTTTTCTCCTACTGCTACATCATACATTTGACAATACTGCCACTGGTTAAAATGTTACTTTTTTGTATCATTCCTTCACCTTGTTTTGAAAAACAACAGGCAATGAAAACAGACTTTTACCACACCCAGTGTGAAGTTAAGTTGAATGTTGCCAGTTTAGACCCAGAGCAATAGTAGCAATAGCAGGACCCCCAAATGGCTAGAAGAGATACAGTTAATATTAGCTAAAGAAAGTTGGGGCAAAACAAATGTCTTTTTTTTCACTTCTGCTTTTTAATCATTTATATTTTCTTACACTTCCAATGTGGCTTCCTGTAGAATTAGAGCAAATAAAGTTAATATTCCATAAAAGGTTCCAAAAATAACCAAACCAGCCCAGAGACCGAAAGCATTATTCCAGTTGAGGTAGCCAGAGTTTTCATTTCGTCTGGCTAGCAGGCAGGTGAAACTCAGTGTTTACTTTTGTTTACTTTCTGGGATACACAGGGTTCACTTTGTGTGATTTACTGATGCCGGGTGTAAGTTGAATTGATGATGAATTTCCAAGTATTACTGAAATGGTAGGCAAGATTTTTTTTTTTTTCAGTTATAAAAGTACTTTGTCAATCTGAGAACATTCCACATTTAAAAGAATACAGTGTGGGTTGGCTCAGCAGTTAAGGCACTTTCCCGGCAAAGCCTAACAACCTGGGCTCAGTTCCTCAGTACCTAAGATGTACAAAGTGGTGCATGTGTCTGGAGTTCATTCGCGGTGGCTAGAGATCCTGGAACACCCATTCTCTCTATCTCTCTTTGCTCTGTCTCTCTGTGCTTGAAAATTATATAAAATGTTTTATTTTAACTTTTTTTTGTTTATTTATTTGAGATAGAGAAAGAGGCAGAGAGATAGGGAGAGAGAATGGGTACGCCAGACCCTTAGCCCACTGCAAAACTAACTCCAGACATATTCAGCCCTTGTGCATCTGGTTTACATGGGTCCTGGGGAGTCTAACCAAGGTCCTTTGGCTTTGCAGGCAAACTCCTTAACTGCTAAGCCATCTCTCCAGCCCCCAAAATTGTATAAAAAATTTTTTTTTTTAAAGAATACAATGTATTCCATGGACAACTGGCTTTGCCCTGAAGAACTATAGGATAGGAAACTAAAATTCAATGTCTGTCCATCACTTATAGCATTTTTAGAAGTTGTTAAGCAGAAGCAACTTAGGACTTGTACAGTACTTTGTAGTTTCTAACTTTCATGTGGATTCTGCCGTGGCATTTGATGGTCAGGGCACCTATCACTGGCCCTGTGTTCAGGATGGAGAAACAGGTGACATTTGCGGCGACCTCACTGCTCATGTGCTGTGTGGGTTTGCTTTGAAAAGAACCCTACAATCTGAGACCTCCTATGCAGGAGTTTGAGAAACCTTGCCCCCTCTCTCTCTGTCAGGGTTTAAGGTTGCTGCTGCTCCTGAAAGAGCAGGCCTTTGAAAAATGTAACCCCTCAGAGATCATTGCCACACAGCATGGAGCTGAGGAAAACAGCCCTGGCTCCTGTTTTGGGACAGTGGTACTTGACACTTCACAGTTGGACCCTCTGAGCATAGACAGCATTTGCTTCCTGGGGAGGAGTCATGAGGCCTTTGTGCTGTGGACAGCTGAGTGACAGTAGTGAATGTGCATGTTCCTTGCCATGCCTCTGTTACATGAAGTCTCTGAACCCATGCTGGCGGATGTCATGAATGTGAATAGATTTTGTTACTTCTGACTCACCACATTTTAAAAACACAATGGATAGTGACTTATATTTAGTACCTATTTTAATGGCTGCCTTATTTGAATAATAAAAGAAATAGAAGGCTTGTAATTGGTTGTGACATAACAAACAAGTTAAAAAGACCTGTGTAGTGTCAGATCTCCCTACTGGAGGATGGCCTGAGGCCCACTGGTTTTCACACCCTACAGGCACTGGTTAGCAAAGACAATCTCTGGGTCATCCCCTCCCTGACCTGCTGAATCAGTGCATGTTAACAAGTTCCAGCTGATTTGATTTCTGTGTTGGGGCCGGTTTCCTGGCTGTATGAGCAGCGGCTATACAGGGTCCTCAGCTCAGAGAGGGGTACCCTGTACATCAGGCGTCGTCTTCCATGGTTTCTCTCATGACATCGCTACTCATTTTATCCTTGTTTTGTAGTGAAGTCTGATGGACATTGGAGCATGCAGAGGGGACCCGGAGTCTCCTGTTACATCTCTTCCCAGGGTGGCCAATGGCTCCCTGCCCCACCCAATATCAACTATTGTCCTCCACTTTCAGCAGTGACCTGGGCATACACATCAGGAAGGACCTAGGTGCCATGTGGGCCCCAATGTAGGAGAGGCTGTTGGGCTCTTGGGGAGAGCTGCATGTGCTCTATGAATATGCTCTGCAGAAGCAACCTAATGTTGCATAGCAAACCAAGAGCATTCCAGTATGTCGAGGCAGATGTGAGAGGAAAGGAAAAGATCTTTTTCCTTGCTTTCCAAGCAAGGGCCTCAGCCCTTCATTTTGCACTGGTCCCCACACGTTCCATCACTGAGCTGTAAGTGCAGGGGGAGGGCTGAGAAGCACTGTCGCACGAGGAAGAGCGGGGATGCTATTCTCAGCTGCGGACCTCCCTGTAAAATGGAGTGATGTGTTATCCTCATTCCAGATGAGCAGAGTCCGGGCAGAGGGAAAGCCTGGCCATGTGGCCTTGGATGGTAGCATGCTAGGGGCTCCTCTTGCCTTGGCTTTGGGTTCATGAGGCTGATAATTAAAGGTGGCCATCATGGTCTCACCAGAGGGGGATGGAGGATGCAGAGGACAGGGTTCAAAACGGGATATAATGAGCCAGGCGTGGTGGCACACGCCTTTAATCCCAGCACTCGGGAGGCAGAGGTAGGAGAATCGCCTTGAGCTCACGGGCACCCTGAGACTACATAGTGAATTTCAGGTCAGCCTGACCTAGAGTGAGACCCTACCTCAAAAAATGAAAACCAAAACCAAACAAACAAACAAAAAAAGGGGGTATGCTGACTCAAAACTAGCTCTTCCAACCCAGGGGAATGGGTGGAAAGTGATGGGAGCTGAGAATAGGCCTCTTGGGGAGGGAGAAGAAGAAACCTCACACAGCCTCAGAGCCACACAGATAGTTGTCTGTGGTTTGGAAATCTCCAGTGCACTTAAGATGGTGGAAGAGGACATGGCGTTTGGCTTGAGGAGGAAGCTGCTGCTGCTGTGGGGCTGGCGCCTTCCTCCGCTCGCTCTAGCAGTCACTGCTGTTCTGCTCCCGCCTGTGGAAAGCTACTTGATATGTAGATTTAGGACCCTAAAATGACATTTTCACAGTTTCAGTCAAAAACTAAAAAGAAGAAAATTGAAGTGTCAACAAATACACATTGAGGTAAAGTAAAATATTTTAAAAGCTCATCTCTTATGTAAAGATATTACTGTATGTAGATAGGGTGAACATATAATTTGTTTTCTCAACTAGGACACTTTCAAGAATGACATGGGACCCTATTGGTAATTATGCCCATGACTGGACACACTGCAATGTGGGGCACCTGCATTGAGGAGAAAGTTTGATTAAAGTCAGCTCTTACTCAGTTGCCATAAAGTAAGACATGTTCACATACTTGACAGCCTCATGTAAGTTAATGGGAAAATTACCTCTTGGGGCGAGAGAGCAATTGCTCTGTTATTATGCAGTACACTTAATTTCTGTTTGTTCTAGATCTGAAAATAATCTAGCCATTCATGACTTTGTACTGTGTGTGTTCTAGAACTATGGGGTATTTCCTCTCTTTTAAAAAAATTATTTATTTGAGAGAGAGACAAAAAGAGAGAATGGAAGCACCAGGGCCTCTAGCCACTGCAGATGAACTCAACATAGGTATACCTTGTGCTTCTGGCTTATGGGAGTACTGAGGAATTTTCCTTAGGCTTCACAGGCAAGCGCTTTAACTACTAAGCCATCTCCAGTCCCTGTGGTGTGCTTTCTAAGTCTTAATCATCTGCCACCTTTGGAAGTGTTCCCATTTAGAACTGGAGAAAAGAGTGTCTTAGAAAGGTTAAGAAACTTCCCTGAGAATACTCAGTGGAGGAGGTTGACATTTTTAACCCATGTCTTACTGACTCTACAGCCTTAAATCACTTTTTCTATAACAAGTTGTTTTGATTTTGTGGCATAAAGATTTTGCCTCAAAGTTTATGCGTTCACAGTTGAGAAGGACTTCCTGAAAGGTGCATTATGTCCAGCAGAATTTCTGCTCTATGGTGATGGTGTGCCTGTAATGTTTATTTTGCAAAGAACAAAAGCTGAGAGAACTACTGCTAAGAAAACTGCTGCTGGTGTTTGTGTCAATTTGTGTCAAAAGTATCCCTTTTCTCTTGCTTAAAGCAGTAGTCCCGATGTATTTAGGTAGGAAATAAGAAAAAAAGAAAAGGAAAGACAGAGAAGTGGCTGGTGTTGGAGTCTTTATTCTGAGCAGCCTGGTGCACTGAGAACTGTGTGCGACATAATTAGGGGACAACCTGCAAGTCCTCTCATTAAATCCCACGTGTCATTAGACTCAAGTACAGAGCTTGAAGAGATGAAGTGACTGGAGTGTACCATGGCTAGCATGTGGCAAAGCCAGATCTGACCTCCAGCTCCCTCTCTGTGATCACAGGGCCCTATTTCTTACCATCCCACTATGTGATGGTGTGTCCAGGTAGATGGTGTGAGCTAAGTGGGAGACCAGTGTTTCATTTGGCAGCATGCTGGCTACTCAGGCTGGGGACCTGAGATCACTGTGATGAGGAAGCTGGACTGTTCCATGGTGGCACCCAAGAGGAGAATGTGCAGTCAGAGTGAGGGACTATAAGCACATGGTCTGAACTCACATCCTCTTTAATTACATGCTTAATGATCTCTGCCTGTCTTTCCATAGCAATTCAGTCTTCTTCCTCTAGACTGCTTGTCTCTGTTTTTTTTTTTTCTCCATGTATGTATATGGTGTATGGTTTGTGTGTGAGGTGTGTGAAATGTGTGTGGTGTGTGCATATGGGTGCAGATGCTTGTGTCCTTTTATGTGTGTTTTTACCTGATCATTTCTTTGAGACAGACTGTCTTCTCTGAACCTGGAGCTGTTGTTTTTGTGAATCCCAGAGAGGTGAGCCTCAGGTATTCTCTGTTTATTTATTTATTTTTAAGTATTGTTATTTATTTATTTGCAAGCAGAGAGATAGAAGACAGACAGAATTTGCAAGGGCCTCCAAGCTGCTGCAAATGAATTCAAGATGCATGAACCTCTTTGTGCATCTGGCCTTACATGGGTACTGGGGAATCAAACCTGGATTGTAAGGCTTTGCAGTCAAGCATCTTAACTGCTGAGCTATCTCTCCAGGCTTGATTTTATTCTCAAACACAATTGATAGCATTATCTATTTTCAACTTAAAAAAAATCTAATATAGGGCTGGGGAGATGGCTCAGTCTTTAAAGTGCTTGCTGCTTGATCCTCAGCACCCATGTAAAAACCTGGTGTGGGACTGGGGAGATGGCTTAGTGATTAGGACGCTTGCTTGTGAAGTCTAAGGACACATGTGCTCCAGATCCTACATAAGCCAGATGTACAAAGATGAGGCAAATGCCAGGTTGCACATGCCTACTAGTTGGCACAATTGTCTGGAGTCCAATTTCAGTGACTGAGGCCCTGGCATGCCAATTCTCTGTCTCTGTCTGTCTGTCTGTCTGTCTGTCTGTCTGTGTGTCTGTCTCTCTCTCTCTAAAAAAATTACAAAAATCCTGGTGTGGCAACATGCCCCTATAATATTTCCAGTGCTGGGGAGGTGGAGATGAAGATCACTGGGAGTAACTGGCTAGCTATATAAGTAAATTTTGGGTTTAACAAGAGACCCTGTCTCAAAATAGATAATATAGAAGAGTGATGGAGAAGACACTTGACATTGACTCTGGCATCCACATGCATGAGAACCTATATATTTGCACACCTATTACACACACATATGAACATGAAACAGAGACACACATACATGCACACACACAAATCCCAATATAATATCCCAACTGGAACACAAGGGAACTACAAAAGCAAGATAACTTGTAATAAAAATATAGATGCAAGTATGAAACTACTCCAGTATTACACTTGTAGGTAGAATGAAACCATAAGACAGACTTTGACCTAAAAGTGAAATAGCAAAATTCTAATGGTCCAAGGAGGCTGTATTCTTGGCTAAGATATTGAGTTGTTTGTTTTGAAAAGTTTATGAAATGGTGGTCATAATATTTCTTCTTTCTTGATGTGTGGGTACATGTGTGTGTGCTCATGTGTGAGTGCACACACGTTTATGTCACAGTGTACATGCGCATGTGGAGGTCAGAGGACAACTTACATGCCAGTTCTCACCTTACGCTTTGTTGGAGGCAAACCTCTCATTGTTCAGTGCAGCATTTACCATACTGGCTGTGAACTTCTGGGTAAGTCTCCTGTCTCCCATCTTGCCACAGGCACATTGGGATTCACATGCCAACACTACCCCATCCGGCTTTCTTTAAAAAGTGGGTTCTGGGTATACAAACCCATATACTCATGTTTGTGGGGCAAAGGCTTTAACCACTGAGAAATCTCCTACTCAGTATTAGACATAATATTTCTGTCAAAACAGTTGTATTGTAACTTTACTGTAGATAATTTAATATAAATAAGAGGAATGAAATAAAGGGCTCATATACTAAATTTATCAGACCTGCTACCCAGCACTTGTAGGCAACACAATGTGTATTTGGGCGGAGAGAAGGATGCTTGCATCACACGGACAACGCTGGCAGGAGGACATGTCACAGCTGAGGTGAAGAGTTGGAAGATGAAATCTGTGAGTGGCTTAAGGACATTATGTTAGCCTGTTTCAGGTAAAGGGTTTGAGTTGTCTTTTCTCTGAATTTTAATAGTATGGGTTGAGTTTGTGTATTTTGAGCAATAAAGAAGCCACTATAGTTATTTTAGCATAGGCCATATCATATCAAAAACGTGTTAAGCAGTTATTGCACCAAAAAGGATGAAGGATGAGAACTCTGAGGTTAGTACACAGGTTGTAGCAGCAGGAAGCACTGAGACTCTAGGATGGAAGATGGAAGGAGGAGGGTGTGATTTACTGGACCCTGGAGTCTTGGAGCTCAGACCCAGCTTTGGGTGTCTGGGAGGAGTTGCGCTTCCTTTTCCTCCTCAAGCATCAAGTCAGGAAGTACAGGTTCCTATTCCCTGAAGTGTCTCTGTAGAGCGTGGAGTAGCCTGCACAGATAGTGAATCAGTGTTTCACAAATACAAACTTAACACAGAAGCCAGGGTTACACCTGTGACTGGTGGGTCCTTTCTCATCTTTTATTCAGGTTTTTACATTGTATATCATGATAGAATGTTGGGTCTAGAACATTACACCGTACTATTGAGTTCCTTTCAAAATGCTTTGCACATACATCATGAAGGTTGAATATTTTAAGCATTCAGAACAAACTCAGAGAAATAAAGAAAAGCAAGATCACAACCTTTCTTTTTATGCTCTTTTTAATCAAATTTGAAAGGATAATGGTAGTTAATGCATGACACAGTATATGTTGTCATAAGTGCTGGAAATCTTAATGCATTTGTATGAAACATACCACATTTAAGCTGCTTCAAAACTCTGTGAGGTGGGGGCCAGGGTGCTGGTGGTGGTTATTATTCCTTTCATTTTACAAATGAGGAAACTAAGATCGAGTTGAGTAATTGGCCCAAGGCCACACAGCTGGTAAGTGGCAGAGTCAGTACATGAGCCAGTCAGTTGTTTCTACAGCACATACATATAGCCACCAAGCTATATCATATTTGATTTTTTTAAAAATAAAACTTATGTTCATCAGTGATTGAATAGAGAAAATATCCATTTGTTTCTCCAGCGGGGGTTACAGAGTACAAGTGCTAGTTTTGGAGAGAAGGAGAATAAGGCTTAAGTCTTGCATGACTTTTTTTGGTGAAAAATTTTAAAACATTTTTTTAAAATTATTTATTTATTTATTTGAGAGCGACAGACATAAAGAGAAAGACAGATAGAGGGGGAGAGAGAGAATGGGCACGCCAGGGCCTCCAGCCTCTGCAAACGAACTTCAGACGCATGCGCCCCCTTGTGCATCTGGCTAACGTGGGACCTGGGGAATCGAGCCTCGAACCGGGGCCCTTAGGCTTCACAGGCAAGCGCTTAACCGCTAAGCCATCTCTCCAGTCCTTAAAAAATTTTTTGACAGTTTTTATATATTAACATAATTTTATCATGATCTTCTCCCAGTACCTTTATTTGTCCCCACCCCAGCCCTTTCCATTGAAATCCTCCTGCTTTGGAGTGAGTCTGTCTTCTGTTTTGGTGGCTGTTTGGGGTCCTCCTCCATCGTTCATGTCAACATGCTGAGGAGCTCAGTATACTGTGCAGGTTGTGTGGAGGTCATGACAGTCACCGTGAGGTTATGAAGTAAAGACCACTTCATGTCTGGAAAACGCTTTGTGTCTGAATCCTCTGAATTTTACCTTCTTTCCATCCCCTTTTCACAGTATTCCTTGAGCCTCGGAGGGAGAGTACTGAGCACTCAACTGTCACTTGCTTTCAGCACTTCGATGACTTTTGAGTCTCTCCAGTTGTCACCTCCATGTGCAAAAAAAGCTTCTCTGACCAAAAGTGGGATCAGCACTCATTTATGAACATAAACATAAGATTAATATTTAGAGGGCATTTGATGAACACAACATACATATTTAGTCAAACGACAGTAGTCAGCTTCTCTCCTAGGATCTGTGACCTTCTTGCCATAGGCGTTTAACTAGATTTTCAGTATCAGACATGAATTCTGTCTCTGAGATTTTTAAGAGCATAGCCTTAGCAAATTGAGGCTCTTTGTAGAAAGAAGAAATTGAGTGACATGATTTTAGAGATTATTTCTAGCTACTATTATTTTCATGAGGTAGGAGGCTTTGGGCCTGAGAGCTGGAGGTGAAGCTGCTTGTAGGATTGGTCAGATTTATTCACATATAGCATCAAAGGCCAAGTAGGCATTGTACTACCTGTAGCTAAGTAATGAGTGACTGTCGAGAACACAGACAATTTAGACTTGCTTATTAGACTATCTGGACAATGTTGGGTTGGCTGCTGTTTTATTTTCCTCTTTTTTTTTTCCCTAAATTTTATGTTTCTATATCCAGAAAATAATTTTGGAAATGACTTACTCTGAAGTGATTGCATTCATAGAGGTTTAGTCCTTTCTGAGACTTTCCTTTGCTTCTAAAGGCTTTCTCTCCCTCACCCTGTAGATACGGGGCACATCTTTGAACTAAGGGCAGGAAGCCTGTGGTCCAGAGGCCAAAACAATTCGTAAGAACCAGAAAGGACAGGAAAAATGTTCCTAGGTTAGAGAGAAGATGAGTCGTGTTGATTTAAAGCACCTTATTATAAGGTTAAGGCGGCAATGTGGGTATGTGTGGGTGAACAGCTTTCTTCTTACTCATGAGTGTTGACATGCCCCCCTTTAAATTTTTTAATTTTTTATTGGGGGGGGGACGGAGGGGGGGGGATTCACATCCAATTGGCACACCTCAGCCACTGATATCAAATTCCAGATGCTAGCGCCACCTGGTGAACATGTGCAACCTTGTGCTTTCCTCACCCTTGTGTGTCTGGGTAATGTGGGATCTGGATAGTCAAACAAGAGTCCTTAGATTTTGCAGGCAAGTGCCTTAATGGCTATGCCATCTCTCCAGTCCCATGCCCCTTTTTATCTTCAGGTATTCTTTGCACCCCCCACCACACTTTACAGTGCCTCAACTTTTATGTAAGAAGTGCATCCTTGAGGTCTTTACAATTATAAATGGGTCATAGTGTAACATGTAGCACTTTATCAGCAGTTTTATAAAATTTATATGCTGTTTAGAGTCCAAATGGACATCAAATTAGTTCCTGCATATTGCCAGTGTCACAATTGATACTGTTACTTTGAGACTGTGCAACAACAGTTTGTAGAAGATAGGACCAGGGCTGGATAGGTGCTTGCCTGTGAAGCCCAAGGACCCTGGATCAAGGCTCGTTTCCCCAGGACCCATGTAAGCCAGATGCACAAGGGGGCGCACATGTCTGGAGTTCATTTGCAGTGGCTGGTGGCCCTGGCATGCCCATTCTCACTCTCTCTCTCTCTCTGCCTCTTTCTCTCTGTCTGTCCATCTCAAATGAATAAATAAAAATAAACAAAAAATTAATATAAAAAGAAGATAGGACCAAAGTCATTACTGACCTTGGAGGGTTTGATCTTAGTTAATTGAACTGATAGGTCCTTGGAAGTTTTTGTAGTGCTGTGTCAACTGTGGTGGAGGTCCATGTGAGGTGTTCACCCTGTATAGTTACTGGAAGTTTTTATAGTGCTGTGTCAACTGTGGTGGGGGGTCCATGTGAGGTGTTAACCTTGTATAGTTACTGACATTTGAGGTAAGGAGTTGCGATGGTTCTTTCTGCATAAGCCAAGTTGGCTGGTGACAGATGAAGTTAAGTATCGGGGGAATACTTCCTATTAAAGCATGCTGCTTTGGTTGACTCCAGGTTGTGAACTTGTCACCTCTAGTAGTTCTTATTTGAATTTAAAATCTTTAGGGGAGGGAGAGAGTTCACATTGTGGGTAAGGCAGGTGGCAAAGTGGAATGACAAATGTCTCATTTGATGTCTCACCACTCCAACAGTGTGCATGCTTTCTTTGTACTTGTTTCTGCTTTGGTCTGTGGCCAGTAGTTTTCTTAAGACTAGTAATTGGATAAAGAGGTATTTAACTTACTATATAAATCGAATTTTAAGTAGTACAAGTGACAGTATTTATTCTGTGTTAGCAGGCAGAAATGAAGCATGAGAAGTCCTTTTTGTTCAGTCACACCATTTTCCAGAAAATGACATGTAGAGGTGATATATAGCACTTCATGGTACTTAAGGGTATGGACTGGTAGTGTGATGGATATGAAATCCAACATCAACTCTGCCTTCCACCAGTCCTTGGACCTTTGGCAAGTAACTTACCCTCTTTAAAGGATGATATTTTTACCCACTTCATAGTAACTTGAAAATAAAATGAAATTGTGCATGTCTAGAAGTTCAGCCTAAGGCCTGGAACATAAGGAATGTTGGTATACTATGTAGCATATTGTGAGCTTTGCACAGTAAACAGCAAACGTTAAAGCCATTGACCAGGTCTTATGAGCTTGAGTTTTTCTCCTCCTCATCTTTCACCAGAAGATTGTCACTGCAGGGAGTGTCTCAGAGCACACCATGTGCCTGTGGGAACTAGGCAAGGTGGCACTCACCTCATGTTCCAGTGGGAGTTAGAAATCACTCAGGAAATCCTTGAGATGTGGTGTCATGAGCTAATAAGAATTGTGGGGGAAACATCAGAATAACGGGTTTAGAATATTTTAGAAAGGGAGGACGACTTTTCTATTTCTAGTAAGAAGTAGAGCATCTAAAGATGTAATGGAGAGAGAAAAGCAGGCTTTAGGTCTTGGCTTGACTCAGAAACAGCCAAATCACAGAGGTTTTGTAGAGGTGAGGAGTCAAGAGATTTTTATTTATTTACTTACTTATTTATTTAGAGACAGCAAGAGTGAGAGAGAATTGGTGCACTAGGGCCTCAGCCACTGAAATTCAACTCCAGACACTTGTGACACCTAGTGGGCATGTGTGACCTGGCATTTGCCTCACCTTTGTGCATCTGGCTTATGTGGGATCTGGAGAGAGATAGAACATGGGTCCTTAGGCTTCACAGACAAGCTCCTTAACTGCTAAGCCATCTCTCCAGACCAAGAAATTTTAAGTATGATGGAAACATGAGAGGATTACAGCAATGGATTTTCATGACATAATTTACATTTTTGTAAGGACATGCATTCCCTATATTGAGAATACATTGAATAAGAGAGAATAATGGCAATGAGAAAAAAAATGTTAGGGTATTGTGGTAGCCTTACCAAAATATGTGGTGGCCTGCACTAGGGTGGAGTGGTGATGAGTTTAGATATGCAACTGCAAATTCAAGAGGGCTTACTGGGAGTTAGTTGTACGATAGTAAGAAAGGAAGCATCAAGGCAGATTTGTAGGTGTTTTTCCTGAGCATCGAGTGAATGAAAGAAGTATGGAGAAATCTGTGGCTGCGGGTAGAGCAGGTTTCTCAAATATGTTTTGTACACATTTGAGACCTGTGCATCCATTACATGGGGGCTGTTGAATACATAGTGTAGATGAAAGATCTGGAGTGAAGTGGAAGCCAGGAATGGAAATGTGGGAGTTGACAGCAAAGAGAAGATACTTGCTCTTCTAAGGCCCTAGGGCTCCTTCTAAGGGTGGTGGAGCTGGTCAAGATCTGAGCCATAAGGAATTGATATTGGAGGCTGGAAGATAATAATAAGATGCAATCAGTGAGGCAGGAGGTGAGCTGGGGTACATAGGGTGTCTTGGAAGCCAAGTGGACTACACAGTTCAGGAAAGGGGGCTATGATTGGGTAGGTCAGACTGTGCTAGGAGTTGAGGTGAGATGAAACCAGGAAATTCCTTGTTGAATGGTGCACGAGGAAGCCCACTGCTGCCCTTGAAAAGAGAACAAAGGTCAATTGCATCTGTCTTATTCATTATACTCCATGACATTATAGAGTGTTTAATACACAATTAAATGCATTTAAAATGTCTTTGTGAATGAGTGAATGAATGAATGAACATATGGATGGATTAGTGAATTGATAAGCATGGCTTTCTTCCTTTTCTTGTTTTCTAGATTCAACACACTCTCTAAGTTCAACTAATATTGTACAAAATGTAATTTTTCTAAACACTGTTCTTCTATATGATACTTAAGATTAATTAATTACAAAAAACTGTAACCTGGGACTGGATAGATAGATCAGCTGGTAAAATACTTGCTGTGGTAGTATGAGGGCCTGAGCTGGGACCTTAGTACTTAAGGAACAATGCTGGCTGTGGCAGTGCATGTCTGTACTCTCAGCACTTGGAAGGTCGGATCCCTGGAGCTCAGTGGCCAGCATAACTGGTGAGTTCTAGACCAATGAGAGAGCCTGTCTTCAGAAAGAGGCGGGTGGTGTTCCTGAGGATAATACCCAAGGTTGTCCTCTGACCTCCAAACACTCATGTGCACACATGCACCAACACACATAAACACATGCATGCGCACCACACACAAAAAGGAAGAAGGAAGAAAGGAAAGAGAGAAAAGAAAAGAAACAAAAAGAAAAGGAAAAAAAAAGAAAGCAAATGGCCTAATCCATTAGCATTGCACTAACTGTCCTCCTTGCCCTGGACTTTGTGGTATATCTGCAAGCCGTCCATCCCAGTGCTTTGCTCTTTCCCTAGATGCTACCATAAATTGATGGAAGTGTATGCTGGGTATGAGCTATATATAGTGTAGATAAAAGATCTGGAGTGAAGTGGAAGGCAGGAATAGAAATGTGGGTGTTGATAGCAAAGAGAAGATACTTGCTCTTCTAAGGCTCTAGGGCTCCTCCTAAGGGTGGTGGAGCTGGTCAAGACCTGAGTCTTGTGGTCAAGCTCAGAGTCTTTTCAGCCTACGTTACATAGCGACTTCTCTGCTGTTGTCAGGTGTAAATCTATGAGGGCCCTCTTATGTACTTGTACTGAAAAGCATCTAGCATTGCAGTTCCCAGACTGTTCTCTGAGGCACCCCTGGGTGCTACAGTGAATTCACAGAGAGGCTCTGTGCTGTTTTGATTTTCTTTTCTTTTGAAGCAAACACAGAAATAATCAGCTTCTGTCAGCTTCCATGTGAACTACTGGCTTAAGGTGTTCATAGTTTCAGTATTAGATCACTGCATTCCTTTCAGTAATGTCATATCTTGACAAAACTAGGCTTTGGGGATTTGCTGTGGTAAATAAGCCAGTGCCATGTAAAAATCAACGTGGAGCAGGAAATAAGGTGGAAGAATCCAGCTTACTTCAAAAGAAGCTGTATAATGTCCAGTAGCAACATTCCATAAAAAATGTGGTTATTCAAGAGTGAAATAAAAAGTTACTAGCCTAACAATGTATATAAGTGTTTCTTTCAAATGGTTAGCAAGTTGTTAAGAAATAAATATTTGCTATTTAACTGTTTAACATATATATAATTGTTAGTTACTTTGTAGCCTAGAGGTGCTATGAAAAAATTTAACAGCCTATCATGGATTGAAAACAAGTTGTGAGCCCCAAATCTAGTATGCGAGGCATCTAGAAAGAAGACAAGGAGGGTCCTGGAGAGATGGCTTGCAGTTAAGGTGCTTGCCTGTGGACTTAGGTTCAACTACCTTGAACCCACGGAAGCCAGACGCACAAGGTGACGCCGCATGAGCATGAGGCTATGCACGCATCTGGAGTTTGATTACAGTGGGTAGAGGACCTGGTGGGTCAATTCTCTCTCTTTCTCATAAAGTAAAATAAAAAAGAAGAAGAAGGAGAAGACAAAGTGGGGAGGGAGGGTCTGTGCTGCTGCCTTTCCAGCTGGGTCTGCATGCTGCCTGCATCTCTCTCAGCTCCATGCCACTCAGCCTGTTTCCAATTGTTTCTGTGCCTGGAAGAACTTCCAAAAATAAGAGTGCTCTATGAGGGATCCTGTTTCTCTCAAATGAGTATTCTTGTGTGACAGCCTCCTCACAAATGGCCAGTGTGCACCTCCTTCCTACCCAGGGGCTAAGAGCTTTCTATCTCCCCCACCTCTCTATTCCCCTGCAGCACTGCACCCTGGCTCCCAGAACTGGATTCCTCTGAGCCATGTAATTTATATACATGGCTAGGGATACTTTTAGGATTAATCCCCCCTCTTCTCTCCACCATTGTTTTCTTGGTCCCCCCCCCCCCAAGAGACTGAATGTGTTCTGAGTGCTTGATAACTGTTTCCCATGGAACTTTCAGAACATGGCCCTTTGTGCTACAAGGACCTTCTGAATTGGCTTGAGAGCATTCTTTGGAGACAGTGCCACAAGACCCACCAGTTGTGATGTTAAAGATTCGGCCTTTAAAACTCAGAGAAGTTCCTATCTGCTTTTATGAGAGTATGCTTTCAAGATGAGTGAGCAAAAAGGATTCATTTTCATTGGTTTGTGAGAGAGGATCATGTGGTTTAAGACTGTCTGAACTGAGGATTGCACTTAGCAAAAATGGAGGCTGGTGGCCCTTGACAAAGATGAAAAGCAGAGAAGTGAGTGAGTTACTTAATGTGGTTCATCCATGTGCTTAGAGGTCTTCCATGGGTTCAGAGTGCCTGGGGGCGGGGGTCTTCTTTATCTTCACCTTTGTGCCTTTTTTTGTTGTCAGGTGGCTCTTTTGAGTTTCTCCCTGGGGGTAGCTGTCACTTTATTCTTAACCTGCCCTTCTCAGTTTTAGTCTTCAGAACTGCTCTGAGCAGCGAGAATTCTGCTTACTGTAGATCTCCCCTCCCTAGCAGACTGCTGTCATTCCTACTGCTCTTTTTCTATTAATTCTTGTCTACCTTTTTACCACTCCTTTCATTCTATTTACACCTCAGTGCACCCCTTTCCCTTTCCTGTCTCTTTCTTCTCTCCACATCCGCCCCCCCCGCCCCATACCTCTCCTCAATGCTTCCAGCATGGCAGAGTCCTCAAGTCCCACACCTTACTTTTTAGGTATTCCCAAAGGAAAGAGTAACTCACAGCGACTGGAGTTACTGACTAGGAGGCCTGAATAGAGCTTCGGAATATTACAACTTTTTATACAAAGCTCACAGGCAGGATTCAGATGAATTTCATCTTGGGATGAGTTAATCAGGACTCGGTTCCTCAATCAGTTTCCCATAATGCCATAAAATTTAGGGCGATTAACTTTAGATACTGATTGGGCTTAAATACCTCTAATTCAAGCATCATTATCTGCTGAGCTGTGCTCCAGGGATGTGGGCAGGCAGTCGCTGTAGCAGTGCTGACCTGTGGAAATGTAATGAGACCACAAGTGGGAGCCCATAGAAATACCTTTGAGTTTTTCTTTTTTCTTTTTTTTTGGTAAGCACATCTCAGTTTGGACATTTCTGATTCTCAGTAGCCATGGTGCTAATGGCTCCTGTACTGAACAGCACAGCTGTGAGTTGTACAACATGAAGAGAAAGAGTTCATCATGTAGCTAATGAACTGAAAATATTCCTTGGCCATTATGCACCCAGAAAAAGGAGTGAATGGACCAGGTGCTTTTGTGGGTAAGGTGGGGTTGGGAAGCACCTTAAAGGTCAATGCTAGCTTTTAATCACTTCCATCAGCTAGCTGGTCAGAGTGTGGGGTTTGGCTTGGAGGGTAGGACACCAGAGCTCACTGCTGTTCCCTTCCATGTAAATGCCTAATTCTCTTGCCCTTCTCCCTCTCCTTTTCCACCTCCCGACTTAAATTTCCCTTCTTCTTGGAATGCCTCACCTTGCTGGTGAAAATAACTCAGCAGTTAATGGTGAAAATAATGCCTTGGAATCCTTCTTTTGTACTGTAGCTTACATGACAAAGAAGGAGGCTTGCTTTATTTTTGAAGTTACAAAATGGAATGTTATTCCAGAAAGACTCAAAAGCCAGCAAATGGAATTAATTTTCCTGGTTTTCATGTCTCAGTGACAGGAGTTGCTGCCCCTCTCCACCTGCACTTGTGAGTGGAGGCGAGTTTGAACAGGCCTGCTTCCTTTGCTTTGGTTAAGCATTATCTTGTGTTCTTTGTGTAACACCATCACACACAAACTGAAAACGTCCCCATTTAACTTTGGTCTGAGTCTGTCTTGAAATGAAGGGGTAGAGTGCAGGAGATAGGGAGTTATCAATCTCTAGATACAAAGATAGGGAATACAAACAGCTTCAACTCTTCCATCCTTGACTTCTGTTTTCATTCCTATGAAAAGAGACACTGCAATTAGGTGAGGCCCCTGCCAGTGTTTTCCACGAGGAACACTCCTTCGGTAAAGAGCATAGTGGAAAGGTGCTGACTGCACCGTTTTTACAAATGAGCAAAAATGAACAACTCAAAACTCACAGACTACAAGAAAAAAGAGGACATGATGTGTCATTCATCTGTGCTGTTCTTGTAGAGACAGGATCTCGGTGGCTGAGTCTTCCTTCATGTTAGCAAAGTAACTAGAATGCTTGAGGAGAGTTTCTGCAAGGAGAGGAGACAGGTGGAGATGGTAAACCCACAGGGGTCCTTTGGTGCTTGCAAGGGGAAGATTGCTTGCTAGGTGGCACCTGCAGCTTTGTGACGGTGACTCTGATGGGCTATTTGGAAATAGAATTGGAATAGTACAGAGGTTGAGATATTTACTGTGCATCAGGAATGTGGGATTCTGCTTGATCAAAGAAAAAAGAGAAGAATGAAAGCAGCGTCATCCTTGGGTCACTCTGTCATTTCCATGTAGCTTCAAATTATTAAATATATTAATTATAAGTTAAATATGTTTAGTATAGTGCTCTCCATTCATCATCATATTCTCATAATTCAGTTTTGCTGTTCATAGTTCAAAGATTTTTCAACATACTATCTCTTCTATGAATTTTAGCAATGCTGTTACTTCTTTTGATATTTAAATATTTGTTTTCATAACATTATCTATTGCTCCCAATTAATGCAAAATTATAATAGTAGTAGTAATTAATTTTTAAAATATTTTTATTTATTTATTTGCAAGCAGAAAGAGATAGAAGAGAGAAAGATATAGAGAATGGGCATGCCAGGGCCTCCAGCTGCTGCAAATGGACTGCAGATGCATGCACCACTTGCCACTTTGTGCATCTGGCTTGATGTGGGTACTAGATAATTGAACTATGGTCATTAAGAATTGCAGGCAAGTGCCTTAGACACTGATAAATCTCTCCAGCCCAACAGTAATTATTTTTGTCTATAATTTAAAAAAATATATTTTATTTATTTATTTGAGAGAGAATGGGCGTTCCAGGGCCTTCAGCCACTGTGAACGAACTGTGGCTGCATGCACCCCCTTGTGCATCTGGCTTATGTGTGTCCTGGAGAGTCGAACTGGGATCCTTTGGCTTTGTAGGCAAACGCCTTAACTGCTAAGCCATCTCTCCTACCCTGTCTATAATTTTAATAAGGTTGTATTGGGTGCAGGAATTATTAACATTCTTGGGATTTAGGAGTTTTAGTGACTACCTCTTAACACATTTGATTTGATAAGACACTGTCTGAGGGTTTTATATTTATAAACATTTATCTGAACACATATCTATATGTTATATAACCATATCCTTATAATTATTCCTTTTCCTTATGTATTTTGACATATTTTATATCATGATTAAGTTTGTGGTTTTAACCATGTAACTCATGTATCTCTTTATTCCTTTACTTCTTTTTACCTTGAGATGATTACTTTTGAGTTATCTTTCTTTTTTCTTCACTTTCAAATAGCCCTGCTTAGATAGCAATTCAAGTGGCCCAAGCTACTATGTGATTTAGACACTTTTATTGTGTGGTGATGCACACTAAACTCATGGAGGCAAGGGCAAGGAGGGCTTGGCATGGTCTAAACTTGACATGGTTTGAATGCTGTGCTGTTGGGTGACATATCAGACTGCTGCCTGGAGAATTCATCTGCTTTTCACGAAGGCAATGTGTTATGCTTGAACCAAACTGCATACAAACTTGTTTATTAATTTAAGGAAAAGCTGGTTTTGCACTCTTTGGTGCCAGTGCTTGGGTCAGTGATGTCAAGAGGTTTGGGGAAAATGACAGAGATTATATCACTGGGCAATGTTCATGAAATCCATAAAATGAAGTTTATGTCAGGAGTTAAAAGGGACTGAACTTGGGTCTGGAGAGATTGCTTAGTAGGTAAGGCACTAGCCTGAGAAGCCTAAGGACCCAGGTTAAATTCCCCAGTACCTATGTAAGCCAGACACACATGATAGCACATGTGTTTGGAGTTCATTTGCAGTGGCTGGAGGCCCTGGTGTACTCATTCTCCCTCTCTCTGCCTCGTTCTCCCTCTTTCTCAAATAAATAAATAAAATTTATTTTAAAAAGGTACTGAAGCCGGGCGTGGTGGCGCATACCTTTAATCCCAGCACTCGGGAGGCAGAGGTAGGAGGATCCCTGTGAGTTTGAGGCCATCCTGAGACTCCATGGTGAATTCCAGGTCAGCCTGGGCTAGAGTGAGACCCTACCTTGAAACCCCCCCTCAAAAAAAAATAAAAAGGTAGTGAACTTGAGGAGCACATTTAAGAGCTCCAGGTCCATTAGACAAGAGGCTACATGCATTTTTATCTTGGGAAATGACATGAGGACAAGGATAAAACCAACTCTTACCTTTAACCTCAGCAACTTTCTTGTCAGGTAGATGCCTCAGTGAGTAGCAGTCACGGTGTTGCCCGAAATCCTTCCATTTGGACAAAACATCACCACAGTGGTGTACTGTGGCTTCATCAGGGACTGCATGTGGCCTGAGCTTTAGCTGACAACATTAGAAATCCTGAAACAACCTAAAGTGGCACTTAAAGAAAATGCATGTAGATTGTAGCCACCAAGATCCCCTATGGAGCTGTGAAAACATCTCATTTTCAAAACCCTTTCCTAATGCATTCTTGGGAACCTATGACTTGTTGCTTTCTCTAGGCAAAGTTGCACTTCATGTACACTAGCTTGTGTATAAAAGCCCTTCAAATGCTGACCAGCAAAGCATCATTAACCATTTAAGTGAAGCAAATATCTTAAGTACTTATTGCTTTTCAGCCTCACACATAAAACGGCCCTACTCACAGGGGGGTGTTTTCTTTTGTGGCAGGTAGGGAAGCAGAAGCTCAGCCAAGAATTGCTTCCCCTGGTTATGCTTTATGTAGTGTGCTAAGTGAAACTGGAAAAGATAATCAGCAGCTATGAAAGTGACCAAACCTGTGAGCTGTAGCCACAGTGACCGCTGGAATGCTGCTTTCAGGCTTGCCGTCTGTCCGTCCAGCTTGCCTAGACACCCCGGTGGTATGAGCGGGAAGGGTGCTGGGGCCTGCAGGAATGAGGCAGGTGGGGCTTTTAAAGTTTTCTCCCTAAAGATGGATTTCGGGGACGGCTCCATTTCACACCAGGGTACCAGCCAGGGACAAAACTTGTGGGTGTGGAAGTGTCCAAGAAGAGCCCATGGTCTCTGGTGATTCAGGGGAAGACAGGATGAGAGAAAAGGTTGTAGTAGAGTCCCCTAACATCATTTTCCTTGTTAGCAGAGGTGAGTTATTTAAGGGTGCTGAGGAAGAAGGGACCTGATTGGGGCAGTGTTTAAGACCATGTCGGAAGCTGGTCACCACCATGCAGTTCAGGAAAGAATAATGGTACACCTGAGTTGCATTTACAATTTAATGAGTTTTCAAAAGGCCTTACTTCCCCGCCACGGAAGCCTTAGAGTTGGTAGTTTCTTTCTGTCTTTCTCCATGAATCTAATCTTCATTTTTTGGGGGGAAGAAAAACTATTTAACATCTACTATTATATCCTTACACATATATAACTCTTTTATACTTATCAAAATGCCTATTAAAGTTTTGTTTTCCTTATTTCTTGAAAATATGCTGTGATGTAAGGATAACTGATGAAAATGCCTATTTATACACATAGAATCTGAAAACTGCTTAAGGCCCAGAGTTGGGAAGTAGAGCGTTAGCGTCGGAAACTAGGTTTTCTGATTGCTCATGCCAACATATGTCTTTCAGTGTTGGTCAAACAGCTGCACCTATATGGAACGCGGAGGGCTGTAGACCTTAATGACCTCTTCTGTGAGTGAGGCAAAAATCCTTGTCATGTGAAACCATATCCATACAAAGCATAAGAGTCTCTTAAACCAACACAGTTTGGCCTCGTTGTTGCTCAGATCATTAGAAAATGGTAGTTATAAAGCTGCCCAACATACCTTAGACATGTTACAGCACCTTAAAACATCTAAATGTACATTTATTCACCCGTCTTTTGATGTAAGACCAAGTTTTTTCTTTGATTGGAGTCCACTTCAATCACCTTTCTTGCATAATTCTTGGATAATTTTAAAGTATTGATTTCTTTAATGTGGAATGAGGACTTTAAAAATATTTGTGAAGCAATCTTCAGTGTGGTATCATTATAAGTCTAAACATTTATCCCAAAGATCTTTTACAGACAACTACTCCATATCTAACTCAACGACAGCATTTAACACCATCTCATTAAAAAAAAAAAAAAATCACAGCCCTTCCCAATGTAGTTCTCATAAGAGAGAGAAAAAAAAAACACTGCCTTCTTTTTCTACCTCCTTTATGTAACATTTAATTAAATTCTGTAAATACCAACAGCACACAACTGTCACAAGCATGTCTGCCACACACTGGTTTGGGAACAAACACAATGACTCGGTAAGTAGTCAGCTCCCTCGGTGGCAGCTGGAGCACACGAGCGCATTGGACCGCAGTTTCCCAGCACAGGTGTGTGCTGTGTCATGGGCAGCTGTCAGTGTCTTTCACACGGGGCGTGGCAGGCGGGAGCTACTCTCGTGAATCTGTTAAGAACACTTCAACCTCAGCTGAATGGACAGTCGCGTGTACCCTGAAGAGAGGGTCCGAGTGGGAGGTTGACACGGCCCAGGGGACCAGGGGATGTTGGACGAAGCGACACAGAAGGCTGGGGTTTAGGAAGGGACACTGTAGGGGTCTCTGCTCTGTGTGTGTTAAAGGAGAGGGAGAAAGAGAGGAAAGAAGAGACACATGCATATGTATTTATGTTTGTATAAACATAAATAGGTGTCTAAATAGAGAGTATAAATATAAAGAATGTGCACAAGTGCATGTCCTAGCTGTATAGACAAAAGATGGAGACAGCTGCTCAGATAAAGTACCCCAGGCAATCTCACAAGTGTAATTTGAAAAGCAAAGCATTGAGATTTTCAGTGCTTTTTTCCTCAGTTATGACTATGGTGAAAGTTGATTTTTTTTTGATAAATTTTCTCCTTAGTCACTTTTGATCCATTCTTTCTTGTCACTTCCTCTTACCCCTTCCTAATATAAAAAGTCTATAATGGGTCTGAAGAGATGGCTCAAAAATTAAGGCACTTGCCTGCAAAGCCTAACTAATGACCCTGGTGCAATTTCCCAATATCCATGTAAAGCTAGATGTACAAGGTGGCGTATGCATCTGGAGTTTGTTGCATTGGATAGAGGCTCTGGTGCACCCATTCTCTCTGTGAGTGTGTGTGTGTGCGTGCGTGTGTGTGTATGTATATGTATGTGTATGTGTATAGTCTATAATGAGGGCTGGAGACATGGCTTAGCAGTTAAGGTGCTTGCTGGTAAAGCCAAAGGACCCAGGCTCAAGTCCCCAGTCCTCAAGTAAAAAGCCAGATGTACAAGGTGGCACATGCGTCTGGAGTTCGTTTGTAGAGGCTAGAGGCCTTGGTACACCCATTTTATATCTGCCTGCCTCTCTCACTCGCTCTTTATTTCTCTCACACATAAATAACTAACATATTTAACAATTCTTTAATGATTTATTTTATATTTCTGTGCTGTCTGTTCAACTCTTTGTATAGCTCATATAGCACACTATTCAGAAGAGCCACATTTTAAGTGTGTGCCCGGTCACTGTAGGTAGTTAGTAGGCACACTTTTGGGTAAGTGCAGGTGTGGAATATTCCGTGGTACAGACAGGGAACATGCCCTCTCTGGGTCTTGGAACTCCCTTGGTATCGAAGCCTATTGCTGGACAGCTTCCATCAGTCAGGATGCTTCCATGGTATGCACTGGTTATGCCCAGCATCCATCTGGCACCCGTGCTTGGCAGAGCATGGGTCTTTGGTATGCCACTGTGTGTTTTGTTTTCACCTCAGAGAGAGCAGATGGATTCCTATAGAGCTCTGAATAAAGGGAATTGTTCCTCAGAAAGAGCTTTGTTGAGCAACAGGTATAGGATTTCTTGGATGATAGCCAAGCCTGAGCAGGTTTTCTATAGATTGGTTGGCACACATTTTTCCCACTTCCTGGAGATGCCCTAGAGTTAGAAGGTGAAAAATAGTCCGTGTTACTGTGAGTAACCTTAAAAGATGGCACGTCCCTGGGAGCGACCAAAGACCAGGTTTGAAGCTCTTTTACCAAGTCCACGATAGTTTAAAAAGTGTGTGCCAGACGAACATGCTTTCTGTTAGTGTTCAG
Organism: Jaculus jaculus; assembly: GCF_020740685.1. NCBI lineage: Eukaryota > Metazoa > Chordata > Mammalia > Rodentia > Dipodidae > Jaculus > Jaculus jaculus. The sequence continues at coordinate 53,254,878 of NC_059102.1, forward strand.
ACTCCAGGGAATCCCTGTGAGCTCCTTTCATTGCTGAGGAACCCAAAGGCCCAGGCTAAATAGGGTCTAATTTTACTTTAAGACATAGGGAGAAAATTGTAATTTTTATTTCTGTATTAAAATGAATGTAGCTGTATCTGTTGCATTTGAGAACAAAAACAAAATCTTGGAAAGGACAAGCAGAGTAAATTTGCTTTGACTTATTTAATGCACTTTCATGTTTCAGAATGTGCACAGTCAGACCAGTAGGGTCTTAATTGTAAAGATGTCCTGGGCTGGAAAGATGGCCCAGTGGTTAAGTGTCCCTCCTTGCAAAGCCTGATGGCCTGGGTTCAATGCCCCAGTACCCATGTAAATCCAGATGAACAGTATGGCAGTGTGTCTGAAGTTTGTTGGCAGTGGCAGGAGGCCCTGGTGTGCTTGCTCATACTCATTTTCTCTCTCACTCTTCTTGCAAATAAATAATAAACAAAAATATTTTCAGGGCTGAAGAGATGGTTTAGTGGTTAAGGTGCTTTCATGTGAGGCCTAAGGACTCATGTTAAACTCTCCAGGTCCCAGATAAACCAAACACACATTGACACAAGTGTGCAAGGTTGCATATGTGCGCAAGGTGGCACACACATCTGGAGTTTGATCGGAGTGCCTAGGGGCCCTGGCATCCCAATTCTGTCTCACACACACTCTCACTCTTGTATGGAAAAAGAAAAAAAGTCAGTCTGTTAGGCTTGCCTCAAATTTTTTATTTAAATGAAAGGTGTTATCTATGGAGAAACATGAATTTTAAATCAGTGTTTAGGAGAAAAAGAAAAACAAATGCAAGTTAAGATTGATTTCAGTAGAAATTTGGTTTAAAAATACATATGTACAATCAAATAAAGATGCATACACACATATATATATTCTTTTGTTCATACTAGTGAAGTTTCTTTTCTTTTCTTTTTAAAAATATTTTTATCTATTTATTTTCAAGCAGAGAGAGATAGAAATAGAGATAGAGCCAGGCATGGCATCACACGCCTTTAATCCCAGCACTTGGGAAGCAGAGATAGGTGGATTGCCATGAGTTCAAGGCCACTCTGAGAATACATAGTGAATTCCAGATCAGCCTGGGATAGAGTGAGACCCTACCTTAAAAAACAAACAAACAAACAAACAGACAAACAAAAAGAAAGAAATAGAGGTAGATAGAGACAGATGATGAAGAGAGTGGGTATGCCCGTTCCTCTAGCCATTGTGCATGTGGCTTTACATTGGTACTGGGACATCCAACCTGGGATGTTAGGCTTTGCAGGCAAACACCTTAACCACTGTGCCATCTCTTCAGCCCTGCTTTTCCCCCTTTTTCTGATTCATTTGTTTTTATTTAAATATTACTTTAATGAAATTTGATGAACAGGTCTATGTTTTTTTTCTTTCTTTTGATATTAAGAGTAACGTACATTGAATATAAGATGAATACACATTTATTAGTATATTAGTAGCATCTTACAACATTGCTTATGGTTGCTGTGGGGCTTTGGAGGAGGACTTTAGGAAAAGAGGGTTGAAGTTGTGCTTTAGAAGGTAAATTAGTTGATCTATTGTCATACTACCCTGAAAGTGTCTGATCTCACCAGATTTCAAAAAGTAAGCAGGGTTTGGCCTTGGAAGGGAGAATGATTAATGAAACTAATTATAAGAAATAAAATATGTGGGGGCTTGGGAGATAACTCAGTCAGAACAGTCCTTGCGTGGCCAATGTGATCTGAGCCTGACCCTGAATCCAGGTAAGAACCTGGCCATGCTGGCGCACGCCAGCCCTCCTGCACCGGCCACGCAGCGGCTGGGAATCCATGAGGTCCTTTAACCCAATGGGTGAGCTCGAGGCCAGTGAGAGGCGCTGTCTTAAACAAAAGGGGAGGGGCATTCCTGAAGAATGACACCCAGGTTGTTGTTGGGCTCCACATGCAGGCACGTGGGTGCTCATGTACACACAAGCATGCACACGCACATGAAAAGATAATATATGTGCCTATTGTTTACAAATTGTAATTTTACCTACCATTTAAATGCAGTTGCTGGAAAACACAGAATAACATGGCTTCATAAATTATGTGGCATGAAAAATTGTGAAGTTAGAAGAAGTAAGTGAATGAATGAAAGCCGATGAGTGAGACAAGGGGTGTTATCCTTCGCTCTGGCCAAAAGGTCTCATGACTTAGAGTGAAGGACTGCATGTTCCTGTTGCTAACATCCTTGAGCACTGCTTCCCAGGACAGACAGGACTTTTTGATTGTAGTCTTTTTCTTACAGTGTTTATATAGCAGTCTCAAAACACTTTAGAATCACCTGTTGATGTAGTAACATGGAAACCCATGTGATATCCTAGATATAACCTAATAAAGAGAGAGGAGGTGATGGAAAGATCTATGTGTATGTGTGTGTTGGGGGGGGGTATAAGCACATGCGCAGAGGTCAGAGGACAACTTGTGGATGTTGCCTTCTATCTTGTTTTGAGGCAAGGTCTCTTGTTTGCTGCATTCATCAAGATAGCTGGCCCAGAGCCTGTGAGTTGTTCTCAAGTCTCCACCTCCCTTCTCTGTGTAGGCATGCTAGCGGTACAAATGCTTGCACCGCAGCATCCAGCTTTATGTGTGCATGTTGGGGATCTGAGCGCAGGTCCCTATGCCTTTGTGGCAAGTGCTTTATCCACTAAACCATCACCCTAGCTCCAGTGAAATTTGATCCTTTAAAATTTTTATTTGAGGGGAGAGAGAGAGAAGGAGAGGAAGAGAGACACACACACACACACACACACACACACACACACACACACACACACACAGAGAGAGAGAGAGAGAGAGAGAGAGAGAGAGAGAATGGACGTACCAGGGCCTTCAGCCACTATGAATAAAATCTGGATGTCTGTGCCACCATGTGCATCTTTCTTACGTGGGTCCTGGGGAATTGAACCTGGGTCCTTTGGCTTTTCCAGCAAGTGCCTCAACTGCTAAGCCATCTCTTCAGCCCTGAATTGCTTCTTCTTCTTCTTCTTCTTTTTTTTTTTTTTTTGTAATGCTTTGCTGCAGAGGTGAAGGGCACAGGTTGAAATGATGACTTGGACCCCATACAGGGAGTGTTGGTACAGAGGCTCTCCACCTCCATACCAGGATCTAGTGACTGTTTTGGGGGTATTGTCATGTGTTTTCTCGTGTGATGAAATACTGGTTTCTCCTAGGCACTTTTGTCATAATACAGGGCCTGCAGTCCATTACCTACGCCTGCTCATGGGAGTGCAAAATACAAAGTGTGCAAACATCATCATCCTCAGTCACGGGACCAAAGGTCCTGCAAGCTGTCACCGTCAAAAAGCAGTCAGCCATCACTTACTCTGAGCTGGTGTCTTAGTGCTGAAGTATCCAGGGCAGCCTATGTGAAAGCCACAGAAGTTACAACCCATTTCTCCCCTGGTCATTTCAAAAAGTCTTCCCCCTAGGGAAAGTCTGACTCATAGAAGAAGGCTTTGGGACATCAGTGCTTAAGGGTTCAATTAAAGAAAGCCGACTGGAAGAAAGATGTCAGATGGGCACACAATACAGGGCATAGGTGTGTGACTCATGGAGAATGACACAGAGGAAGAACATTTGCTCAGAAAATGGATCCTTTTCTTTTTATTAAGAAAACATTGGAGGTAATTTTATTCTGCTTCTCAGAAAGAGCTAGGGTTTGTTGGATTGCTTCACAGAGGCTTCTGAGTTAAGGAGCCACCATGGGCTGGTAGGCAGCAGGGGCATGCTTGACACCTTGTTGTTTTTAATTGTGTACTGGTAGATCTAGGTTTATTTCTGAAAGGAAGTTAGAATGTTGAGGGATGATTGATATTTTCTCTCATGTGGACAGTTATATTCACTTCCACTTTCAACTTTTGTCTCATCTGTAATGAGCAGAGATTAGTGGGGTTGGGGGGGGGAATTGAACACTGAGAGAGCCCTTAGAAATCACCTCTCCCACTTTGGGTGTACAGTGTAAATTCCAGGGAGTGGTCCCAGAGGTTAGCAGGGAGTGGTCTCAGAGGTTTTACTCCTGACATTGAACCCACTGGGAGAGAAACTAGAAAGGGTGTCCACAGGAAATTCCTGGGAAGCGTTTTTATTCCAGAACATTTTAAAGTAGAAATCCCGAGGAAAGAATTCTGGACAGTCCCTGGGCAAAGATAAGAAGAAAAGAGACATGTGAAAGACGGCTGTCCACTATGAGCTGTGGAGCTAGTGAATTAACCAAGGTAAGGAAAGGGACTTAAAACCACACCAAACTGGAAAAAACAGCTGAAGAGGCAGAGGACTGGAAAGGAGAAAATATGTTTCCAGTGTTTCAAAAAACAGGAAGAGAGGAATGAACCTGTCACTAGTTATAGTCTGAATTTAAAGTTAATGTCAAGTGAAACAGTGGAAAAAATGCTGTAAAGCAAAAGGTATGTCTGATGGATGAGAATTTTAATCAGGTCAGGAAAAGCACATTTGCTAGACCATATTAAAATGATATTTATGGAATTGGAGGTAAAAAGATAATAGAATTGGATAATGAAAGTACTGTACTAAAATAGTTAGATTCATGGTTTAACAAATAATTAATCCAGAATGATAAAAATACACTTGTACATTTTCCGCCATGCCATGGGGCTCATTAAGCCTGAGGTAGAAATTTCTTTTGTCTTTAACTTCAAACAACAGACTTTGTTTAATACTCTTGCATGGTATGTAACCTCTTGTGGACCTACATTGTATTTTCTGATTTCTTTCATTTAGTGTTTTTTCCATGAATCCTTCCTGTTATAGTTTATGACTGCATACTATTTCACCAAGAGACTGGACTAACTCTGGCTTGTGGTGGGTGTTTAGGTTATTTCAGTGTATCTTTGATATTCTAGATCATCTGATAGGGACATTTTTTTATAATACATCTTTCTCCATCTTTTATATGATTTCCTTAAAATTACTCGTGAAGGATATGAATGTCTGTGTGGCTGTTGGTTTTTATTGTTAAATTTATTTTTCTGTGGTAGGAAGAAAAGTGGATGTGGCCACCTGAGCCTGCTGTGGTATGGAGTGTATTGACTGGAAACTTCTTACCTGGGGTGATGTTGAGCTATTTCTAAGGGAATCCTTGACTTAAACAGTTCCCATGAATTGCTATGATAAAAAGAAAATCTGCTGATCAGCAGGGCTTTAGATAACTTTCATCAGAGGGATCTGTTTTCAAGTTTATATTGTCTTCTGTAGTAGACTTGGGGCCTAAGAACTTAGGCAGTAAAGGAAATTTGAACAAATTGAATGTTATTCTAGATAAAATAGTACGTAAAGATGCTTTCCACATAGTGGAGGCGCAACTACATTTGTGAACAGATGAAATGCTGAGGATCTTGTTGACTGTCACCTTGAAGTGAATGTCTTTTTGGTCTGTGGTAGAAATTAAACTGTTGTGCTTGACAGTTTCAGATATTTTTCACCCATGTTTTCTTAAAATGAAGCTTGCTTCTACAGTTCCCTGCTACAGCCAATATTTGCAAATACTGTAACAAAAAACTGTTTCAACATGAAAACAAATATTCAATCTGTCACATCCCAACCCATGTGGAAAAGGGAAATACTTTTTAGAAGTGGGAATTCTTAATATTATAAACTGTGGAGCAGGAACTATTTAAAAGCTCACAGCTTTAATAAGTGAAGGAGACATGCTGATATAAACCACAAACATGTTTAGTGCATGAGATCATCGTCTCTTTCTCACCTTCAAAACAAAAGGCTTTCCCTCTTCTCTGACTTTTTTTTTCTTACTTGCTTTTTTTCCTGTTTTTTTTTTTTTTTTTTTTTTTCTGACAACCACGTCAAGTTTTCCTGGCTGTGGACAGGGAGCAGCGCTCCAACTATTAAGCTGTGTGAGAACAGTGAACTTGGTCAGCAAGGATCATTTGTCTCCAGTTGTCAACAAAGGCTTGTTTTACTAGGAACAATGACTGCGCAGGTTTGAGCAGCGTGTTGTGTGCAAAAGCGTTAATCAGTAAGCAGCTTGAGCCATACTCAAAATCCCTCTTACTTAGTTATTTTGCTCTTTAGTGCGTTTGTTGTTTGTGTCCGCTGGGACCATGTGAAAAACAAGTTCACCAGCATTCGGGGACAAGCTTTCTCTGTAGAGAGAGCTCGCTGTAGCCCTCTGCATCTTCCTCTTGCCTGTCTCCTCAGCTCTCACTTCACAGCCCAGTTGTTGTTGATGTTTAAGAACAGTGAGGGGATTAAATGATAAAGATTCTGGCCTATCCAAGATGAGAGATTTTTCTAGCTTTGGAAGTATTCCAGTGCCCTTGATCGAGTGCATGTGTTGTTACACACTCACACTTTCACACCCCACACCCACTCACACATTCACACTCACAGAGCTCTCGGATTCCTGGCAGAGAAGGTAGGGCATGGCCTTTGGGAAGGGCACTCACTAGAGCCAGTGGGACTAACTTAGGGGGCCATGAATTCTTCTGCTCTGTTTTTCACTGACCAGAAGACCTGAATTACTACAAGAAACATTTTGAGTGTAAATTCTGCCGTGCGTGAATGTTTGAGGTCAAGTTGTTAGAAACTTGAATCTGATAAAATGCTACTTCAAGTCTTAAGTGTTGGTATACACACAAACCTTCTCCATGTACACACGTTTCAAGAGATCTCTTCGCCTGCTTTAGGTACTCATTTTTTTTTAATGTTGTAAGAAAAATTCTGATATTTTTGCTTTTTCTTAAAATTGGAAACTTTAACATATAAACATATAGGAATTTGAATGTGTTCCCAACCTATTATTCTGCCTTTCTCTTATGGTTTTTAGAAGTAGGGTCTTGCGATAGCCCAGGCTGTCTTGGAATTCACTATGTAGTCTCAGGGTGGCTTCAAACTCACAGCAATCCTTTTACCTTTGCCTCCAGAGTGCTGGAATTAAAGGTGTGAGCCATCATGCCCATCTTCTATCTTCAGTGCTCTCTTTTCTGTTTTCCATCTCCTGGTATTTCTTTTCTTTCTATTGGTCTTTCCTTTATTTTGTTGTTTCATTCCTTTTGTCCTCCTCTGCCCTTACTGGTAAAATATTGATAGGCTCAGTACCATGCTGGTTTTGTGGAGTTATTGGTAACCACCGAGGGGTCATGAGTTTACTCGTTGGTTTACATAGGAACAACAGTGCCCAAAAGTATGCCTACACACTCTCTGGCTCTTACATTGTTTTTGCCCTCTCTTCTACAATGTTCTTTGAGCCTTGGAGGGCATGATAGAAGCCTTCTTTAGCGTTGAGCTCTCAGAAGTCTCTTATTCTCTGATGTGGTAAAATTTGAGTCTTCTCAGTGTCTGCTGTCATCCCCATTGAGAAGGTTCGCTGGCTAGCAGTGAGAGAATTACTCAAATTCATTTTGACACTTCCTCTTCAATGTTCTTGGAGCTCTGATGGGTGTGATAACGATAACTCATTCAGTGTTACGATCTTGGATTTCTCTTATCATTTTGGTGAGTCTTGAATCTCCTCAGTGTTTACCTTTACTTGTAAAAAGAAGGTTCTCTAATAAACTTGAGATCAGTATTGATCAAAGGACATAGACATATACATTTAAATGGGTTTTGCCAGGTATATTGTCTTGGTTTAGCCAAATGACAGTGGAAGCTTCCCTCTGGGGTCTATGACCTTCTAAACCATAGGCTTTTGACTTACTTCTCAGTACCAGGTGTTAATTCCCTTCTACTCATGTCTCATCAGAGAGCAGTTAATTACTTTTATAACTTATGTGTCCCTATTGCATTGGTGGGGACATCTTGCCTGGCTGGGTGATTTTGTAGCTTACAGGATCTACTGCTTGTCCAGATCATCGATGACTTTCTCCCCAAGCGGCTCACATAGTGCTTCCCAGCACTATGACAGCTAGCTGGCGTCCCATTTTTTAGTAAGCCTCAGGGCATAGATTTTTATGCCTCGCTGAGGCAGGTCCATTGGTGTATCCACTGACACTTTTAGGTCTATAGTTTGTACTTAAAATTTTAGATCTGAGGTAGGGTCTCATGCTAGCCCAGACTGACTTGGAATTCACTATGTAGTCTCAGAGTGGCCTTGAACTCACAGTGATTCTCCTACCTCAGCCTCCTCAGTGCTGGATTAAAGGCGTGCACCATCACTCCTGCCTTTAAAATTTTATTTTATTATTGGCAACTTCCATAATCATAGAAAACAAACCATGATAATCCCTCCACACTTACCCTTTCACAACTCCTTGCTCCATCTTATACCTTCCCCCCCCCTCAGTAAGTCTGTCTTTTATTTTGATTTTACCATCTTTTCTTCCTATTGTGAAGGTCTTGTGTAGGTAGTGCCAGGCTCTGTGAGGTTGTGGATATCCAAGCCATTTTTGTGTCTAGAAGAGTGTATTGTAATGAGACCTACCTTTTCTTTGGCTCTTACAGTCTTTCTGCCATCTCTTCCACAGTGCACCCTGAACTTAGAAGATGTGATAGAGATGTTTCACTGCTGAGTACTCCTCTGCAATGACACCTTTTTAAAATACTTCCAACTTTAGAGACTAGCTGAGAGACTGTAGCTTGGACTTTTGAAGTCTAAATTCAGAGAAGTCCGTTCTGAAATACTAGTGACCTTGAGTAAGTCACTAAAGCTGTCGTATTACCAGTAGACATACAAGTAATGGATTCGCACGTAACACTAATTGACCTCTCACTGGTACTGGCTGGGTTTATTGTATGTGCTGACTTTTTAAATCCTCATCACAGTGCAGTGAAGTACTTCCTATTACTTCTTGGCCTTGCAACTAAGGACTGTTATATCTTAGCTTTACAAATGAGGACCCAGAGATCTCACAAAGTCTCTATGAAGTGACATGGTTAGTATATGGCAGTCAAATGACTGACTCTCTTTGACCACATTCACCCCTCTGCACCATCATTCCTCTTCCTGGTATCAGGGACTGAGTAGATGAGAGAGGAAGAAAAGTTTGGTCAAAGATTTCTGCAGAGTATAAAATTGCCTTATGTTTCTTACCTGTAATGATTGGGAAACAGAGATGGGGTACAGATCTATCAGATACTCATTGTTTAGAGTGGTTTGCATCCAGAGATTTAGTGGTAGTGAAAACTGGTGAAAAATAATAGCAATACTGAGGTATCCCCAAGAGCTTATTTTTATAGAAGGGACCATGAAGTGTAATAATACCACTGTTAGTGCAGGAAACATTTGTTAAGGTGTAGTAAGTGACTTTGGTCCTGAAGCCTAGAGTATAAGAATTCGTGTAGCTGGACCTCAACAGTTGATGTCATGTCTTAGAGAAAGAGTTTTTGGAAATGTTCCTGAGAGCATCCATGTATCCTGAAGAGTTCACCATTCTTGAAAAGAGAAAGTCCTAAACAAAACTGGAGAGGTTGAAAATCATCAGCATTGGCCAGTCCCCAAGCAGCTCACAGAGGGGTTGGCCCTGGCCTAAGGCCTTTGTGGAGGGTGTTTGAGTGGCACCTAGAATGGGGTCACTATGATGACAGTGGTTGGCTGCAATTTTGAATGTTTGAATCTCACATCTAGGAGAGCACAAGAGTTGGGGTAACTTGTCTAACTTACAGCTTCTGTGACACCATGGCCAAAATCATCACACCAGGAAATTCTTTCTATTTGAAAACAGTGTTGCATATGTGTTTAGGTCATTGCTTCCAAGATTATGTATCTGAGCAGTGGAGCTCATAATCCTTGTTCATACAGGAATTGCCGTCATGTGGCTGTAAATGGTGACTTTGGGAGTGGAGTAGTTGATGATATTCTAGAGTAGACAAGGACTTGGCTCAAGTACAAAAGTTTTATGCCCCCAAACTCTTTCTACTCAAAGTATTCCCGTATTAATGGACTCTTCTTTGGGATGGTCAAAATTCCCTGGGTAGTTCTCATTTATGACTTATTTACATCTTAGTTTTGAAAGTGTATATAATTTAGTAAACAGAAACGTTAGGAGGAAAATAAAATAATGAGAATCATGTGGCTGATTTCCTATTTTAAATATCTTATAGATTCTCCACTGTCGTCTTCTATTTTTTAAAGCCAGGTACAGCAAAAATTTATTTCAAGCTTAAGAGAAAAAAAGAAGGCAAAACTCCTGTAAAACAGGTGGGATTCCAAGTGGGTAACTCACCCGCTCAGTCTGATCTGAGTTGTTCCCCATGAGGGAACAAGAAATATGGAGAAGAAGAGTCTTTCCTTGTAGGCTCAAAGATATTTCCCACCTTTATCCACTCTTCCTTTATTTTCAGGAGTCCCATTAACCCTAAACTGCCTAACAACCCCCCCCCCCCATCTGAAGTGGTAACTCTGAGGTTAGGGAATTGGGGCAACAACTGATCTGGAGTCATTGAGCTGAGTGTGATCATTATATGTGGCTGTTGGGGCACTTCTCTAGTGTTTCTGTTTAAGGGACTTTGAAAGTGTTTTGGTATAGTTTGGAAAGAAAGTCCAGGCTGGGAATGGTGGCACATGCTTTTAATCCCAACCCTCTGGAAGCAGAAGTGGGAGATGGCTTTGAGGTCAAGGCCACTCTGGGACTGCCAAGTGAAAAAACAACAAACCGAATAAAGAAAGCCCTAAATAAAAATGTTGAAGAGAAAAAACAAGAGCAAGGAGAAGTGGGCACTCAGTAAATGTGGCCTCAGAGGAGTTTTGGGAGGTTTACATTCTCATAGACTTTCATGTCTTAGAGGATAATAAAGGGGTCACAGGTAGATGGAACTAAATTGTTTCAGGGCCATCTCAGTGTGGACTGACAAGATAAGAAGAGATAAAGTTAAAACAATAGTTGAGTATACAAGGTCCAAAAATTAACCAAGGACTGGACAGATGGCTTAGTGGTTAAGCGCTTGCCTGTGCAGCCTAAGGACCCTGGTTCGAGGCTCGATTCCCCAGGACCCACGTTAGGCAGATGCACAAGGGGGCGCACGCATCTGGAATTCATCTGCAGTGGCTGGAAGCCGTGGCGCCCCCATTCTCTCTCTCACTATGCCTCTTTCTCTGTCTGTCACTCTCAAATAAATAAATAAAAATAAACAAAAAAATTGACCAAATAACTATTACCAGAAATGATAGACATAATCTCTTTCCCCATGAAGATCCAAACATCCATCTCCAAAGCTGTTTAGCTAATACCTCAGTGGTGTCTGACATGGTCTGAGTCTGTTGTTGTAGAATCTGGTAACACAGAGGAAACATTAGCACAATTATTAGTAATACATGCACAGTAGTTAACCTTGGTAATGGCACCAGCATTATTTTGGGTTGCCATCAACACATCTAAAAGCTGGGCTGCTCTACACAATTGGCCTTCTCACCATTTGGACTTCAGAATTCATGTGGGTATTTATTTATTTATTGATGGTGGTAGTAGCATTGTTTAGTAGTAGTCTGCCTGTTGTTGGCCTTGTGTAATGTTTAGAAAATTCCTCATAAAGTTAAACATGAACTACTATTAGACATTATCTATATTCTGAATAAAACATTGAATAGTTCAGAACTATTTTCACACTGCTCAAAATCATGTGGTAAGTAAAGGGTACAAATCTAGGAACTTAGGAAGAGGAGTACTGAAGGTGTGATGCTTTCATTTATATATATATATATATATATATATATATATATATATATATATATATATAATATTTATTTAAAAGAGAGAGGGAGAAGGAGGGAGAGAGGGAGGGAGGGAGGGAGGGAGGGAGGGAAAGAGAGAGAGAGAGAGAGAGAGAGAGAGAGAGAGAGAGAGAGCATATGAATGAACATACCAGGGCCACTAGCCACTGCAAACTAATTCCACATGCATGCACCACCTTGTACATCTAGCTTTATGGAGAATCAAACCTGGGTCCTTGGGCTTTGTATGCAAGCACCTTAACCACTAAACCATATCTCCAACTCTGCTTTCAGATTTCAAAATAATACAGTGGGGTGTAAAATGGTGAGTTAAGTACATTTGTAGAAATCTTATATAAAAGACAACAGTACAAAGAGCTTATTTCTCTTGATGTCTGATAGCTCAGTAAAGGTATCACCTGTGTACAGTGCCCATTGCAGAGCAGAGCACAGGGCTTTAGCAGCAGCACTGTGTCAGACACAGCCCTTTATTATCCTTATCCCAGACCTTGAGCAGGTCATGGGAAGTCCACCTTTGAACAGGATGACCTATGAATCTGTGAGTGGTAAAAAGCTTGATATCTGAACCTGGCCGAGGGCCCCCACACTTGTAATACAAGCATTTGGGAAGCTGAGGCAGGAGAATTGCATAAATTTGAGGGCAGTCTGAGTTCCAGACTACTCAGATGCAGGGTGAGATCCAAAAATCAAAAAACCGAAACCAACAAAAAACTAACACATGAAAAACATCCCCCAAAGTACTGATCTATTTGAAAGTCTGAAAATATTCTTAGTTTGACTTCATGATTAAATGATATTTACTGATACTTGGCCATAAAATTATTGATTGATAGCTGCTTTCCTTAGCACATTGAAGATGTTGTTGGTGGCTTAGATGTGCGCTTTGAAGAAGTTTGCTAACATCTAACTGTAATCCCCGAGAGAGTTTGCTTTATCGCAATGTTTTCTGTTTCACCAGTCTATCTAGATTTCTTTACTTTTTCCTGCTTATGTTTTCAATCTAAGAACTTGTTTCTTTCTTCAATTCTGGGAGATCTTTCCAAATATCCCATTTTTGTAATGTCCTCTATTTTCAAAGAAACAATCCTATGTGTACTAGAGCCTGTCAGTGTATCTTTTCCTCTGCATTCTTAGCAGATAACATATAGCACTGCCTTTAAGTTCACTATTCTTTTTGAATGTGCCAATGATACACTCACTTATTCACTGAGTTTTTCTAGTTTAGTTTACTGTACTTTGACTGTCTAAGATCTTAACTGTCTCTTGTTTACAGTTATGTATTACTGTATTCCCCCCCATGAATCCATGCTCATAATGGATGTTTCTTTATTCGCCTCATTTATCATCCTAAACATGTTTAATATTTTTGTCTGAATATCCTATGAAATTAATTTCATTTGAGCTGAATTTATAACTTGATGGTTGATTTGACATTCTTAGATTCTTTTATGCACTTTGGAATTTTCATTTGTGGGCTCATTTTGAATGTTTGGGTTTTGTACTGTTCTGCATTGTTCTCTTTCTTCTCCTTCCCTGACTAGTGCCTGACTAATGTTCGGCATTTACTCTCACTTGCTTCCCCAGACCCAGTTGAAGATTAGGCATTGCAGTGGTGTTTAATGTTCATTGCCCTGCACAGGGATGATTTGGAGACTATCACAGATTCCTAGAGCAAGCTGGCCACATGACTCCATTCCTTTCCTAAGACTCTGCTTCTCCTCTAGGACCATCACAACTGATCAGCTTGGAGCTCCAGACACAGTTCTCTGGGACCATGTGGAGCTTCTTTATAGATGCTTGCAGAGGAAGGAGGGAGCCCTGCTTCAGCCCTAGGCTTTAAATAGACAGTTTAGGGGCTGGGGAGATGGCTCTGCAGTTAAGGCACTTGCGTGCAAAGCCTGATGGCCTGGGTTTGATTCCCCAATACTCACATAAAGCCAGATGCAAAAAGTGGCTCATGAATCAGGAATTCATCTGCAGTAGCAAGAGGCCTGGAGTGCCATCTTCCCCTACTTCTCCTTGCAAATAAATATGTACATAAAATTTAAAGAAAGACAGTCTAACGTGTGGCAGTTTGCATGCCTGTCCCTCTCTGAAGTCCAGTAGGTCACAGGCATGGCTTCTGCCTGTTTCTAGTTTGAGAACCTGGCAGGTCTTTGCCTTTGGCTCTACTGGATTTATTTCTGTTTCTTCTCTGATTAGTGGAGACTTATTTCACTTTGGAGAATGAAGGAACTTAACGGGGTAAATGTGTGTAGAATTGACAAATGTAGATGTAAACTGTATGCTTGGATCAGATCTTTTCCTGAGTTTAAATTTCCAGGGATGACTCGCTGTTTCACACCATTTCACTTTCCTTCCAGTTCTTTCCTCAGACAACATCTATTTTAATGCTGCAGTGCTGCTGTGTGGATGCATGTTTGCCTGGCCTTTTCTCCCTCTCCCATAGAATTGCTTCAGAAAGTAAGGGATTTATTTTCTTCCTGGTGTTACCTTGATTGGGCAATATTCAGAAGAAATTTCAAAGCTCCACCTTCAGTGTAAATGTCAGTGTTATCTCAAATTAGAGAGAATGATATTAAGAAATAAGTAAGCTGACAGACATTATCCCCATGAGCCAGTGTTCGGGAGGTGTGGCATTTGATATGGTGTGTGCTCAAGCACTCACCTCTACTTAGCTTTCACATGTGCTGCTATGAAATAGCTGAAAAGGCTTCTTGAGTTATTAGGGTCTTCCTTCTTCCTTATTTTTTAAAATAAGGAATAATATTGTAATAAGAACTCCCCATTAATGCATTTAGAAAAGCAAATGTTAATAAGGAACTATTTTATCTTTTTCAAATCATAATAAACCTGAAGGACCTAGAGACTGTCTACGCTTCAGGGCACTTCCCAGTGTATGGCGAGTGCATGTCAGCTTATGGGCAATACTGTGCCATAGGACTGCCTCCAGCCTTCCTTTCCAACTCGGGTAAAAAGCCCACCACCACCTTCCTGTCTTCGAACAGGTTGCATTTTTCTGCTCAGGCACTGAACTCTGTTTCTTGATCATGATAACCAACCAAAGTTACAGATGTTGAGATTCTTTATGATAGCATTTTTTTCCTTACCCATGAAGCAAGGTCTCACTCTGGTTCAGGCTGACCTAGAACTCACTTTGCAGCCCCAGTTTGGCTTTGAAGTCATGAACTTAAGGTGGTCCATCCTTCTACTGCAACCTCCCTAGTGCTGAGACTAAAGGTGTGTGCCACCATGCCCAGTTTCTTTATAATAGTTTGATAACATCTATTATATTAATAATGATTACTAGTTTTAATTTATTCTTTAAAATATTTTCAAAATAAGTGTACATGGTAAAATTTTCATACAAATGAAGGAAACTCAGTAAAACAGATCTCTTGGATTCTGCTGCATCTTACAGATGTCCAGTGTTGATATTACAGTTTTGTGAGACACAATCCTGTCATATAGTTCAGGTTGGACTTAAATTTATAATTCTCCTGCCTCAGCCTCCTAAGTGCATATATTGCTGAGTTATATGCATTAATATTTTTCTGTAAATAGTAATAGATCAATACAAATCTTGCTGAAATTATTTCTACCCCTACCAATTTATTTTGTAGCTCATTTCCCTTCAGTGTATGCAAAGCTGCTTCATATTTTTTTTTACATTAAGATAGCTAATTCTTGATGGTTTTTGTGCTTAACAAATCATTATGTAGGAACTGTGAAGGTGGGTGACATATTTATGTTGGAGCAGAATGTACTCTCTATTTGGCTCTCCCAGTGGGCATAGTTTGAGGCTTCATAATCAGGAAGGTAACAGCAGTTTCTCGGGGAAGCTTCTTAAGCCATCCCTTCAGTTCTGTGCTTTCAACAATAGGTGGCACCAGCAATTTCTGTATTGGGGCTGTATGGAGATGGAAAGCATGATCATTTTGATTATTCCTCATTTCATACCGTTATAGTCCCAGATTATTAAGAGCAAAGATGTGCTTAGCCTGAAGCCTGGGGACTGGCATCTGCACATATAATAAGCATGGATGATTAAAAAGCACTTCGTAGAAGGATATCTGTGACATGAAGCCTTGTTTCTTCCCTCACCCTAACCTGTATTTGTAGAGGTCATCTAGCAAGACCAGATATTTAGTTAACACATTAGAATTCACTAATGATCAGTATGATTACATGTATGCAAAGTAAGTTTTCACGGGTTTATTTTGGATTTATTTTGGTGGACATGTCATCTTGGTGTCACACATGGGAACGTATTACTTGATGGAGCATTGTGTGCTCTTAAGATGTAGTCTGTCAGGTTTGTATTGACAGTTTTCCATCTCTGTCTCATCCATGACCCCTCCCCTGTGCTCACTGTTCCCTGGGCCTAGACACCCATTAGCATTGAAAACAGCAGTTTAAACCAAGTTGATCAGTCTTCAGAGTGCCATTCCTTCATTTTCTTGCTATTGTTGTCTTAAAACTCTACCCACCAATTTCCAATTTGTCTTTCAAAATTTTTCTTTTATTTTTGTACCATGACAATGAAAGACTTTGATTACCATGTAAGTAGGGGAAGGTTCTGGCTTCTCCTCTATTGAGTGCAAAAGTACAGGGGGAATAATTCTCTGGGCTTGAGGATAGAAAATTGATACTTGACAAGTATTGTGGTTCTTAACCAAGCTTCTCTAAGTTAAACATATAAGGATCCCCAAGAGTTTTGAAACCCCAAGTAGGTTTGGCTACAAGCGCCTTCTCATGTCACCATGTCTTTACATGTATCCCTTAGGCCCACCGACAGATGCTGGAAATGAGGAGGTTAGTGGAGCTTCTAAACCTTCGACACTAGGACTTTTTTGGATCAGTTTTGCTTCTCCCTGTCTTTTCCTTCCTGAAGGGAGCTCCTTTCTCCTTGGCTTTCACCTGACATCCTGCTCTGGGTTTATTCCACGATGATAGCTGTGCATTTCTGCCTTCATAGTTCCTTTTGATCTTATAGCATCCCAGGTGGGATTACTGTGCATATTATGCAAAGACCTTATAAATTCCAGGGGTCTTCATATCTTTGTTGTGAGGTTACTGACTTCTTCATCCTCAGGTAATGAAGTCATTATTTTAGTCAATAGTAAGGAACACACAGATACAACAGAGTTCATGGTCAGAAGGAGTGTTTTTTGAGAGAGGCTCTTCCTCTGTGGCTCTGACTGGCCTTGAAATTTACCATGTAGCCTAGGTTAGCTTTGAGTTCATGGAATCCTGCCTCAGCCTCCCGAGCACTAGGTTTACAGGTGTGAATCACCACATCTTGCTTTGCCCCATATTCTGCTGTTGTGTTAGGACAGACCTCCATTTGCAACAGGTCTATGTAGCCCCATGAGTTGCTGCTGCCTCCACGAATCTGTCTTGATACCTTGAATAGCTCTTCCTCAGTTTCCATTTGAGATCATTATTATGTGTGTATAATTGGCTTTTTAAAAATTTTGTGGGCTGGAGAGATGGCTTAGCGGTTAAGCGCTTGCCTGTGAAGCCTAAGGACCCCAGTTCGAGGCTCGGTTCCCCAGGTCCCACGTTAGCCAGATGCACAAGGGGGCGCACGCTCTGGAATTTGTTTGCAGAGGCTGGAAGCCCTGGCGCGCCCATTCTCTCTTTCTCCCTCTATCTGTCTTTCTCTCTGTGTCTGTTGCTCTCAAATAAATAAATTAAAAAAAGTTAAAAAAAATTTTTTTTTTGTAACCTAACACGACCCAGAACTACGTTTGGGAGTGTGGCAAGTTCAGCCCTGGCTGGGAAAGAGAGCCTGCCTGCGAAAGGATTACCTAACCAACAGAAGAAGAGAAAGTAGGGTGTTTGGCGGGGCTGCTAGCTGCTGCAGACAGTGGAGATTCCATTACTGCTTCTGCCTCGCTCCTTAGCAGCGAGGGAACAGAACTTCTGACACCTTTCAGCAGGCCTGCCCCTGTACCACACAGCCGACTTGCTGGCTGTCACTTTCACTTTTCTTCCAAGGATACTCCTCATTTTTATTCTCACCAAATTTCATGTGTATGTGGCCAGAATCAGCTGAGCAGCTCTTAACAGTGAGTCGTTCTGATTCCCTTTACAACTGGGTGAGTTGACTTTCAGGAATTTATTTCAAACTAATTAATAGGAGTGGTAGCCATTTAATGAGGTCATCATATAAACCAGAACTCTGCACCCATTATCTTTATGGTCTTGATCAACACCTCTAGGCAATCCTGTGGGTTCTTCCCATTTTGCAGTTGGAGAAAGCTCAGATTGAGAAGATTTAGATAACTTGCTTAAGTTCACAAAGATAAATTGCTAGACCAGTGAGATCGGGCTCTTCATACTACACTGTCTCTGAACCCCGAAGTGTTGCTCTACAGCCCTACTTCAGGAGGACACAGGAAGACATACAGTTCCTTGTCTTGATCTCTGCTTAGCTCTTTGGGACTATCGACCCCCCTTAAACATAGGTTGTTTCTGTGAGGCATAGTTCCCACCAGGCAAAGCACCCTTCAACCTTCTCCAGGAAAACAGTTGATGTTTCTCTTAAGTTGTCTCTGTGGGTGAATTTGTTGTTTAATCAAAATGTGTCTATTGTAGTGACTTTGTGCTAAATCCTGGGTAAAAAGTTATCAAAAAGACACATGGGCCTGTCTTCATGGAATTTTACAGACTATATAGGAACATAGAATGATTTCAAGCTAAATGTAAATAAAAAAATTAGTCAAGCCAGGTGTGGTGGTGCACGCCTTTAATCCCAGCACTTAGAAGGCAGAGGTAGGAGGAGCGCTATGAGTTCGAGGGCATCCTGAGACTAGTCACATAGTGAATTCCAGGTCAGCCTAAGCTAGAGTGAGGCCATACCTCAAAAAGCCAAAAAATAAAAAATAAAAATTAAAGTACAGTAAAGTGAAAGTCCAACTTATTTCTATTCATTCTAATTTTCAAGATATTGTAAGGCAGAATTAACTTGAGTATCTGTTGCATAATATGTTGAGAAAAGACATTTATATGAATATATTGTCTCATGGGTAGGAATTAGTAATTCAAACCAGTAATGTTTGTAACTGATTAAAGGAAAATACTCAGATTCCTGAATAATGATTTAAACATGCTGGAACAGAACTTATTACCCGCACATTATATGTTTTAAAATTCTACCAATGTTGAAATGATAATACTTGAGGTAGGTGGCACTCATAAGTATTCTGGCAGCCATAGAATGTTGAGTTAGGAAATTTGTGGGTTGCTTTGACCTCTTTCCTCATTTTCTCTGAAGAAATTAAAACTCAGAGAAATTTTATATATAGTCTTCCCCTTATTTCCCAAATTCATGACTTGTTTGATGAAAAGACTCATTTCTTCGAGGTCTCAAGAGTTCAAGTTCTCAGCATTTCACCCTCTCATATACTACCAATGTCAATACTTAGAAATTAAGATGATTTGAACTTCATGCCTCTTTCCCTTAGATGTGGTTCAAGTGCTGTGAGCTCATCATAAGGAAACCGTTAGTTAGCTCTTCCCTTCACTCTTCCTCATGTGAATTTCATTCTCTCCTAGGGCATGGTCTTCCTTGTCCTAGTGACTCAAGAGCAGGTTTACTCTGTGTGACTACTTTGGAAGACCACATTAAAGTGTGTGTGTTCCTTGGGCTGCAGGAATGGGCTTTCTTAATGCCATCACCGAATTCCACTGGAGGAAATAAATTGCTCATGCATTTTCTAATGGCTAAAAAATTTTCCAGAGTCTTTGCTGTCTAGTTCTCATCATGTAGAGGTTCCATTACCAACTAGTAATTTATACTATTATACTTGGTGATTCCACTTATAGAGTCAACTAAAAAAAAAAAAAAACAACAACAACAACACTGGAGTCATTGGTACTAGGACAGAATTTCAAAGCGTAAAGTATATGAGGCAACATTTTTCATTTCTGGGAGAAATGCTAGATTTGGAGGGACCTTTCCAGATCCTGTCTGAGTCACTTATTGACTTTGTTTATCGGGGTGAGGCACTTGACCTCTCTGAGACTTGTTTTCCTTCTCAGCAGAGGAAGGTAGTCATAATAATGCTTGCTGTAATTATCTTTCATGACTACTGAGAAAAATCAAATGAGATCACAAACTCGGTGGCTCTCTAGAAAAATACTATGAAGTGACAATTTTGACCTGAATCTTGGAGTAGAAGTATATATGTGAGAACGTTAAATGGGTGCTTAGATGCTTTTATGTGTTGATATTGTGACAGTGTTGAAAACTACAAGTCCTTAAAGGGCTGATTTTGCTGCCTGATATTGATGTCAGCAAGTGAGAGTAGCTTGAAATGTTGCCTTTGTTTTCAGATGAGTTACATAGCAGCTTCAAAAAGAGAATTAACAGCAAAAAGATTAAAACAAATAGGTAAGTGAGGGATGAGATAAGTAAAACTAGGATGAAATAAAGGGTGAAGTTAGGACCCTAGATCCATTTCCAGAGAAGCAGTTGTGTTTGGAGTCTCCTTGAAGCCTGCACTGGGAACAGCGTCAGCCATGTGAATAATGGCGCCCAGAAGTCAGATCACAGAGCAAAGCTCTTCCTGATACTGAGTAGCGGAAATGACTTTTCCAGGCAGTCTTTGTGAAGGGTCAGCATGTCACAACACCCTACAAAATATCAGTGGAAGAATTCATACTTTTTGGGGGGGGGTAATTGGTGTAAGTGCTAGATGAACATTATTTAAAAGTCTCTGTTTTCAAGTTTAAAACATTCAGTTCAATCATGATTGAATGTATTATACTATGATTAGAAATGATCTGAGGTCCCATGATCCCTTCTGTTTCACAGATCAGGGCATGGAACACTAAGGGAGTTGATCAGAATTCAGGGCATCTTATGAGTGTTTGCTCTGAGCCAGTTCTGTGTGACCAAGGAGAGCTTGTCTGGTCTCAACAGAACCATTGCTTGGCTCTTCTGGCATGTTTCTGATTGTGAGTTTAGTAGTTTACTGTGGATTTTTTTCCCTCAATGTTTGGTGTAGAAGCATAGAAAGCTATTGAATTTGATAGCATTTCCCCTCATAGTGTTTGCTTGTTTGTTTTGTTTGCACTGTTGAAGCTCTCAGTAAGCCTGTAACACAGGATCTGAAGACTTTTAACATTCATAATTATTACTGCCTGGACTGCTCCTCTGATGAAGTATCCTTGACACTTAAAGCCAGAAAATGTAGAAAGACACCAATATTTTAAGCAAATTACAAAAAAAAGAAGAAGAAGAAGAAGAAGGAGGAGGAGGAGGAGGAGGAGGAGGAGGAGGAGGAATGCCTAAAACTTAAGTTTGAGACAAAGGTGGAATTTTCAAACATTGACTAGAAGCCTGTGGGGATTTGAGGCTGGCTTCTGAAGCAAGCTTGCTTGCTTGTATTCACAGAAGTGACTTCTGATATGAACATCAGTTGTTCCAGAGGTTTCTGTGGCATGCTAGAAGCTGATTAAAACAGACTTTTCACATCAAGCAGCTAAGAGCAGCAGAGAGGACACAGGTAGCCCAGGAGCTAGAGAAAATAAAGATAGGTCTCCAAAAGGACCAGGCGGTGGGCTGGAGAGAGACTAGAGACTAGAGGGATGGATCCTTATGGCTCCTTGGTGAGGTAATTTCATACACTTGAGGTCAGTCATCTGACCTCTGGTAAGGAATCATAGAATGTATAGATTAGAAGCATCAAGGCGGAGAAGTAAATGTATCCATTTTATCCACCAGTTTAAATAACTTAGTCCCAGTGACACAGTGGTAGCCTTGAATCCTGGCACTTCAGCTTAAAGATAGGTGGGCGTGTGTTGGGAGAAAAGGCAATGTACATGTGAAATTCCGTCTCCCAGATGTATTTTTTCCTAACTTGTAAAATTTAAAATTTGGGCCAGACTATCTCTAAGCTATTTCATAAATATAAAAAAAGATTTACACCGGGCATGGTGGAACACGCCTTTAATCCCAGCACATGGGAGGCAGAGGTAGGAGGATTGCTGTGAGTTTAAGGCCACCCTGAGACTACATAGTGAATTACAGGTTGGCCTGGGCTAGAGTGAGACCCTACCTCAAAAACAAAACCAAACCAAAACAAACCCACACACACAAAAAAGATTTACATTGCTGAAATGTAGGTATGGCAAGAATACTCAAAAAGTGACTTTTGTTTTTTTCTGAAAAGATTGTAGCCCATATATGAAGGAGAGTCATTCTTCATCCACAATCCTGTAAAGAATAACAGTTAAGCTGGGTGTACTGATGTGAACACTGGAGAGACCTATCCATGGAGCTCCTTTTGCTCAGTACACCCCTCCTGAGGAGTAGAATACTGCTTGTTTTTAATCTTATCAAATTTTATATCATTTATCTCAAACATATGTACTTCCTAAACAAATTTGTTGAGATATATAATGTGCACTTCATTTTTTCAATCTTAAACTGTCAGCCCACATTTAAAATGTGACACCTTTCCTTGAAATTGTCATTGTCCAGATCTCTTTTGAGTGATATTTCCATTCTTTTTTGTCCTTTAAACTAGCACTGTCCTTTGACCTTCCCATCCAAAATCTTGCCTACCATGTTAGTGACCTGTGCATGCACTTACATAGGACAGTGACACACTGACTTTACAAATTGGTCACAGTCCAGTACTCAGGGGTTAAGCAAAGTCTTGGCTAGGTCTGTTTATGTTTGTTATAGGTGGAGAGTGTTAAGTGATTCACAAAAGAAACAGCCAGGTAAATACTGGGCAAAATGGAGGATACTCTAAACAACCCATTTCTGCCTGTCCATTTTCCAGGTCGTAGGATGAGTCACTGCAGGATTTTCTGGAAGAGTTGAGTCATGATGCAGAGAAAAGTTGTCTTTTAGATAGGGTAGTAGGAAGAAACTTGGTGGGTAGAATAGGATTTTGTTTGAGGGCTGAAACATGAAAAAAGAGAAAATTAAATTCTTTGACTACAATGTCTGGAACAGAAGTTATGGTGCATGAATGGCTTGTAGCTGTTCAGCACTGGGTGCTTTCAGAGGGGTGTGAGATAGATCAGTCCCCAGACGCCAGGAAGAACAAAGGGACGGAGGAGGAGGAGGAGCCTGGAGGTGGCACTAGCAGCATGAATGACACAGAAACATCTGGAAGCTCTTTGAGAGCTTGTGACAAAGCTCCAAATCCACCCTCTCAAGAGTCAACACAGTTTCTTTTCTCTTTTTCTAGTTCTGTCCACAGGCAGCTAATCCAGTCCCAGCATGTTTCTCAAAGGCTTGTACATGTGATTGGATTCCTCAGTGAATGGCATAAAGGATCTTGGATTGGCCAGTTGGGTCTCCCTTGTCTTGAAAGACTTGCTACATGGGAGATGGAGATTGGGTGGCTGTAGGCTCTTGTCTCATGCTGGAGTCAAGCTATGGCATGCTGCACTTACCGTTCCCGCCTCCCTTGGGGGAGAAGTTTGCCTGGGTGTCTTACAGAGTTCTTCATAAGAGTTCTCAGAGGTGGTTCCAGCACTTGGGACTTTCTCTTGTGGAAATGCTCCTTTGAACACAGTCTGATTCCTGATTCCCTGGCTTGGCCTTTTCTACCTTCCCTGGAGGTACACATAGCACATCACACAGCTATTTCCGTGTTATCTTTGCCCCTCTCTCTTTCTGTCAGAGTGCTGGTCCTCTGAGCTGGTGGTTCTCTCTTCACACATTCTTGGATATCAAAGGAAAGTTGTGAGAAAACGAAGTTCAGATACCTGAGTTAAATCTAGACAAATTTCAAAGCATTTGACCTCACTAATTGATCTTTATATCCCTATTCATCAAAAGAGAATGAGAGGAAAATACTTTCCTGCTAATTCATGACCTTGTTCTGTACATGTGTTTTGCACATGCTTGAGGGCTCCCAGTATATCAAATAAAAAATAATTCACTTCTTTCCATTTTCATTTGTTATCTATATATTAGTGGCTGCTGTTTTTGTTTTAAAATTTCTTTTAATTTTATTTCTTTCTGAGAAAGAGAGAGAGAGAGGAGAGGGAGGGAGGGAGGGAGGGAGAAGGGGGAGAATTGGTATACCACAGCCTCTAGCCACTACAATCGAACTTCAGACATTTGTGCCACCTTGTGTGTTTGGCTTCTTTGGGCTCTGGGGAGTCAAACCTGGGTCCATAGTGTTTGCAGGCAAGTGCCTTAACTGCTATGCCATCTTTCCAGCCCCCATATATTTTTAAATTTATAGAAAATATAAAAATAACACAAAGAATTCCCAAAGACTCCTAACCTATATCCGTGAATTTTAGCATTTTGTCATGGTGTCATTCCTCCTCTCTGCTCACACAAAATGTCAAGTGGTTTGACCTACATTATTATTCACTTTTCCCCCTCAATCGTTTGAGATTAATTGTAGACGTGTTGTCTTAATACTTTGAAATACTTCACTGTACATCTCCTCATAAAAGAAAAATAAAGATAATTTTCTATTTTTTTCTTTTATTTTTTGTTCTAGGAGCCAACCTAGAGTCACATAGGGTTACCTTCTGTCATGTGTTTTAGTTTCCTTGACTGAGGAGTAGTTCTTCCCTGCTTGCCCTCCTCCCCCAACATACCACCGATTTCCTCCAGCGGCAGGGCGGTTTTGCAGAGCACATTTCCTTTGTTGATGTTTTCTTCAGGTGAGGCCCAGGCTCTGTCCTGTGAGCAGCAATACCTTTTTGATGTATGCCAGATCATCCAGTGCTGGAGATTCCTGTCCCTGGTTAAAGGAACATGCACTTGGCTTCTCTTCTATGGGATTAATTAATATTTGTAACCACGAATTTCTAATTGAGTAATAAGTTTTTGATGTGGGCATAGTTTGAGAATATTTAATATTCTAATTTTCATCAAACTTTCTCCCTCTGCCTTTAGTTACAGTGATTATTTTCAAATTTTGGCATTCCTTTTAAATTTGTTTTATTCCAAAATAAAAAAAAATACTTGTCTGTTTGTTTACATACTATGGTCATGGGCTTTAATTTTTTTCAGTATGCTCTAATTCTTTGCTACCCATATTTGTTTTGCAACTCAAAAAGCACTGAGCCCACACCACAATAAATATGATCCAGTGTTACAGTCTTAAACTTATCATAAGATATTCAGAAGTCAGTCAGTTCTCTCTCACCCACGCTGAAAGGACGTGTAATGAAATAATGGCAGTTACTACGCTGAACTCAGCTAAGGCAGTCACTGGTATAAGCATCTTTCAGCGGAAGTGCATGGATGGATTTAACCCGCAACAGCACCGATGAGCTGAGAGAATGCAGAAGCTTGACTGGCTCAGTTACTATGTGAACAAAGCGGCCTGGAGACTTGCCCTATGTGGCCACTATTTTGGAGAGGTTAGTGCCCAGGAGATAGCTCACATTGCTAGGAAAGTAAGAAAATGAACTTACTGAGAATAGGAGCAGATATATTAGTGTTGGAGAAAGAAGATTTGAATATGAAAAGAGGTAAAACTAGAATAAACTGTGGTGTTGGACTATAATTGGAGGCACTGATACAGTTCGTCTACATTAGCATACTCTGCAGATAGATATTGAGTGATAGATCTAGGCATGGATATATGTCTAATGTGTACATCTTTATTTTAAACACTTCCTAGTTTTCCCTACAGAGAGGGCCCAGAAGCAGTGACAACTCAGTCACAGTGAGCACATTTTGGCACCCAGAGATTGATTTCTAAATACTTCTGTCCACTGACAGGAACTGGAGCTCAGTAGAAATGGCTGTTTCTACCTCCCACCCCCAGGGCTAGAGAAAGAACACAGTAGATGAACCCAGTATATTTTATATCACCAGAAAGTAAGAAATTGCTTTAAAAACAATAAGGACATTTTCAAAGGACTCAAGAAACAGCTTCCAAGGCTCCTAGTGACTAAATAAGTGCCACTTGAATGCAGAGCTCTTGACTTCTGTGTCCAGCTCACTCATCTGTAGGCTTTACTTTCTCTCCAGTTATTGAAATAAAAAATCCAAATATCGTCCTTGACACAAATGAATAACTTCCTTCCCTCCAGCTACATGATTCCACAGTGAACTTGAAATGTGGCTGGTCTTTGCCATACTGGCAAAAAGTTCTCTCAGCCAGCTGTGGTATAGACCATGGCAATTGTATAGGAGGTGGGGAGTAGGATACAGGTTTGGGATGGGCTTGGAAGAAATCATCAAAGACTTGATGACTGATATAATGTAGTAGTAGAAGGGGTGTGGTATTCATTTGTGTGGGTTAAGGGTGGTGTGTGGATTTTTGGCTTGTGTGTGGGGGAGCGGTTGGTGGCTAGACAGAGAAATCAAGAGTTCTGTGCTAGACATACTGGCCATCTTTTAGAGTCTGAGTCAGTCTTGTAGGAGGTAGAGAGGAGAAGGAAAAGTCCATTTTGATGAGCTTTGCAATCTCACAGCAGATGCAAAATAAGTCCCATATGTTTGTAAGCCCCATCTTGCTTTAATTTTACAAAGGCTATTATTGCTTATTGGTTGTTTCATTAAATACTATTTAATGCTGCTGAAGAATTTAATTCCTTTGATTATTTTAATTTTGTTTAAATTGTGATTGGGATGGCAACTTAAATTGACCAGAAAATGAGGAGTTATCTTTGCTTGAGAGTATATTATTAAGAGACCATAGCTGTAGGATCCTGAGGCCTTACATTTTTGGAGTTTAACCCTATAAAATATGTGTAGGAGGTTTATCTTCAAAGGGAATGACCATGGGGAGGCGAGAGTGCTATGCATTGGTCTTTTTATCCAAATGACATTTTGTAGCCTCTTTAAAGAAAGGAGATACTTTCAGATACTTGAATAGTATATTGCATATTTATCTAGGGACTTGAAGTTTGCCAGTCTTAGAAATCTCTGCCTGTATAGAAGGAATCTTTTTCCTGCCTATAGTAGAGGCAAGAGACCATGCACTAATATTGCATGTGAGGAAGGATGCTGACTTGTTTTTGAGTTCCTAATACTGTCATGACCAGAGACCTACAGGTAGGTATGGGGTTTGGGCCAAGTGAGTGAGCTCACATCATGCTCTCTGTTCTTCCTCGTATATGTTGTCCTGAATCATGAAAGTCCTTGTTGGCTGCTAAAATTTGAGGTTCACCCCTCAAATCATGCTGGTAGCCCATGTCACACTTTGAAACCCCATATACTGTTCCATATGGGTGGGAGAGATCACAGAAGGTGGTGACAAAAACACACTAGTGCTAACTATGGAAACACGGCCCTTGTTTGTTCACTTCACTTTCTCGTGTAGACTCACAGCTCCTAGCAGCAGCCATCCCCTTCCTGTGGTTCTTTTCTCCTTTGAATGCTCCCTTGGTAATGTTTTGAGATCTTCATTCTCTCATGCTTTTGTGCAAACCTGACTGATTCCAATGCGCTGCTCAGGAGAGGAGAAATTTTGACTTTTAATGTGATGCATGTGACATTCCTCATGGGTTTCATTTCTTTCTGTGGAAACAGCCTTCCCCCTTATCTCCACTTGCTAGAGACTGAATATTTACAAATCTGTGGCTATTATAAGGATAAACTCATGAGGAAAGTATGAAGAGCCAGGGAGCTTGAGTCCTAGATCACACTGGACTTTGGAACAGGGAAAAGTAGGGATACTGGGCTAAGATTAAGAACAAAGAGCTGCTAGGTACACATCCCATCAAGTCTTCTTGTTGCAGCTTAGTCATGGTTCTATCCAGCCTATTTTCAGAGCCATGGCTATGGGTCTGACAGTCCAGTAAGTTGGCCAATTCAATCCATGTTTTCTTCCAGCCTGGTATTAATTTAGAATTAAGGAAAAAAAAAATTGCCCTGGCATCTGTCTATTTAAGTAGAAGCAAAACTCAAAGACTTAAAAAAAAATTCTTTTCTGGGCATATGTAATAAATTTATGTGGATATGATTCTCTTAAACATTAGGAAGGCCACAATGGGACATCATACTAAAGAATATGGGGCCCAGAATCAAAATGACAGTTGGATTTGAATTAAGAATTTCATTAGAACCATTTGATTTTTAAATTCTTGTGTGTTTCTCCTTGTATTGCTGAATCATTATTGAAAAGGATGAGAAAAACAACCGAGTTTGTCTTTCATTTAAAGACGGGCAAATACCAACCCAGTATTGTCATACTATTGAAGAAGACAAACATTGAAAGTTGGAACATGACTTTGTAGTAACACACTGTTATGAGGAACACTTTGAAGTGGGTAAGTTAGACAGACATGCTTTTCAGAGTCCTCGTCTTTTGGTAGGTATTGAAAATGGAAGCTGATGACGGGAACATTCATTGCATAGAAATTGAATCATAGAAAGATGATTCCATGGCATAGAGCCAGATGATGGTATTGTAATGAAGCTCTAGGGTTTTGGATGCTTGGGAAATGAAAGCAGAACAGTGGAAAATGCAGGAATCTATTCTTAATAGAGTTGTAAGCAGACTTTTCTTGTTCACTATAAATGACAGGGCACATGTTACTCCCATAAAAGGTGCAATCATCATTAACAAAAGAAGTGAGCTATATCTCCAACTGAAAGTGAGTGACTATAACATATGCATGTGTTTACACACACACACACACACACACACCTTTTTTTAAAATCTCCTCACAGGTAAACACGCAGAATGATTCTGCATATGGAAGTTTACAGCTAGTTCCAACTAGAGACTCCCAGGTAATGCTAGGGAATTTTCAATGAGGCTTATTGCTTGTATAGGGATCTTGCCCTTCTGGGACAAAGCTGGAGGTGATCACAGAGAAGTTTTGTCCTTCTCTTCATGAAACTATTTTCGTTCTCTCTGTTCTTGGCTAACCTGTGTACAAATCTGCTAACCTAGGAGTGATAGAGCCACCATTTCAATTCTAATGACCACAATGGGCATGTTCAGGTTCAGATCGGCTCTCCCACTCACCCTCACAGCCAGGCGAGGTAGGCAAGTATTTTTTAAATTTAAAGTGAACCTCCCTTTGGATAAATGATTAGCATAAATTATACCATTGATTAGCTCTATGAAGCAAAGTGTTTTCTAGCTCCATAGTATGTACTTTATTGTCTAACACATTTTGTAGAGACACTTTATAGAAGCCATGGTAACTGAGAAAATTTTTATCTTATTCAAGAAGTGAAATTATGAAATAACCTTGTCTTAGAAAAGAATACGGCATCCTTGGAGATTTTATAGCCAGGGATAAAGAATATCAAGGAATACAAATGAAAACCAAAGGAAAGAAGGTCACACACACAGTTCTGCCCTCCTTGTCTTTGGTATTTTATGTGAGGGTCTCTTATGCTTTTTGGTGTGGGCTCGCTGAGGGCAGGAGCAGTGGGTTTCTTCCTGGGGCTTCCTAGTGCTGGCAGGGGGGAGGTGAATTGAATTACATGAAAGAAGACACAGGCTGCAGGTGGAGGTTTTGGTTGGCTGCTGGTTCTGACACATGTTGTGACACTAAGTAATTCAGAAGATGATTTCCCCCAAAGTTTGCATGAATTTTCTGCCTGCTGGGGCTAACCATTTGACACATTAATAGCTTTGAAACAGAATATGGGTCAGTTTTGCTGCTGTGTCCTTCCTACAAAGTATGTACTTGAAAGCTTTTATGACAAGATGATCAGAGAGCAGAATTTATTTCTGAGCAATTATCGCACTTCCTATTAAAGTTTGTTCCATTAACTTTCATCACCAGTTTTGTTTGATATGTGCTAGAATAAAACCCAGGCCCGACTTCTGAAGCCATGGAAAGTGCTGCTGCTGAAGGATGTCACAGGCCACACGCACTCTTCCCTTGCTGTCCTCCTGTCTGGCTCGTGCTGCTTTTACACAGCATCAAATGTTCACTGGAATTATCCATTTCGTTTGATACTTCGGGTGCTTTTTGTGTTTTGGTGATGTGTTTCTTACATGGTTGTTTTCTGCTTCCCTGTGAAAGCATACGGTGCACAAAGGCAGGGCGCCAGTGCATAACCCCAGTGCCCAGACCAATATTGGGCACACTGGGTGCAGGATAAATATTTGTTGAATGATGTATAAATAAAAAATATTGGCATTCAGAGCTTGTTTGTATTATTTCTTCATTTATAGGTATCTATAAGCTTCCTATTATCCACCCCATGTTTTTCTACATGCTAGGATTTTAGCAGTGAATTGAGATAAAGTACTTGGTTTATTGACTATAATGTTTAGTGCTGGGCTATCTAACACAGTAGTCACAAGCTGCATGTGGCTATGGGAATTTAATGTTAAATTAATTAAAGTTAATTAAAAAAGCAGCTCTTTAGTCATGCCAACCATTTTGAGGTGCTTCCACGTATCTAGTCATATTTGACAGAACAGCTAGAGAACATCTCCATCATTGTAGAATGTTATATTGGATGGACAAAACGGATTAATATTTGTATTAACATAGGGGTAATCTCAAAGGACTTCAAAATATCCCATGAAGCCCTTCCCCCAGGTTGTATAAGAAGTAAACAATGGGGCTGAAGAGATGGCTCAGCAGTCAAGGCACTTGCTTGCATAGCCCAAGGACTTAGGTTCAATTCCCAAGTACCACGTATAAGCCAGATCCACAAAGTGGAACATGCATCTGGAGTTCATTTGCAGTGCCTGGAGGCCCGGGCATGCCAATGATTCTCTGACTCTCTTCTATCTCTCTCAGTTTGCAGAGAAATGAATAAAAATATTTTTAAAAAAGTAAACAACAGCCTGGGGTGGGGATGGAGCAAGACTCTTAGTGAGTATAGCTGCCCATAAGGCTCCCAGGGGGATTTTCAGTGCTATTGCTTTTCAGGTGTTACACATGCTGAGGGCGGGACCCATCCATGGTGTACCTGTCTGGAAGTTGCCCAGCTTGACTTCTTGGGCCGTTGCTATCTCCGAGTCACCTGTACTACTATAAATAACCCCAGCAAATTCATTGGTTCACTGAGCTGGGTTTGGATGAACTCCTTTCTTGTGTCTGTCAGTTCCCTTTTCATTTAGAATGAATAGAAACAGATGTTTCTTCATGTCTTCAAAGGAAAAGTCATGTCATTGTGCTGTAACCCCCTGATTTGAGATTGCAGAAAACCATACTCATTTATTGTTTTGCCCCAAATACCTAGCACAGTGCTTAGCATAGAAAGAGTTCAGCAAATACTTACCTTTTGAATTAGTGAATGGAGGTAATGATGAATCCTCATGTCCAGGATGGGACCAAGCTCAAACATGTTTCCTGAGTAAAGCTGTAGATATCACTGGGACCCATTAGAGTACACCCCTAAGACCCAGATGGGTGAGGAAGGAAACAGAAGCCAGTTCATGAATAAAGCACATTTAAGGACCTTTGCTGTTATTTTTATATCACATTTTTGAAATTGAGACAAAATTTTATGTCTCATTCATCCACTTAAGCATATAATATAATGACTTCAAAAATTATTTATTTAAGGCTGAGAGACAGAAAGAAGCAGAGAGAGAGTATATGGGCATGCCAAGGACTCTTGCTACTGTAAACAAATTCCAGAAGCATGTGCCAGCATGCCACTTTGTGCATCTGGCTGTATGTGTGTACTGGGGATCAAATCAGGGTTGTCAAGCTTTTCAAGTCGGTGCCCTTGATGGCTGAGCCATTTCTCCAGCCTCTAGTCCAATGTCTTTTGGCAACTTTTCCAACTTATGCAACCGTTACCACAATCTAAGTTACAGAACAAGTTTATTATTCCAATAAGATGTACACCTACGGTTCATCCTCTTTCCTGTCCTGGCCCCAGACAGCCACGAGTCTTTCTGTCTCTGTGGAGTTATTTGATCTTGACATTTCTTACAAATAGAATCATATGGAATGTGATCTGCTATGCTTGGCTTCTTTCACTTAGCAAATTAGCAAATTGTTTTTATTTTTTTTTACAGGATTCTTCCTGTTTTAGCATGTATCAGAATCTGATTACTCATTGGCACATAATATTCCACTGTGTTGATATTTTACCTATCTGCTCATCAGTTGAAGATGTCTGGGTTGTTTGTACTTTTTGGCTTTTACGATTAATGTTGCTATGAACATCACATGCAAGATTTCTCTTCACTAATATCTAGGAGAGGGATTTCTGAAGGGACTTAAGTTTAACATAAGTTTTAAAGAAACTGTCCACTTATTTTCTGAAGTTGTTACAGCATTTTACATGCCTAGAAATGTATGTAAAGTGATCTTTCTTTTTATTAAATGTGTGTACATGTATACATATGTGTGTGGGTGCATGTGGACATGTGGGCATCTGCATGTGGAGGCCAGAGGTCAGCCTTCAGTATCATTCTCAGGAATGCTGGCTGCCCACCTCCTTTGAGAGAGTGTTACTCATTGGCCTGGAGGCACCAATTTTGTTAGACTGTCTGGTTGGTTGGGCCCAGGGATCCTCCTGTTTCCATTTACCCATCACTGGGATTACAGATGCATGCCACCATGTCTAGCATTGCTTTAAAAATTGTGTGTGTGTGTGTGTGTGTGTGTGTGTGTGTGTGTGTGTCTGTGCATCTATGTCCACTGTACATGCCATTTAAAAATTTATTTTTATTTATTTGAGAGTGACATACAGAGAGAAAGAGGCAGAGGAGAAGGGGGTGGGGAGAGAATGGGTGCATGCATCAGAGCCCCCAGACACTGCAAACAAACTCCAGATGCATGCACCACCTTGTGCATCTGGCTTACATGGGTACTAGGGAATCAAGCCTTGAACTGGGATCCTTAGGCTTCACAGGCAAGTGCTTAATCGCTAAGCCATATCTCCAGCCCATACATGACAATTTTTATTGAATAGTTTTTGGTGTGTATGCATGATGTATGTATATGTGAGTGTGTGTTCTGTGTATACCATAGCATGTGTATGGAGGTCAGGGGATGATCTCAGGTTTGATTCTAACTTTCTACCTCATTTGAGGCAGGGACTCTTGTTCACCACTGTGTTTGTCAGGATGATTTTCCTATCTTTGCCTCTCATTTTGCCATAAGTATGCTGTAACACCAACTTGTGTTGCAGTGTCCAGCTTTTATGTGGATTCTGTGGATTGAAATTCAGTTGCTCACATTTGTGTGGCAAGAAGTCTATCCTCTGAACTGTCTCCTCAGCCTACACCTGACACTTTTATGTGGATGCCGAGGATCGAATTCATACTTGCAAGGCAAGTCCTTTATCAACCCAGGTTATCTCCCTAGCCCTCAGTGGCCCTCATTCTTAAGAGCTAGCTTCTTTTTTTTTTGTTTTAGTTCGAGTCATGCCATGTAGCAAGACTGTTTTTGCATTCACACTAGGAGCTAGCTTTAATGGAATCTAGATATTCATTTATCCCCCTCACTGGTAGTGTGGGCTGGTGGTTTGTAACACAGTGCATCCTTACAGAACACTTGCAAGCCAAGTGACACATGGCAAGGCTTGCAGGGTCATTTTCTTTATCAAGTGTGACTGAATTTAGTATCCCTCAGAGATATTCTGTCTTAGGAGTCTGCTGGGAAACTCACTAAATATTGTTCTTCCCACAAGGTTCCTGGTTTCTGACACAGTGGATCATGAGTTTATACAAAGTGCATGGAATCCACAAAAAAGTACTTAAAGGATAGGGTGTAGGCTTTTATACTTAGCCACCAGAAACAGCCAGAGGAGCAAGTTTTTACTGAGGATTTGTAATGTGGATAGGATGGAACTAAAATGCTGTCAGGGCCTGAGTGACACAGATGGTCAGAGGAGTTGAGGTTTGTGGAGGAGATAAACTCAATCCATAAGAAATCACACCACACCCTGCAAGACAGTTTCCTTGAGTGGAGAAGGAAAGGGGTGAATTAGTAAAGTATAAATGTGGTAGCAACTCCACGAAAAGCATGCTTAAGGAAGCTTGAAATCTCAGAGACGGCTTCCTGGAAGAGGGAAGGCAACAGTGAATAGAGTTTTCCTGGAAGTGAAAGCGAGGTTCTTCTTGGTGAAGATGCAGCAGAATAGAATGGCCAGAGATAGGATTGGTATGGGTGTAGGTGAGACTGTGAGGATGAGGAGGGGACTGGCGTGGGCAAATGAAGCTGCATGGGGGCGCTGAAGTAGTAAGGCCTTGTGCAGGCATCTCCCCCTTGGACAAGCAGGATGAACATTGTATTATTTTGTGTTGCAAAGCTCTGTCACTTCCATGAAAATGTTGGTGAGTTTGCATAAAAGATTTTAGCTTCCTGAAACCCCTGTTGAGTCTCAGGACAGCTTACTAACGTTTGCTCTTAAGAAAAAAAAAAGCTGGTCTGGAGAGGCCGTGATATGCCCATTCTCTCTTTTATTCTCTCCCTCTCTCAAATAAATAAATAAAAAATAAAAATATTTATAAAAAAGCCTACCTCTATTAGCAGTCATAAATAGTTTACCGGATATAAATTTCTGCAGGTCAGATTAAATTCTATTCTTATTCAAAGCATGTTGCAGAGCTCTGCTTTCAGATTGGCGATTCAAATGCTTTCCCAGATAATGCAGGGTAATGTTAAGATAAACTAAGGCCACTGCAAAATGGGAAAGGCAACTGGATGCCAAACTTCACTGATAACAAGAGGCATGATAATCTGATGGCTACGTTCTGCTTGGGTTGTTCAAAGATGGAATGATTAACCACACCACAAATCCTTTATATATTGCAAAGCTATGATAATAGGTACTTTCTGGTGTTTTCTCAAGAAGGTCTTTGGGGCTTCTGTTACTGAGAATTAGGCTCATTTATTGCGGCTTGAGCTAACTAAGGTATGTATTGTTCTAAAGAAGGCTTCTTTCTTTCAGTAAATACTTGTAGGGTACCTGTTACATGCCAGGCATTAGCGGTGGAGATACCACATTGAAGGAAACGTTATTCTTCCTTCTCTGAACTATGCACCTTATTTTAGTGTCAGCCTATAGACTGACAGTGACAGACAACATTATGGATGAAGTGAGGGAGATCTTGTCTTCTTTAAGTCTGTACCCTGAGTTCTTTGTTACTTCTGTCTGCCATAGGACTTTCAAACTGGGTATGATTTTTAGTAATGCCCAGAGACATTGGGTATCATTAGTCAGTGAATGCTAGTGAATTGTGGTAGATGGAGGACAAGTACATTACTCAGTACACTGAAGTGCACAGGAACTGTCCCCAACAATAAAGAGTGATCTAGCTACAATGTCAGAACACAGGTTAAGAAATATGGGCACAAGGATGATAACACAAGCCCCTATTGAGAAATGTCAGGAAGGAGCATTGATCTAGAAGTCAGTCTATATGAATTCTAGAACTCAGTGACTTCCATGCAAGTAATTCACCTCTAGAAACCATGCATCTTTGTCTGTCAAGGGAGTACATGGGATAGTTGGGTTAAGGACCTTCAAAGTAAAGCATGGACATGTAACTATAGTGCAAGAAGAAAATCCTAATATTGTATTTCTTTTATGCCATCTTTTAAAATTTTTAAAATATTTTATTTATTTATGATAGAGACACACACACAGAGACTGGGCATACCAGGATCTCTAGACACTGCACATGAACTCCAGATTTATGCTACACCTTGTACATCTGGCTTACATGGGTACTGGAGAATTGAACCTGGGTCCTTAGGTTTCACAGGCAAGTGCCTTAACAGCTAAGCCATCACTCCAGCCCTTTGCCATCTTTTAAAAAAATTATTTACTTATTTAGAAGAGAGAGGAAGGAAGGAAGGAAGGAAGGAAGGAAGGAAGGAAGGAAGGAAGGAAGGAAGGAAGGGAGGAAGGAAGGAAGAAAGAAAGGGAAAGAAAAGAAAGAACAAAAGAAGTATGGGCATGTCAGGGCCTCTAACCACTGCAAACAAGCTCCAGATGCATGAACCACATTGTACATCTGACTTTATGTGGGTACTGGAGAATCAAATCCTGGTCATTAGGCTTTGCAGGCAAGCACTTTAACTGTTGAGCCATCCTTCCAGCCTGCCATCTTTTAAAATTATACCTTTGTGTATATTTTAAGTTGTACCTGGCCTGGGCTGTGGCATAGGTATGTAATTTACATGAAATGAGTGTGCATGTGTTGGAAATGTGCTCAGTAGTATTTTACTAAAGAGGTGCATTGTCTGAGAGATCAGTGACCCAGGCATCTTCCCATCCTGACTGCCTAAGCCATGGAAAGGAGTAACATAGACGCCGGGCTCTCTAGCCATGAATTCACCTCTGCTGAAGGTTATACAGGGTGATGGACATGTGTGTTGCCAAGAAGAAGCCACCCACTGTGTTCTATCTTCTGGCATTTGGAGAGTGGCAGAGAGCTTTGGGCAAAAACCGACACATTCCCTTGTCATACAGAGTCAGATTAAAAAAAAAAAAAAAATAACTGGCAAGCCACCAGGGCTTTTCAAATTATTCTCTACATGAGTGTGGAAAATACTATTCCCTGACAGAAAATTTGATTCACACTTTACAAAGAGCATGGGGACATGGTTGAATCATGGTTGAATTGCATAATCGCCTCTCACAAAAGGGCCCTGAGAAGAAAGGGCGTCTTCCCAGTCCTGCCTGCTCCAGCAAGAGCAGAATAGCATGCTTGTTTTCAAACACTCAGGCTACACCGCATTGAGCCATGTAGTATGACTTTATATTCATAAGACCCTCTCTGGAAGCTGTTCAGGGCCATGGGCTCTGCTCAGTCCTCTCCACTGACGTCAGGCCGACCTGCACAGAGAAAGGCCTGTTGAAGACCAGACCTCGTCCCCAGACATTGCCTTCTTAAGATTTAAACCTGAAGCCCTCTCTGTCAGCCCCA
Source organism: Jaculus jaculus (assembly GCF_020740685.1). Lineage (NCBI taxonomy): Eukaryota > Metazoa > Chordata > Mammalia > Rodentia > Dipodidae > Jaculus > Jaculus jaculus. Next base: position 53,291,339 of record NC_059102.1, read on the forward strand.
TGCCTAAACCCCTCAATTGCCAGCTCTCATTTTGCCGTTTTACTTAGGGGAATGTATGCTTGCCGACACACAAAGCAGCCATATTTTAGAAATCAGCTAGTTTCTTAGATTACTTATGTGTGGCAAGAATCTGCTTTGACAAATAAAAGCTCCCCTCCCCGGGGACAGAACCAAAATGAAAACTGCAGGCCTGGTTTGGCCTGCTCTTGGCAGACGAGGCAGTTAGCATGATGCTAATAAGACAGGAGTCACTTTCTGTTGGTGTGCAACAGGGTGGCTGTGAAGAGAAACACACTAGCTGTGCTGTTCTAAGCCTCCTGCCACCTACCCCCTCCTCCCTCAGCTTTTCTCAAGGAGCATATAGTATCCCTGTGATAACTGAGGCACAAATACTTGAGTTCTGTGATTCAAATAATAAAATCAGTGGCCTAAAATCGTCTTTAAAAAAATTCCATTTGTTTTCTTGTCTCATACTTTCCTTTGTGGCATTATGGAAGAATGGCTGAATGCGTGGGATCTGGGCCAGTTGGCTTGTGCTGAATTCTCCTTTGCTTTTCACTAGCTTTGTCATGTGGGGAGAACTATCTTTCTTATGTTTCCTCATCTGCAGTGCAGGAACAGTGAGGAAGACAGTGTTGATGCCATAGCATCGCTGTGTGGTGTAAATGCAATAGTTTCTAGAATGATTTTACTCTACATATGGCACGGAGTGATGAGGGTAGCTGTTATTAACTTTGAACAAAAATTAGCATGTATCTTTCCAGCCTCGTAACCTAGCTTTAATTTAAGCCATAAGCATCCTGCTGAAGATAAAGGCATCATGAAAAAAAATGTAAAAATGTCCATGTTGATTGTATGTGCTTCTTCACCATTAATTTGAGAAACACAAATTATCAGTGATTATTTTCTTTGGGAAGAATGTAAACTCCTAAATGGAGACTGTTCCTCTTCCCACAGTGGCTATTGTATTTTGTGTGCACCTTGACTTTTTATTTTTTTATGTTTTATGTCATTTAATTTATTTAAGAAATTTTTCATTTCAAATTTGTCTTTACAACTTCCATGATTATAAAATATATCCCATGGTAATACCCTCCCTTCCCCCATTTTCCCCTTTGAAACTCCATTCTCCATCATATTCCCTTCCCATCACAATCAGTCTCTCTTTTGTTTTGATGTCATGATCTTTTCCTCCTCTTATGTTGGTCTTGTGTAGGTAATGTCAGGTACTGTGAGGTCATGGATATCCAGGGCATTTTGTGTCGGGGGAGAGCACATTGTAAGGAGTCCTACCTTTCCTTGGGCTCTTACATTCATTTCACCACCTCTTTTGCATTAGACCCTGAGCCTTGGAAGGTATGATAGAGATGTTACTGTATTGTGCACTCTGGTCACTTCTTCCCAACACCATGATGCCTTCTGAGTCCTCCCAAGGTCACTGCCACCTGAAAAGAGAAGACTTTCTACCAAAAGTGAGAGTAGCATTAATGTCAGGGTATGAACATTAAGTGAAGTACTTTTTTTTAATTAAAAAAATTTAGAGAGAGTGAGAAAGACACGCACACACACACACACACACACACACACACACACACACACACACAGAGAGAGAGAGAGAGAGAGAGAGAGAGAGAGAGAGAGAGGAGAGATAGAGAACTGGTGCTCCAGGGCCTCAGCCACTGCACTCAAACTCCAGACACTTGCGTCAACTGGTGGGTGGGTGTGATGTTGCTCTTGTCTCACCTTTGTGTGTGTGGCTGACGTGGAATCTGGAGAGTAGAACATGGGTCCTTAGGCTTCGCAGGCAAGTGCCTTAACCTCTAAGCTATCTCTCCAGCTGTGTGTGCACCTTTACATTGACATGGCACCAGCAGAGGCCACCTTCCTTCCTCACAGTAAAAGACACAGTGAAGCTTTAGCATGTTGCCCACTGTGTGAGGAGGGGTTTGGGATCAGAACCTAACAATGTGAGGTTATAGATTTTCCTTCATATATTTATGATTTGAGAAGTGCAGCCTAACGGTGGAAATGTGTGCATTGACTTTTCTGTGGTCAGTGGACTCTAATTTTAAAAGGGCAAGTCATCTTTGTCAGTTTTCAACCCCTTTCACTCCACAAAATGTGCACTTGGCTTCAGTGGATGGAAATGTCCAAATATGGGTGTTACACAGTTGTTACTTGCCAGTATCATGGGCTTGATCCTTCCCCCTCCTCACAGTGCAACATGCCAAGTATCTGCATTAAAATGTGAGAACTATGCTTATCTCTCCCTTGTACCCAGATTTGACAGGGTGCATTTCAACAGACAGTTAAACAGTTCAATGGTGGCATAAAGTGACTGAGGTTCTCTTTCATGTAGTTATTGCAATTCTGCATTTTTCACAAATAGATCATTTCATTTATGGCTAGTTCACACTCCTCATGAGACCTGAGAATTTAAGGTGTGAGGCCCATGTTCCTTCCAGCCTGTGACACTCTGTGGAAGAAATTATAAAGCACTATCTCATTTCATTGACCTCAGAGGTCAGGCAATGTGGTGGCTGCCTTAAAAAGTTGACTGAACATATATTGTCTGGATTTTTTTTTCCTAAGCAATTCATGCAGTTATGCCTAACAAATGTTTATTCACCCCCAGACAGGGCAATACCAACAGACCAAAGTAATGATTACATCAAAGTTCCAACTTGGTGAACCAGTGCATTTATTGTGCCCACTTACAGGAGTATGGGTGTGTCACCCAAAAGCACATCCCAACTCATGAGAGCTCCATCTCTGAATCTTATTAAGTTTTGGGGGCAGCAGTTGTTAGAAGAGTCTCCTCCCTCTCCTAGCAGGTGTGTATAGCGTTTATAACCTTAGGAAGGGGTCAGGGGGATCTTTTAAGTTTCAGACTTCCAGACATATTTATGTCCTGAGTGTTTGGCGCATCCACCCTTTCTCCATTAAGGAGGAAAATATTTTAATTCTGAGGAACTTGCCACTACTGAATTCTGAGTTTCACATTATTCTAGCTTTCTGTTTGAAATGGTAATTTTTAAATTTTTTTGAGGCAAGCCCAACAGAGTATTCCCCCTTTTATGAGAGAGAAAGGGAGGGGGGGGCACACCAGGGCCTCCAGCCACAGCAAACTCCAGATGTGTGTGCTGCCTCATGTGCACATGGGGCCTTGTGCGCTTGTGTCACCTTGTGCATCTGGCTTATGTAATATCTCCAGTCCTGAAATGGTAATTTTATTTGTAGAAGAGCAATGTCTTCCAAGATGAGTAGATGCCAAGGAGGCTTTATATGATGACATTTGGTGAGCAAGATCCTGAGTAAGTCACTGTTTTTGGCAGCCTATCATTATAGCCTTCCTGAGCAATTTTTCCAGAACCAAAGACTTTGATCTTTCCTTTCTGTAATTGCTTCAGTGAAAATAAAAAAGGTAAAACTCATCTGCAAATCCCTTTGGTTTTCACATTCTTCTTCCAGATAGCTCTGGTCCAGGGACAGGAACACAGACTTTCTGGAATTTGAAAGTGAGAGGCTCTTTCTCTTTTCTTGTACTATTTATTTCTTTCCTTTCCTTTTCTTATAGACCCTGCTATTAGGGTCTCAATTAAGGTTGAGGCTTCTTACATTGTAAAACAAACAAGAATGAACAGCAAAGCCCAAACTATAAGATCAAGAGTAGAAAAAGGAAGAAAGGGTGTTATGCACACCTCATTCTCCTTTGAGTGCTACCCAAGTTTTACCCTTTACTTGTGTCTCTTAAGAGGAAATTCCAATAGTCCACTGAAACTTCTTTCCTATATCATTTAGGATTCCTTGTCTTATCTTATTTAAGCAACTCCAACTGGCTTAATAATAGTGTTCTTAGCTCATGAAAATCTTCAGTTCGCTGGTGGCCTCAGGTGAGGCTTGATCCACTGTCTGAAACGACTCGCCAGGGATCTGGGTTCTCCTAGTGCCCAAGCTCTGCAGCATTGTTAGGCTCTTTTGTACAAGTCTTTCACCCTTTGACCCTCTGGGTCTAGACTTTCTCTTGTTACAGAAGTGAGTCCATAAGCAGGTGCTCCAGAGACATCAGCCATTTCAGGGAAGGAGGAGAAAATCAGTCTCTGAGTTTCTAGCAAGTATCTCCTTTCATCCCATCAACTCTGGTTGATGTTCTCTGTTCCTGAGCCAGTCTTTCACCCTGGCAGGGACTTTCTAACATGGGCGCTGTCTGACGGCAGCAATGCCCCATTTTGAGAGCTGCAGTGAGATTAACGCATCTAGCTCAGATGGCTTTGAGAGTGGAGATAGAGGCACACGGGGGTGCTGTTAACAAGGAGGAGGAGGGCTTGGACCACAGCAGTGGCTGCTATCTCGGAAATGGTTCTAATCTATAATCTTTTCCTTCTTGAAACTCAACTCCTTTGGAATTAACTTCCTTCTGTCTTGGTATCTCTAACCTCCCTGGTTTCTGGATCTTTCTTGGTCTGTCATAGTTCAGTTTTCCTTTAGGCTCCTATTACTCTGCTTGTCAGTCAGCACTGGTTTCCCTGCTTTCATTGCTTGTCTCCTTTCCTGTCTTTTCAGCTTCTCCTCCCAGGCCAATGCCACAGGGTCTCCGACATAATGAGTTCTTGAAAACATATCAAATGGTTCCCTATGCAAAAATGTAAAATGTGCTAGAAGACATTGGGATATGTGTGTGTGAAGACATTGTTAAAAATCCCTAATTTCACATCTCCTCTTACATAGTATCTTCAACCAGATTTTTCCAAAATTACACACCCGTTTTCTTTAATTTGGTGCATTTCCTTCATAATAGGCCAGGCACTCATCAGCTTAAGGGTGGTGACTATCTGACATATTGGTAATTTCTAACTTTAGTAGGCTGCCGTTTCTTATTGGTGTCAATACTTTAATGTTTTGTCATCTCTCATTTTTTTTAATTGCTATTGCTATTAAAGGGTAAAGTCAACATGTGGTAAATCTCAGAACCTATACAATTATACAGAGAGGCAAGAATTTTTGTTCCTGCCTGAACTAAAGATATGTTTGATAATTTACCATAGGATTGGTTAAAATGTCCACTCATCAGCTGAAGCAATAAAGTATTTGTCATTTATTTACATGGCCATTGCACATTTATGGATATTTTGAGTATCATGTACAGAGGGAAAACGGCTCATTGCCTCATGCATTTCCAGCCTAAGTCTATCCAGTTGCTTCCATAAAAATGTACTCAAGGCCACTGCACTGTGTGTGGCATGTCTCCTGCCTTCGCCACCTCAGATTCCCCTGATTATTCCAGAAACCTGAAATCCTCCTTGGCATGACCTAAGATCCTATCTATGTCATGAGACTGTCCTACCCTCTCTGCTTCTCTTGTCACTATCCTAGTTCATCTCCCTGTCACGTTTCAACTGTTAGATCCAGTTGCAGAAGCTATGTTCCCATCTCTCTTCTTTCTTCCATCTTCTCTGCCAAGGATCAGAAAGCTTTTTCTGTGATGTGCCAGGTAGTAAATATCATACGCTTTGCCAGCCATCTGATTACTGTCGTGACTACTCTACTTCATCTTGACTATTGCAGCCATTGGCGTCCTGTAAATGATAAGTATGGCCTGTGTTCTAGTAAAAATTTATTTACATGACCATTACCCTTGTGTGTAGCTATGGAAATATCACAGTGTACCCCATAAATATATACAATTACTGTGAAATGTCAGTTGAAACATTTTTAAAATCTCCATTAGGGACACCAAAATTTTAATATCATATAATTTCCATGTGCCATCAAATATGATTCTTCTTCTGATTTTTAAAAACCACTTAAGGGCTGGAGAGATGGCTTAGTGGTTAAGGCGCTTGCCTGTGAAGCCTAATGACCCAGGTTCAGTTTCCCAGTCACCATGTAAGTGAGATGCACAAGGTGGCACATTCATCTGAAGTTTGCAGAGGGTGGAGGCCCTGGTGTGCTCATTCTCTCTTTCTCTTAAATAGATAAATCAATAAAATATCTTAAGCCGGGTGTGGTGGTGCTTGCCTTTAATCCCAGCACTTGGGAGGCAGAGGTAGGAGGATTGCTGCGAGTTTGAGGCCAGCCTGAGAAGACATAGTGAATTCCAGGTCAGCCTGAGCTAGAGTGAGACCCTACCTCAAAAAAAATATTTTTAAGAAAACACTTAAAATATAAAAACCAACAAATAGGCCAAACAAAAGTCTTGTGGGCTGCAGTTCACTGATCCAAGTTCTACCTGGTTACTAGAATGAGCTAACCAAAATATAACAGTGAATATTTTATTTGAATGCTTAAATTTCTCCAAGGTTTGCTAGCAAGATCTGACAGAATAAGGCTGATCATGTTTTCAAAGGCCTGTTGATTTCTTCCTGGTCAGAACTCCAGCATCATACCTTGCCAGTTCAGATCTTGCCCCTTTTTTCTCCAAGGATGCTAACCTCTTTCAGTTTTCCTGTTCACCCTGAGCTATCTGTTTGTGAGCCCCTCACCTGTATTCCTGGGATGTCTTTTTACCCACCTCCTCACATTCCCAGCCCATCTTTAATTTTTGTAAGGTATTGTTGGTTTATTTGCTCCCCTGAACTATTTCCTGCTGGGAGGATCATGTCTTACTCCACTCTGTTCCTGTCATTCCTCTTCTAGTAAGTACTCTGCTACAGTAGACACTCCACAAATATTTGTTGAATGCATGCATGCATGAATGAATGGGCAAATGAGTAAGTGGAATGGTATAGCTAATTGTGCCAATTTTGCTATTTTTCCAGCAAGCCTAACCAAAGTGTTGGTTTCCTGACAGATTGAAAACCAGTACGGGCAGTTCTTAACACAGGGATAGGCTGGGTTCCAGAAGCTTGTTTGTAAGTTGTTTGTTCAAAACTTGGAACACGTAAATGTTACAAACTTAGGTTTACCTGTTTAGCCCCAAATAAAGACCATTTGACACATCATACTGAACCAAATGACTGAGGTCTTTTAAATTTTCTTAAAATAGTTTTCTGGGTGATTATGCCTGTAATCCTAGCACTCAGGAGGTTGAGGCAGGTATGTTGTGAGTTCCAGGCCAGCGTGGGCTACAAAGATAGAGTGAAACCCTGTCTCATCTTCCCATGTATAACTCTGTATCTAGCTCTAGCTCTGTATCTGTGTATCTGTAGCCATTTTCATAGTTCATCATATGAAATTTTGAAAGTCATATCCTGGCTATGTATGACATTACAATTTAAACAAAACTGGATACTGCTTGAGGCATTATATGGATAAAGAAAGTAGATAGATTCTAAAATACATGGGCAACTATTTTTAAGAGAATTAGTAATGCTGTTTTATCGTGTTGCACTACAAAACTTATGGCTTTCTTGATAAGTATTTTTCTTGCTAAATATTATGGCCTTGCTATACATTTATCACAAAGACTTATTTAGAGCTCATTTAAAATATCACAGACATTTTTGGCCTTCAGTGTAAAGATTATTAATTGACCATGGTAAGTCTTCCTTTTATTCCACACATATTGATGAAATGTGACCTAAATGTAGTTCAGAAGAAGAGGTTGGAAGGACAAAGGCAAGTTAAGTGGAAAGAAAGGAAGTTTGAAGAGGGGAAACAAGACATTCAGAGACCATGAAGATCTGATTTAAAAATATATTTATATATTTTATTTATTTGTTTGAGAGAGAAAGGGGGAGAGATAGAGAGACAGATTGGGCACGCCAGAGACTCTAGCCACTGCAAACGGACTCCAAATGCATGCGCCTCCTTGTTCAGCTGGCTTACGTGGGCCCTAGAGAATTGAACTGGGATTCTTTGGCTTTGCAGGCAGGTGCCTTAACCACTAAGCCATCTCTCCTGCCTGAAGATCTGGTCTGTCTTTGTAAAAGGATGTGGTTATAATTAAAAACCCTTCACATTACCAAAACTATTAATATGGTCAAGTAAGTATCCTTATAAACTCCTCTCTTAGCCAGGGGATACCTATGACCAGATTTTATTTCACATGTATATGAACATACTGTGTAGAGTATGTGTATGGCATGTTATGTGTGGTCCATGTATGTGTGTGTTCATATGTGTGTGTTGTGGATGTTCATGTGGTGGGTGGCCAGGGGAGAGCATTTAGTGTCCTTATCTATTGCTCAACTGCACACTTCCTTGAGTAGTGGTCTGGCCATCAACTTAGAACTGCTGCCCATCAGCAAACCCCAGTGATTCTCCAGTCTCCACCCCCTACAGACTGGAATTACAGATATGGGCGACCATGCCTAGCTCTTTACAAGTGCTGGGGGGGAGGCCAGGCAGGCGAACTTAGTCATGTCTCACTGGAGAGGCCCTTATGCTTAAGCTGCGAGTGTGCTTAGCCCCTGAGGTAACCCTCAAGCTCTTTATAAAACTGTGGTTGCACCTTGTTTCATCAAATCTGAAATGCTCTACTAGACATGCAACATCTTCTGTGTAGCTCTGAGAAAAGAGAAACTCTTGATCATGTATGTATTCTGATCGCTCTTTAAAATATCTGTTCTCTGACATCTTCCATGGAAACATACCAGTGTCTTGTCTGGCTTTCACAGCTGGGTCTGGCCAATGAGGGAACCTCTGCAGGACCAGAGATAAGGGGAAAAGTGAGGAAGGAATATTTTGTCTCAGATTACCTTGAAAGCTGTGTTGTACTGACTGTGCATTGAGATAGAAGGGCACTTCCTTATCTACGTGATGGACTCCCTTTCCTTAGCCTGACCCATACTTTTCCATCCAGAATAGAAGCAAACCTCCTTCAAAGAATATTGACATGAGCATGTCATCTGTTTCCATGTGTATATGTGTGTGTGTTTGTGTGTGTATGTGTGTGGGTGTATGCATGTGCATGCACATGTATACGTGCATATGGAGGTCAGAGTTACTATGGACATGCACATGCAAGGCTTTGTGTTAACATAGTGCTTTCATGTGGGGGAAGCTATGGAATATCAATTCTAAGTGCTTCACATCTTAACGTCTTGGGAATTAGTGTCGGGAGTTGCTCCTCAGGTACATTGTCCACTTCTTATTGAGTCAGGTTCATTCTCTCAGTGTCCTGGAGCTCACCAATTAGGTTAGATTGGCTGACCAATAGGCCCCAGGGATCAGCCACTCCAGTGCTGGGATTACAAATGTGTGCCTCCATGCCTAGCATTTTGTTGAAAGTTTATTTATTTATTTAAGAGAGAGAAACACAGAGAGACCGAGAGAATGAGTATGGGTGCATCATGGCCTTCTGCCACTGCAAAATGAACTCCAGCTGCATGAGTCACTTTGTGCATCTGACTTTCACATGGATACTAGGGAATTTAACCATGGCAATTAGGCTTTGTAGGTGCCTTTAACTGCTGAGCTATGTCTCTAGCCCCATGCTAAGCATTTTTACGTAGGTACTAGGAATCAAACTCAGGTCCTTATGCTTGGGAGGCAATCACATTAGCAACTGAGCTATAGTCCTGTCTTTCATTTGTTTCTATTTTGGAATTCTATCTTGAAACATGTACCATTAGTTGTAAGGCAAATCCTGATTCCCAAGGTGTTAAGAGGTGGAGCACTTAGAATTGATATTCCACAGCGTCTCCCATGTGGAAGCACTATGCTAACATAGTCCTTTTTTCTTCTTTTTTTTTTTTTTTTTGGTTTTTTTGAGGTAGGGTCTCACTCTAGCCCAGGCTGACCTGGAATTCACTATATAGTCTCAGGGTGGCCTCGAACTCACGGCAATCCTTCTACCTCTGCCTCCCAAGTGCTGGGATTAAAGGTGTGCGCCACCACGCCCGGCTAACATAGTCTTTTAAATATCTTTATTTTATTTATTTATTTGAGAGAGACAAAGAGGCATATAGAAAAGAGAAAGACAGAGAAAGAGAGAGAGAGAGAGAGAGAGAGAGAGAGAGAGAGAGAGAGAGAGAGAGAATGGGTGCACCAAAGCATCCATGCCAGTACAAACGAACTCCAGACACATGTGCCACCTTGTGCATCTGCCTTACATGGGTTCTGGGGAATTGAACCAAGGTCCTTTGGCTTTGCATGCAAGTGCCTTAACCTCTAACCCATCTCTCCAGCCCCTAATACAAAGTCTTGTATGTGCATGCCCATAGTAACTTTACTCCAAATAGAAGCAACCCAAATGTTTATCAACCAGGGAATGGATAGGCAAAATGTTATAATATCCATATCATCCAGTGATAAGAGGAATGGTTGCTGAAACATGCTACAGTATGGGTAAGCTTTAAAGCCATCTACTGTGAGAGGGCTGGCCCAGAAAGTCACGTGTTGTGATTTTCATTCTCTATTAGTATTGCATGTTCAAAAAGTCAAGACGAAAAATGACCTACTGGTGGTTGTCTGTGTTGGGGATGGGACTGGGATTAACTGTGTATGGGAATCATGGATCCTACTGGGATGATTTCAACAAAGTCCCTAGTTGTATTGAATATTGCATAATTAAACAAAGTCCCTAGATTAGAGTGAGTATTACATAATTCAGTAAAGCTAACAAAAATAATTAAGTCATATGCTTAAGGAGGCAATTTTACATATAATTTTTATTTTAATGAAGTTGTTTTGAAAAATTATTTTGGGATACCTTTTCATGTCAGTTAATGTCACTCTACCTGTAACACAAGTGTTTAATGCTTTTGTATCTAATTCTGTTTTCTTGACACCCCATACGGATGCATGTCAGAATGCTTCTTGCCCAACAGCATGAAAAGTAGTGCAATCATTTGTAAAAACTGTACAGAAGTGAGATAGGGTCTACAGCAAAAATTGTCTGTCCTGAGTCTCTCCAGCTAGGGGCTTCTGTTCTGGAACGTTTCCTCTCTATGCACTCACTGCCAATGTTGTTGCTCTTCCCACTAAAAAAAAAAAAAAAAAAAACACCCCCCAAATCCATGATCTTGCTTATTACAGAGTGGTTACATCTGCATCGATCAGTCCTGCATCCTAGTAGCTCCATCTCAGATGCCCAACATGGGGCCTTAACCACGCATTCGCCAAACAAAACAATCCTCTCTGCTATGGATGGACTCCAATAAAACTGCTAAGAAAAATGAGATAGTATTATCATGTTCCTTGTGCTGTTTGATTGTTGCATAGTATTTCATGTTATGAATAGCTAAACTTTTTATCATGTTTCTCCTGAACTACACCTTTGTACAGATCATACATTTATGCAAGGCTATAAGGGCTCCCTATTGTTGAATTAAGATAAAACTTAGCATTCGCCTGCAAATTTTCTTAATCCTTGCTTTCCACATTGCCAAGGATAAACAGAAGTTAGTTGTAATAACATATACTCTTGGTTTGGAACATGTGGTTAATTATATATTAACACTAGTTCATGTTAAGTAGACTTTTGGGGGCTACAAATGGGCTGAGGGTGTGTATATGTGTGTTAAATTTTGCATTTTCTAGTTTTTTGGGTTAATGCTATAAGCTAATTTTGTTTTTAAATTTTTCATGTATTTATTTGCACGTGTGTATGTGTGTATGGAGGGAGTGCACACAAGGACCTCTTGCTGTTTCAGGTGAACACCAGATGCTTGCACCATGTTTTGTGTCCAGAATTAAATGCTGACTGGCAGGCTTTGTGAGCAAGTACCTTTCACCACTGAGCCATCTTCCCAGCTCCCCTCCATTGATTTCTGATGGTAATAAAAGTAAAAATAGAAAGCATTGAATTTCCTCGTATGAATCTAAATTTCAGTTGCAGCTAAACTAGCTATTGAGTTTAATTAAAGGGCCTACTGTGGAAGGGAACAGTGTATATTAGAAGAGTCATTTATAGTTCTCTGCCCTCAAGGATCTTAAACGCTAATGGAAGGCGATGTGTAAACAACTAACCTATAAAAGATCCAAAATAAACCTCAGGATACTGATAAGGCTGAAGAAATAGAAGGAACACCCTGATTTGTTGTCAGTAAAACTAGTCAAGCTGAAAGTGGTTTGGGAGGTATTATTATTATTTTTATAACTTTTGTAAGAGATAGTTGAATAATCAGAAAATATTGGAGCGAAAGCAGACCTTTGAAATAAGAGGAGCCCGTTCCCTTACTTTACAGACAGAAAACCTGAGGTCTGCACAGGTAGATCAGATAGCCTGGGGTAAAGGAGCAAAGGCTCCGGTGGACATCCGCCCACTTCCAGGGAGGCCACTTCCTCTTTGGTTGTGGTGTTGAGCCTGCGTGTCAGCTGTTGGAAGGGGTGGACTCTAGGAGCAGACAGTGGTGGACACTGACAGGATGGGAGAGCACAGTCAGTGGGAAGACATTCAAATGTAAGAGCACCAAGTTTGAAAGAATTTGTTTCCTTAAGTCAGCCAAATTCAGCACTAACTTGATAGTCAGGATCAAAATGAGTAAGAGCAGGGAGCAGGGGCAGGAAACAGAGAGTGGGAGAGCGTTTGTCTAACAAGCGCAAGGCCCTGGGTTCAGGTCTTGAGCTGTGAAAAAAGTCAAAACAGGAGCTCTGAAGAATATTAGCAAATTCCAAGGGACAAAATGTTCTTTAGAGAACGTCTTTTACAGGGCTGAGAGGCATAAAGCACTTGCCATATAAGTATGAGAACGTAAGTTCAGATATACAGGACCCACATAAAATGCTGGATGGGGTGGTGTGTGCCTGTCACCCCAGCACCGGGGAGGTGGAGATAGACGATTCCCTGGGCTTGTGGGCTAGCTTGTCTCACACAAACAGTGACCTCAAGGTTTGGAAAGAGACCCTATCACAAGTAGTAAGGCAGACCTTTGGCCTCCACATGCTTATACACATGTGCACACACAACAACATACAAACACACATACTTATATACATCCCCCACATACCAAAAAGTACACCTTTCACACACACACACACACACACACACACACACACACACACACATTTGGTTTTTTGAAATAAGGTCTCGCTCTAGCCCAGGCTGACCTGGAATTCACTATATAGTGTCAGGGTGGCCTTGAATTCAAAGTGATCCTCCCACTTCTGCCTCCTGAGTGCTAGGATTAAAGGTGTGTGCCTCCTCTCCTGACTTACATATATTAAAAAAAAATTGTAGAACTTTTTGGGGAGTGTGTGTTTAGTATGCGGTATGTGGTATGTGGTGTATTCATGTGTGTGTGTTTGCACAAGTGTACACACATGCAAATGCATATGTCTCATGTACAGGTACAGAGGCCAGAGGAAGATTTCTGGTATCCTTTCTATTGCTATTCTGTCTTATTTCTATGACACAAAGTCTCTTATGGAAACTGGAGTTCCCTGCTTTTGATTAGACTGGCGGAGCAGGGAGCCCAGTGGTCCTGCTTTATCCACTCCTCTCATTACTGGAGGCCCAGGTATCTGCAGCCATGCCTGGCCTTTTATGTGGGTGCTGAGGATCAGACTCGGATCCTCATGCTCGCTCAGCAAGCAGCTTTATGTGCTGAGCCATTTCTTCAGCCCCTCTCTGTAGATATTTTTAAAGATTTGGATGCATTTGTGTTTATACTAATAAAGCTATTCTTACAGCTTTATCAATTATTTATTGCTGCATAAAACCCTTCTAAAACAGTGGCTTAAAACAATATTTGTAAGTTTCACAATTCTGTGGTCATCTGAATGCTTCCTGTAAGTCTGGACTAGGTCAGCTTGGGCAGGATGGCCTAGGGTGATGTCATCTTCCTGAGCTCTTACCCTGGGTCTTTGACATAGGCTTGTTCTCATGGAGTTTCTAGACCTCAAGGAGACCAGCCCACATTTCTTCACACACTTATCCCAACAGTCCCAGAAGTAGTCAGTGCTAGTGCTGAAGCACCTTGCATTGTGTCCTGTTGTCCAAAGAAAGATTCATGGCTAATGGCAGCTTTGTGAGCATACACCGTCTTTCTCAATGGGACAGACGGCAGAGCTGCTAGTGTGGGCCTGGGGAACTGCACTGAGTGCTCAGTTTCTATAGGAAAAGAAGAGATCTGTGCTGGGTGGAGAACTTTCCGAAGTAGGAAGTTTAGGCTGATGTTTTCTTCTGCTACCACCTCTGGGTGCGCTGCCAGCAGGAAGGCGAATGCAGAGAGACTAGGAAATAGCTGGAGTGGGTGTGGGAATGGTAGCTAATGTCTGCCCATGGAGGGCCGGAAGTAAAGAGCTGTCCTACATAGGTGAATACTGCCCATGGTCAGAGAGATGGATGGGGCCTGTCCAGTACCCAATACAGATCCTCTCGGGAGCATCAGTGAGTGACACCCATTGAGAAGAATTGTCCTTATAGTACGTACTGCCATCTTTAGGCCACAGCATTCCCAAAGTGACAACACCTCATATCTACTGTCATCTTCCAAAAGGACTAATACCTCATCTTGCCTGGAAGCTGCACTCAGCTCATCATACCTACCTTTGGAAGATACTTTACTTCAACCTTCAAAGGTACTTGCAAGACTGCCTATTTCTGGTCTCCAAAATAGAGAGTAGCATGCCGGATGCCTAGGGAGGTGGTGGCAGTCACAGGTCAGAAGGGACCAGTATGTTGATGGGATTTTAATTTGGGATTAGCACTTGTACTTGGATAGATCCAGTCAAGGCAGGTAGTTTATTTCATTCACTGTCTATTTGGCTCATATACCCCACCACCTTTCTGGTTGGAATGCTGGTAAAACTTCACTTCTACTTTATGCCTTTCCAATGAATGTATAGCTCTAACATATGTAAAACAAAATCAATAAAATCAATGCTTCCCTTACCTACAAAATGGCAGGAAGTGGCTTGCATATAAGGAAGGGGGATTTTATAGCCTTTAAAAGGAAGAAAACCCATCTACTGTAATTGTTTAAGGATGGAAGAAGAGGAAGAAGTTACCTGCATGAGGTCTGTTCTTTGCTGGAACAGGAAGGACAAAATGTTCTGATTAAAATTGGAAAAAGTTGCCAAAAACCACTTCTGATCATAGGCTTGACATTTCTTGAGTGCCAACTATGTGTGGTACTTAAAAGTATGTCACGACAGTGTTATTTGATCCCCAAACAATCAAGCAGGGGAGTCCTCTTTCTTAATGAGGAAACTAAGGCTCCAAGTACCTAAGCAATCCAAGCATGCATACTAGGTGAAGGTGAGGAAGATGCTGTGTTCTTTCTGCTGTGTTACATTACTATCTGGGATGGATGAACAGGGTAGAGCCATATGATAGAATCAGGCTAATGCTGTTCTAATACTGGAGTACCTTTGGGCATAATGCTGGCAGAAAACTCTGCCTCGTATTTTGTCCTTAGTGTCCCCAGTTTCTCACCATGTCCTTGTGTATGCCTTTCCTGCATCTCCACACCATTTTCCATCCTAGGATCTCTGTTATTGCCTGTTGCTTACTCTTCCTAGCTCAGCCCTGGCATAGGCAACTATTGATAACTTTGAACTAGAAGCATCTATAAAACAATTTCCTGCCAACAGCATGTGCTATGGATCAAAGAGATTGTGTGGATTCATGCACACATATTTTAATTTCAAGCTTACATTTAAATAAAAATACTATGCCATTGACAGTTTATTTTTATTTTGTTTTATTTTATTCATTTATTTATTATTTATTTTATTTATTTTTAAAATAATTTTTATTTATTCATTTGAGAGAGACAGACAGCCACAGAGAGAAAGAGGAAGATAGAGAGATAATGGGCGGGAACAAACTCCAGATGCATGCGCCACCTTGTGCATCTGGGTTACATGGGTCTTGGGGAATCAAGCCTCGAACCGGGGTCTTTAGGCTTCACAGGCAAGTGCTTAACCACTAAGCCATCTCTCCAGCCCTGATAGTTTATTTTTGTTAGAAAAAAATTATGGTGAATGTGTGTGTGTGTTATACTTGTTTATGTGTGTAGATGTGTGTACCCTGTGTGCATGCATGCGGAGGCCAGAGGAGGACATCAAGTGTTCTCTACTATTCCACTACCTCTCCCTGAGACAGAGTCTCTTTTTTTATTTTTATTACATAGAAGCTTTGTATGCATGCATCACATGTTGGTGTCATTATTCCCCTCCTCCCTGACAGCACCCATTGAGGACTGTTCTAGTGGGACTGCTGGTATTCACCATGGAGTTGTGCTTTATGAGTTGTCTGAGAAGAAGTCAGTTATTGTGAGGAGGGAAGAATATTGAATTTGGAGCAGGACTATTTTTCGGTTGACTAGCTGACCAGGGAGCCCCAGTGATTCCCTTATTTCCTTCCCTCTTAGCTCGGGGTTGTGGGCATTCGTGGCCATGCCCTAAGGTCCTCATGCTTGCACAGCAAGCACTTATACCCACAATGCTATCTCCCCAGCCTTGAAAAATAATTGTGAACTGATTAAAATTATATTTATTCTCTATGGGAGATGGGTGGGTTAAACCTAGACAGACTTAATAAATAAGGCCTTTAGGCATATAAATTAAGTATTTTTGAGAGTAAAAAAGGCCACTATTAATACTCCAGCACATCCCAAGTGAACAGGGTGTTGAGAGACCTACATGAAAAATTTTAGGACATAACATCTTTGAAAGCTGGGGTCTTGGATATATTTTGTAATTTGACAACAAGTTGTTTCAGGTAATGTCTTAATTTAAAAAAGAGAAAGGAAAGGAATGAAGGGTGAAGGGAAGAAACAAAGAAAGGAAGGAAGGAAAGAAAGAGGGAAGGAAGGAAAGGAAGAAAAGACAAAATTATGTCTCCAAGGCAAACTTCAAAATTGGTAAGGATAACATTTTGCTGCTGGTTATTAATAGCCTCAGTACTCTCAAATTACCAGTAAATTTCTCCTATATGTATCTCACATTTGGATTTTTTCATTCTGAACATTGAAAACTATGTAAATATACATGTCTTTAATGATGTAGTAGGATACTGAAGTGAAAGTGTCCAAGGTGTAAATTATTGCACCATTCATAGCTCAGACCAATGTGTGACTTTTGTCATTCCAAAGTGTTTGCAAGTTGTATCCCAAAACTGCTGGTAATTGCAGCCCTAAATAATTCACATTGTGTCTAAACATTTATTTTTAAATTAGTAGAAACTGTAAAATAAAATCACAAATTAAAAAGCCTCTTCCTCAGACATACTTGTTTCTATTTAAGTTATTTTTATAAAATTAATATGATAATTCATGGGGGAGTTATCACTGAAAAAATTCATTGGTAAAAATTTCTGATCAATCTATGATCTTTAACAAAAGTAGTATTCTCTTGAAAATGATAATAGTAATGTAATAGTTACTTTTTTTTTTTCTTTTGAGGTAGGGCCTCACTCTAGCTCAGGCTGACTTGAAATTCGCTATGTAGTCTCAGCATGGCCTTGAACTCATGGCCATCCTTCTACTTTTGCCTTTGAGTGCTGGGATTAAAGGAGTGTGCCACCATACCTAGCATAGTTACTTTTCTTGTTGTGTTAAAATACCTGATAGGTAACTTAGCGGGGAAGCATTTACTTTGGTTTATAGTTGAAGGAGATAAAGTCTACCATGATGGGAAAGGCATGGCATGTGAGGCAATGGTCATATTGTTTCTGCAGTCAGAAAGCAGGAAGTGGACAAGAAATGGCCTGGGTAGCCAACCTCAAAATCCAGCCCTAGTGACTCCCATTCTCTAGTAAGGCTTTCTAAAGGTTCCACAATCCCCCAAGATAACATCACCAGCTGGACACCAAGTGTTCAAATACACCAGCCTATAGGGGACATTTCACAATCACATCACACCAACCTTCTGAATTTCTACAGGAATTTTGAACTTACACTTCTGTGTTGTTATTATTAACTGAGTCCTGCGACATGGATTGTGTGAGCACTTATGTATTTGGAATATCTAAGGTGTATTTAGGTCAAGCCCTAGGCAAATCTGTGAAACAGCAAGATTCAGCGACAGTCCGTAGCTATTTATATGTATTCAGCAATGTAGGCTCTGAATGCTCCCAGCTGCAGATTTTTCTGTAAGTCTTTCACCCTTTCCCAGTCTTACTGCCTTAGAATTGGGATGTCTACTCACCTTAAAGGGTGATAGCAAATGATCATAGTTCATGTGAGCCTTTCTCCAGCACTTCCTTTGTAGGACATATGAGAAACCTGACCTAAAAGAGTGAGTAGGTATTTCTGTGGCAGCGTGAACGGCAGGAATTCCAAGTGTACGGCTGTGGCTTTCTCCCCACCCTGCAGGTCTCCTGTGCTAGTATCTAAGCCCATTTGCTCTTGCATTGTGCAGCAGTCATTCTTGTTGAGCCAGAAACAGAAGCCTATCTTTAAGATTCGCATCAGTCCTGTGAAAAGCACTGGATGAAACATGGGGCTCTTGAGAAAGGATGAAGTAATTACTAGCTTTGCTCCATAAATCACTACATTTCCCTGAAGGCAGTGATAATCAATGTGCCTTGACTCTTCAGCTTCAGCTGGAAGAATCAGAGAAGGAATATTTCACATTGATTCTGTGCACCCAGTTTGCAAGCTGCGATGGGAGTCAGTGAATTCTGAAGAGCGGCTGATGTACCTGCTGGATGGAATTCGCCAGCACTGCAGTGGTCCAGTCTCTCCATCACACAGCTTACTCACTCACTGCTGCTTTCTTCCTCTGCACCAAGAGTGCTTTCAGAGAGAAGGAAATGCCTCACGTTAAACTTCTAACCATTTGCCATTGGATGCTGGTTTTAGAAATGTGCCCAGTTTGGGTGTGGTTTCTTACCATTTTATTTTGCATCCAGGGAAAGATTGGCATCCTGAAAGCTAAGAAATCTCAGAGACTAGCAATGTTGGCTGTGTTTTGTTTTCAGCGTTCTAGGGGTTATCTGAGGTGGGGCGCATGAGGAGAAAGTGGGTGCTGTGCCTCAATGCCACATCACTACTTTTCTGTTTCATACATTAGCCTTTTTGTAAAATTTATTTAAAAAATTTTTTATTTATTTATTTGAGAGCGACAGACACAGAGAGAAAGACAGATAGAGGGAGAGAGAGAGAATGGGCGCGCTAGGGCTTCCAGCCTCTGCAAACGAACTCCAGACGCGTGCGCCCCCTTGCGCATCTGGCTAACGTGGGACCTGGGGAACCGAGCCTTGAACCGGGGTCCTTAGGCTTCAC
The DNA here is from genome assembly GCF_020740685.1 of Jaculus jaculus. Taxonomy (NCBI): domain Eukaryota; kingdom Metazoa; phylum Chordata; class Mammalia; order Rodentia; family Dipodidae; genus Jaculus; species Jaculus jaculus. The sequence continues at coordinate 53,310,397 of NC_059102.1, forward strand.
AGGCAAGCGCTTAACCGCTAAGCCATCTCTCCAGCCCGTAAAATTTATTTTTAAAAGGTATTTTATTTATTTATTTGAGAAAGAGGCAGCTAGAGAAATAGAATGGGCATGACAGGGCTCATAGCCACTGCAAACAAATACCAGGTGCATGCACCATCTTGCACATCTAGCTTTTGTGTGGGTACTGTGGAATTGAACCTGGGTCCTTTGATGTTTTGTTAGCGAGTACCTTAAGAGCTAAGCCTTCTCTCTAGCCCTGGAAAATTCCTTTTGACCATGTCAACCATATCTTGAGCTATTCGGATTTATGTGAAACAGTCCCAATCATTCCACTCAGTTAATGGCAGAATTACTTGTGTAGGATGTGTTGCCTCCATGGGCCTCTTGTCTTGTTATATTGGTGCACCTTGGGAGAAAAAAAAATGATCCAGATGATACAGTGTTTACTCTTTTAAAAATCATGTTGGCCAAGATGATATTAACTTGGTAGAAAGTAGCAATGATGTAAAGTTTGAGAGAATATTCATGCTGTCAGGGGTCAAAATTTACTGCTTTCACTCCCATAGGTGCTTAGGTGCTGGAAAAAACAAACTATCCTTAATTCACAACAGTAAAGAAACAATTAGGTAAGCTGTTAATTCCTATATAGTAAAACATTAAAATTAGGTTTACAAATAGATTTAAGGTGTTAAAGTAATTTGAATATATAATTAGATGAATAGAATTTCATATAAATTGAATATAAAATATAAGCTGATGCTTTCAAAATATGGATAGATCCAGAGAACAGGCTAGAGAGAACTAGCTTCTGATGCTGTGATTAACTCCAGGAAGTGGAATAAGTCAGAATTTCTTTGGTTTTATAGTCACTATCCTATTGAATATGTGTTACTTTCATATGAGAAGGAAAGAAATGAACATATCCGCATCCCAACAGTCATCTGGAGCATGCCACCAGGACCTCAGTTCTGGGTCACTTTCTGGTATAATCCAGGAATGAGTCAAGAGCCATAGCTTGGCTTCTGCTACATGGTTTGGTTCTGTGAGCAGAATCAATTTCCTCGTGCCTTGTACCACTTGGCACATTCAGAGTTCTGAGTGTGTAGAGTTGCAGCCTATTTAAGATTTAACCATATACAGATGGACCCTTCCTTTCCTTGGCTGAGGGTTGAGTCCTGGGTTTCAGACCTGGTAGATCACCTGCTTTCTATGGGACTTGGACCAAATTAGGAAACACATATGAGCCTCAGGTTTTTAAACATTTAATTAATTTATTTATTTATGAGAGTGAAAGAGGGAAAAGGAGAGATAGAGAGAGAAAGCAAGAGAGAGAGAGAGAGAGAGAGAGAGAGAGAGAGAGAGAGAGAGAGAGAGAGAGGGAGAGAATGGGCATGCCAGGGTCTCCAGCCACACTGCAAACAAACTTCAGATGCATGTGCCCCCTTATGCATCTGGCTTACGTGGGTCCTAGAGAATTGAACCATGGTCCTTTGGCTTTGCAGGCAAACGCCTTAACCACTGAGCCATATCTCCAGTCCTTTTAAAAACATTTATTTATTTATGAGCCTCAGGTTTTTGTCTGTCAAATGAGGATGATGATTCTTGCTTAAATATGCTATAAAGTTTATTTAAACAAGAAGTGGTATGTCATATGCATAATGCAGAGTATGAGTGGAGGCAAAAGAAACATTCCACCCATGTTTGTTAGATTATTTCCCTTCTCCTGGGCCTCTTCCCTGCACGGTGGGTGTTACATATGGAGGGAAAGTGTATGGACTTTGTGCAATGGGAACCACAGTACAAATAATCTTAAGAATTAAAACAATAGTCCTTGATGGATAGATCAATCTGGAAACTCCAAGAGAGGAAGAAATGAGAATTTCTGGCTTTCAAGGGCCATTATCCTCATGGTTAAGAAGTTTGTGCATCCACTTTGTGTGTCTCTGAGGATATATAAAAATAGTAGAAATTTTTCTTCAGTAGATGGTGGTCCAAATTTTTTTTTTTGGGGGGGGATATTTATGACTAGGTGGCTGTGCCTTACCAGGGAAAGTTCCAGAACCACGGAGGAGATACACCTTTGCTGCCTCCTTGTTTTACCTATATTCATAAAGGGCCGTGTGTTCTCCAACTTTTGGGTTACTTCTTTGTCTTCTCAAAACCCAGCTCCCAAGTCCTTTATTTTTGGAAAGAGAACAATATTAATAGATTTGTGTGTGTGTGTGTGTGTGTGTGTGTGTGTGTGTGTGTGTGTTCTGGGTTTGATCCATAGCACTTCACGCAAGAAGTATCCTGTCATGGAGCTATACTTTTAGCCAGATGAACAGTTCTTATGCTATCTTTTGTATTATGTCAGCTTCCATTTTTTCTTAGTTTTCTAATTTTTATTAGATATGGACATATTTAATATGTTAACAACACATGTTGGTACCATCCTTTCCCTCCTCCCTGCCCCTTTTGTGATCAGGCCTTCCTCACTGAGGATGCAGGTCAACCCCATGGGGATTGTGGGTCATGCATTATGGGGGCAGCAGTCAGTTATGGGGACATGCAGTGTCTCTGTGTATAATGTCCCAATTTGTGGCACTAACAATCTTTCAGCTTCCTCTTCTGCAAAATTTCCTGAGCCATATTGGGTGCATTTTAGTTTTACTTCAGTGATGGGCTCTTAGGAGCCTCTGGATCTCTGGTTTTGTAGGTGTTGAGTGTCTTCAGTGTCTATCTCCATCACCCTTGTGCTGATATCAGATTCACTAAGAAAGCAGCATTTTTTGCTCATTTCCCCAATTCCTGTGGGGTTTCAGCTGTGGCAGGGGTGGAGTGCACTGGGTCATTTATCTCCTCACGTCCATTTCCAGGTCCCGTCTGTAAAAGAGAAGGATATTCTCCAACAGAAAGTGAAGTTGGCACTAGTTAAATGGGATAAACATTATTAATTTAGAGAGAATCTAAAGGGTGTAGACCCTCTTATAGCCCTAGGTTAGTGTGAGCTTGAAATGGAAAGTAGAATTGTTATCTGGATATAATTCTGACTTGTTTCCCAGTTCCAGATATCATTTTATTTTCACTGAGTGGATCTGTTAGCCAATCCAGGAGCAGTTGGTTACCCACCATGGCTGTGTGCCACTCTTGCACTTGCGTGAGCATCATGTCAAGTTGTTTGCTTCTGAGTTGTTTAGAGTTTGAGTTGCTGGAACAGATGTTGACCACTTTCCTCTGCATGTAGCGCCTTACAGCTGGGGACTGGCTCTCTCCCATATTCCAACCAGGTTTCTCCATGGTCCATGCAAACAGCATATGATGTCTTCAGCAGTGGGGTCTTTCCATCAACCTATGGTGGGTAATGAAGTGCTCTGGCAGAAGTCTCTCTTGTTTGTTTTGGGAGAGCTACTAGGTCTCCCTGCTCAACAGCTCATTGTGGCTATAGACCACATACTGGTCCTGGGAATTACAGGCTAATGTCAAGAGAAAAGAAAAAAAATAAAAAGACAGAGAAGAAAGAGGAACAGGAGAAATTTGAGGTTAGGTTTCGTCTCACCCTCTCCTGGGCCCTTTGATTCAGGTATTCACCCTAAGGTCCTCTTGAGGGTTCCACCTTTTAGTCTAACTTCCAGGACATAGGATTCTAGATTACCAGTTCAAGTTGGGTTCAGTATTGTGTCCCTCCCCTCTTTCCTTTCCCCCAAGTGTTACCCTTCCTTTTGTCCAAGCCTGAAGATGCCATTTAGGTATGTCAGCAACTCAGGCATATCCATGTTAGGAACTGTAGATGAGTTAGACCATGCAATGATTGTCTTTCTGTGATTGTGTGAGTACACTGAGAATGATTTGTTCAAAGTTTGACAATTTTTCTACAAATTTCATTGTGTCATTATCTTACTGTTGCTAGTGTGTGCTTAGCTTTTGACAGTAGGCTTAACTTGATGGAAGAAAACATTAGAACCCTCCAAAGAGATATGAATAAATTGGATTCAAGAAATGTAAGCTCTCAACAACCAGTACATAACACAAGAAAGAACCAAACTCCATAAAACACCTCATCATGGCAGGGATTAATTCAAACCTCACAGTAATGACCTTAAATATTAATTGTCTTAACTCACCCATCAAAAGATACAGGTTATCAGGGTGGATCAAAAGCCTGGAATCAACCCAAATGCTCATCATCGGATGAATGGATAACCGAGAAATTGCATATCTGCACGATGCTGTGTTGTATTTTTTTCCTCCTTGCAGCAATGTTCACTATGCAGCCCAGGCTGGCCTAGAGTTCACAATTCTCACCTCTGCCTGCCTCAAGGATTTCATTAGAGTCAAAGAAAGCTAGCCAGATGTGGTGGCAACACGCCATGAATCCCAGCACTTGGGAGGCAGAAGTAGGAGAGTCATCATGAGTTTGAGGCTAGTCTGGGACTACAGAGGGAGTTCCAGGTCATCCTGGGCTAAAGTGAGACCCTGCCTCAAAAAAAACTAAGAAAGAGGTTCCCTGCACAGACAGTATGCAGGTAAGCACGGCGGTGTGGAGTGAGTAGGCCAGACCTGTTTCCTGGCTCCCTCCAGCTCCCTGATCCTGGTAGGTCCCATTGTGCCTTGCTTGGGGAGGCCTGGTCCCTGTGTGAACTGTGGAATCAGGCCTTTCACTCTGGTATCCTGACTGGCCATTGGGTACCAACATCCCTGTTCACCTATGTCAGAAGGTACAAGGGAAAAAGGACAAAACCTTGCTTCCTCCTCAATAAAATAGAGTCTTCCTCAAATGGGTAGACACAGCATTTAAAAAAAAAAAAACTATAGGAAACAAACTAGAGCTTTTAGAGAAAATTTTTATTTTGGTTCATAGTCTTGAAGGGTCTAGTCCATGATCAATAGATTCAGTTTTTGGGGGGTATTTAGTGAGGTGGTATTTCATGGTGTGGAATAAGAGGTGGAAAAAGGCTACTTTATAGTCATAGAGTCAAAAGAAATAGAGAAAGAGGAGGTAATCATGACTTTACAGTTCCCTTTAAGGGCATGCATCCCATGGTCTCCCACTTGGCTACAACTATTGTGGTTTCCACCCATAATGACAAACCAGGGGCTGAGCCTTGAACACATGTAGCTTTGAAGGCAATCAGGATCTGAGCTATAGTACATTTCTTTGATATATTTGCTTTTGATTGTGCCCTTTGGTGGTGTGGGATTCTAGTGGACAGATTTTCTGGTCCTGATAACAGGAGATAAATAGAGGGTGACCATATGGAAAGACCTTAACACAGAGGACACCTCCTGCTTAAATTGTTTTCTTTTTGTTTATTTGTATTTTGTTTTATTTAATTTTTTTGTTGAGAGAGAAAGAGAAGATAATTGGCGCACCAGGGCCTCAGCCACTGAAGTTGAACTCCAGATGCTTGTGCCACCTAGTGGGCATGTGCGACCTTGCACTTGCCTCACCTTTATGTGTCTGGCTTATGTGGGATCTGGAGAGTAAAAAATGGGTCCTTAGCCTTCACAGACAAGTGCCCTAACCACTAAGCAATCTCTGCAGCCCAAATTGTTTGCTTTTTTAGAAGAAACAAAGAATGCTGATCTTAAAAGTCAATATATTTGGAGAGGGCCTGCCACTGTGAGTTCCTCTTGTTCTTAGGCTTGTCCTTCGTTCCCTTGACCCCATTTCTGAGTCATGTCACATACTCCAGAATATCAGCTCTAGATTTTTTTCAGGCCTGATGGCTCATGCTGGAAGAACCTAAAATTAAACCAGGTCAGATGCCAATGTATAAATAAAATGCAACTGAATAATTAATAATTAAAGATGGATGCACTGGAGCTGGAGGGATTGCTTAGTGGTTAAGACACTTGCCTGTGAAGCCTAAGGACCCATGTAAGCCAGATGCACATGGTGGCACATGCATCTGGAGTTTGTTTTCTGTGGCTGGAGGCCCTGGCATGTTCATTCTCACTCTCTCTGTCTTTCTCCCCCCCCCCCCCCGTGTCTAACAAATAAATAAATAAAAATAAAATCTTAAAAAAAATGGAAGCAGTGTACACTGCCTTGTGGAATCTACCCAGGAACCTGGATGCAAGATTGGCATGATTTCTGGGATGAAGCAGTGCTGAAAGTCAGTATTTCCAAAGGTACAATTAACTAAAAGGAAAGTTAATTCCTGGTTTACAGATTTTGTGTCTGCTTGTTTAGTATATGCAATAAAAAGAAAAGTAGTTGGGAAAGAAAAAAGAAAAGTAGTAGTAGGTTTAAAAAAATGTTAGATAATTGATTATATATGTGTCTATACATCATACATCTATGCAGTCATAGTTTTTGCAGAATTTAGTTCTCCGTTCTTGCTCTTGAGTTTCACTGAAATACTGCTTTAGAGTAGTATGTAGTATGTGTACCTTATGACTTTTATAAAGATTTAGTGTTGAAAGAATTTGTATGTTATTTATTTATTACAGGGGTGGGGTGGGGAATGGGTGTGCTAGGCCCTCTAGCCTCCGCAAACAAACTCCAGATGCATGTGCCACCATGTGCATCTGGCTTATGTAGATACTGGGGAATTGAATCTGGGTCCTTAGGGTTCACAGGCAAGCACCTTAACTGCTAAGCCATCTCACTAGCCCCTTTAGGTACATTTTCCATTTGAATTTCAGGTATTTTTTTTTTCAAACATTGGATTGAAAAATAACTATTTGAATATTTCTCTTGGTAGGTCTAAGTAATATATATATATATATATATATATATATATATATATATATATATATATATATATATACTGGTTTTTTGAGGTAGGGTCTCACTCTGGTCCAGGCTGACCTGGAATTAACTCTGTAGTCTCAGGGTGGCCTTGAACTCATGGCGATCCTCCTACCTCTGCCTCCCGAGTGCAGGGATTAAAGGCGTGCGCCACCATGCCCGGCCTTAGTAATATTTTTGAGCTAAGGTTCACAGGTTAGGTTGTTTTCTAAGTATATAATATTCATGGCCTGTATAATTTGCTGATAGCTAGTAATTCAATGCATGCGACTGCTCCATCCTTTACATAGTTGTAGTTAGCTTTATTCTGTAGGCAAACAACTATTTAGTTGTTTTTCTCCTATAGATACATTTCTGTTGCAAAAAGGACTTGCCTACAGTAATGGAGTTTCTTATACAGATCTTAATATATTGAAGCACAAACTAAGATAGAAATGTGAAAATGTAAGAGCATCTTAATATCCTATTTATAGGAATATTTGGGTATTTTTCACTATGGGGATTTGTGTATATGTGGGGGAGGTACACTCAGACTAACATTCATGTCTCTTCTTTTGCTAAGGATAGGAGCATAAATCGTTTGAAGGAAGGAGCCTATAGTATTTTTCAGTGATAAATACTTAGAATATACTACTTGTCAATATTTGCTGTTTAAGAAAAAGCTTACTTCTTAGGGATCACTTCTTGTGTTCAGAATGTGTAGCTCCTAAATAGGAATATGCTTTCCTGTAATTACAATATCATGAGCATATGAAAGATTTTATTTGTTCAGATTTACTTAAGTCCTGCCTCTTTCTCCAAAGATGTTTTTTAAAGCTATTTACAAAGAGAAAACTAGGCATATATGCTACAATTAATAAATAGGAAGAGTTGGGAGCAATTTAGGGGATGAGGATAAGAGTGGTAACATAGGAGGAAATGAATTGATAGCAGAAGTCTGAACACAATGATGGCATTAAAGACTTAATATAACATGAGCTTTTACTGTAATTTAGATGCCTAAAGCCATGCTTGTTTTCTCATTTTAAATTCCTATCTTGGTTATTTCTTCAGTGATATTGGTATGACACCTCTACTGCCCAGCTTTGTCAGACTTGAAGATAAGGTAAAAATACACAATGAGTACTTGATAGATACAAAGAATGAAATGTGAGACTATAACTGGATAGTCCATGGGTGGAATGTGGCCCTCAGCTGTGTCTTGCTAAGTTCACATAGTGTTGAAAAAATACAGAGCCCATGTAGAAATGAAAGGATTTCACATAAAACTTCCGGCTTAAGAGCTTCTCCCAGAAAACTGAAAGAGCAGCCAACCATGTGGCTGGCCTTCCTACATGACCACATGATAGATATTTAGATAAAGCTTGGACTTTGTCCACTACCTAGTCTTGCATTTGTTTGGTGTACCCAAGTAAGGCAGCCCTTTCTTACAGAGACCTGCATCTTTCTGGCAGTGGTAGGAGATATCCATTGCATATTGAGCTTGTTTTGTAGTGATTGACTCACTAGACATGTAGATTTACCTCACCCGTTCCCACAGAGAACATACCCAAGGTCCGTACGAGTTTACTTAAGATGATATATCCTTATTTAATACTTATTCATTCACTTACTCATCCAGTCATTAACTCATGTGCCACTTATTCTTAAGCCTTTATATCATGTTGACTGCCAAACCCATGTTCAGATAATTGTGTTCATCCTTGCTATTTTAGGAGGTATAAAATCCTCTTACACTGTGTAAAAGAGGATTGTAAATATACCACATATTGTGGTTTGGGGTAATCTCCAGTGTTTAGAATCACCTCCAGATTTCAGCTTCACATAATTGTACCAAATGTGGAGAAATGGCTTTCAGGGTGTCACTTAACTCAGTTCATGACCCAATAACCGGGGTGTTAGTGCTCAGCTTGCCCTGAAGAACGGGGTAGCCAAGAGGCTGCATACATTGTGGGCTAGAGCTAAGCCACTGCTCTGGAAAAGAAAGCTCACTGACAGTAAGAAAGACAGATGCAAATACCATACTTTCCAAGTAAATAAGAAAATGTATATTCATGTGGATTTACTCCAAGCCAAAATGTGATTCATTTTTAGGGGCATTTTTCCCCGCCTCAGATCCTAGCATTTAGAGACAGGAGCTAAGCTTCAGTTTCCACATACAATTAAAAAAGTACCTATTAGAAGAAGAGACATTTTGCACAAAACAAGTGTTCTGAAAATTTGTTATTTATTAGATGTTAAAGAACTATGCCATAAACCTGGGTCATTATTACCTCAAATACCAACAAAACATAAAGGTATTAAAAGGTATTCCTCCATTTCTTCACATCCAATTGTTGATTTCTCTTTAAATGATTTCTTGTCAGGGGATTTGCTATGTGCCTGGATGCTTATCAGCATTTGGAGGAATGAATTGTTGCTGCAGCTGATATCAGACAAGATGGGCTGGAGGGATGAAGCCTTCAGACTGTGGAGGTGGGCATCAGAGCTGATGCTAGCCAGGACGATGAACAGATTCTCTCACACCATAACCAGGCCATAGGACTGTGACCAGGAACAACAGCCTCTTTACAGCAGATGGGCCACAGCTCCTGATCAGTTTAAATTCTCCAGGAAAACAATCTTAAGACAGCTGCTGAATGCTGTGGTACCAGGCAGCTAGTACATGACTACCAAAGAAGAGGCCATTGGAGTAAGTGAAGCAGCACACAGGCAGTTTTTGGATTTAGGCAACTCAAACTGAAATACTCATGCTTGAACAACATATTCCTTAGGGGCCAGCTCTCTTTAGTCACTTAATTACTTAGCCAATTGACATTTGCTTTCTGTGTGGGCACAAGGGTTGTGCTGCAGACTAAGTTTTAGGCTTTGTCTGTATTAACAAGACAAGCATTCTCATCACCTTGGTCAGATTCCTTTCATATGATTCCCTTTGTTATAAATTTTTATATCATCTCATATCTTACCAGGCCATTAAAGATCTCACTGAGTGATGTGAGCTCTCTTAGGTAGCTGAAGGGCTTTTTTTTTTCTCTCTCATTTTTAAGGAAATCAACCAGCAAGAGTGTTTCCTTATTTCAAGTTTTGAAGTCTGCATCTGATTTTCAAATTAAGTGAATGAGGTTTATTCCATCTGTGTTTCTTTCTTTTCTTTTTTTTAAACACTAAAAATAGAAGCTTACAGACATAATTTAACATTTAAGATGGAGAAAAGAATGCGATAGGTTAAATTTTAATCTAATCTTTCCCGAAGCATCGTCTATAGACTCTTTCTTATTACAAGGCTCAGGCACAACATACTTCATTTTGTATTGCTAAACTTAAGCTATTCCCCAGACTATTTCCGTGAATAAAAAGAACCCTTTTATCTCAACACTATTACAGTAAATAACGTATGTATGTACATACACACATTATTGTGTGTGCATGTATGTATGCATGTGTTTTTGTTGGTACATGATCATGCGCATCCCTGAAGAATTGAATTATAATAAATGCCTTTCAGTGATTAACAGTAGTATTTCAGGAATGAATGTTTGGTATTCTAAATATAACTCACAGGTGTTATCAATAGAATTTTATTCAACATACTCATAGATGGTAACAAATATCATACTTACACAGAAGCCTAATCACTCTCATGTGTAATTTTTTTTTTTTTTTTTTTTTACTCCCAAGGTAGGGTCTCACTGTAGTATAGGTTGACGTAGAACTCAGTCTGTAGTTCCATGCTGGCCTCAAACTCACAGACATCCTCCTACTTCTTTCTCTCCAGTGCTGGGCTTAAAGGTGTGTGTCACTACACCTGACACAGTGACTCTTTGTATGACCTATATATGCTGTGTAGTTTGAGTACAGTTCTGTTATTTGGTGGGCAGGGATTTTTGTTGTTTTTGAAGTAAAGTCTCACTTTAGATCAGCCTGATGTGAAACTCATGGTGATACTCCTAGCTTAGCTTCTCCAGTGCTGGGCTTAAAGGCATGTATCTCCACAACCAGCTACTATGTGATTTCCTAATTAAATAATGAATCAATTCATTTATTTTCTACTTAATTATGTTGTGATCCTCAGTCATGGAAATTTTGTAGATGACATTTATGGTGGAAATCTTTTTTTTTTTTTCCAAATTTTTATTAACAACTTCCATGATTATAAAAATTATCCCATGGTAATACCCTCCCTCCCCCTGCTTTCCCCTTTGAAACTCCATTCTCCATCATATCCCCTCCCCTTCTCAATCAGTCTCTCTTTTATTTCGATGTCATGATCTTTTCCTCCTCTTATGATGGTCTTGTGTAGGGAGTCAGGCACTGTGAGGTCATGGATATCCAGGCCGTTTTGTGTCTGGAGGGAGCATGTTGTAAGGAGTCCTACCCTTCCTTTGGCTCTTACATTCTTTCCGCCACCTCTTCCACATTAGACCGTGAGCTTTGGAAGGTGTGATAGAGATATTGCAGTACTGAGCACTGGGGTCACTTCTTTCCAGAACCATGGTACCTTCTGAGTCGTCCTAAAGTCACTGCCATCTGAAAAGAGAAGATTCTGTACCAAAAGTGAGAATAGCACTAATATAAGGGTATGGACATTAAGAGAAGTGCTTACTGGGCAGTTTGATGAGCCCTCCCTCCACCTTTCCTTTACTCTTATCCCCTGACCTCACTTAGGCCTTTTTACCCCCACTAATCTGTTCTTCTACTTACATATATACAGTACCATTCTATTAAGTCTCCCCTCCCTTCATTTCTATTCCCTTTATATCTCCTTTGTAGTTTACTGGCCTCTGATGCTGAGTTCTTTTTTCCTTCTCACACAGAAGTCCAATCATATGTAGCTAGGATCCACATATGATAGAGAACATGTGATGTTTGGCTTTCTGGGCCTGTCGTCTTCTTGAAGGCAGGCCTCATGTCAACTGTTATTGCTACTGTTCTTGCTATACATCACAGCAAAATTATTATACAAATTATTTACTGCCAGACACAGAATAAGAGGCATTTAAAAAATAGGTAAGTTTTAAAAATAAACATCTGTTGTCTAACCCTTTTGCATTGTGCTTATGAAGACATTATGTCTAAGAAATTTTTTCCAGCTCATGATCTTTTTATTAAGTAGAAACTTTATATGGTACATCTTGTGTTGTTACCCTCATTTCTCTCCTGCCTGTCTCCACTCCACTGAGCACCCTCCTTAGTAGAATTTGTGTCCAAGAAAATTTGCAGTAGCATTTAGTGACTCTTTACAGATTGCCAGTTACATGTGTATAATGTATTCATTTTGATATTATTTCAGTCTTTGTAGGAAAATTGAGTGACCAGTATACAGAATTTTTTATATTCTTTGCCTAGATCTTCCAAGTATTAAGTTTTTACCATATTTGCTTCATCATTCATTCTGTGTTGTGAACTGAGTGAAGTTGTACACAGCATGCTCCTTTACTCCTAGTACTTTACTGTGTCACTCCTAAAAATAAAAACATTCTCTGGCATACTCACAGCACAGTTGCCAAAACTGGGAACATTTCTTCTGATAGCATTGATGCATGTAATTATCTCATATGCAGACCTTAGTGATTTCTCAATTGTCCCTTATGCATAGCCTTTAAAGTCACACAGGACATAAGTGGCAGCTATGCCACTGGCACTCAGATCATAAGCTCATTCCCTCACATTCTTTCTGCTTCACTAAGCTACAATGACATCTTTAGACCTCATGTCTAACAACACCATGGCGCTATCTGAAAGGCTCACTAAACTCCAGGCTTTCAAAGCTATTCAGTAACTACCAGAATCTGGGACTAGTAATGATGTTGTTTTGTTTTAAAGGTCAGTGAACACAAAATAGAAATCTTATGTCATTCTTATTGCTTTCCTTGTGTTTGCCAAGCAGTAGAGGTCTCATTTATAAGATTAAAAATCAGAGAACCACCAGTTGACAGTGTTAGACAGCCTTGTCCAACTTGTTCAAAAATTAGCTAGAGTTGAAAAGTCCTGAATCGAAGAGACAGGACAGCTAGTCATCTCTGTCATCTTCCTCATTGAAGGTGGTCAGAATCATCTTTTCCCTCACAAAATGAATAAAAATGTCAAGGTGCTTTATTAGAGTTTAAGTAGTTCATCACTTATAGAGACTATGCATTTTCCTACATTGCCACCATTATTTGAATAATTGAATTTCCTGATCATCCGACACAGAATTTAGATTAAATAGGTTGCTCTTTCAGTGATTAGGCCTAACCAGGTATCAAAACTCCACTTCTTTCCAGGCCGTTTGTCATTTAATGGCATAAGCATTCCAAATTTGGCCTCCAGCATTAAAGAGAATGAAATACTGCAAAATGTTCAGCTTGAAAAAGAAGTTGGCATTGTTCAAAGGTTTGGAGGACAATTACAATAGTCATAAAACCAAAAAATGATACATAAATCTTTTTAAAAGTAAAATGTTGGCTTATTTCTCAAAATGTTTCTATTACTTAATAATGTGAGTATCAGAGCCTTTGTTCAGCACATAATGTTCAGGATAATTTGGTAGACATGCACTAAAGATCCTTTAAACAACTTGCTTTTATCACAATTCAATTTTATTCTTCTATTCAGGCATAGTGACATTCATTTAGTCACTTTGTTGTGGGAACATTTCTTTGCATATAATATACAGAACTATTCAACTGTAGTCTGTGTTGGATCATTATTCATTTCTTTGGGCTTTCTTGGATGGAACAAATACAGTCCAGTTAACAGCCTGAAGTCAAAAATATCTGAAAGCCATAACTTCTCTTATACATATAATTAGAAAAAAAAAACTCTTTATTTTTGGTTGTATGTTAGATAATCATTTCTAATAGGGAACTTGTATGAAGATTTGGCAAGTGTGTGTCGATTTTTGAGTGTGAGGGGTGGAGGAGAACACAACTCAATGGGTTTCTTGCTGAGTTCTCCAATACAAGAACATTTGCTGCCAAGGAGGCAGAGAAAGATGGCACCTTACTGGGGAAGCCATACCGTATGCATGCTTGGAAGGAGCGGTCCTCCCACGAGGCCACTGTGCTCCTCCCTCGCTGCTCTGGCTGCAGTCCTGTGCTGCATCCCCATCTAGACCCTTAGACAGTCTGAGGCTGCTTGGCCAGTGCACAGAGTAACCAGACCAAAAACTAGAATCTTAACAAAAGTGCTTTGAAAGAGGATGCCCTTAGGAGATGCAACAATGCTATATCCATAGGTGTGGTACAAACCAGCCTGTCTGTGTGTTAGAAAATAATTTTTTTTTTTTTTTTTTTTTGCTGGAGCTGGAGAAGCATAAAAAGCAGCCCATGTGGTACAAAACTATGAATGAGTGATGGTGTCACTGTACCAAATTCAAACCCTGAGGTTTTCACTTTTACCAGTGGTGTATGGCCACCTTGAATAAATTAGATTTTCTCCCTGACCTTAATTCATGTACCAAAGAAAGTCTGCGTCTTTTCAATAAGTATATTTTGGGCATATATTGTATGCCAGCACTTTGCCAGACACTGAGGATGCATCGATGAGTAAAATGCCATCCCTCTTCTCATATAATCCAGTACCTGCTAGACTCATCCATAAAAACATCTGAGAGGTCACTCAGCAGTATCTGGCACGTAGTGGCAGTTTCATGAATTTATTTCCCTTTCCTTTTTTTTTTTGCTCAGCCTTCCGGGAACATGGCAAAAGCCAGATATTGCTTAAGAATTTACTGATATTAGTCAGTTATTCCCATTACCTCCCATGGAAAGCCACTTTATCAGGAATTGTCAAAATTTGGAATTTGACCAGTTACAGATAAAATTCTATGAATTTGTATTGGACTGAGTCATCAGACATGAGTTCCTATTCCAGATTTTTCAGTACTTGTTTTCTCCTCTTGGCCTCCCCAAGAGTCAATTCTCTCAATGGCACAGTGAGTTTGTTAGCCATGATCTTTATCTTTTAGGATCCAATATTAGCTGATTTTATTTCTGATTTCCTTTTTGGATCGGTGTTAGGTACGTGTTTTCATTCACTGCCTTCTCTCTGCCACTCGGTTATTCTTTCTGGTGAACAGAATATCACTTTGGATTTTAAAGTCTTGACTCAGTTGTTTTATTTTGTTTTTTCCCCTCTTGTTTCTTATCCTTGGGGCAAATAGAAAAGGAAAAAGGGGTGGGGGAGATGTAAGTGTCTCTCCATTTTTCTTCTGTTCCAAAACTATGGGAAATGTGAGTTCTCTTTAACATGGTAACACATGAGACTAAGACCTTCTGTTCCCTAATATCTTCATTAAATTATTGCTTTAATTATAGCTACAATCTTAAGTTAAATTATAGAGTATCAAAAATCATAAATGGTGATGACTGGAAGGGACATTAATGGTCATTTGGGAATTGACAAAATGGAAGCCCTGGAAGGAGAAGGAACTCTTTCTCTGCATGGGTCAGGCTGGACTTTGAACTCATCCCAGTTCAGCTGTCCTTCCCTCTGCCATTGTTACAGTCTTGGTCATTTCTATGGTTTACTATCCATGATTATTACTTCTTAGGTGGAAAATAGCATGTGCCTTTTATATGATAAAGATCATTCTAGGACCTCCATGGTCCTCATCCTGATCTTTTTCTAGGCCTTGTGAGGTTCTTTCCAGTGTCCTCCTGGCTGAAGCTTTTATTTCTGCCCTTAAGTGTTTCATAGGAGTTTTAGGAAATATTTGAGATGCTCCTGGTCACCCTTAATACTCCATCTGTCTCTCTCTTCTTCCAAATGCTGGTATTTTAGGTGTGAGCCACTACACCCAGCTTAATGGCAAACAGTTTTTAAATATTTCATATGAATAAGACACTGTGTGTTAGTGTTAGTCATCTTTCCATTACTGTCACAAAGTTTCTGCGATTTCTGAGATAATGATCTTAAAAAGAGAAAGGTTTATGCCTCTTAGTTTTGGAGGTTTAGATGCCCTCACCTCATGGTCAGAAGAGACTAGGATCTCATAATCCCCGTGAAGGATGTGCTCCTGATGATCTAACTTCCTTTCACTGGTCTCTACCTTTCAAAGATTCTGCTATCTCCCAATAGTGTCCTTATGCTAGGTACTAAGCCTTTAACACTTGGGCCTCTGTGGAACAATTAAGACTCAAACTATAGAACTTTGTGGAGTAGTTTCCATTAGAACAGCCATTTTTCTTTCTTATTCCAGAGGGGTGTCAGAGATATAGAGAAGTTCTGTGTTTTCATTGGTGTTTTCCTGTCCCACCTGTCTGTCCTTGCTCCATCAGCCAGCTTTCTTGTCTTTTTTTTTTTTTTTTCAGACTTCTTTCTGCCTGCATGTTTAAACATTGCCAATTCTAGTTCTAGTCTCATTACTTGGCTCTCAGCCCTGATCACTGAGCAATCTTCCCTGTAGTGAAGATTCCCACAGCCTAGTTCTAGGCTTGCTTCTGAGCTGTCTTTTCCATCTGCCTTGTTGTTCTGTCCAGGTGTCTATGCAGGCAGTTTACACTCCATTCATTCAAGACCAGTTATTTCCTTAGGCCTCTATTCGTGGTGTTGGATGTTCTGCTGTAATGGATCTCTGGGTATAGCCCCATGTTGAAAAATAGCTGGGTACTAGATTTTTTTTTATAAACACTTACCTATAAACAAGTATTCCCCCCCCCCCATGGAAAAGGTTTTATTTTAGAAAGAACAAGATAGTACCCCTCCATCTTTTTACATATTCAGAGCGGTGTTTCTATCAAAAGCAACTGTACAGATGATGTTAGAGACATGAAATGTGCCCTGTTCAGGGCCCCAGCCTCAGTTCTGTGTTTTCAGAGGCCGAAGAATTGGTTATACTCTTGTGATGAAACACAGCCCGTGTCAGTCTCTTTAAGTTCCAGTAACCCAGAGCACCAAAATTTGGAAATAATCTCTTTTCACTCTCCTTAGTTTATAGCTGCTCTGGTATCTTTAGTTTAAACAGTGCTATTTTTGTCAAGATTAAGCGTCTTTTTGTTTCTTTTACGTCTGGGCTTTGCTTTGCTTGGAAGTGTTCATCTTGGTTTGACTCCCTTCCTCTAATCCATAAATTTTTATTTTCAAGTAAGCCATTTACTTTGTACAGTATCTTTTGCTTCCCAATATTATTTGTTCCCTGCTTATAGGATGTTCTTGGTCATCTAATTTTAGATCACACACAATGCCCGGGAAGCAGCTTCTCCTTTGGAGGGATAAACGCCATAGTTAAGATGTCACTTCTCATAAATCAGTGCTGGACATGAAGACAGCTGTGGTAGAGGAGAGGGAGCAGGAGCTCACAAAGTCTGACCCTTTCAAAGTCGACTTAATCCTCCCTCTTATCCCTTCTGTCTACTGCACTCTTTGGAGGGTGGACCAGCCCTCTTTAACATGAAGGAATGAACGTTTGCATTGTTCCCTTTTGTCACAACAACAAAAGCTCTGGAAAATTCCAATTAATTAGCAAGCCTTGGGCTAATGAAAGAGAAATGCTGTAAGCTTTCAGAGAGGCATGAGCATTTGAGGACAATGCTGATTTCAAATATTTGGGGCTGTTTGTATGATTTTCCCAGGCTTTGCCTTCCTGAAACCCAGTGATAAGATGAGAGAGCCAAGAGCAAGGATTTGTTAAGAATCAGGCTACAATAACATCATTGGCTTTTAATGACACTAAATGACCCACCATCATTTGAACAAGGCAGTTAAATATGAACTCACACACTCAGAGAAATTAAAACCAGAATTTAGAGCTCTGCCTATTTGCACTTAGAGGAAGACATGATAATTGGATGGATATAAAGTAGATTATGAAATAAGGTTAAAGTTAATTATTATGAAGGACCAGGAAATCAGTATACCATTGTATTGTTGATTGAGGATTTGTAACTAGTACGGCTGCTGAAAACATAGGGTGATGAAAACCACTGAAGTGACTCATTTGTTGTCTTTATATTTTTTGTTTGTTTGTAATAGTAGTATCATAACCACCTAAACCACTGCAAGCAACATATACAGAACAGTTATTATTCTGAGCGTATTTAATTTTCTCAACAAGTCCAAGACAGTAGAAACTGTAAGTTAGTATAATTAGTACTTTCACTGTGTCTGCTTTATAGTTCAGAAGGTTGAGGCTAAGCTCCTAAACGACTGCTAGTGACAGGCCCAGATTTGAGTTCATGAAGTCAGCTGGATTGAGGTATGACTTTATCCAGTGACTGATACTCTTATTAGTAGAGGGATACATGGACACAGGTACAGAGACCAGGATTCCACATGAATTCAGAGGACACACTGGGGAAGGTGACACGATGACAAGAGAGTCTGGAGAGACGTGCCTGTGAGGCAAGAAATGTATGAGCTTGTTAGAAACCCCTAGATGCTAGGAAGAGGCAAGAAGGACCCCCCCCAACACACACACCTAGGATCTATGGAGAAATGGCAAGTGAACACTTTGATTTAGGATTTGTGTGACTTATAGAATTCTGAGAGAATAACATTTGTTTAAAGTTACCTACTTTGTGGTACTTTTTTTTTTTTTTTTTTTTTAAGGCAGCCCCAGGACACTGATACAACCAATAAGGCACCTGCTTCTAAACCATAATAATTGAGGTTGGATGAGAGGGAGAGAAACAAGATTATATGAAGAAAGAAAAAGGAAAAGCACAAAGAGGTGTTTATTGTCCTCGTGTTCATTCTTCTCAGTGTATTTAACATCTCTTTTACTCTTGAAAAATTACAACAGGTGTCAGAAATTACCAAGACAGAGAACTTGATGTAAGCTGGACTTAGAGTAGACTGATATTATTTAATCTACTTAAATAAAATCAATATGCAATGGACAGCAGTGATTACCAATAGGGTCACTAAAGTACTATCCACATGATCAATATGAGAAAAGAAATACCATTTTATTTGTCTATGAGTTGATTCAAATATCCTTTTTGTACTTTGAGATTGGTCACATATATCACAGGCTGGTCTTGAACTCTCTATATAACTGAAGATGGCTTTGAACTCCTGATCTTTCTGCCTCCATTTCCAAGTGTTGATAATATAGGCATGTCCCACTATGCCCAGTTTGTGTGGTGGTATGGGTTGAACCCAGGATTTAATGCAATCATTTGTAACCAACTGAATTATATCCCTGTACCTTAAATATTCTTTTGAAGTCATCTATATGATTTTAGAAATAAGGAATGATCTATTATATTGGAATATCACTATAGTTATAAAATAGGTTGGAGGGCTGGAGAGATGGCTTAGCAGTTAAAGTGCTGCCCTGAAAAGCCTAAAGACCCAGGTTCAATTCCCTAGGACTCAGGTAAGCCAGATGCACATGGTAGCATATGTGTCTGGAGTTCATTTGCAGTGGCTAGAGGCCCTAGCGTGCCCATTCTCAATCTCTGTCTCTTTATCTCCACCCATCTCTCTGTCTTAAATAAATAAATAAATAAATAAATAAATATCACAAAAAATAAAATAGGTTGGAAAGTATAGAGTTACTTAGAATTAGATTACTATTTGTAATATGAGGGTAAATATGGAACTCTAATAAGAAAAATGTAAGTCTTGGTTACCTAAAGCAGTAAGAGCTTTCCAGAAAGCAACAATAGTTATAAGACAAAACTGTCAAACTGGCTTGGGCTATGTGGACTCAGTTTATTCCAGAAAAGTGGAGAGCGAAGACAGCTCGTGAATTCTGTCATCAGGCAACGGGGCCTGTATCACATGTCACTTTGCCTTGTTTTTAACATGTGGCTCAAGCTATGCCAGACCTGCTGCTGTGTGGGAGATGTACTTTCTGACAAAATAAGGCATTTTTCTGGCTCAGATCCCTTTGGAATTTTTACTGGTGTGCATAAAGCCAGTGAGCTGTGTTTCCCACACATATCCAATGCAATCACACTTGACTTTGTAGATTTATGGTGGCCTTGATGCCTGTCAAGGCCAACATGGTGATTCCTCAACACCACCAGAGGTTATTTGGAAGAAATGAAACATCATTCATCCATTGTTTAAAAGTGTCTCTGATCTATCATTGGTGAAATAGACTAATTTGGGAAGTACTGAACATGATTTTTCGGGTGGAAATGAAAGTATTTCTAACAGGCCATCTCTTTTTTTCTCTTTCTCCCCATCCACCACTATAACAAAGCTCACTGAAAGTTCAGTTCTGTTACTTTGTGTTCAAAAAGATGATGACGGTAGTGATGATGATGATGATAATGACAGCATTTTACTAACGTGCACTTTTGTTCTCCTCTGTTGGCTGAGTTGAAACACTGAATAATGAACCCCAAGGCGATTCTGTGCTACCTCTTGAAGCCCTGCTGGCTTATTCTTTAAGCTAGCTCTTGTTTTCTAAATGTATTTCACTGTTGGCCCTACAAAGGATCAAGGAAACCACATGGGCAACCCATAAGCACTGATTCATGATCCGTGATGCCCACGTTTATCTGGTACTGTGTTCTCTCCTCTCCGAGTACCTTCTCAGTTAGTGGGCTTTGTTTTCCTTTCACCATTGTGCCAAACCTTCAGGTCTTTGTACTCAGCCATTTCCTCTTCTAGAGACTGTCTTCCTCAAGTTTAGTTTTTTTAAAAAATCTTTTTATTTATTTATTTATTTGAGAGTGACAGAGACAGAAAGAGGCAGAGAGAGAGAGAGGGAGAGAATGGGCGCACCAGGGCCTCCAGCCACTGCAAACGAACTCCAGACACGTGTGCCCCCTTGTGCATTTGGCTAACGTGGGTCCTGGAGAATCGAGCCTTGAACCGGGGTCCTTAGGCTTCACAGGCAAGCACTTAACTGCTGAGCCATCTCTCCAGCCCTCAAGTTTATTATTATTTTTCTTTGTTTTTATTTTTTGAGGTAGGGTCTCACTCTAGACCAGACTGACCTGGAATTCACTATGGAGTCTCAGGTGGTCTCAAACTCTCGGCGATCCTCCTACCTTAGCTTCCTGTATGCTGATTTTAAAGGTGTGCACCACCACACCTGGCCAAATTATTTTATCTCTACTTTCTTCTCACCATTTGCAGCTTGGTTTGTAAGTCACAGGTCTTACCTGCCACTCAGTCCAAAGCAGCCTCCTGACCCATAGCCATCATCCCATCTGCCTTTTTTTTTTTTCATTTACATCACTCACCTATGTCAGAAGTGGTTGTTCTCTTTTCTCTATTCAGTTACTTTACTGTGGGCCCTCTCCACCAGACTGTACACTGTAGAAATGAATGGAGGAAATCTTACTTACTTGCCATTGTTTTTGTTGCAATATATTTTTCGTTGAGTGGTTTAAAGAAGAAATAAATGTATGACTAAACATAATGTAGTGAAAGTGTTAATAACAGACTATAGGAAAATGAGGAACCGAGTGACAGCTTCTGTGTGTAAGCAGATTGAAGACATCTTTACCGGAAAGACCTATGAGCTGTGACTGGAAGACAGTAGAGAGAGCAGCATGCGATGCTCGTGCACATCAGGAAAGCGCCCTGACCTTCCCATACAGACCCACCATTCCTGAAGCTTCGTGAATAGCCTAGGTGACTCCTGGATAGGGCTGATGGTCAGGGCCCAGTAATTCTGTCCCCTACCTTCTTTGGACACATTAGTCAAATGATACATATTTATTGAAAAGTGTCTTTCATGTTATGGAAAGCTGCTTAAAGCTTGCCTTTCCAATAGTAAGAAATTTGGAATTGATGTAATGAAGCAAAGGAGCTTATGAAACATAAGTAGGCATTCTTGACAAAGTAAAAATAGAAACTTGAAAGATGCATCATTTTTGGAAAAGGAAAAAAAAAGGCTCTTTTTCTTCCCCCTACTGTAAGAAAATGTGTGTGGCTGAGGCATGCGTGTTAAACTATAGAATAAAATTTGCATATTACTTCGGGGCACTGCAACCATGGCAATTCAGTTTTGTCAGCCATGATAGACATACTTGCAATAGACATGTCCATTAACAAGATTATTATTTGAAGAGACAATCATACTTTTACTGAAAAGGGTTTTTTTTTGAAAATAAAATTTATTGATATTTAATGAAGCATGAGGTGTCTAAATGAACCATGAAGGCAATAGCTAAACTAATTAACTGCAGATAAAGGCTCCCAGAATACATATGTGATGTGGGCTGTGTGCTTATCAATCGTGCCTGGTTATACTGACATCTTGGATAACGTGCTCCTCACATATGCCTTGTGGAAGCAACAATAAATTCTCCTGTCATGCATGCACTAGAGAAGGAAATAACCATTTAGGTTTCCTGCAAATGTGGATGAGATGTTTAAGTCAAGCTCAGTGGGGTCTATAGGTTATAATTTAGCAGCATTAAGACTAGTAATAACCACGTATTACTTCCACACACTTGATTTAAGCTTCTGTCTATGCTGTTTCATTGAATGATAAATCATTCCCTGGTTCTAAAAATAATTCATCTTCCACCCTCCCCTTCTCCACTATCCCAAAGAGGCCAAAGTTGGTAAGAAAAATGAGGTGAACATTTTCTTGTGCAATAGGAATATTCCAACTGTATGTGAAATGCATGTCATGTTGAGAGGACAGGGAATTTTTAAAACTGGGCATATACCAGTCCTTCTTTGGCAGTAACTCATACCAATTTGAGAAGCAGAAGTCTTATCCAAACAGAGCTATTAATGTTGACCTTTAGCATTGCTGTCTCCCTTCTCAGCTGGTGTCTCCCTGGCTAGTCAGTGTCTTAGCCAGAGCTACCTGCTTTCCATGGATTCCAGATCCCTCACTCTGAAATGATGTTCATATACTAATAAAGTCTTCTGACAGATCATTGAGACCTGTTGTATGTACTAATGGTACAGGGACTGTAATAGGGTTGTGATAGACACTTGAACATAGCTTTTCAAACCTGAGTGTGCACTGTGAAAATGCCACCATGACGGCCCCCCTTCAGTGCTTCTGATTTAGGGGGTCTGTGATGGAACCTAAGAATTTGAATTTCTATTTTTTTAATTTGAATTTTTTCAAGGCAGGGTCTCAGTTTAGCCCCAGCTGACCTGGAACTCACTGTGTAGCCCCAGACTGACCTTAAACTCACTGGCTATGCTTCTAATTCAGCTTTCTGAGGACTGGGACTAAAAATGTATGCCACCACACCCAGGGAGAATTTGTATCTTGAATAAGCTCCCTAGTGATGCTGTTGTTTTGGGCTCAGACACTGTACTTTGAGAATCACTATAGCTAGACTAGAGAAAGATAGTTCTCAGGGCCATTTTTCAGGCAAATAAGTTATGACCATGTAAAGACGTGGTTTGTCTTAGACTTAGTTTGTCAGATTTTCTAGACTCCCATCCTATATCCTTTTCTTCCCTAAAGAATGATTTTGTTCTTTCTCTAAGACATGCAGGGCCTTCCTCACAGATAAGGACAGGAAACTTCTTCATAAGCAGGCAGAGTAACTCTTGGAAATTGTCATGTAACTTTTCCTGGAGAGACATAAAGAGACACCTATTCATCCCATCCCAGGTAGGGAGACCAGAGAAGGTTTCTTTCCAAATCCAGCTTGGTGCAACAATGAGTGTATTGGGGGTGTACACAGGGGCTCAAGTGACTCAAAGGCATATACACCATTGGGAAGCTCTTGAGTGACCTAAGGAAGCTACACTGTCAAAGACTTCCATTTGTAGCATGGATGACTGACACAAAGTTCTACTAACTAAAAAGCAACATACAGGTAGGTACAGTACCAAAGAGTGTCTCCACATGGTTTATTTCTTCTGTAACCTCAAGGAGAGGAGGGGCCTTGTGAGATTCTTATGAGATCTATGGGAGCCTCATCTCCCACCTCATTCCTCCATGAAGGGATGATAATAAATCTGATTTTATGAGTGTCTCATGGGTGGTGATCATAGCTGCTCTGCCTTAAGACAGTCCTGGTCTTGTCCTACCTAGAGACAGATACACAACAGCAATGTAAAGGACTACCCTTAGCAAAGACACATGAATTTTAATGGTGTGAAATTGAAAGAATGACTCCCCAAAGGTGTTTCAGATTTTTGCCATAAATTGAAGGATTTTAGGAGACATAAGAATCAAGTCTGAATTTATCATCAGTCCACCTAGTAACCTTCCATGTGATCCCAGTTTTGCCTCCAAGTTCTCTCTCAATGCCCATCATGGCTTCTTATAAATCTGACACCTAGTGAAGCTTGTGTTGGGGGGCTGGTGGTATTTATGGGTGGATGAGTACCAGGTACAGTAATGATTAAAGCTTGTGTGATCGGTACTCTTTCCCCTTGTCAATGAAGGGAAAATGTTAACAGAATTAAAAAAATGTCATGGCTACCTAGAGTATTCCACATCACCAACCCTGCCTCACCTATTTTTGAGGTAAGTTTTATATGCTACTTAGTAAGGAGAGACAAACAGAGGAATGGGGACAGGGGGTTTGCATTGGAAAGGTCTGAGGCTGGATTAAAGAACAGAGGAAGGGAAGAACCTTCTTTCCCTAGGAATGTTAGGAAAAGTTTATTTCCTCATGTGGGAGAGTAGAAGAGTAAGAAGGCTTCAGGGTTCCTGAAGGCTCTCAGCTGTCAGTTAAGAAGAATGGCTAGATCTGCTGTTTAAGCAGTGTCTGTCTCTCTATCTGTCTATCTATCAATCATCTACCTACCTACCTACCTACCTATCTATATGTATACATACATATGTACATACATATACACTAATAAAGGACTCTGAGAATGTGTGTGTGTGTGTGTGTGTGTGTGTGTATGTTTTCATTCTGGACTTAAGTTTTCACTTATGTTTTTGGAAATAGGGTCTGATTAGGTAGCCCAGATTGGTCTGTAACATGTGATCTACCTGCCTCAGCTTCCTTAGTGCTATGATTACAGGTGTATGCCATTATGCCCAGCTAAGCTTATTTTTTTAAACATTTTTATTTTTACTTATTAGAGAGAGCATGAGAGTGGTTGCCTTAGGGCCTCTAGTCAGTACAAATGATGCCATCATATGCACCATGTTTATTGAAGGCCTAATCCATCTCTCTTTTCTAATTCATTTTATTTTTTTAAAATTTATTTGAGACAGATAGAGGGAGAAAAAGAGGGGGAGAGAGATAGATAGATAGAGAAAGAGAGAAAGAGAGAGAGGAAGAAAGAGAGAGAGAGAATAGGTGCACCAGAGCCTTTAACCACTGCAAACGAGCTCCAGACTCAGGTGCCACCTTGTGCATCAGGCTTACGTGGTTACCTGGAAAATCGAACCTGTGTCCCTAGGCTTTGGAGACAAGTGTCTTAACTACTAAGCCATCTCTTCAGCCCTGAACTTATTTTTTTTTTAATTGTATGTGTAGTGTATGCATGTGTGTGTGTAAATGCCATGCCCCACACACATGCTTGCAGAGACCAGGGTAGGATATCGTGTGTCATCTTTCACACTCCCACTCTGTTTCTGAAATCTCACTGCTGATCTTTGGTCAGAATGGTTGATCAGGGATGCTTCTGTTCCCAGTCAGAATTGACGTGACAGGCATGCACAGCCAGGCCCAGCTTTTATGAGGGTGCTGGAGATTGAATTGAAGCTCTCTTCTTTTACCCTCTGAGCCATCACCCCCCAGCTCCCAAAATGTAAAAAAAAAAAAAAAAAAAAAAAGACCAAAAAACCTTTGCATATGTATCTGGTGTGAATATGTACATACATGCCTATTCATGTGTGTGTGGGTGCATGCATATGGAGGCCAGAGGTCAATAAGTGTCTCCCTCCATTGCTCTCTTATTTTATTTTGTTTGTGCACATGTATATGTGGCAGGTGTATAATGTGTGGTGCATTTTTTTTATTTTTAATTTTTATTATTGACAACTTTCATAATTACAGACAATAAACCATGATAAATCCCTCCCTACTCCACCACAGTCCTTCCCTTTCTTAAGTTGCTTCTTTTTTAAAAAAAAAATATTTATTTATTTATTTAATTGTTATTAACATTTTCCATGGTTATAAAAAAATATCCCATGGTAATACCCTCCCTCCCCCACACACTTTCCCCTTTGAAATTCCATTCTCCATCATATTACCTCCCCAACTCAATCATTCTACTTACATATATACAATACCAACCTATTCACTACCCTCCTCCCTTCCTTTCTCTTCCCTTTATGTCTCCTTTTTAACTTACTGGCCTCTGCTACTAAGTATTTTCATTCTCACGCAGAAGCCCAGTCATCTATAGCTAGGATCTACATGTGAGGGAGAACATGTGGCGCTTGGCTTTCTGGGCCTGCGTTACCTCACTTAGTATAATCCTTTCCAGATCCATCCATTTTTCTGCAATTTTCATAACTTCATTTTCCTTTACCGCTGAGTAGAACTCCATTGTATAAATGTGCCACATCTTCATTATCCACTCATCAGTTGATGGACATCTAGGCTGGTTCCATTTCCCAGCTATTATAAATTGAGCAGCAATAAACATGGTGGAGCACGTACTTCTAAGGAAATGAGATGAGTCCTTAGGCTATATGCCTAGGAGTGCTATAGCTGGGTCATATGGTAGATCAATCTTTAGCTGTTTTAGGAACCTCCACACTGATTTCCACAATGGCTGGACCAGATTGCATTCTTGTGGTGCATTTTTTATGTGTTCTGTGAGTAGATGTATGTGCCAGACCCATGTGTGTGTGGAGACCAGGGAAAGACTTTGGGTACCCTTCTCTATTGCTGTCCTACGTTTCCCTCAACACAGAGCTGTGGTTGTGTGTCAGGGAGCTGAGGCAATCTTCAGTCCCTCGTCTCCCCTGTTCTCTCCCCGACCCAACCTTGCCAATTGGTTTTATAGCTCTTTCTCTTCCCTTTTCCTCCCACCCTTTCTCTGTTCCTCCTTCCCTCCCTCCCTCCCTCCCTCCCTCCCTCCCTCCCTCCCTCCCTCCCTCCCTCCCTCCCTCCCTCTTTCCTTCTCTCAAATAAATAAATGATATATATATATATATATATATATATATATATATATATATATATATATTTAAAATGAACCTCAAACTCAGGAGGGCTTTGGTTCAAAGATTGCTAGTGGCTCACATTCTATGTGTGAGCCTGAATTTTTTCCTAAGTACCATATTTGAGAGGACCATGAGCATAGAGCATGGTGGCACATACCTGTCATCCCAGTACTCAGACTGAGGTAAGAGGATTGAGAGTTCTAGTCCAGACTGAGCTCTGAGCTATACGGGTAGCTCAGTGAGAATCTGCCTCAAAAATAATTTTTTAAAAAATGAATAAATACAACAAGAAAAGCTCATGACAGCAGAAACATTTTGACCTCAGCAAAGGAAAAAAAAAAAAAAGGCTGCATACTGAACTGGGAGAAAGAAAGTTTATCAAACCGCCACACTGAACAATTACAAGTGACCCTGGGCCGTGGAGGGTCACAGCCTGGGAAAGTGACTTGGGTGCTGGCCCACGGGCTGTGTAATGGGTCAGTGACTCGTGGTACAGTCTGCCTTGCAGGTCACAGGCTGCACAATCATGCTTGTCCTCTTGCTTTTTATCTTTGGCAGTATAGCTTGCTAACATGTGACCTTTTTTTGTCTTTTTAAATAACATTTTCTCTGAAGATAAAATTTAACATGCACATGTTTCTATAGATTTTTAAATACTGATCATATATGTAAAGGTAAATTATCTAAGCCCAGTACTTCATAGATGTAGAGGTATCAGTAATCAATATTTAGAAAATAGGTACATAAGCTTATGTTTTCACTCAAAGTTAATAGTTAATGAACTCTCATTCTTCACATTGTGTTACAACTACCCTTCATGTACTTCGGTGTTATTTGAAAAAATCATTTATTTCACTTTTTTATGGGCAGTGAGGAGAGAGAGGCAGATAGAGAAAGAGAGAGAAAAAATAGGTGGGCCAGGGCCTCTAGCTATTGCAAATGAACTCTAGATACATGTGCCACCCTGTGTATCTGGCTTACATGGATACTGGGAAAGAATAATTTTTAAGTTTAATAGAATTTTTTTGAGGCAGGGTTTTACTGTAGCCTAGGCTGACCTGAAACTCACTGTAGCCCAGACTGTCCTTGAAGTCTTGGTGATTCTCTTACCTCACCTTCCTGAGTGCTAAAATTAAAGGTGGGTGCCATCATGTCTGGCTAATTTAACAGACTTTTTTAATGTATATGACAATTATACTACAATTGGTTTAATCAAGAGTCATTTGTTTTATTTTACTTATTTATTAAAGAGAGAGAAAGAGAGAGAGAGAGAGAGAGAGAGAGAGAGGGGGGGGGGAGAACTATGTGTTAGAGGGCCTCTTGCTGCTACAAGGGAGCTCCAGATACATGCCACTTTATAAGTCTGGCTTTATATGGGTACTAGGGAATCAAGCATGGCCTGCAGGGTTTGCAAGCAAGTACTCTTTAACCACTGTGCAATCTCACCAGTTCAAAGAGTCATTTTTAAAAACTAAAATTATGTTATCACAAATATTAAAATTATAGTTTAAATTTGTATATATTTTCTTTCTTTTTCTTTTTTCCCAAGGCTAGGTTGCTAGGTTAGGCTGACCAGGAATTCACTATGTAGTCTCAAGCTGGCCTGGAACTCATGGTGATCCTCCTACCTTGGCCTTCTGAGTGCTGGGATTAAAGGCGTACACTACTGCACCTGGCTTTAAAACTCTGCATATTTTCTTAGGGAAGATTATGTAGTCATAAGCACAGTACCCATACTATGATAAGAAGTTACTTCTCAAAAGATCTATATCACATGGTGCACTGTGTACCTGCTGGCAAAATATTGTCTTTTTTTGTTTTTGTTTATCTGTTGCATTCTTTTATAAAATGTATATATACTTTCCCATGGAATGTTTATTATTGATTCATGAAGACTCCTTATATATTGCCAATGTGTTTATATAGAATACTAATTGATTTCCTCATCTTTTGTTTGCTCTTTTGTTCTGTTTATTAAGCTAAAGCTAAAAGGTTTTTAATTTATGTTCCTTATTCTTGCCTTGTGCATACTGAAATTAAATAAAAGTCAAATGTATTTTGTTTATTTTGCTATTTTCTTTCTTTCTTTTTTTTTTTTTTTTTGAGGTAGGTTTCACTTTAGTCCAGGCTGACCTGAAATTCATTATTTAATCTCAGGGTGGCCTCAAACTCACGGTGATCCTCCTACCTCTGCCTCCCCGAGTGCTGGGATTAAAGGCGTGTGCCACCACACTCGGCTTCTTTTCCTGAGATTTATCAAGATGTGCTGTGGCCGGTTATATTTTTCCAGTGATGACTGAAGCTATAGCTTCCATTCCACTTGCTCCTCAGTCGTGTGACTTTGTTACTCCCTTGTCAGGAAGTGGCATCTGTTTCTTTACCTGGTTGAATCTAGATGGCCCTGAGTCAGCTTTGCCTGGTAACATATCGCAGAAGGGATGCTGTGTCCTTTGTGGGTGTTGCAGTCTGGTTTGCATTACTGGTAGAAATCACCCAGCCAAGAGCAGCTTGTGGCAAAAAGGTTTATTTTGGCTTAGAGGCTTGAGAGGAAGCTCCACGATGGCAGGGAAAAATGATGGCATGAGCAGAGGGTGAACATCACCCTATGGCCAACATAAGGTGGACAATAGCAATAGGAGGGTGTGCCAAACACTGGCATGGGAATGGCTATAATACACATAAACCTGCCCCCCCCAAAGACACTGTCTCCAGAAGGCATTAATTCCCAAATCTATATCAGCTGGGAACCTAGCATTCAGAACACCTAAGTTTATGGGGGACACCTAAATCAAACCACCACAGTGGGTGTGATTAACTGGCTTGAAAAATACCTCTTTCTGCCTCTTGGAAATGATCACCATTCTGGGAGAAGCCCGTCAAGTATTGGGGCCACGTACTTCCATTAATGGCCCCCAGCTGATAGGCAAGCATCCCCGGTATACAGGGGTGTGTCATTTTGGATGCACTTCTAGCCCACTCTTAGGTGATTTCACCTTAACAACCATCTGATTACCATGCAGTGGCCCTCCTACAGAGACCAGTCAGCTTCCAACACCATAGATGATAAATGATTGCTATCATGATGTTGTGATGTCTAAGTGGTTTGTTATGTAGCAGTAGATGACCAGAGCATTTATAAGGTAAATAAGTCAGAAATTGCCTCTGGTTTTTCCCCAATCTACACTAAACAATTGTCCCTCCACTAATTATTGATCCTCTTTCTCTTATTAGTTTGTAATGTCATCATATGCTAATTATTACATATCTGATCTTATGATTGTGTTAAGCTTAATTAGTCTACCTTAACTGCCTCCAGCACATGGAGCACTTCCCTGCAAAAGCCATCAGCAATGTAGAGGCCAAGAGACTACATTAAAACAAATAATTTGGGAGAATATGCTATGGTTGTTTGACTGTCTTAGGAGCATGTAGATATTTATATCTAGTTATGTCTTCATAGCAAAAGGTACCTTTTTTCATAGTATATACTGTTTGGAGAAACTTAAACCACATTTTGTTATATTTTGAAAGTTATAATTGATAATATATAATAATGTATTGCTTTTATATTTTTGTGTCTTGTTATCATGTTGAATTTTCTCTTACTTTGCAGTGATTTTTAGCATGCCCTGTAGGGTTGTTATAGGTAGATAGTACTTCGGAAATTTAACTTAATGAAAAGAATAGAATAAAGGGCCTGGAGAGATGGCTCGGCAGTTAAGGCACTTGCTTGCAAAGACTAATGACCTTGGGTTAATTCCCCAGTATCCACATAAAGCCAGATGCATGAAGTGTCACATGCATCTGGAGTTCATTTGTAGTGGCTGGAGGCCCATTTCCCCTCTCTTTCTTGCAAATAAATAATAAAATATTTTTGAAAGAGAATGAAATCGATGTTTATTCAAAAAATGTTTGAGCTGGAAGGAATTTGAGAGATCATTTAATGCTTAGCATTCATATTGAGCATGATAAACTTGCAAACAGGAGAAGGCAACTTCTTGCCTCATTTCGTGCAGAGTCGGAGCATATGTACAGAAGCACAGAAGAATCTTTTGGATGAGAGCAATCACAGTTCTCATAATTTTCATTTAAAAGTACAACATGGCAGCGTGCAAAGCTCTTGGGATGTTCCAGATGGCTGGACATGTGCCTACTTCTCCCTTCTTACACCCTCAGAAGTGCCCTAGCGGCCCTACCTTGAATTCTTCCAAGGATAAAAGCTTTATGCAGCACGAAGTGTGCTTGGTCACTTCTGATTTCTAGAAAGTTCTTTCTGTGGTTGAGCTGCATTCTGCTCCCTAGAGGCTCATGTGTCCTTTATGGTCGAATGGTGTTGGAGGAAGCAGAGCTCTCACCAGCTGCCTAAGTGTCTCTGTGTGAGGTTTGAATGTGAATGGAAAAATTTGTGTTGCTTGTGGGTTGACTAGGTGAGAGATACAGACTTTGGGGAGGGATTGAAGTTGTGGTTTCTCTAGACCTGACCCATCTTGTCGGATAGGATTAAATGCTCTTTGATGCGTTGAGGTTTTTCTAGTTCTGGGCCTGGAGAGTATGTGTAGCTCCTTTCACCTTTGAAAGGCCCTGTTTTCCTTGGGGCTTTTGGCCAGGGCTGCCCCCTGCTGGGGGGTTATTAGTTGGTTAACTAGGGACAGTTACTTCTTATGCTTCATTAAAAAGCAAGGTTCCTATGCCAGGAGGCACCATCCAAACACATTGAAACAGTGAAGAGCCCTTTCATTACTGCAGACTCCTGAAGGCAGAACTTTTCTTTATAGCAAAGACAAAGAAAGTAAGGCCACAATGCAAAGGAATTCCCTCTGTCTGTAACTGCTAATTGGACAATTGTTCAGCAATTCTTATGATGCCAGGAAATCATAGCCTATAGCCTCATTCACTGCTTGTAAACTTCCTTTGAGATGGAAATCTTTAAAAAAATTATACTGTCAAGTTTGATATGCTTAAGTGAAACCATTTCTCCTTTACTTAGCAAGGGCCTGCTGCTCCTAAGAGCCTCAATATTGCTTCCCTGGCACACTTAACATCTTTCAGCACTAGTTCTCCTCAAACCTAAGGTTGAGGAGCAGAGTGACAAACTCAAACTGAGCCCCCTTTAAAAGTAAAATAGGGAATTGACACAATGTCATTTCTTACTGCTTCTGAAAATTCGTCTGGAGTGGGGAGTGATGGTTTGTATATCCTTTAGGTGTGAGGACAAGAGGAAGTACCATTTCTCTGTGGCATTTTCAGATTTCATTTGTGGAGTTAAAAGAGGATTAGTCTTTAGGTCCAGTCGTAAAGTAGGGGTCCATATTGTTCCTCTTGTTTTGGTCCCCTCATCTTTGTTCACCCCTTGCTTCCTCTAGTGCTCTATCTTTCATAGATGCTTTGGATCTAAATCCACTGCTCAGTGGATAGCCAGACTCTCTGTCACCTTTCTTACTTTGATGGTGAAACACATTTTTCTGCTGCAGAAGCATTTGCACCAGTAAACCTCTTTCTGATTTGCAGATTATAAAGGCAACAGGATGTTGATAGAAAGTTCATCCAGGTTTTTTGTGCAAGGATTGAGTCTACCACTAATTGGCTATGAAAAGGAGTTTTACTTGTCTGTGAAGTAAGGCGGTTGAACACATGATTTCTGATATCCATCCTTGGCATATATAACCCTTTGAATTCAAAGTATAGTAGAAGCAGAGATATATCTGTTTCTTATGAGGGAATCCCTTGCAATTATTCTGGTAAACAAAAACATTTTAGATTGAGAGATTAAAGGTTTTCAGATGTGAACTGCAGGTGGGAAAAGAAATGAACAATGAACATCACGTTCCTACAGGGTCAGGTGCTAGATGGCTCATTGTGTGACATCACCAAGCTGGTTGAAGTGATTTGGCCAGATTCACCCAACCACATACCCATGGATCAAACTGGCCTCATGACTTTTCTGTGGTGTAGACTCCTCTGGCCTCCGCACTGCTGAGCCCACCTGCCCACACTTCCACACTTCTCTTAATGGCGATGTTTTTAGTGGATTAGAAGAGCAGGGAGCAACTGCTTGCATAGGACAGCTGGTGGCTGTTGAGACTATTTTTTAAAAAAAAACAAAAACATATTATTTATTTGAGAGAGAGGGGGAGAGAAGGAATCAGGTAGAGAGAGAATGGGTGTGCCAGGGCCTTTTGCCACTGGGAATGAATTCCAGATGTACATACCATCTTGTGCATGTGGCTTTATGTGGGTACTGGGGAATCAGACCCAGGTCCTTAGGTTTTGCAAGAAAGTGTCTTAACTTCCCAGCCCTGTTTAGACTACTCTTTAATGTCTGTGCATTTTGCAAGATGTAAACCTAGGCTACCAAGGCAGAATTTTAGAAAAGATTCTCTTTAAGCTGTATTGATAGTATTTTCAAGGTAGACTGAACTTTTGATAGAAAAGGGTCCTAGAAGAGGTGGATTTTGGACTGGAGAGATGGCTTAGCAGTTAAGGCTGTTGCCAGTAAAGCCTAAGAACTCATGTTCAAATCTCCAGGTCCCACATAAGCCAGATGCACAGTGATTCAAGTGTGCAGTGTTGCACATACACACAAGGAGACACATACATCTGGAGTTTGTTCACAGTGGCTAAAGGCTCTGGCACTCCCATTCTCTCTCTCGTACTCTTTCTATTTCTGCTTCTTTCTCTCTCACTCTCCCTCAAAATAAATTTTAAAAAAATTTATAAAGGTTGGTTTTGTGTGAGAAGTTGTTTGTTAAAGGCATTTATTTTGTATTGTACCTGATGCATTTTGTGACTGTCTTTGTGTTTATGCGTGTGAGTATGTACTGGCATGTGCACTAAGTTCATGCATCCCTGTATGCTGACCAATTGTGTACACTCAAGACTGCTCAACAAAACATCTTTTCTTTAGAAATATTTAGGCAGGTGAGTGTTTTCATGTGTTGTTCCTAAACATCACCACCACCACCACCACCACTGTTACCATTGCAATTATCACTGGTTTTTCTTTTAGTACTCCAACAGCTTTCTCATATTATTTTACTGGGCATCATTCTTGTGCTGTTATTCTTTGTATCTGTTTCACTTGCAGGCAGTTGGATCTTAAATGAATAAACAAATACATGTGATGAGATTCACAAAAAAAAAAAAAAAATCCCTGAAAGTAAGAACTTACATGACAAGAATTTCACCTCTACTACAAAAGGTTAGACTAGTGCCACCTGTTTATACATGTGACGGGCATCATTGAAGGTACCTAGAGTAAAGTCAGGTGCCATTCCTCAGTACTGTTTATACATGGAAACTGAGCTCCCTTGCGGGCTGTGGGTGTTTATTCCCTTTCTGGAAGAAGGTTGGGTTTCTGATGACCCCGGGGCCCATGAGAACAATCTATCCTGCTGTGTGGAGGCATATGAATTCATATTCATCTGTGCATACTTTCACACTTGGCTATTTGGCTTCAAATGCTCACTTTAGCAAGTTACTATGTTTTCTGAACCTCAGCTTTTCTCCCCTGTGAAATGGGATGGTAAAAGTCAGAGTCACTGTAGGCACTAAATGGGTTAAACTAAGAATAATGCCTCCAAGGAAGCCTTCCATTAAAGTCAGTGCTTATTTTCTCGGTTTATAAGTGAAGTAGTAATTATAACTGAGGGAGTGTTGGTGATGGAATATGCTTATATACTGCTAGCTAGTTAACTCTGTACATCCTTTGTGGGACTTATGAAAGCGGAGAGGACAGAGAGTGGTGTACTCACATTTCCATGTAGGGCTTCATGGAAGAGGTGACAAGTCAAACACTTTGGGAAGGACTATAGGCGTGGGGGAGGGGAGCTGTGAACGCAGTGAAGTGGAGGGTGAGTCTGGGAGGAGCGAGTGTTAGGAAGGGGTAGGACCAATGCTGCAGCAGAACAGAGGCAGTTCCAGCACTCCCAGCAAGTTCTCCTGTTTTACTTTTTTTGTTTTCTTATTTTAAAAAACAAAATCAACCCTATTCTTGCTGGCCCTCTGCTCATCTACCTTTACTAAAACAGGCTCCTGACCCGGAGGGGCCATTACCTGAATGTGGGCGTTAGTTGTTTGCCTAGGTTCTTGTGCAGGAAGCTGTGGCTTGTGTGTGGTGGGGAGGTGGTACCTCAAGACAGATAAGGCAGCCTGTGGCTCTGCGGATCTCCCAGTTCAGGGGGAAGGTAATATATAGGTACATATGGTACAAGGGATCAGGTACAAAAAGTCCATCGTGTTGCATAGTAGTGTAGAGAAAGGGTAATGCACTTTGAACTTGGACCAGAAGGCAGAACCCTGGAAGGTTCAATTCAAGGAGGGAACATTTCAGCTGGTCTTTGTCAATGGAAATAAGGAGGTGGGGAAGGGTAGCGTT
Organism: Jaculus jaculus; assembly: GCF_020740685.1. NCBI lineage: Eukaryota > Metazoa > Chordata > Mammalia > Rodentia > Dipodidae > Jaculus > Jaculus jaculus. The sequence continues at coordinate 53,345,458 of NC_059102.1, forward strand.
CAGTGGTTTTAGCTTCCCCATTGGGGTGTGTGTGAAGGAATCCTGGCATGAAATGAGGTTGTAAGTATAGCAAGGAAACCAATGCAGCCAGATATCACCATGAATCAGTGATAATTAGTAAGATTTTTTTTCCTAAAGCCATTTTTGCTGTAATAAGAAAGGGAGGGGGCTAGGAGCTCTAACATTTCTTACCTTCAAGTTAAATGTTAACTCCTTTGTATAGTTAACAGCTAACTTACTCTTTCTGCAAGAGGAACAGGAGGAGGAGAAAGTATTATGCCATAGTAAGCATCTCACTTTAATAAAAACCCAAACAACAAAATGCAACACTGACTTGCTTCTGCAGTTGCTTATTTTCAGCATTAGTACACATGTAGCTATTACAGAGCTGTGTGCACACTTGAAGAGGCTGTAGACATACTTCTGTGAATTCCATGAGTGTCTTCTGTGCGGTGTGCAGAGGTTTAGTTATTTTCGAACACATTCCTAGTTCAACCATTAGAAAATTATGGGTTTTATTTGTATAAACTCAGCAGCTAAAATAGTGCTTCCAGAAAAGTGGGTGAGCTCACTGCTGTCTGCTCTGACCCAGGCAAGTTAATGACCTGCCCAGCATTGTTTGCACCGGCCAGGCCTGGCTGACTTCACCAGCAGTTCCACTTGAAGGGAGACATTGTTTCTGAGAGTGCATTTGTCCGAAGTTCTCTCTGCTCAGCAGTGTGGCTCAGTGTCTTAGCAGTCTCTGAGTGTGCCTTCTGCCTGTACTTTGTGAAACCGCAGAGTAAGTTGGCTTGGGAATGTATGCAAAGAACTCCACAAAGCTGTCTGTGACCCCCAGCAAGAGCGAGACATAAACCCTTCTATGCCCACACAGGTACCCAAGTAGGCACTACCTGTGGGAGCCCCACTGTGCAAGGACTTGTACTTCCAACACTTTGAAGCTCAGTAGCTAAGGGATATGAATAATTTAAGCATGAGGTGCCTTTGCTGATTGATCATAAAGAATAATGATAAAGAATAGAATGAATGTACGTAGAGGAAGGGACCTGGAATTACAGAAGTATAATTTCTGTATAAAAGTAAGATAGGTATAATATTGAACTTTTAGAACTTCTTAGGATATTGCCTATATAATGTACATTTTGATAAAGGTATGAATGGCCAAAGGAGATGAATTTTAATGGGCTTCAAATTCTAAATGTCAGTTTCTAGGTTGGTGGAAAATAAGAGACAGTCAATAAAATGCTTTTCATTTGGTATAAACTCTGAAGATATATTTATACACTCAGTGAAATAGAGAAAGACTAGCAGTGTGCTTTTAAAAGTCAAGATGCATGCTACCTGGAATGAATACAAAGTTACATCCTTGGTGTGCATGTATGAAAGAAAGCATGGCGTGCATCCCACAAATTTGTACGATTGTCAGTTAAGAAAAGCCCAGCACATTGGTTCTTGGTTGTGGTAAGTGAACAGCTCTTGGATTATCTTTTCCTTTGCTGTCTATCTCGAGGCCTGTTTGGTTTTTATTGTGAGGCTAATTAATGACAGAAGCAAATCCATCTCTAGGACAGGGAAGAAGTGTTTAAAGTGTGCTTTCGTCAGGGCTCTGTCCTTATGAAGCTGAAACTGCAGCTGGTAGGTTCCAAAATCCATTTGCCAGGTTCAGGTGACTTTGATAAGACTTTTCCTCTTTTGCGCCATATGCATGTGTGGACGCATTCTTGGGAAGATTGCTGTGGGGTAGTGTTGCATGTCAGAGATGAGGGAAGCTTAGTTATTAACCCCACATCGAGGGTGAAGAGGGGCAATGGGCAGCCTCTGGAATGAGGAAAGGGCCTGGCTGAAATATTTCCAAAAGGTCTCTTTGTTGTTTACACTTGTTAATTATTAATATTAATTATTGATGAAAAAACGGTTTTGAGTTACATGCCACACATTGTTTAGGAATAAATTACCACATTTCTTATCTGGAACTAGAGTTGATATTAAACTCTTTCAAGTAATCCATATTTATTCATTTAATAAGCTCCTCACTCACTTCCTTCAGAGCTGAAGACAAAAATGTGTGAGTTGCTAGCACACTGGGCATTTATTTTAAGAAAGGTCATTTTCCCTTCAGCTTTGAATGGCTTCTATCATTAAATGTATATGCTGTGGACTGAACCGAAGTATGACAGCCCTTTAAACAAGCATGCTCAGAACAAAGTCCGTGCCTCGTGCAAGATGTGTAGACGTTAGGTCTTGGCGGATAACTGCTAAATTAGTTATGAACGCTGTGCCATTCTCAGTTGTCTGTACTTTCAGGTAGGTACTTGTGGTTGGGTGTCTCATGTGTCTGAGTTAAACCCCTGATAAGTTTCCATGCTGCGTAGGGTGTCATATAGGTGTAAGTGTGTTCTGCTTGAATTCCTTTGAGCAGGTGAGTGCACTATGTCATTGAAGAATGTTCCAGAGAGAGGGAGAGAGAGAAAAGGGAAGGAGAAGAAAGAGTAAGAGGGAGGGAGGCAGGTAGGAGGGCGAAGGGGGGGGGCACATAAGGTTGGAGGTCTCTGACAGACTTGGAGACATGACTCTGGAAATCAAGCTATAAAAGCCAATATTTCTACTTCTAAGGCATTAGGGGCCTTCTGAGTGTTATGACGTTCATTTTAGCCTCATTCTTCAGAGACTATGTGTTGGGTGTCCTAAAGGCTTTATTCATTTCTCACTTCCGATTGTGTGCTGACCATCCATTGGCTCACAACAGTGTGCAAAAGTATTTAGTCGCAGCCCTCACAAGCTGAAGATCTGTTTGCCTACAGAAAGTCACCTCCTGGACTGAACTACCTCTAGGATTCAGTTCTCATTTTCCAGGCTGTCTTCTTGAGGTAGTCTGTATTGGGCAGCGTATTTTTCCCAGTAAGCGAAGTCACAGCAGTGTCTCTGAGACAGAGCAGTAGGCTGCTCCTGGATCAGTCAATTCTGTCATCTGAAAGACTACTTGGCCTAGTGCCCTCATCTTTATCTGAGAGTGTGACCTATGAGTAGTTTGACTGTGTTTCAGAGCCTGGATCTCAGGTCACAGATTGCCTTTGAGGAGGTTTGCTTTACCTTTAGGATGGTGATGGTCAGCTAAACTTTGCTTGTACTGGGCTCACTTCGTTTTGGGAAGAAAATTGCCATTATGGGAAACACAGACAGCGCTTTTTCCAGGGGAGCTTCCAGCTCTTGGTTGCTCCAGAGACAATTTCTGGTGGAGACAGTTATGAAGAACAAGCAACTCTTACAAATGAACAACCCGTTCTTATTTAACTATTTTCTAGAACATTCTAAAGAACTATAATACAGGTAAGCCTTGTTACATTGTCGTGAGTTGAAGCAAAGTAGAGAGGCAAAGTATGAGGTTGAAAAGATAGGGAAGGCAATTTTGTATCAGTAGCTTGTGCTTCTGTATCTCACAACTTCATTGTTTTTTTCCTTACCATTTATCAAATCATCTGACTTTGTGCTCCAACTCCTGCTTGATTTTTTTCTTTTTTCCATCTAGAGACCTTTGAATTATTTTTATTCATAAGTGAAAAATGTATTACAGCTTTATTTCCTTTTATTAATAGTTCCTTCTTGCCCTTAACCACATTTCTGACTTTTTGGCATGTGGAATCCAATGAGCTCATGCTTAATCATGTATAAACAACCGTCTAATTATATGGTTTTGAATTTTCATTTGACCGACTAAACAGAAATGACACAGAAATGAGAAACCTGACAACCTACAACCTCCCTGTCTTTGGATACCTGGCCCTGCTCTTTCTCACTCTTTCCTCAGGCATTCAGTAGAATGCACATCACAACTTATCAAAAAAAAATCAGTATGCATTTGCCAAGTTTCTGAGGTAAAATTGTTCTTTTCAAGGCTACGTGTCAAAAAACAAGTTGGCTGAGCTGAATTATATGTCTTCTTTTCAAACTGCTTTCAAACTCCATTCTTTCCTCCACTGAGGTGACCGACGTGTTTCTAGCTTTCCCTGAGTTGCTGGTGTCAGATGACAGAACAACATTCTCTGGACAGGTTTCTCAGTCTTTATCCTCTTGCCTGTACCCCTGAGGTACAATAACAACTACCTAGCTTGCTTTGCTCACATACTCTGTCTTCAAGCCCTTCGACACATTTTTGAAAGTAGGAAAAATTTTTTGAAACAAAGGTGATCACTGTGTTTCAATGAGTAGGAATAAGTTAACCATTCTCATTATTTTCCTCACCCCTGGATCTTAGAATTTCCAATGCAGAACATACTCTTTCATGGAAATTTTGGTGGTCTCATCATAGATTGTTTAGTGTGCTTGAGAAAGACAATAGACTAGTAAATGTTTCATTTATGCAAGATGAATGAGTTCTGGAGATCTGATGTATCTGAGTGGCTATGGTTGACAATATTGTGTTGTGTACTTGAAATTTATTATGAGGATAAATGTTAATTTTTTAACACATAAAAGGTAGCAATATGAGGTAAATGATATGTTAATTAACTTGATTGTAATGATAATTTCATAATATATATTATATAGATATCATACACATATGCATACAGGGGATGGTCTGCTTCAAATTTATGCACTGTAAACTTATACATCCTGTATCCTTAATTTGGATATTTTTATACATGTCAGTTATACTTGACATAAATAAGGTAGATGAAAGGAAAATTGTTTTTGTTATTTTTGTTTTGATACTTTGCAAGATGAGTATTTCAGAGAAGAGGATTGTCTTCACTATAATAGTGAAGAAATGAGAACAGACACTTGTGAAATTTGGCCAATGTGATTTATTTTCTTATTAGTCCTTCGACCTTATAACCAATTTGATATCTCAGAATCTCTCTCAGGATGCATATCCTTAAATGCTAAAATTTCATGCAGTTAGATTTTTTTTAGTTTGAAAGCAAATAGACTCAATCTTGAGAATTTCGAGTTAGTAGGGTCTTGCTGAGGTTAATTCCTTATAGTTTTCCTTCTTGCAAATATTCTAATATTTTTATAGGTTTTCTGCCCACTCTTAGGCTCTATTCTTAGTGTTGTAATCTTTCATTGTAGACTTTCTTTAAAGATCTTCATTCCTTCCATGATGCAAGAAAATCAAAGTGAGGCTTTTGCATATGGTTAATATTTTTGTTTTGTTGAGCATTTAAAAACAGAGAGAGCCAAGTATGGTGGTGCATGCTGCAATCTTATCCCCCAGGACATTGAGGTGGGAGGATCAGTCCTGTTCCAAGGCCAGCCTGAGCTACATAGTGAGCCCAAGGACATCCTGGGCTACTGAGTGAGACTATCTGAGAAGGAGAATGGCAGGGGTGGAGGAGACTTTTCATCCACCAAGATAAAGACTCTACATAAGTAGATCCTTTAAAAATATATTTTTTACTCATTTATCTGAAAGAATGTGTGAGAAAGAGAGAGAGAATGGGTACACAAGGGTCTCTAGCCATTGCAGGTGAATTCCAGATGCATCTGCCACCTTGTACATCTGGCTGTCTATGGGTACTGGGGAATTAAACCTGGTTTCTTAGGCCTTGCAAACAAGCACCATAATCACTGAGCTATTTCTCCAGCCCATCAAGTGGTCTTTTGAGAGATGGAGAAATATTTTATTTCTCTATTTCTTTCCCATTTTTCTTTGGAAGCCACAAGATCTTATGTTTTTATTCAGGAAATGAGTCTTTTACTCAATTAGCATTCAACATTATATTCATATTGGCTTTTAGCTTTTTTTTTGTTTTGTTTTTTTGTTTTTTGAGGTAGGGTCTCAATCTAGCCCAGGCTGACCTGTAATTCACTATGGAGTCTCAGGGTGGCCTCAAACTCATGGCAATCCTCCTACCTTTGCCTGCCTATTCCTGGGATTAAAGTCATGCCACCACACCCGGCTTGGTTTTCAGCTTTTATATTCAAATTCAGATAAGCAGCTAACATGTCTTTCTTCAAAAGTATTATTTCAGGATGGACAGATGGCTCAGTGGATAAAGCATTTGCCTCACAACTTGGAGTACCTGTGCTTAGATCCCCAGACCCTGAGTAAAAGCTGGCAGCTGTGGTGGGCTTCTGTAGTTCCAATAAAGCTGTGGTGAGAAGGAAGCAGACTGTCCCAGAAACACAAAAGGAGGAGTTCTCACAGAGAGATCCTGCTTCAAGTGAGGTGGAAGGTGATGCCATGACTGTGTACGCCCATGCATGCATATGTAGCCACACCCAAACATATAAATCCTAAAAAAAAAAATGTTATTTGAGGGAGAACATTGTCACAACTTTTAATTTAATTATTTCATAATCCTGACTCAATATGTATTAGGATATTTTTTTGAGGGTACTAGAGGTTGAATTTAAGGCCTGGTGCATGCCACACAGAGGTTCTACCCTTGAACTATCTCTCCAGCTCTGCTTTTGTGTTTCGATTGGAAAGGTTAGTGTTGAAAGTGATGCTGTTCTTCACTATTTGACCTTAAATATAAATATGGTTGGTTGAGTGTTGTTGCAGGAACTACTGCTGACTTAGTGTACCTATGTGATGTAGAGGTAAGACTGTCATAATCACTTTGATATTAATGCACCTTCCGTCCCTCTGCACAGAGATGCTTAATTCACCCTCTTTCTTCTTTCAAGTTCAAAAATACCATTAAATAAAGGCAACAGAAGGAAACTTACATTATGTGGGCCCAAGCCAGATTGCCCGGGTGTTGAGATTTATGATGTTTGAATTTTGTTTTTGTATTTTGGCAGTTTGGTTAAAATTACATAATTTTATACACTGACAAACTGCTTGAGCCAAAAGGTAGATATTTCAGCTCTCATATCTCTCTAATTTTAAGTGAATGTGGATATGAGTTATTCTATCAACTCATGTATATAAGAAAGTCTTAATTCATTTTTTTTTTGCTTTTAAATTAAAACTTATCAACCCCAAAGCCATATTTTTCTGATTAGTGGGGAACTTGGTCTCAGTTATTAATGGTGGGGTACCCTGATTACCCTGACAAGGTAAGATAATACTCTAGGGTCTGTGAACAGAGAAGAAATGCCAAGAGCTTATCTGGTTCTTTGTATGTCAGCCTACTGCTAAGATACTCACTGACCAGGTCTGTGGGTATAGGAAGTGCCTGGTCCAGTGACTGAAATGTCTGGTCTCCAAAAGTCTTGTCAGTCTCTTCCCTTGTCTCTGTCTTTCCTGAGAAGCACTCTCCTCGTCCAGAAGGGGCTGTGCCTTCTGAGCACTTGGCAGAATCTCTGTGGACTTAGGCTTTGATTTAGGATGCAAAGAAAGGGCAAATTCAGGTAGTGTTTACTTTCAGATCTTTCATAATAAACTCTCTTGAAACAGAGGTGCACAACATGTAAATAATCATTGAATTTTCTTCTTCTCATGTTTTTAAGTAGAAACTTTGTATGGACACATTGTATGTTGCTACCATCATTTTCTTCCTCCCTGACCCCATTCCACTGAGGGCCTTCCTCAGCGGGATTGCTGGTATTCATCCTGCCCTTGTGCGTTATGAGGTGAGAGCAGTAGTCAGTCATTTTGTGTGTGTGTGTGTGTGTGTGTGTGTGTGTGTGTGTGTGTGTGTGTGTAGGAGGGGGAGCCAATATCTCTGGATATTCCCTCTCACCCTGTGGCTCTTAACAATCTTTCTGACACCTCTTCCACAAAATTTCCTGAGCCATGATGGATTTGTTTTAAATCTGAAACTAGTGGCAACTTCTCATTGTAGTTCATGATCTTAGTCTCCATAGGAGATCCAGCTGTGGGTTCTTTTCCACTGAGTGGTTCTCTTAGCCAATCAGAAAGCCTTTGGTTACCCACCTAGGCTAGGTGCCACCATTGCACAGGTGTGTACATCTTGTCAGGCTGGCTGCTTTTGTATAGCAGTGTCTCCTACTTGCTCACAACTTTGTTGCCATTTCTCCCAGCAGTTCCTGCAGTGCTTTCTAGCACTATACCGGAAGAACATCTGGGAACTGGCTTCTTTCCAGATTCCAGCCAGATCGCTTCATGTTCTGTGTTGCCTTTTACCCCAGGAAGGTAATCAGGTGCTTTGACAGAAGCCTGCATTGTTTCACTTCATGAATTTTCTTGCCATGAGCCTGAACTGTTGAATGAGTTTCTGAGCTTAGAATGAAGGATCTACAGTCTGGAGGAGTCAAGGACATCTGGCTAATGAGACCATGGAGGCCTGTGTTATGGGGGAGAGGCATCTTCCAGGGGAGAGGTAGGGTCCTTTCCATTTCTTAGAAGTGTGAGTAACTTAGTTTTTAACAACATGAAAGTGATGCTCAGAATCATTTGCCTTTTCTGTGGATTGATGTTTCTGGACTTGCAAATCCATGCAAAACATGGAACCACAACACCTTACTGATAGAGTAGGTGTTGTTTGGACAGTTCTGAGGAATTGCTGTTTGGGGGAAAGCAAGGGAGCATAGCAGCTGTTACTGGTGACAGTGTCAGCTTAGCTACTAAGAAGTTACATCTAGTATGAAGGATGGGTTGAGACCTTGCTTTTCTGTCAGGTCTTAGACAATAAGGAAAGTTTCAGTGATCTATGTTAAATAAGCTCGACTACTCTTTCTTTACCATGTGCACACACATATTTGTGTGTGTGTGTGTGCATGCACATGTGTGTGTGTACATCTATGCATAAGCATTTTCACTTGCTTATTTTTTCAAGACCAGACTCTAAGACAACATAATCTTCAGTGGAGTTAAGTGCAATGAGATTTTGAGGGATTTTACAGTGAACAAAATATTTTTCATTACCTACAACAATATAGTCAGGCTCCCATGCTCAGCCATTTCTTGTTACCCCACCAACATATATAGCAACGATATTGTATACCTGTTTAGGGACTTCATCTCTATCCTGCCTGAAAAAGATAGCTAAGCAAGTGAATTCTGCCTCTCCTCCCTTATATGATTATAAGGATCCATGTTACTTAAGTAGAGCGAATTCTTTGCTTTGCTCAATAAATACATGCTTACACTGTGTGTCTACTGAGTGCTTTCCTTCAAGAAGAAAAAAAAATTCTAAGGAGAAACTTTAGCTTGGTAATGTATTTTGAAAAGGAGGGAATCTGAACAGAGGTGGCTAACTTGTATTTCCAGCTGCTTGGTAACTGAGGAGCCAGGACATACCAGCAGACATGCCCACCAGGGACCTTATTCTTGGGTATCATGACTCACACCTCTTGAAGACGAATTTCTTAACTTTTATTTGTGGCCTTGAACTGTACTTGCCTTTTTAATTGCCCCACAAATCAAATCCATGATCTACGTTATCTATCAAATATTTAGTGTACCTCTGTGATCTGATAGAGGGCCGTCTGGTGAGGGGGTCTCACCAAACAGTAACAAACATTGCCATTTCTTTCACCAAGTTCATTTTTGGTTTTCCTGGGGATAGTCAGCAACTTAGAAGATCCATGACCTTGATGCACAGAAGAAAGATATGGAATCTAGTGCATTGTCAGCTTCTTCTTTGCTGAGATGGGCAGAGGTTGGGTTGTCAGCTACACTTGCCTGTGGTCCGTTCTAATCCTGAGTTCATGGTGACATCTTCCTAGCTTGGATTTGCCTTCAGTCCTTTTCTGCCTTCATACCTCCTGAAAATAGTTTGAATATTACTTACTATCATTGTTGCTGTGACAAAATCCCTGACATTGGCAACATAAGTGGAATGGTTTATTGTGACTCACTATGTGAGGGTTTCTTGGCAGCAGATCACATTGTGTCTGCGGTGAGGAAGCAGAGAAAGGTGAATGGTGTCACCCAGCTTGCTTCTCCCTTTTGTTCAGTGCAGGACTAAAGCCCATGGGAGGGCACAGATCGGGGGGCTCTCTTCCCATCTATGTTAACCTAGTCTAGCAACTTGTGTCCAGAATTTGTTTCCTGGGCAATTCTAAATCCAATTAAGTGGAGAACATAGATTAACTACCACAGTCCTCTTCATCGTCTGTCACCCTATCCTTCCCATACTTATAACCCTAACTGTAGCTCTTTTGGGGTGTTTAGGTTGGAAGGTTGTGTGCAATCACTTTAGTAATAACATTAACATCATAAGCTTATGGATTAGTCACTGTGTGCTGGCCACTCTTGACATCACTTTATTTAAGAATTTCAAAACAGCCTTATGAAAGGTGGAATAGTATCACCCCACTTTCCAGGTGAGCAAACAAAGACACAGAGAATTTGAGCCACTTGTCCAAGACGCCAGCCTTGGTAAGTAAAACCTCTCTAGCTCTGGTATCTCCATCCTGTACAACCTCTCCTACTCTATCTCCATAACACCTTCTCAGCACATCCTTTTCACATCAAAATGTGCTTACATTTCCTTTATGGTTTTCTGTCCCCTCAAGCCAACTCTTCACACAGCCTGTAGCCAGTGAAAGGCATCTGGGCTTCCTTGAGTTTTACAGATAAAATTTCTTGGTTGAGTTCTTTTTTTTTGTACTCAGCTCTAAGTAACATTGGGCATTTCCAAGTGTTTTCATCTTAGTTAAAACTCCCTCTAGTGGGCCAGAAACTGTTCTGCTGAAAGTTTATCCAATGATCATGGGAGTGTATTAGCATGGCACAGGGCCAAGCCCACACTCAGTCAATATAATATGGTGATGGTCTGCAGGAAACTGAGGCACCTTTCTCCAATTAAAGTGTGATTCCCCCTTCCTCTTTCTCATTCCTTCTTGTGTTTATGGACATCCTCTTTTGCTGAAAAAGGCCACCTTCATACATTTCTATGGATGAATCCACTGGATATTCTTCGGTTTATCCATGTCTAGATTGCAAACAAGAACTGTGTGACTTGTCTACATACCCATGTTCCCTGAAGTATCTGGTGTAGCAGTGTTTAGGGACACAATAAGGAGATACCTGACCAGTGAGTGATAAATTACTAATTTGTGCCTGAGCTAGTATTTCAGTTTTTCTGAATAGTGGTTTGGTATTTAACAGATATATCTATTCTCTTCCCATGGGGTTGTTGGAAAACTTGTCAAGGGAAATGTGATAAAACGTGCCTACATTTCCTTTTTGGTTTTCTGGGCTAATTGTAGGTGAACTTTATTTAACACTCTTGCTATACTAAAGAGTCTCTATGGAGCAGAGCAGCTTTCAAATCTTGGCAAATCATTACAAGGGACAACATAAGGGTCAGCATAAGCCCTCTATACTAATTAGTTGATAATTGATGTACAATAGCTGAGTGGTAGGACTTAAAACCCTAGGAATATTGTTTAATTCTCTCCAATTTATGAGGTGACTCAGAGCTGTGAATACTTTGGAACATTTCACCAGGAATTCCGAGCAGTGGGGAGCAAGGCTGAGGCATCATACCCAGGACCAGAGTACTGGGAGGACAGAAAGGGATAGGACAGTTTCAGGTTTCCTAGGGTATGGACGTGACCCCATTCAACACAGGGAAACAATGAAGTGACTAGGGTTAGTGATTCCATACTGTGTGAACAGTATTCCTATATGCTGCTAAAGTTGGAAGAGTGTGGTGTGAACATTATACTCTTGTGAGATAAACACAGGAAATTCAAACTGAACCCTGGAAGGACAAGCTGATTGGATGGTCCATGGGATTGTTTCTAGGTTTGAATTTGACTTATTTATTTAGCACCTTGTAATAGTGATGCAGAATAGAGTTTATATGATGTCATCCTCTTAAAAATTTCTATTTTATTATTTGTGTGTGCGTGCATGACATGTGTGTGTATGAGAGAAAGAGAGAGAGATCTATATGTGTGTGTGAGAGCTTGTGTAGGTGTGAGAGATCATATATGTGTATGAGAGATTACGTGTGTGTGTGTGTGAGAGAGAGGTGGGGGGGAGATGCATGCATGACAGGGTCTCTTGCTGCTGCAAATGGATGGCCATCCAGCTTACACTGGGGAATTGAACCCAGGTCAGTAGGTTTTGCAAGTAAGTACTTTTAACCACTGAGTCATCTCTCTAGCATCCCTCCTGAAGTCTCCCATTTAAACTCAATGCCTTAAATATTTATAAGCCAATTATAATATTCTCAAACTTGTTTCATTAGCTTCTACAACCATTGCTTTCATATTTTGTCATGTCTCTCACTCAAGGCCTTAGGCGCTATCTGCATCTGGCTCATGCACTGCTATAGTCTCCTTATCTCTTGGAGAAAGAGATTCAATCTTGGATGAACTCTTATTCCATTAAAATGCACCATGACTTACAACATGAGGCCTCTGATGCATGCCAGGCAACCTGTTGCACCATTATCTGGTTTAATGAGTATGGGGTATAGTGCAGTAATTTGCATTTTTAAGAAGCATCCCTTTGATAAATATAGCTAGGTTTGGAGTCATTAACAAAATTTAATTCCCAGCTGTAAAATCAGATTGTGTTAGCTTTCCATTACTATTAAAAAATACCCTAAGTAAGTAATTAACTTATAAAGAGAAGGCTGTTTTGACTTCAGGAGGTTCAGTCCACAGTCATTTGGGTACATTATTCTTGGGCCTGTGATGAGGCAAAGTGCATCATGGTGGGAAAGTGCGCTAAAACAGAGTCATATAAAAGTGGAAAAGAAGGACCAGAAAGAGACCAGGACCCACAATCTTCTTCTCTTCTTCATCCTCTCAATGACTTAAAACCTCCTGCTAATCCATACCTCTTGGAATTTCTAGTCACACCCAAACTTCCATGCTTAGGACCAAACCAGGAACACACAGGCCTTTAGGGCACATTCTAGACTGTAGCCCAGGTCTTTTGAGCTGGCTGCTAATTGATCCAGTCGCCTAAACTCTGTCTTCTCCCTTGCTCTGTGTTGCAGCAACCTAATGTAGCAATTCTAAATTTTATTTCCCCCGGAGACACTCTGCTTCCTTCACCCTTGTTCCATGTCTGTATTCTGTTAGTTTCCTTTCATTCATTTCTATGTTTTGGTGTTTTCATTTTTTTAAGTATTTTTGTTGTCTCTGTGTGTGTGTGTGTGTGTGTGTGTGTGTTTGGGTATATGTGTTTCTCACTGAGCCAGAGCTCTGCCAGCTTGCCCTGGGAAACCTGCCTGCCTCTGCTCACATTATCATGCCCAGCCTTTATGTGGATGCTGGGGTCCAAATTCAGGTCCTTATTTTGTGTAGCAAAGCACTTTATTGAATGAGCCATCTCCCTAGACCCCTATCTTATTAATTTCTAAAATGTGTTCTTTAGAATGTAAATCTTAAGTGAGTTGTGAGATGGTGCAAAAACCCTCCCCAAAGTAATTTATTATAGATATTTGTTTTCAAAAATATAATTTTATTTCTATTTAATTATTTGAGAAAGAATGAGAAAGAGGCAGGTACAGAGTGTGTGTACATGTGTGTGTGTGAGGAGAGAGAGAGAGAGAGAGAGAGAGAGAGAGAGAGAGAGAGAGAGAGAGAGAGAGAGAGAGAGGATAGGTGCACCAGGGACTCTAGTCACTGCAAATAAACTCCAGATGCATTCACCACATTGTGTACTTGGCTTAGATAGGTCCTGGGGAATATAACTTGGGTCCTTTGGCTTTGGAGACAAGCACCTTAATTTCTAAGCCATGTCTCCAGCTCCTAGAAATATTTTTGTTTATTTGTGTGTGTGTGTGTCTGTCTGTGTGTGTGTGTGCATGTGGGTATGCCAGGGCCTCTTGCCACTGCAAATGAAATTACATATATTGGTGCCACTTTGAGGGACCAGCTTTAAGTTGTTGGCTATGAAATTGAACCTGGTGGGCCAACAGGCTTTGCAAGCAAGAGTTTTAATCACTAAGCCATCTTCCCAGCCCTATGTTTTCATAGTAAAGACACAGAAAAAATTTGTAATAAAAAATGATTGGGCTGGCGAGATGGCTTAGCAGTTAAGCACTTGCCTGTGAAGCCTAAGGACCCCAGTTCGGGGATTGATTCCCCAGGACCCACGTTAGCCAGATGCACAAGGGGGCGCTGGAGTTTGTTTACGGTGGCTAGTGGTCCTGGTGCACCCATTCTCTCTCCCTCTGCCTCTTTCTTTCTCGGTCACTCTCAAAGTAAGTGAATAAAAATAAAGAAAAAAAATTTAAACAAATGTTTGAACTTTTTATATTAGGGGGTCCCAAAGTTGTTCGACTATAGACATCTCTATGAACTTTTTGTATTAACTCATTTGACATCTTTGGAAATTCTAAGGAACTTCGAGAAATGTGTCTGTGGTTAATCTTTCTTTTATACTTAAATTCATTTTATTTTATTTTATTTATTAGAGAGAGAGAGAATGAATGAGTGAATGAATACAGGCACACCAGGGCCTCTAGCCTCTGCAAATGAACGCCAGACACTTAGACTTCCTTGTACATGTGGCTTATGTGAGTACTGAGGAATTGAACTTGGGTCCTTAGGCTTTGTAGGCAAGTGCCTTAACTGTCTGTGGTTAATCTTCAGTGAATTATCTACAACATAGTCAATGCTCTCTTTCTTCTTTGAGTGCCTATCTATTATTTAGCTTCATATTTAATCTTGTGCACTCTGGCAACCTTTTCTGATGGTTCCTAGGTGCATCTGTCTTGTGTCTGTAGATTGTAAGTTCCATGAAGATAGGATGCTATACCCAGCATTATTTATCTCCCATAGGTTGTATGCAGTTTTGAGCACTTATAATATTTACCACTAGTCTCACTCTGATTCTGTCCTGGCTTTTTAACATTTCATAGCAATTCACTGTGCACTCACATATGTTTATTTCATGGTATCTGATGAATTTCAGTGGGGAACCATTACAAATTTGTTCAAATACAACACAGTAAGCCTAGTATGTTTGGCATGTGGGAACTCATTATCCCCAGTTCTAAGGAGGATTGTGAGTCCCATGACCTTGATCAGCAGCCTTTTCGACCTGGTTTTGCATGGGGCTGGAGGCAGAAGCCTATCTTTCCCTCTTTAAGCTGAAAAGTAGATACTTTTAAAACTTCTCACATATTCCTAATGCTTATCCAGTGTGAGAGACTACTTCAGTGTCTCGCCTGAGGGTGTGCACCTTATTACTGATGGGAACTGTTGCATTCAGGTTCATATTGCTGGTAAAAATCACTCAACCAAGAGCAACTTGTGAGAAAAAAAAAAAGGTTTATTTTGGCTTAGAATCAAGGGGAAGCTCCATGATGGCAGGGGAAAATAATGGCATGACCAGAGGGTGGACATGACCTCCTTGCCAACATCAGGTGGACACAGCAATAGGAGAGTGTGCAAAACACTGGCAAGAGGAAACTGGCTACCCATAAGCCTGCCCCCAACAATATACTGCTTCCAGGAGGCATTAATTCCCAAATCTCCATCAGCTGGGAACCCAGCATTCAGAACACCTAAGTTTATGGGGCACACCTGAATCAAACCACCACATTCTGCCCCTGGTCCCCATAAACTGATAATCATACATGATGTAAAATGCAATCCATTCAGTCCAACTTAAAAAGTCCCCACAGTTTTATTAATCCTGATGATGTTCAAACATCTCCATAATCCAAGGTCTTTTAACTGAGCCATAATACCATCCCCCATAAAAAAACCCATAATGGTACAGAATAAACATTCACACTGCAAAAGATGGCATTAGGAATAACAAAGAAATATCCAACCAATACAAGATTAAAACAACCAAGGCAACCATCAAACTCTGTAACTCCAACTCCAACAACTCTAGTCAGTGACAAATCTCCAAGTCCAATAATTCTAACCAGCAACAAGTCTCTGGAGTTCCAATTCTGCCTCTCTAGCTAGGCTACTCACAGTCCTGAGCAAACTACACTGGGGTCTGGCAGCTCTCCTTAGCAGACATCTCGTGGTCCTGACATGTCCATTGGATCTCCACTGCAACCCACAGTTCATCCTCATGGCTCCATTGGGACACCATGCCAGTAATCCAGCAGACCTGCTTCACATTTCCCATGGCCATTTCCAAAACATAAGACCGAGTTGCAAACTCAATGACCCTCTCTTTTCTGCATCTCTTATACTCCATAATACTATGTAGGGTGCCAATTAATCCAGGGAAGAGTAAAGCAGACTTTGAAGAACAGGACACTCCTTGAACATTCAAACACCTTCAAAAGAGTCTACATTCTTCCTGTTGTCCCAGTGCAGGTCAGCTGGCCTAACCTTCAAGTTTAATTGCAGCTGAATGGGAAGAAGTTTTGGCCCAAAGATTTCATTTCTGTGCCATTTTCCTGTGCTCACATGGGTCCATTTTTTTTTGTTTATTTTTTTAATTTATTTGAGAGAGACAGAGAGGGACAGAAAGAGGCAGATAGAGAGAGGGAGAGAGAAAGGGCATGCCAGGGCCTCCAGCCACTGCAAACGAACTCCAGATGCATGTGCCCCCTTGTGCATCTGGCTAACGTGGGTCCTGGGGAGTTGAGCCTCGAACCGGGATCCTTAGGCTTCCCAGGCAAATGCTTAACCGCTAAGCCATCTCTCCAGCCCACATGGGTCCATTTTTATGCAGTACAACCCTGCACAACTTCTCAGGACACAGGAATAACAGCAACCTCTCACATAAACTTCTTCTAGCCCAGTCTAAACAAAGCTCCTTAGACCCTCATAAGCCAAAACTCATAGTCCATTGTTCTTACTGCATTCATGTCTTTCAACTCTGACCAGAATAGTTCATCAAGCTTTACTGACATTACTGCAAGGCATCTCTTAGGCTAAGGTTTCAAATCCTTCACAATTCTCTTGAAAATCAGTTCCAAAAGGTTGAAGCCAGGCAGTCAGGTGTCTAATACCAAATGACACCACTCCTCAGTACCAACTTTACTGTTACAGTCAGGTTCACACTGCTAGCAGGAATCACCCAACCAAGAGCGGCTTGTGGGACAAAAGATTTGTTTTGACTTAGACTTGAGGGGAAGCTCTATGATGGCAGGGGAAAACAATGGAATGAGCAGAGGGTAGATATCATCTCCTCGCCAACATAAGGTCAACAATAGCAATAGGAGAGTGTGCAAAACACTAAATAGCAAGGGGAAACTGGCTATAATACCCATAAGCCCACTCCCAACAATACACTACCTCTAGGAGGCAATAATTCCCAAATCTCCATCAGCTGGGAACCTAGCATTCAGAGCACCTAAGTTTATGGGGGACACCTGAGTCAAACCACCACAGGGACCCATGTTTTACCATATTAGACTATGTAATGTACAGATACATTTTTCAGTATCAGCTTAGCATCACTCTTTATTAAAATGTGCATATTGTGATGGTTTCTTTTAAGAACAAGGCTACCTCACATTGCTTTTAGAACTAAGATGTGCATCTTCATGTTTGTAGAACTTAAAGAAAGATGTGGAAGGATGCACATTTAGCTGATGGAGTTGAATGTCTTCATACAGTGGTGCTGGGGAGGCATGAGAAAGTATTTCTCTCTCTCTCTCTCTCTCTCCTCTCTCTCTCTCTCTCTGTATATATATATATATATATATATATATATATATATATATATATATATATGTGTGTGTGTGTGTGTGTGTGTGTGTGTGTGTGTGTGTGTGTGTGTGTGTATGTATGTATGTATGTATGTATGTATGTTGTGGTTTGATTCAGGTGTCCCCATAAACTTAGCTGTTCTGAATGCTAGGTTCCCAGCTGATGATTACTTGGGAATTAATGCCTCCTGGAGGGAGTATATTGTTGGGGTAGGCTTATGGATAATATAGCCAGTTTCCCCTTGCTGGTATTTGGCACACTCCCCCATTGCTGTTGTCCACCTTGTGTTGGCAAGGGGTTGATGTCCACCCTCTGCTCATGCCATTGTTTTCCTCTGCCATCGTGGAGCTGCCCCTCAAGCCTGTAAGCGAAAATAAACCTTTTGTCTCACAAGTTGCTCTTGGTTGAGTGATTTCTACCAGCAAAGTGAACCTGACTGCAACATATACATACATATATATGTATATAGATATGTGTATATCTATATACATATATACATGTTATATATGTATATAGATATGTGTATATCTATATACATATATACATATGTATATGTATGAATGTATGCATTATTTGACATTTTAAAACATATACACATAAAATACATACTATTTTTGAATATAGGATACAAATTAAGATAATCCCAAATAAAAGGTAACTAGTACATTCTAGATAATTCTTTGTTGTGTGTTAAGCCACCTTTGGGATAAAAATGTGTATACTTGAACATAACTTGGGGTTATTTGAAGGGGGTCATGCTATATAGACTATTTCTTTTTTTTTTAATTTTTAAAAATGGGCATGCCAAGGCCTCTAGCCCCTGCAAACAAACTCCAGATACATGTGTCACTTTGGCATCTGGCTTATGTGGGTCCTGGGGAATTGAACCTGGGTCCTTAGGCTTCACAGGTAAGTGCCTTAACCATTAAGCCAGCTCTCCAGCCCTATATAGACTATTTCTTTGTACTCAGAATATCCTTTGTCCTGATAGAGGGTAGGTGGAATGGGCACAGTTTGGTAGTAGATCCCAGTGTTCCTGTTAACTGGCCCTAGAATTGGGCTGTCTTGCTCACCACATGCAGGGCAACCTTGTTGGGACAAGCATCCTGGATAAGACTTGCCTTGTGTGGAGGAGGTCTTCTTCCTTCTGAGGGTCAGCTTAGTCCCCAGAGGAAAGAGAGGTTTCCTGAGCCACCTGTTCCCACCTAAGTCTTTCTCTTTCATCAGAGAAAGGCTGGATGGGTTCTGATAACCAGTCCCACTTAGAAAATGAGGAGCTAGGAAGAGGCATTTCTACTATTTTGTGTATATAAATTATTTCTGACATATAAGTCCAAATTTACATTACTTATGAATTGTTTTTAACATAATTGTGATAGCCAGAGTAGCAGTCTGATTAAGCAGGTGCTGTGTATTGGTTCTCACTAATCCCTGGAGACCTTGAAGGGTGTGTAGTGCTCCATTGTCTTGATGAAGCTGAGATTTCAAACTAACCTGCTCAGTGGGAATGGGGGTGGGAGAGAGGGAACCTCATGGAAATATGACCAATATGCAATATGTTTCTAAGCAAAGTTCACAATTAATAAAAATAAGATTTTAAAAGAAAACTGTTGAGTGTTCATGGTTAGATGCAGTCATCTTCCAGGTAAACTCAAAGTAGTTTCCAATAACATTTGTAGTTTGTTTGCTTCTGAAAGGAGTATAAGAGTCTTTTTTTTTTTTATTAGACATTTCCTTGGATTAGTAAAAGGAAAATCTTGCCAGGTAGGAATATTTAAGTGCTTAGGATTAGAAATAATGGGAAAAATGGGGCCTTAAAGTTGTAACAACTTCATTTGTGAATGACCTAAATTGGCTTTGAACTCTCCCTCAGTTTTGTGTTCACCAGGGAAAGAAAGGGTCCAGGTTTGCTTTTATGAACTACAAGGTTTATCCAGAAGCATAAAAAATGTTTTTGTTTTTATTTATTTATTTTTTTTCTGAAGTTTGAAAACTTTTGTTTCAATGCTGTGGAAGTTTTGAAATTCTAATTATTTCCTATTATGGTATTGTTTGGTAGACAAGTGTGCTTGAGGTATTTAGTTGGTAATTGGCACCTTTGTTTCAGATAATCAGAGTCCTTTCTAAATCACTGAGCTGAAAAAGGATAAAACGGGGGTGAGAAGAAGCTGGCCTCACACTGGAGCCCATCCAAGGGAGGATGGCCTGCTGGGTGTGTGTGTCTGTGAAAATCATGGGCAGGGAGGAGGCAGCATGATGTCTTTGCACACTCGTGGAAAGTACAGCTCGAAACAATATGAAAAATCACCAGAGACATGTTCTTCAGTAATATTCAGCCAGAATTTTCAATGCATAGTTAAGTGCCAAGCCCTATACATACCATATATGGTGGCTCTCTTAGGCCTCTAAAAATCCCGAGTAGTCATGTTGACTTTAACTTCATTTTAGAAATTAGGACTCTGAGGGTCATACAGCCACTACTGGGGAAGCTCAGATATAAACCTTCACTCTCAACTCCTGTGCTATGAGCTGTTATCTTCTCCCTTCTTTTCTTCCTCTGGCTTTTCCACTGACCTTAAGTGTCCTAGCATCCAATGCTTTAATAATTCATCCTGGGAGACCACTTGAGTGTGACTCAAAACCTTTCTTTACAGTGCATCGCCCTGGATCAGAAAACAGTTAGTTGCTCTAAATATATTAGTGGTAATAAGTGAACTAAGTATATACTGCATCCTAGTACTATACCATTGGTAAATGTTTTGAATTTTATGTTTAGGGATGAAACACAGAATCTGTGACTTATTCTTAATGGTTCAAGAATTATTAGTGATCAACTGCTGAGCCTTATATTATTAGATAGATAGATAGATAGATAGATAGATAGATAGATAGATAGATAGATAGGGATACCATTATTGAAGTTGGCAATGATATTTCTATCCTTGCAAATTTTCTGTAGGTTTTTAAATGTTTTGAGCCAAATATTGTTGTTGTAGTCAGGTTCACATTGCTGGCAGAAACCACTTGACCAAAGAGCAGCTTGTGGGGAAAAAAAAGGTTTATTTTGGCTTACAGACTTGAGGGGAAGCTCCATGATGGCAGAGGGAAACAACAGCATGAGCAGAGGGTGGACATCACATCCTGGCCAATGTTAGGTAGACAACAGCAACCGGAGAGTGCACTAGATACTAGCAAGGAGAAACTAGCTATAGTATCCATAAGCCCACCCCCAACAATACTCTGCCCCCAGGAGGCGTTAATTCCCCAGTCTCTATCAGCTGGGAACCTAGCATTCAGAACACCCAAGTTTATGGGGGACACCGGAATCAAACCACCACAATTGGATAGAAACCCAGATGCTTAAATGTCATCTGCTAATGTGGAGAGGAACAGAACCAACAGAAAGAATATATATTGTAAAGGGGATTCATGAGATTGGCTTACACAATATGCGCTGAGCAGTCCACCAGCGGCTACAGGCTGGAAACCAAGAGAGCCCAGTAACTTCTCCGTTCATGAGGCTAGATGCCTTCGCAGCCCCACTAAAGGCCTTGAGGATTCCTGGAGAGTGGTTGAACTCCAGTTCACATTGATGTCGCTGGGGTTCATTGTCCATGTAGGATCACAGCAACAGAGCAGGAATACATACCAGCAAGTAGCATGGGTAGCCAGGCAACAGGACCTGTGTTCTTCTTTACACAAACCCCACCGAGGGAAAATCTTCCTAACTCATTCTGTTTTTCTTGGAAAACCCTCACAAATCTGTCCAGAGACTTAACCATCAGGAATATAATTACTGTCCCTATTTTACAACAGGATGCTAGGGCACAGAGATCTAAAGGATTCTGCCTGGTGTCATGTAGCCAGTGAAGTCTGGGGTCAGGCCATGAACCCTGGTATTTATATTTTTGCCAACAAAATATTGTGTGTGTTAAGCTGTCCTATATAGAAATTACTCTTCTATGTTTTTCAAGTGATTTGCTCTAGAAGCAGGGATTGCCTCTGTAATGAGTGGTTGGTTTGCTGTGTTTTCAAGGTCAGTCAGTGGACTCTCTGTCCATATTCTCACCTCTGTGAGATTGCCTGTATCATGGTTGGAATTATGCAAGTGTCAGTTAGTTGAATGACTATTAAAAATCAACAAAACTTTGACTATGCCTTCCTTGTCCCATTATCTACCTTAGGAAAACCATTGGACAGACATTAGTTATGAAAGATGAATTCTCATTAGTGATAATTGCAATCTAATCAACTATTTAGCTTTCATAGAATAAACCTTTCAACTAATGAAGACATGAATTAAAACCATACTTTTTCTAAAATGACCACTCAGTTTAGAACCTTGAAGATGCAAAATGTTTGGGCTCTCTACCAGCACACAGTGATTTTGGCTAGGATGTATGTGGTACTCAGAATGCCATCTTCTCAGAGCTTTATTTGAGCAGTAAACACATTTTTAAAACACATCATGTTGTCTCTAAAAATAAGCGATATTTCAAAAGAAAAACCAGTGCCCAAGTAGTTGGCACATCTGGTAGTTAGAAAAGTTGTATGGTTTGTTTTTACGGAACAACAAGCCAAGGAACATTCAGACTTGGCCAGTTGCAAACTTTTCTTCTATCTGTGATGACACCTGGTTTAAAAAGAAAATTGGCTCCAGGCTTAAAGCAGAAAGAACACTGAAATGGGCAGAGAATTAAACTGCATCATTTACTATCTTGTTTTGTGTAAGACATTATAAAGAGCTGTTTTCTTCTTTAACGAAGGGGTGCAAAAAAGCAAGGACACACATGAAGCAATAATAAGAGTAGCTGCTGACATCTGCTGGGCACCTACTATGTGCTAGATAATGTGCCGTGTCCTTTATTTGTGGTGTTTATACTGGATGCAAAGCCGCCTCATGAGGCAGTCTTACTTTTCCCTCTGTTCTTCAGATGGTAAGACAAAGAGATACTGCCCACTAATGTTCAGTCATTTGTCTGGGTCATGTAATAAACTGCTCCCAGGTGGGCTGTCTACAGGGTCTACAACTCAAGCCCTTCACAGTTCTGAATGGCCTGAGGCTGTCTGTTATGTATGCTGTTATGAAAGGGACATAGATACTTTGAGCAAAGTGGCTCTTGGTCAAACTGTTGTTTGCCTGGCTTTGTGACAAAGATGATGCCATTTTCCAGATCATTCTCTATCGTGGTTTAAATGTAAAATGTCCTCTATAGTCTCCATTGTTTATGATTCAGCCTCCTGATTGGTTCTCAGCTAGTGGAGCCTTTGGGAGGCCAAGTCTTTCTGGAGGAGGTGGGTCATTGGTGGTGGGCCTTCAGGTTTAGTAGTTTGACCTACTGGGAGTTCTGAGCTGGCTCACTCAGGCTAGTTCTTCCTCCTGATGTGAGGTCCTGACTCCTTACTCTCCCATGCCTTCCCCACAATGAGGAAGCTTCCACTCAAAACTGTGAGCCAAAATAAATCTTGTCCTTCCATAGGCTGCTTCTGGTTGGGTGTTTTGTCCCACCAATGAGAAGGTAACTGCTATATTCTCATAGCTGCATGCAATATTATACTTTATTATTCAGCAAGCTGTCATTCCTCTGTGCTTAGAATATATGAAAGCTGACTGGTGGGTTTGAGAATAGGAGGTAATGTGGTAAAACTTAAGAGGGATGTTGGAGAAAGAAAGACTAATGTGTCTTTGTTACAGAATAGGGAAATGTGAATATAAGAGTCTAGCATAGGGGATTGCAGTGGCAAAATTCTAGACCATTCCACGAGCTTTATCTTCTATCCAACCTGGTCAGTTATATTGGAGAGAAGCCTCAAAGAATTGACTTAGTTTGGATTATTAAAAAAGACAACCAGGAGGGCTTTAATGGAAATAGTTGGACAGTATTTAATATTCAGCGATAACTTTTGTTTTCATTCATTCATTTTTAACTACATTGGACAGGCTTTTTAATATACTATTTAACAGATCCTGGTCCGAGTCCTAATGTAACAGAGGTGCCTCAAGTAAGGGCTTCATATTTAAAAAGCAATAGGCTATAAAAAGGACAGAGTAGTAGGAAGAATCAAAGTTATTTCCTGAGATATTCTTGGTGCTGAGTCAGTTGTATTATGAGAGACCACAAGAGAATGAAAGAAAGAATTGTCCAGATCTACCCAATGGACAGCAGGGAAGGGAAGTCACAGAGTTGAAATCCTAAAGATTCAGAGGCGCTCACTAGGGAGGAAAGTCAGGGCAAGGGTACACCAGGGGGAAAGGAGCATATGAGCAAGGGTTAAAATGAAAATTGCACTGATCATATTGGCATTTATTGATTGAAAGGTACACACACTTCATGTATGTACTGGTTAAGACTTACCTTAAGGTATGTAGCATGATAAAACAGAAATCAAGTTGTAGTTCTTAGGTATATTGTTTTAGAGGCTAATATTAGCCTTGTTTTTAGAGGCAGATAGATAGTAACACTTTTTTAAAACAGGAAACATATATATTTTATGTTTGACAGAATACTTGACGTGTGCTGTTACTTTTACTAGCAATGGCTGTAAGGGAACCTGGAGATAGAGTTCGCAGGTGTTGTATATTCTGGACCAGGCTCTGAACTATTGCATTGTGTTTATCCTAGGTAAAAAGGAAATTTACAGTGAAAATTCATAAGGATTTTGGATTTGTAAAACTATTCAAATTGTGGTACATTATATAAAACTGTATCAACACTGGGTATGATGTCACACGCCTGTAATCCTAGCACTTGTGAGGCTGAGGTAGAAGGACCTCCATGAGTTTGAGGCCAGCCTGGTCCACATAGGGAGTTCTAGGTCATTCTGAGCTAGAGTGAGATCATTTCTCAAACATAAAATAAAATAAGTCAAAAACTGTATCCACTACTCTTGTTAAAACCCTGATGGTACAAAGTGTTAATAAATTATAAAAACAGAATATCTACAACTAATCTTTCAAGACATAAGAAGGAGAATCAGTTTCAGATGTAACTTTTGGGGTGAGCGAGGGAGGGGTTAGAGATGAGGTTGTGATTTATATATCTGACAAAACCAAACAACAACAAAAAAAGACAGAGAGAAATTTGTGTTGGAGCTGCTGATCTTGGAAAGTACCCAACTAAACAATAAACATTCCAAGCACCAAATGCAAGCATGAGGTGTCAGAGACGCACACTCTAGTACAATAGACTTTCTGCTGTCATTAATTTCCTGTGTGACCTTGGGCAGGTCAATTACACTTGGATTTTAGCTTCACAGAGGTTAGACTAAGACAGGACTTCTGCCAGTCACTGGTACCACAACTCCACCAGCACGCAAACATGCTTGAAATGTGGCCACATTGATGGGAATGCAGAGATAGCCCCCAGGTCGACTTGGTCTTTATTTAGAAGAGTTGTTGGGGGGGGGGGGATATTCTAAAAGGTGATGGCAAAAATGGGACATTTGGCTATAGAATTAATAGCCCAAATAGGAAAAAAAAATTGAAAATTGTGCCCCCCAGGGCTAAGGAAAGTCAGGGACACTTTCTATGTACTTTGTAAATATATTCCCCAAATATATCAGTGGCAAAGTTGGGGAATCTAGAGAGAAATTTTTAGAGGCTACTTTGTTAAAAACTGAGTTCACATTTATTTTCATTTGTTAGAAGTGGGAACAGAGTGTCCAGTTACAGAGACTTCACCAGGTAGTTGGCAGCAAATACTTGAAAAAATACACCCATGTAGAAAGAACGTGTTGAGTGATTCAACTCTTATTATTATTTTGTATAAATGAGTCATGGCAGTGTTTGCCTTTTTCCTCTTTGTTTTTTTTTTTTTTTTCACTTTTCCATAACGACACAGATTCCTATGGGTTTTCTTCATCTTTTTTTTACTTTCCTTTTGGGTATATGTATCACATTTTTCTACATTTGAAGATTATAACCTATGAAAGTAAAAGAAATCAATGTCAAATTTAGCTAACTTTCCCAAATAAATGCTTTATAACTTTCTTATCCTAATCAGTAGCAAAAAAATTGATGTATGTCTAATGTCAGATGAAGAGGGGAAAATCAAGGTTGTAGAGACATAGTGTGACTATAATAGCTCTTTAAAGAGGTTGTTGTGGAAGTGCAGTTTTGGAATGAAGTAAATTAATCAAACATATTTTCTTTTAGTAATGGTGACATTCTTTGATAGGTAATTTGAAATATTAGCTATTCTACGAAAAAAGGTTTTTTGATATAGGTCATCCCACCTATTTATTGACCACATTAAACCACTAAGGATATTACAAAATTTGATTCAATGTAATTCTTAAAATAGGATTCTAGTTTCTACAGCATAATAAAATTTAGCTCTAGGCTATATCAGTGTTGATTATGAGACGGTGTCTATCATAGTAGGTGTATCATTTTTGCATTGGAACCAGAGAAAGGTTTTGGTATCATCAATAGTAAAGATATATGTCTCTAACCATATCACTTGGGAGGTAAAGGCAGGAGGATTAGGAGCTCAAGACCAGCTTTGGCTACATAGCAAGTTCAAGGCCAGCCTGGGTTACATGAGCCCCTGTCTCAAAAAAAAAAAAAAAAAAAAAAAAAACACTAAAAGAGAAGATTCAAGGACCGTCTCTAAAGATGGGTCCTGACATGTGTGCACATGTGTGTATGTACTGATTTCTGATGTAAGGGGCATGAAAGCTAACCTGATTCATTTGTTTTTAGGGGCTCTTGGCTTTGGGCCTCAGTGCAAGTCCATTGGAAAAGGCAGCTGCAACAATCTAGTGGTCACCAGCAGTCCCATGATGGTTCAGCGACTGGGACCCATTTCACCTCCAGCAAGCCAGGTCTCCACAGCATGCAAGCAGATCAGTCCTAGCTTACCGAGGGCAGTGAATGCAGCCAACCTGAATAGACCTCCTTCAGATACCAGGTCTCAACTTACTTTTTTTTCCCCTTTCCTATGGTATAATCACACCCTACAAGTGTTTTCCCTTGTCTTCCCAAACACACACACACAGACACAGGTGCACACACACACACACACACTGAAGCAGCTCCTTCCATTTGAGATTTATAGGTTTTTATAATTTATTTTATAGATTTTAGACTATGTCTAAAAGCTGGGTATATGACACCGTATCCTCTTAATCAGGAGGAAAAGTATAATACCTACTATCTTGTGAGTGTGAGTGATAGGAATGCCCACTTTAAGATTGGAGGTGGTGCTCTATGCATTAAGTACAATGTGTAAACTGTTACTTTCTAGAAAAGCAAGTCATGCCATGACAATTGAGAAGTACCATGCATACCTATCTTACCTGCTTGGTTTCTAGGATACATATTGCAGAGTCTCTTGGGTGCCTTAACAGCCATTTGTCAGTCCATCCATCCACCCACCCACTCAGCTACTCAAATGTGTATTAAGAAATTACTATGTGAAAAATACTATGGCTTAGGGAAATAGAATAAAAGGAGAAATCATGAATTTCAAGACATGATGATGTGTATGGGAAAATATATTTTCATGCATGCATTACTTATCACTTTAATACAATTCTCCTTAGATGGTAGGATAAGTAGGTACAATAAGGACATCCATCTATTTCCATTTGGAAGAGTTTAATAGAAAAGAACCCCCCCCCCAATAAAATGTTTTCTTTTTAATGGGTTGACATGGTATGGAGGGTGAATAAGGACAATATACTGTAAAAGGTTTAAGATCCATTTCTTTTGAAGTTCATTATTTCATCTTTTTGCTGTTACCTATTTGGAAAAGCACAGTGCAAAGATTTTGCCTGGGAGTCCCCTTCCTGCCATAAAGAATCTTGCAACAGAGTTTGACTCTGCTTCCTGTCTTCTTGGAGGGTCCTGACCTGATAAGATGATTTGGTTCTGAGATCTTGATTC
Source organism: Jaculus jaculus (assembly GCF_020740685.1). Classification (NCBI taxonomy): domain Eukaryota; kingdom Metazoa; phylum Chordata; class Mammalia; order Rodentia; family Dipodidae; genus Jaculus; species Jaculus jaculus. The sequence goes on from NC_059102.1 coordinate 53,372,807, forward strand.
TCCTTCCTTCTGCTCCTCTTTTCTGTTCTAATGTTTGTGCACTGTAGTTCTCGCCTCCATTTGAGACTCTAAAACCACAGCTCTAGATCATTTATTTATGCCTTTTTTTTTTCATAAGGTAGAAACTTGTTTTCCACCTGAGACTTGTGATGGAAAGCTGCTGTCACTTTCCCATTGATGATTATGCCTTGAGGGAGTCCTCAGACTTGCTGCGTGCTGCATGTAATATTAACTGTGCTCATGGGTGGGTGTCATTGGAAGCCTTCAGCTTCCTGTCTTTGGCAAGTCCAGCCCATGCCTGGAAGGCAGTCATAATTAATGGAGAAGCTGTCGGGCAGGCAGAGCACAGGCTGCTCAAGCCATGTGCTCAGTGCAGTCCCTTTTCATGGGCCGGTCAGAGGGGTCATTATTTCAGTGTTTCCTGGCATAGCTGATTCCTTAGCATAATATTATATCCCTGAAGTTCAATGACAAGTAGCTTAGACTATGTATTCTGTGAGTCCTTCTTTGGGATTGAAGTTTTTTGCAGGATAAGCAAAAAATTCTGGCATTGAGAAATGTCTTGGTGAAAGATGGAAACTACTTTTAGCAATATGGAAAGAGTTCATGTTATTTGTGATTTTTAAATTGGCTTGGGTGTTCAATCAGGGGAGAGAAATGGTGAGAGGCAACATTTCATCTTGAAGGCATCTTACAGTCAAGAGCTAAAGAGAAGATGGTGAGGGAGTCTGCTGAGTATTTTAATCATTGGTGTCAGATGAGGGATAGATGGAGGTTAGAGAGGTCAGGAACTGTTCCGTTTGAGAGATGCTTGACCTATGAAAAGATGAAAATTTGTATTTTCTCCCCTATTGCCTGTGTAATTCCTGTTCATTGTATAAAATGTAGCAAATAGGGAAAAGCACCAGGCAGTAAATTCTGGTCTTCCTGAATCCTGTGACCCCAAGGGAACTATGGGTAGAGGTTTGATGAACATCCTTCTATATACATGTGAACCCACATACTGGCTTCCCTTGCCACCAATTTCATCTAATAATTATATAGTTTTATAACTATTTGTTTTAATTTATATATTATGACCTCTTTTGTTAAAAATTATTTAGTTCTATATCATGGTTTCTTTCTGTCCCAAGTCCCATTTTACAAAGAAAGTATATAGGTAAAACTAATGGTTATCATTGTTTTATTACTAGACATTTGGTTCTTTCTTATACATGATGTATTGGCTTAGCCCTGAAAATCCATTACTGCACACCTCTAGTGATTCCAAAAATCTCTTTGAAGTAAAATTAGCTTTGTAAAAGGAAATGTATGATTTTGAGGCTTTTGATACAAATTTATTTTCAAGTTAAACTGCTGAGAAGAACAACTTATTCAGAAACTCACTGACAGTCTCAGTCATTGCTTATCTTCTCCAACCTGATCACATATTAGGGATTATTATTTTTAATGTTTTTCCAGTTGTAGGTAAAAATGTTATCTTCATTTGTGTCTTTTAATGATTGATAATATTGAATAGTTTTCAGAGATTTACTGGTTGCATTTTTTTCTTTATATTTTATTTGAATTTTTTTCTCCTGGGGTGCTCATCTAGGAAGATACACTTCTTCCTTAGCTTTTTTGGTATCTGTTTAATTCAGTGATAAGAATTTGCCCTAATTTTATATATTTGCTTTGAGTAATTTCTCAGACATTTATGACTAGCTTACTGTATAAAAAATAAAAACTATATGTGGAAGACTCAAGAGCTATTCTCAGTTTAGGAGGCATCCAGATGCTGTTACAAAAGCCATTGCTTATTATTTCCCCTGAGGCACTGGCCAAGCAACCTCATATGATGATTTCCTAACCCTGGCTAGCAAAAGTTGGGTAGTCGAAGAGGTGGGAGGTTTTTTGTATGGGCTTCGTATCTGTTTAGCTTGTCTAGCATTTCCACATGCGTTGTGAATCTGAGTTTGATTGAATACTCCTTCTTACTAAAATCATTCCTTCTGAAGATGTAATGGAAAGTCTGATTTGCCCATTGCCACTTATCTTGTCAATAATTAAGCTAACCATCAACTAGTGATGTCATTGTAGATCCAGAAATGCACTCATCTTCTTATCTTCTAAACCAGAAATTCTAGGCAGCAGTTTCTTTTTTGTTTACAGTACCTCCACAAAGCTCATAGAAGACCAAGAGGGCTGAGGATGGATTCTGGAAGGTATTCTGTGTTCAGATGAAGAGCTAATTCTTTTGAGAGATTCACTGAACTACAAAGACAAACATTTCAGGAAGACTAGATTGGTCTTTAATATATATAACAAATCTATAGCTAGATCACACAAATTACACACACACACACACACACACACGCACACACACACACACGCACACACACACGGTCCTTTTGAACATCAACTTCAGGAATTCCACAAGATGGTTAAGTTAGAATGCATCTCAGCAGTCTGGGCATTGAGCAAAACAGTTCAACTTGGTCATCATACCTGTTATGGCTCCAGGAGAGTACCGCAGTTCTTATTTCACTAGCCATGCTAACATGTTTTTGCTGATAATTTTTGAGTTTTTCATAATGCTTTTATTTTTGAGATGTATCTTCTTGCATTTCATATATAGTTCCAGATGCGTAAGTCACCAGAAATAATGTCATTGCAGTCAGATAAACACATGGAAATGGAGATTGCACCCAGTATGGTGACATGGCCTTCTGGGTTCTTTGTCACTTTCTTGCCCCACGCCTAGTGTGTTTAGCAGCAGGGGTTACAGCCTAGAAGCCTTGGCAACCTTCATATTTGTTCAACGTACTGTTTCAGAAAGAACAAAAAATTTATGTCACAGACCTAGCTTCTGTGATTTTCTGTTTTATCAGGTCGTTCAATCAAACAGAACATCAAGGACCCCATGTGGGTATATTGTGAGAAAAACAGAAAATGTATGTGAGTCAGCCCAGTCTCTGCCTATTATACACTTTCATTTGTATTTCTGCAAGGACTTCCTCTCTTCCCTTGGGTGTCCCCAGGCAGAAGTACAGCGATCTTCAGTTATTTTTTTATTTAATAAAGGTTATTTAAAAATGCAGCTTACTGGGCTGGAGAGATGGCTTAGTGGTTAAGCGCTTGCCTGTGAAGTTTAAGGACCCTGGCTCGAGGCTTGATTCTCCAGGACCCACGTTAGCTGGATGCACAAGAGGGCACACACATCTGGAGTTCGTTTGCAGTGGCTGGAAGCCCTGGCACACCCATTCTCTCTCTCTCTGCCTCTTTCTCTCTCTGTCTGTTGCTCTCAATTAAGTAAATAAAAATAAAAAAATCCAGCTTACTGCACACTCTGCATTAAATAAGATAACATACAAAGAAAATTCTTTGTGAAATATAAGTAATGGCTAGTTATCATTATGATCATTTATTTTATTCTCTTTTTTTTCTTTGAAGTATAGTCTTTCTATGTGGCCTGAGTTGGCCTTGAACTTACAATCTTTTTGCCATAGCCTCCTGACTACTAGGGTGAGATTAGAGGCTGGCTCTTCATTTATTTTCTTTTTTCAAAAGAACCTCTTTTATTGACAACTTCCATACATATAGACAACATACCATGATCATAATCCCCTCTCACCATACTCCTTTTTTTCTCCCCATTGAGTCCCTTTATTTTATTTACTTAGTAAAACCTTTTTAATACTTAATATGCTGTTTTGGGGGAAGTTAAGACTCATTCCTGCAGTTGAAAGGCTTGACTTTTGTAGAGCGAGATACCTATAGATGCTTCGGGGTGTCGTGAAGACAGTGCAGGACTGCTTTGGAGAGAAGACTCTTAATGAGAAGGCTTTCCTGGGTTGGAACTCTTACTGGGGGATATTTCATGGAACAGATCTTGGAATAATTAAAAGGTCTGGGAAAATTGCACAGGAAGGGGGACGGCTGCCAGGTGGAGGCCATTTGTGAGAAGTTTTGTCCTTATTAGGTGACTGAGATGGTGGAGTAGAGGGAATGAATTAGCTCTGTGCTCCTACTATTGTTATAGAATATAGAATTTTCTTTCTGAAAAATATTTAACAACTATCTCAGAAAACGGGTACTGAAGGAGTTTTGGTCATGCATCTGCACAGGGTTATGCTGAGGAGTAAATGAAGCCTATTAGGCTTAGTTTGAGAGAAATGGTCTCTCAGTATTGGAGCAATGGCCATGTCTCTCTGTGCTGTCCTCAAGCCACACAATATAATTTCATCAGCAAAGTTTATACAGGTGAACAAGCTACTTTGTTAGAAGCTGATTAAAAGCCCAGGCTGTTCTAAAATAACCCCCATCTGAGAACATGCACAACATTTTTGTTCCACAAAACTTCTTAACCTAGGGTGTGTCTGCTTCATGTATCACAAAACAACTGATTTAGCAATTGTGTGAAAGCAATTCCTATCTCTCACTAGGGATAGGACCAAAAGGCCCTTGACATCCAATCACTAGGAGCCTTCTGGTGAGCTCTATAGGAAGAGCTGCATGCTATAAGTGCTAGGAAAATAATGGAAAAGTACTGAAATATAAAGATGTTTAGTAAGGAAAAAAGATCTATGTCAATAGCATTTGGACATAAATTCCTGCTGTGTTTGTCATAGTAAATATTATTCACCTGATGGTAACTTTGCCTTGAACACAGCGCTACCTCCCTATACTGTGCCTTGCAGAATTGAGAAATTGTCTTGCTTATGTCTCATGCTTGCAGGGAAGTCTCTTCCTGGTTCCATTTTGTGAAATGGAGCAGGAGGAATAGGTGGGGTGATGCTTTTCTTTCCCTTTGCCACAGGTTGATGTTTAACAGCTAGAGATAGTAAATGTGCTCATCTGAAGAAGAAACATCTAAATCTAAATAAGATTTTGTTGTAATTAAGTTTTAATTTTAAAAAAAAGGTCTTTGTAGAAAGCTGTTTGCAGGCACATGTCAATAAACTAGGCTTCTCTGCTGTCCCTCATATCTGAGTCAAGAATACTGTCCCTTTTCTGAGTGTAGCCTACCTTTGACAAATGTTCTGTCCAAGGAACATAACTCTTTTCAATTGTTTTAAGGCAACAATGTCCAGTAAAAGAATTTTCAAGAGTCCAGAGCTATTTTAGGAACCATCTTGGTAGGCAATGTATTTTGACATGTTAGGCATTATTTTTTGTAAAGGATTAAAACAGGGAAGGAGTTGTTTACTAATGCCACACAGATTCTAGGACAGGAGCTCATTGTGATTAAACCTTCCTTGGTCCAAATGCCTGAGTTCAAATATAACTTGATTCCAGTGTATTGTTCCCTTACATATTGTAGCTGTATTTTATTTTATTATAGAAATGGTTTTGGTGCTGGGGACTGAACTCAGTACTCATTCATGCATTTTATTACCAAGCTACACCCTATTCCATATATCTTGTATGTATTTTAAATTGATTGGGATTATTTAGTATGACTGAACATTGTAAATTGTGCTTTACAAAAATCTTAGTTTGCTAATGTCAGTGGAATTCAATTATGAAATTATTACTAAGTCCCCTTTGGCAACGTTTTTTGACTTTCAAGATTTATTTAAAATAAAAAAGAAACACCAAGCACAGGTTTGTATGTGACCTCCTCAAGTAGATTTTACTTGAAGGCCAAGGCTGATTAGTCCTGCGTGGCCTGCAAAACCAATGCCAGCATGATTCATACGTAGATGCCTAACCAATACTAGTTCATTGCTTTGCTCTGACAGGCATCAATAATTTTTCCCAGGTCTCTAATTTTCCCTTCTATATAAAGTTGTTTTAAAATAAAGCGAGGCCTACTCATTATCACTAAAGTGCTAGAATTATTTATAACAATAGACCTTTTGTGTTATTACTTCAATAAGCATTATCTTTTATTGTTCTTCTTGGTAAAATATTATTTACCTGGAATGAAAAGCCTTGGATTTTATCGTAGCCCAAGAATGTGTGTTTAGTGAAGAATGTAATTAGGGGAAATACTTAAGGGATTGTCAGTAAAATGTTCTTTTAGCTCTTAAGCAATCTATATCCTGCTAAAATGGTATTTTCCCTCCCTCCGGCTGCCGTTCCAGGTCCCTTCTTTCTCGGGAGTCTTTGGCATCCACAACGTTGAGTCTGACAGAGAGTCACTCGGCCTTGAGCGTGAAGCAAGAGTGGTCTCACGGTTACAAGGCGTTCCCTTCGCTGCCCTCCACCCACGGCGCTCAGAATGGCATGGATCTAGGGGACCTCCTCAGCCTTCCTCCTGGCACATCCGTGTCCAGCAGTAGCGTCTCTAACTCATTGCCACCCTACCTTTTCGGCATGGAAAGCAGCCACTCTCCTTACCCTAGCGCACGGCACTCAGCCACCAGGTCCCATTCGGCCCGCTCAAAGAAGAGAGCTCTCTCCTTGTCCCCGCTGTCCGACGGCATCGGGATTGACTTCAATACCATCATCCGCACCTCACCCACATCCTTGGTGGCCTACATCAACGGATCAAGGGCCTCCCCGGCCAACATGTCCCCGCAGCCAGAGGTCTACGGGCATTTCCTGGGTGTGCGAGGCAGCTGCATCCCCCAGACGTGCGCGGTGCCCAGCGGCCAGAAGGGTGTGCTGGTGGCCGGTGGAGGGCAGGCGCTGGCGGCCTACGACGAGGAGGGCACGCTGGAGTACGAGCGTATGCAGCAGCTGGAGCACGGAGGCCTGCAGCCCGGCGCGGTCAACAACATGGTGGTGCAGCACGGCCTGGCCGGCCCCGAAGGGCCTCCAGCGGGCATGCTCAAGACGGAGCGCCTGGAGGAGTTCTCGGCCAGCAGCACCCTGGACCTGCCCGCTGCGCCCCCTCTCCCTCCTCTGCCACAGCCCCAAGGCCCCCCGCCCCCCTATCACGCCCACCCGCACCTTCACCACCCAGAGCTCGTGCCCCACGCCCAGCCGCTGGCCCTGGCCCAGGCCACGCTGGAAGATGATGGGGAGATGGACGACTTGGGGGGCAAGCACAGTTGTCGCTGGATAGACTGCAGCGCCCTGTATGACCAGCAGGAGGAACTGGTGCGGCACATCGAGAAGGTCCACATAGACCAGCGCAAAGGGGAGGACTTCACTTGCTTCTGGGCCGGCTGCCCTCGAAGGTACAAGCCCTTCAACGCCCGCTATAAACTGCTCATCCACATGAGGGTCCACTCGGGGGAGAAGCCTAACAAGTGTACGGTGAGTGAAGTTCGGGAGGCCACCTTTCTTGAAGGCCCAGCTTGCTTTTCATGCATACGTTATTCCTCCGCTCCCCCCCCCCCTGCAACTTGGCCCACAGGTCAGGGGACAGGTTCTTCTTTTTGGTATTTGGATGTTTAGTGGTGAGAGTATCCCTGCAATTGCACACCCCTTCACCTGGAGGAAGGGGTAGTTTTCTTTGGTGATCAGTGGCAGCTGGTTTCTCTCCATTTCTTGGTTCTCTTCTGCACAGGTACATGGCCCTGCATGGTAGGGCTGGCCAGTCTGCCACGCGGTCCAGAGTCTTGGACATGATGGGCATGGCTCACACTTGGATTCCGTGTAGTGTGTCAGGATGTTTGAGAGCAGAGGACCATGCAGCACACAAGCAAGCTTTAGTTCTTTTCCAAAACAAATACTCAGTAATTTTCATTCCCTCCAAAAATTGGGTGAGAATTGGGGTCGGAGAGGAATGGTTCTGACATTCGAGAAAGGAACTCACTACTTAGCAACTTGGCTAGTGGAAATGTTGCTGCAAGCTCCCACACACCAGCACACTGCCTTCTAGGGTTGTGAGACTTGTTAATGATTTATGGCCAGCAAGAAACACACAGAGAAACCTCTGGAGCCAAACCTCATGGGATATCACTTCGTTTTAAGGAAAGGGAATTCTGTGGAAAAGTGTAAGAGAAAAGGTCTTTGGTGCTGAAACAAATGGTACTGATATCTTTTTCCTGCCCCCACTTTCCCAAAATTGATCCTGGAACTCTTATTCTGTTTCTTGGCAAAATTGAGTATTTTGGAACAATATGATTCTTAAATGATTTCACAACAATTTCACACCTCCCAGAAACTCTCAGGACTTAGAAGCAGGACATCACCCTTGGGATCACAGGATAGCTTTACACAATCTGTGACAGCTTACTGATCACTTGGAAAAAGAAGAACATATGTTTTATATTAGTTTAAATAGACAGGAATATTTCTTCAGAGTTAAAATCTGACAATTTTATTTCCCTTGATGTTGAAAATTCTGGAGATCAGTACTATGTGAAATATATAAATCAATTTGAAAGGAACTTATTCAAACAGTGATCTCTCAACCAGAGTCCCGTCTTTCTGTGGCATGTCATGACAGAAAGATTCTGGACTGTGTATGTCTGAGGCTAGATTGGCCCAACACTGATTCATGTAAAGCCAACAAAACAGGTGATAGCTAGGATGCAAGAATTAGAGACACCTTTTCACTATCCAGTAGATATTTCTGAAAGAGTTCTAAGGATTTCTGGTGGAATGAAATTGCATTTCTTTTAGTGTGTTGTGCCCCATGGTGTGATTTTTTTTCTTAAGGAAAACCTGAAGCTGATACATTGTGAGCATGCCAGGTTCTATGAGTGAAAAGAATAATTACATTCCAGGAGGCAAAACCTTACTCTATCAGTAGGGCTCTGCATTAGAAATGCCAGAAAGAGACAAGCAATTGAAGGCAATTCCATTTACTCTGTTTGGAACACACCAGCCTATTGCAAGCAGGAAAGACATTTAGTCTCTGAAGGAAAACAGTCCAACCTTTCAGTTCTGACTAATCCTGGCTGAAAATAGTTTACTGGATTTGGCTTTATTGAAGTAAACATAAAGGCATGAATTATCCAAATTTTTTTTTTGTTTTGCAAAATTAATTTTAATGCAATAGGATTTCCCCATCTTCCCACTGTTCCCAGACTTTTCAAAGATGTATAACTTTATAAGAGTTGATTTTTGCTGAAGTACATGATGAATATTAAAAATAGAAATGGTTGAGTGAATGAGTAAGCCAAGAGGTGAATGTTTGCAGATCTCTGCATTGCTTTTCATTGTGCTGTTTCAGCTGGGTATGGGAGGAAAGTTTTCCCTCCTCAACTGCCCTCTCCTCATTAAGGTAAGAAATCTGTGCAAAGCTCCAATTACTTATTGACTAACATCAAATCTGGAACCACAGACTACTTACTTTCATGTTATGATGCAAATGCATTTGTACAAAGTGAGGTCTCTTAGGAGCTGACTAATGCTGTAATTCTAGTTTGGGGAATACACACACACACACACACACACACACACACACGTATGTATGTATGTATGTATGTATGTATGTACACACACATACACACACACACAGAGGAAGACATCCATTTCATTTAAGCATACATATCATGGTCCTTATGTATTACAAAGACAGTTATGTTGCTATGTGTCATCTGCTTGATCTGTAGAGCTACAGCCAACTGGCCGTTAATCATCTCACAGTGGAAGATTAGCAATCCTTTCAAGTTGTAGTGTGTGAACAGAAGGCATTGTGCTTTAAGAGGACGAACCTGGAAAGGAATAAGAAAGCTTTCTCCCGCCCTTTTCAAAATGAAGCTTTACACTCAAGAAATCCAGATGCAAGGCACTCTAACACTGAAGTGTCTTGCTGCTCTGAATTCTGAAGGTAGTAGATTCAGATCCAAAGACTTGTACCAGGTGCACTGACCATGTTTCTTCTTGGGGAGCAGTAATTTATGGGTTGTTGTGGTTGCTACAAAAGCTAGGAGCAGTTTAAGTTCTAAGACTCAGTCCACTTTTGTCCTATGTGTGTTTAATGCTACTACTTTTAAAATCTGTGATAGAGTTAGCTATCATTCTCACTTAGTGAACTTATTGACCCAAGGAAGGAATGGTGACCCCTTGGTGTTTGGTGACCATGGCTACAAGCAGCACAAAGAACCTCTGGAAGTTAAGCGTAAAGGAAGGTGTGTCAGAGCTGTTGCCTGCTTACAGTAAGAGACTGCCATGGGTGACCTTCCTGCATGCTGAACTCCCTTGGCTACATGGGAGAATGCTTTTGTGAATCTCTTATTATGAGTCTGTAGTCCTACCTGGAACCCAGAGATGTAGATCAGTCAGGATTCTTGGTTGCACAATTGTTTCTAGTACTAGAGGAGAATGGACTCTTTTCCTTTTACCACCCTTTCTGTTTATTTCATTCTGACTGCTTCTGTGGAAATCCAAGCTACTTGCTGTCTTTGACATTCTAGCTAGATGGAACAGAAAATTCCAGTGAGTGGCAAGTGCCTTGAGAGGCAAAAGCCTCGGCAGGGACATACATAGACAGGCAACTTAATCAGAAACGGGGACATGGAACAGTTATGTTTAAAAGTTCTCAAGTCCACTCACTGCTATCTGTTAACTTGTTTGTAGGTGTCGCCATCCTATTTTGACTTTCTTGAACATAGATCCACACCAACCTTGGTAAATCATGAGCTTTCAGAACTGTTGAACATTCCCAGGTGTAACTATGCTGAATTCAGTTATGAATTTCTGAGATAATAAGGTTCTAGATGGTCAAGTCAAAACAAGTCTCTTCTCAAACAAGTTTCATGCTCTTAAGAGGACAATATACACTGTAACCCAAAACTATTGAAGTACACCAACCATGCCTAAGTACCCACAGTAGTAGTTTCAATAGAGAACGTACTGGGAATATTTCCACCCTATATAGGTCTTTTTGCCATTAAGTTGAAGGGTGGGCAACATAAGGTTGTGTTTCTCGGGAGGTGGTGAGTGAGGTGGGGCAAGGTCTGTCTATGAGTGCCTGTGTTGAGAAAGTCCATCCCATCAGGGCCACGTGAGCAGGGGCCCCAGAGTTCTGTTGCCAGGATCAGAATCGCCAAGACTTGCTTTAGTGCACAATTGAAAGCAGTTGTGTTGGGAGGTTAGGGGAGTGTTAATAAGGGAATTAGGGGAAATGTGGGTTGCCACTTAAAATTTGCTTATTTTTCCTGGATGAATTTTATCCAATAGCAAAAAGGAATTCTGTAAAACTTTTTACCCACCCACAGATTTTCATGAAAATGTCACTGACCAAAGACAGTTTTGAATTTTGTATGAATTGACTCATTTCTCCACAGGCATTTTGCCTGGCAAAATCCAGTGTATTTGCTTTGGCTTGAATATTGGGCAGTTTGCTTTTTAAGCAACATTGGATTATGAACACAAGAAAATAAATACAGAACCAGGCCATGTCCCCATTCTTCTTTTATGTGCTGGTATATGAGTTCATGGGCCAGCTTTATCCATGCAGTATATTTCCTGGGCAAAAGTAAATTGATTGTAAGCTGTTTGATTCATAGACTTTAATTTGTTATTTTGATAAGGCTTGGCATTGATGTGATGGCCAGAATTACATGACCAGAAGGGACTTTAAGAAATTTTTAAATATAATTATTAGTTAACACATCAACAACTTCATACTGGCAAAAATATATAAAACTTCACAGTACCAAGTATTGATAAGGGTATGGAGAAAAGAACTATGTAAATATTTCCAGCAAAAGCAGATTGGTATAATCACTTTGGAAAGCAATTTGGAAATACCTAGTAAGGTTGAAAATGAACATAAGCAGCAATGCCATGTTTGTATTTCTCCCCTAGAGACTTTTTCATATGGTGGCAAGGATATCCGAGAAGAGATGTATGTATTATGTTTGGAGGATATTTTAAAATATAAAATATAAACAATCTAACTGTCCATAGATAAGGTAAACCAATAGACTTTAGTTGATTCCTATAAAATATTATGAACGTATTCAAAATTAATGAAATATACTCACAAATATATCCACATGAATAAATCTCAAAAATATGCATGTAAAAAGGTACATATGGCATAATGCATTTTATATACACTTAAGCACACAGAAGTATTTATTGTTCTGAAAAAAAAAAATGAGGTTAAGCAAAGCAATCCCATGGGCAAAGTAACCAGTAATCTTAGGGTGGTGGATACTTCTAGAGAGGAAAAATGGGAAGAAATAAGATGTGGAGATCTTGCTTTATCTTCTTCCTAAAAGAGAGAACTGAAATAAGTATGGAAAATACTTATTTTAACTGATGGTCGTAATACAGGTTTTATAAAAGGTATCTGTGATAATGTTTTGTGTACTTTGCTGTGTACTTAAAATGTTTTGCAAGGATGTGTTTTTTTTCTCCATACTAAGAAATCAATTAGTATGGAGCTCCAACTTCCTTCCACACATACCATTTTTTCAGATGAGAACAAAGCGTAGGGAAATTGATTTTTCCAAGATTATTAAGTTATTTGGCTCTTTCTCCCTTAAAGTTTGTAGGCACTGCTCTTAACTTGACTGATAGTGGACCTAATCTGGGGAACTTGGCAAACTCTCGGTACCAGGGTAGCAACCCAGAATTTGTGTTGTGATTGTCTAGGATGTAGCTTACCCATGTGGTTCTAATAAAGCCTGAGAACCAAGACTCTACAAGCTTCTAAGTTCTCACCCTGAACTATAGACACATAAAATCTGATCTTGTCATTTGAGCTCAAATGTAGAGAGTCTGTTTTGGTAGTGAGTACTTCTTATTACTATCAGCATCAGAGTAGCAGTTATCTTCTCATTGCTAGGACAGAACACCTGGCTAGAAGCAGTGTATGGAAGGAAAGGGTTTATTTCTGGTTTACAGTGTCAAGAAGTTTCATCATGGCTGAAAAAACATAACAAGAACAGACTGTTGGGTATCACATCTTGTCACATCAAAAGAGGAAGTAGAAAGAGTGAGCTAGCAGAGAATACCCAGCAGTGCAGGGTTAAAGGGCCCACCCCCAGTGACACTCCTCTTCCAGCAAGGCTCTATCTCCCAAAGGCTATACCAGCTAAGGATTAAGCAATAATAAAAATATGAGGCCTGGGGGACATTTTACACTCAAACCACCACAACTAGAGTGTTCTCTTGGAATAGAATACAGAGATGAGATAAAACTTTAGAATGAGCAGAGAAGTGGCAGGAAGCTTGCAAGTGAGTGCCTATCTCATGTTCAGGGTATTCTCACTCTGCATAAATAGTTAAAATTTGGCATGAGACCTGTGCTAACCTACAGGTAAGCCATTGCCTCTCCTTGCCTCCCTGACATAAAAGTGACACAGAAATTTGTCACATATTCCCCATCTTTAAAGGTAAAAAAGAGCCCTCCCAAACACAATGCAGACTTCTATTCTTTTATTTTTTTATTTTATTTTTATTTATTTATTCATTTGACAGAGAAAGAGGGAGGGAGAGAGAATGGGTGCGCCAGGGCCTCCAGCCGCTGCAAATGAACTCCAGTTGTGTGCGCCCGCTTGTGCATCTGGCTAATGTGGGTCCTGAGGAATCGAACCTGGGTCCTTTGGCTTTGCAAAATGTCTTAACAGCTAAGCCATCCCTCCAGCCCCCAGACTTTCTGTTTTTAATAGAAAACTATATATTTGCTACTATGGACATTTCAGAAGAGTTCATAAATTACCAAAATATGAATTTCCCTTCTATTAAATCTTTGTGATGCAATTAAATAAATAAAATTAACATTAATATCCTCTTTGTCTCTCAAGGATGAAATTATGCCAGTAAAACATCTGTTAGAGATCAGAGAGAGTATAACTTCCAAATCATATCCCACAAGACACCAGTCAGTCAGATGTTAGATACAAACTAAATGATCTAAAAAGTAAAACCAAGTCTCCAGGTTTTTTTTCAAATGGTTTTACATAAGAGAGAGATACAAGCGTATTTATCTGTGTGTATTCATGTCAACAGGATGCAGACATATATATGTCACCATAAGTTACAGATCCATTAGAACAGAGAAAAGCAAAACCACAGAAGTTCTCATCCCATAGGGAACTAACCACAGTTTGTAAGGTGTCTATTAAGTCCAATTCCACATCCCAAGAGACCGTTTAGAAGATTGCCATTTGGTAGCAGTTGAGTTTCATTTCCCTTTAGTAGGCATTTAATCCAGTTTACCTGAGAAACTGACCTTTCTTGAACTTTGTCCTTAAAATAAATTCATAGCAGATTGCAGCAAATGTTTCAAAGAAAATCAGGGTTTATGTTTCTTTTCTCACTGACGCTAGGATTAATGAAAAGTAATAGGTAATGGGAGCAACTCTAAGAAGTTAAATATTTGGGGCTTTATCCTCATTAAACAAAATCATTAACTACATGATGGTTAATGTTTCTTTTAGTTCACATTTATTTTTTGGTTCATCTCTTTTTATGCCCTGATATGACATTTAAAAGTTATTTAAATCTTTTCATAAATAATTGGGTTAAGGAAGTATATGTCTAAACTTTTGTGTTCTGTTCATGTATAGTTTTATTTACTTATTTTCTTCCAAAGTAGGGCTTTACTCTAGCCCAGGCTGACCTGGAATTCACTATATAGTCTCAGGGTGGCCTTGAACTCTTTAAATCTCCTACCTCTGCCTCCTGAGTGCTGGGATTAAAGGTGTGCATCACCACACCTGGCTGAGTCATGTGTGGCTTTAAAAACATATTTATTTAGCTCTTTCAGGTTGCACTAGTATAGAAAATTCACTCAGTGTTGTATGGTGACCTTTGGGATAGTATTTACTTCTCTCTTCTTTGAGATGTCATGTTGACACCTTTGACTGCAGGTAGAATTTGATTGTGTAGAGTGAGAGACAAGAAGCAATTGCATTTCCACAAAGAAGGTAGTCTGATAATCTTTGATCTTTCATATATGTTTTCTTCAAGTTCTGGATAGATGACTTGTAAAAGAGATGCTATTTTTTTTTCCAGGCTTATTTTTAAAGTTTCTCTTGTAAAGACCTGGTCAGAGCTTCTAGACCATCTATAAGACAATGAAAGTCATAACTTTGAGCAATGGATGTGTATCTGACAAACTCAGAACTCAAGTTGGGAAGGTTTGATTTCACATCTACCCTCCTTTTGGATGTCAGATGGTCTTATCCTATGTGGGTATATTGGTAAGTCTGAGTAGGTTTCCTTATACATACAGACTTAAGTAAGACAGTGGAATAATGCCTGTCTGCTCTTACCATTTTCTTAGACTATAGTCATAGACTTAAGGAGGGAGAACAGCTAATTATACAGAATTATCTTTAAAAAAACTACAAAATAAAATAAATAATTTGCTATGCTATTTGGAAATTGGATAATCAGCTGACTGGGCTCTGGGAATTGTGTGCAAGGCTCTAAACTTCAGAATATTTTTGAGAATGAGAAAGATTCCAGGTTTGGTTTCCCTGGAATATTATTCTAAGGTAGGCTCATCTCAAGAAAACTGGGTGTGTCATGATCCAAGTTAAGTAGCCTGCAGATTGATGTGTTGACCCACTACATGGGATGCCAACCTTGTTCTGGAAGCCAAACTGAAATACAAGGAACATTTCTTTGAAGACCTGACACTCATCTAAGGATGACATATAAGTAAACACAAAGCTGGGGCTGTGATAGGTAAAGTGCTTTAGTGAAAAAAAACAGGACCCTATAACTCCCTTGAAGTATTTGCATATCTCTTCAGTTTACAATTAATTCTTTATTTAAACGTACCGCTTAGTGACAATCATATGAAATACAAACTTATCTTATACCAGGTGAGAAGCCAGGGAAACCCATGTAAAAAGCACTTTCTGTTGTGGACTTAAAAGACAAATCATTTAAAACCAGGGGAAGCCCTAGAGACCAAAGCTATTTGACCAGTTACTCAAAATGATTAAAATGTGGACAGAGGCTATTGCGTACATTAACCTGTGCATGTGTTGATTTCCTTTAGTTAAATATTTCCTTTTATAATCTGTAAAGAGTGTGAAGTACGTTAAACAAAGGTTTGGATTGGTTTGTATTATGCTGAGTTTGTTAGCCCTTTTAAGACATTTTTTCTTTCATTGTTGAGATTTACTTTCTTTTTTTTTTTCTGCTTACACTAATTAATTGGTAACAGAGCTAAATGTTTAGGATGGTTAGAGGAAAGAAAAAATTACACCAATTTACCTTAAAATAGCACCCTGTTCCTGAGTCCACCTGAGACTGCCATAGGCTCTACCCTTTGGGACTGGGAAAGTTGAGGAGAAGCCAGCCTTCCCTTAGTAGAGGTTTATGCCCTAGGCAAACTAGCCTCTCATGTGGGGCGGGTTGCCCAAGCTCCAGTTGTCTGCCTGTGGTACTAGAAGAGCCCGACACAGAACCCCTCCCAGGACATAGACATGGAGAGTTCCAGGTGGAGACTCTGATTGGTCATTGATTCTTATAGTTAATGTTTTTGAGTTTCTCAGGCTTATCATTTCAGAACATTTTCTGTGTTCTAGAATGTTTGATTGTGCTCTGCTGAGTCTTGGGCCTGTTGAGTATGCCTGTGTCTGATAAATAGGTCACTGTGGAACTCTTTCTTTTGGCACTTTCTCCTCCACCCCATTCCCAGTCATACTTTCTACTGTGAAACTTGTCCAGAAAAGAGCAAATGATGCTTTCTTAGCCAATAGAATACATTTGGGGTTGTAGGAAGTTGAAGTGAAGGGAAAATGGAGGACACAACACAGCCTTACCAAAATAAATAAATCTGAAATACAACTTTATTTTCTACCTCATGTGTGGTGACTTCCCTCTGGATCTCCATGCTGCCTCAGGGTCTCTCACCTCACTATTTATTTTTCCTTTTTACATAGTCAAGTCTTGCTTTTGGGAAATAACAATGGAAAAGTGAAATTTCTACACATAATGCTCAGGTGCTAGGAAAAGACTCACTGTACTCAGTGCGCTGCTCTCTATGGCGTACTTCATTTTGACTACGAAGGATATATTACAACTTTCCCATAAACCAAAAATTCCTTTGGGGAAATGGGGAGCAAAGAAAATGACTGTTGTGAACTACCAAATTACTTTCATCCTCACAATGGGTTTCAAAATGAAGTCATTTGTGGGGCTTGAGATTCAAGCTCTGTTCTTTCAACTACATTTTCAAGTATTATTTAGTGTCACCTTTGAGTCCTAACCAAAGTGGCTCCCTCAGTGATACACATATAGATCTCTCTCTCTCTCTCTCTCTCTCTCTTTCTCTCTCACACACACACTCACATGCACGCGTGCATGAAGCTACATAGTTAATACTTTGAGATTCATTATTCTCATATTTCTATTTGTTTGAATATTTGAAGTTTCCCACAATTAATATTAAAAAGTATCCCAATGTTAATATTAGAGTAGGTAAACGAGGACTGGAGAAATGGTTCAGGTTAAAGGTCCTTGCTTTCAAAACCTGATGGCCTGGGTTTGATTCTCCAGTACCCATGTAAAGCCAGATGCACAAAGTGATACATGCATCTGGAGTTCATTTGCAGTGGTGAGTTTCTCTGGCATGCCTACTTTCTCCCTCCCTCCCTCCCTCCCTCCCTCCCTCCCTCCCTCCCTCCCTCCCTCCCTCCCTCCTTCCCTCTCTCTCTCTGTACTTTCTTCCCTCTCTGTCTTTGTACTTGCAAATAAATAGTAAATTTAAAAAAAGGCAAACTACTAGCAATTATTTTATGGGAAAGATAAGGGTACTCTGTTCCCTTCAGCTCCCCACAAAGCCATGCCAACTGATTTGTTTTATTTTATTTTATTTTATTTATTTATTTTTAGTAACCCATATTCTGTACATGTGAAAGCAAGTTGATTTTAATTTCAGTGCTCTTGAAACTTCCGTAAATTACCTTCTCCAGAATGAGATGAGGGTTTGGTATGGCGATACACACATGCCTGCAATCCTAGCACCCCTGAGGCTGGGCTAAGAGAATGGGGAGCATGAGGCTAGCTTAGGCTATAAGGAGGTTGGAGGATTTGATTAGAGATACTTTGAGATAGTAATAGGAAAAGACAAATGAGGGACTGAGGAGATGGCGCATCAGGTAAGAATGCTTGTTACAAAGGTTGAGGACCTGAGCTCAATCCTACATAAAAAGTTGGCTATGGTATTACATGACTATAACTCAAATTAAAGTTTAGTGAAAGACTTCGTATGCAGGAAATAAAGTGGAGGAGCAATAGAGAAGGACACCCAATGTTTTCCTCTGTCTTCCTCTTGCATGCCCATGGGGTACACACAAGTGTACACAAACATGCATGCACCATACTTACACACATGGAAAAAATGAAATGAAAAGAAAAAGGGACTTAGTGAAGTTTATTGAAATAATCTAGCACTATAACTATGATATATATATATATATATGTGTGTGTGTGTATATATATATATATATGATAAATATATATGTTATATATATATATGACTAAGATATAGCTATAACTCTGTATCTATGGCTTGAAATGATAAAAATGTATTTTTTGTTCAGGTTGTAACATAGCTAGTGTTTTGCAGTCATACAGGATCCTGCAATGTACTGATTCAGCAGTGGAAGCCTTTGGTGGAAGAAGATGTTCTTGAGAATGTTTGAGGAGCTCAGCCGAGAAGTGATATAATTTCCTTCTTCTCTTATACTTTTGGACAGACCTCAGTCATTGGCATCCACTAATAGTAAGGGAGGCTTGGAAGTGTGGTCTTTATGAGTGCCCAGAAAGAAATGTTGAGTAATGATGAAGGCCAAGTAAGAAATTAGCCTAGAGAGTTAGAAGTACCCACTGAGTTATCTGGGTTTTCTTTTATGTTCTCTTTTCCTTTCTTTCTTTTAACATGCACATGTATGTGTGTTAATTTTCATATGTATGTGGGTACATGGATATGTGAGTGTGCCTATACATGTGTCATGTATATGTAGGCTAGAGTTTGACACTGGATAGCTTACTTGATCACGGAGTCTTTCAATGAACCACATCTCTCTGATTTTGCTACTAGAAGGAAAGCCCCAAGAATTTCCTATCTCTGCCCTTCCTAACTCTAGAATTACAGGCGTGTGCCACCATCCTAGGAGTTTACATGGATGCTAGAGGTCTGAACTCAGGCCGTAATACTTGCATAACAAGCATTTGTTCCATTGAGCAGACATCTCCCCCACCTTTATCAGGGATTCTTGTAGTTCCTTGAAGAGAAAAAACATTTCAGTCTTGAACTTTGAGATTTTCATGAGTGGTGGTGGTGACCCTTTCTCATCATACTATTTGTTTTCAGTGCCATCTTTTCCCCTGTCAGTGCTGGCCACTATAACTTGCTTTTCAGTTACTAAGTCTTTCCCAGTCCTACCGTTTTTCTTTCTTATTCTTTGAGGATTCCATTGCCACAGAGTAACCACTGCTGGGGAATACTTCTTACCTCAAGTGGATTACTCAGTTTTTCCCACCTTGTCCAAATTACATGCTCTTGGTGCATAATTCACTTCTACTCATCATCTCTCTAAGTCATGAGGCTGTGCAGTGTCCTCACATCCCACAGGCACTCACCCTTTGGGGAGATCTGTTCGTTTTCGAGGGCAAAGTCATAAATGAATCACCAAAAATATTCACCATTATGCACAGAAATTTGGTGTGAAGGGCTATTTTACTAAGATTATGAAACACAATATTCCCCATCTGTTCATAAAGTAGCTTACTTGATACACACAGTGTGGTCATCAATGTTCTTCTATTCTCTGCTTTTGGTCATAAGCTGGCACATACTCAAGGAAAAAATGACAATGTACCTCTATAGACACTTTTGGTCCATTTCCATAAATATATTCAAACAAAATGACATTGCCTGGCTCTTTGTAATATGTCCTTTAGTGTATTTAAACTTACAAAATTACCCCCAAGGATGACAAATTGTAAATACCTTATAGTACCACAGCCCTGTTTCAAGGCCTATCTCAGTGTTCTGCTGACATTCACCCTCCTTAGTAACGTTTAAAGTGTTTTAGGAAAATGAAGCTAGGCAAACAAGCTTATCAGGAGCGACAATAAAAAAAATCATTGATTCTAATTAACAGGCGTCACATATGCAGAAACAAAGCTGCCTTTGTGTGGTGGAAAGCCTACCTGCTCTCAGAAATGGATGGAGTGCTTCCCAGCGCCTTTAGATAAGCATACTGACAAGTTTCAGGGCCCTGACCTTTTGGCCCATCTCAAGTGATTCAGCTGCACTTGTCGAAACTTGTCTAAGGTGTTGGTGGGAGGCATGTTGCGACACAGCTTGTTGTAAAAGGGTGACAGCAGGCCAGACCCTGTTTGTTACTGAAAACCCCAAACTGCATTATAAATCGAGGGAGGGAAGTATACCTGTTCTTGGGGTAAGGACTGAGTTTATTTAAATTGTTTCTAGCTGTTCCTCCCTAGAGCAGAATTTTCCTTCTGCAGCCCAGGGCATTGACCTACTGCTGGGGAGGACTCCAGCTTCTCCGGCTGGCTGTCTGGGTCAGCCCGATCCTGTTCTATTGTGTGCTCCTGCAAGGCCACATGTAGACTGTGACCTTGGTTTTGGGCTGTGCCCATGGAATGGGGCCTTTATCACAGAACCAGTCAAGGAAGACGCTGTATAATCTGAGCAAATAATGGAGAAATCACTCTAATTGCTAACTCTATTGAGAAGGTAAATCACAATCAACAACTGTGTCACCGCCACTTCCCTTGAATTCAGAACTTCAGAAAAAATGAATTTCACTAGACCACAGGGTCAAGAGCATGGATCTTGGTGAATCAATGGGCAATTTACTTCAGAATTAACAGTATGTATTGACCATTTGTAGTGTCAATGAATTATTTTCAAGGAGAGCTTCTGTAAAAAGCATTTCTCATTGCCTGATTGTATATTTCCTCCAAAGATTGCCTTGCTAATTACCATCAGTGAGCAATAGGGATTGCCAAAAAAAATCCATTGTATCCCAAAGGAATGATGCTGCCTAGAGACTTGACAGGCTTTTGCTGCACTTGTCAAACAGCTGTGCCTGGGAGTGAGATCTTGAAGTTGGATCCTGACTCAGCTGAGATTAGAATAGACTTAACTGAATGTGTCTGCTGTAGGGGTCAGTTTCTAACCGTTAAACACAGAATTCATGCATTTCTAAAAGAAAAAATTACTGACCATCTAAATGACTTTGTTTTGTTTCTTCCTCTATTTTCACTCAAATATGTATGATAAAAAGTCCCAAAGCAAAAAGGAATAGAAACTGATATAATAAGATTCTTTGTATAATTGCTTCATTGAAAATATATTTTAGGGCTAGAGAGATGGCTTAGCGGTTAAGCGCTTGCCTGTGAAGCCTAAGGACCCTGGTTTGAGGCTCGGTTCCCCAGGTCCCACATTAGCCAGATGCACAAGGGGGCACACGCGTCTGGAGTTCGTTTGCAGTGGCTGGAAGCCCTGGCGCGCCCATTCTCTCTCTCTCCCTCTATCTGTCTTTCTCTCTGTGTCTGTCACTCTCAAATAAATAAATAAAAAATGAACAAAAGAAAAATTGAATATATATATATATATATATATATATATAATTAAATATATATCTTATTCATTAGAGAGAATGAGAGAGAGAGTGGGTATGCCAGGGCCTCCTGCCACTGAAAACTCCAGACACATGCACCACTTTGTGCATCTGACTTTATGTGGGTTCTGGAGAACTCAACCTGGGTAGTCAGACTTTGCAAGCAAGTACCTTTAACTTCTCAGTCGCCTCTTCAGTCCCTAAAAATATTTTTAAATATTTAAATATCTGTTTTATATAATTTATAGCTTTTCATCAGATTATTTATATGAAAGTTCTCTGTGGTCTGTGAAAGTGACTTCTAGGTACAAAATAGAAAGACTTGTGTCAGTTATCTATACTTCACTCACACAACTCTGATTAGAGACATAGCTTGTTGCCCATAACCCCCTTGTCTGAGCAATAGGCTTAGAGTGGAGGATGGCATAGAGCTTTGTTTTCCTCAGGCATGAACTCTAAAGGAGAAAGGTAGTGGATGACATAAACATCGAGGGGAGAAAAGTCCCATGCAGAGATAACAGCAAGCTTAAAGACTTGAGGGGGGTAGTTTTCGCCTGGTGAGTTCTAGAAGAATCAAGGAGTACAACATGTACAGAAAAGAGCGATCAAGGAAGAGAGGAGATGTGAAGGGGAAAAAAAAGGGACTGGGTTGTTGAGGGTCTTACAGACTCCTGAAAGGATAGTTTTGGAGGAGAGAAGTGCTGTGTGGAGAGCAGATTGAAGAAGAACAAGGAGTAGAAGTGGGAAGACCAAACCTCCTGGACTGGGATTATTGTAATAACCTATTTGGTCTCCATATTTATGTCTGTCAGTGTAAATTGGGATAAATAATTGGATCTTGGTTGTATAAACATTTGTCTAGACCTGACAGGATTTCCCCATGGATTGAACATGGGTATTGATGAAGCAGTGTCAGAGGTGCCTCCTAATTTTGGCATCCATGTCTGGAAGCATGAACTGCAATGGAAGTAGTTTGTGGGAAATGTATAGGAGGCAGAATTTGCAGTTGGAGTTGCTAAATTTGAGGAATGTGCTCTATAATTCCAATGATGAGTCTAGAGCTCAGTGACATATCTACTGTTGTGCTTTTGAGAGTCTCCTGCGTAGATAGTCTTTAAAGTTATGAGATTGGGTGACATAATTTAAGGAGAATGAGAAGCAGAGTAACAGCAAATTTGAGTTCTGTGGCCAATGGTAAAAGGGAGATGAGCATGAGGAGGGAATTTCTCTTTAGCACATACCTTGTTCTGATCTGTTTTGTTACCCTGACACAACATACTCTCTGATACATCGAGGAGAAATTTGAGGGACCATTAAAGGGAAAAGAGATAGAGTTGAAGAGTCATTTCAAGTTAGCCTGATATGGAAATAGCTGTCTTTATGCCTCTAGACCAGAAGATAGGCAGACAGAACAAGGAGACATACTTTAAGACAAGAATTTGTTACTATTATGGTCTTAACCTCTTGAAATTGAAGGATATAAGTGACAGGCTTTCTGTAGCTTAGTTTCTACAGGACCTACTGTGCAAGCAAGTATTGAGAAGCAGTATTAAGTCACACCATCTTGAAAATGACAGGGAACCCAGCAACAGACTGAATGACTTCTATTCTAGGTCAGTATAAGTTGAGGGATTCAAATAATATGTAGGGTTCTTTTTTTTTTTTTTTTGGTTTGTTTTTGTTTTTCAGGGTAGGGTCTTGCTCTAGCCCAGGCTGACCTAGAATTCACTGTGTAGCCTCAAGCTGGCCTCCAACTCAAAGCAATCCTCCTACCTCTGCCTCCCAGGTGCTGGGACTAAAGGCATGAGCCACCACGTCCAGTTAAACATGTGTTTTTTCTTTACTTTTCCATGAGTAACATTCCAAGATTGTGCCTTTTTAATAAATTAATTTTAGTGAATTTGATAGCATCTTGTTCTAGAATATTTCTTCTCAGTTACCTTCTGGACTTGTCCTTAGAGGGTTTGCTGATGATGTGTTGTGTGACATGGCCATGGCTGGGTAATCTTGTGGGTTTGTCTCAGGGTCACATTCTTGAAAGGCTCAGAGACTGCTCTTGAACAGTGGAGTCCAGTGAATCTGAGGCAATCATATTAATTTTAAAGCAACATAATTGCATTTCTTCTCACTATAGAAGCAGCTTAATAAAAAGCCTTTTGTATATCATATATTGAATTTGTTTACTGTAGATTATGATAGCTAGGGAACAAAACCTTACATTTTAGCCTTTGGAAAAGTTTATGATGTTCTTGTGCATGGCAATAAAAGTTCTCTGGCTCCAGCCGGATGCTGCTTTTGTTTGACTATTATGTCATGTCTGCACCCAAAGAAAAGATAGGGCTCTTACTTTGCTTTTTATACTTTTCCCCTCACTGCCTCTCATCTCCCTCCATCTGCCTAGCGCCTACTCAGTCCTTTGTCTTTCTCTCTATGGAAAGTTCTTGAGGAGACAGCAAAGAGAACATGGAGATCACAGAAAGAAGTACTTGAAAGCTCCCTGCATGTTCCATCAAATGACCATGAAGGCATATTTGGTGTTTCAAAACAGTGGCATGCATTAGTTAAGTCTATATATCATGGAGTCCAGATCTATGTGAGAACTGGTATATTCTTTACTAAGGAAGACAGACTCTTCTCTCGGTAGGGCAGGGCTTCATAACCCTAGCATTATTCATGTTTGGGACTTTTGGATTGGTTAATTCTTTGTTGATCAGAGTCTGTCTTGGGCACTGAAGATTGTTTAACTGCCTCCTTTCTTCTATCCACTAGGCTAACAGCATATTTCCACTCCAGAAATGACACAGAATGTGTGCAGGCATTTCTGGATGTTGGGGGTGGGGTTGCCCCTGGTTGAGAACCTCTAGGTGGGGGAAAGTTGAATTTGTAAGACTTCTCTATGTAGAGATAGAGAGTTTCTTTGTGATCTCAGCCAGTGTCTGAGACACAAAATACTTGGCTTATAAAATCAAGCTCTTTTGACTCTGCCACCGGATGGTTTAGCTCTCACTGACAGCTTCATCAAGGGTCTTGTCAACCTCCGATGACTGTTGTCAGCAAAAAATCCCTTTTCCTTCCTCCCAGGATTGTAGTAGGAAGACATGTAACTGTTTGAAGGTTTTATTTGATGCTGAGATTTTCTTTTCATGTAAGGTACTGACATCAATGGAATCTTGGTTCCTGTCTTAGAAGAATGACTGTGTCTACAATTACCCTTTTTGTTTTCTTCTTCTGTGGTTCTGTGAATTGAACCTGCCATTTTATACATACCAGACAGGTACTTTATCACTGAGCTATAATTCCAGCTCTAGACTTTGTCCCTTGTGACGAGAAAGGTTCCAGAGCAGAAATAATGCCACAAGGGTATTTATTTAGCCTTAGATAACAGTTCTTATCAGTAATCAAGTTCTCACTAGTTTGAAAATTCATAACATACTGAAAATGTACAGAAACCTGGAGGTCCAAGATCATTGGGTCATTGTGGCTGTGTCTTTGGATGCTCTGGAAATGAAGCCCAGCTAACTCTTTCTGTGTGAGTAGCTCATGGACAGGCTAAACTTTTGGTGACCAGGATCCTATGTATAGTGGCTCTCATTAACAAAAAAGAGGCCCTCTGTCCATCGTGGTCTGATAATGCTCAGAAAAGTCATGGGAAGCTTGCAGTCTGTCACTGTGTCAGGCCCATAGTGCATATAAAATTAAGCTTTAAAAAATCAGCTAATTGTGAGCATTTTAAAAGCAAACAGCTTTCCGGATCATAATCAGGCAAATCATAGGGATAATTATTGGTAGTTACATGTATTACCCTTGAAAAATAATTCCCAACTTAAATGATTGTTCAGCTACTCAATCCTGCCCAGGAGACTTGAGTGAAGACTGGGGTGGAGGTACCTAGTATAGAATACTAGTGGCATTTGTAGTCATTGACAAATGAAAGAAAGCAGCTTTATATGGTTTGCATAGAATAATGAAAATCCCACTATACTCGTGACAGAAGAGAATTAAGTGGGAACAGCTGTGTTAGGACCCTTGCTTTGGACCTTACAGAAGAAAGAAAGAGCTTTCATAGTATGAGACAGACTGTGGGGCTGCTGAATTCTGCCCAAGATAATAACATGGCCCATTTATTATGTCAGCACTGTCCCATGCACAAGATGATTGCATTCTCATGATAATCCAGATTTTCAGTGAGAAAAGGTAATTGAGTGTTCATTTCCATTTTTAAAGTGCAAGAACACTTCATGTGATTTTTTTTCTTTCTAATATTAATAGCTAGTTAAGTACTGGACAGGGCACCTAGGACCCGGAGTTGTTGGGGCTCAGGCCAGTTTCTTTCCCCCTACCCTTCCATAAAGTTACTGTGAGGTATATATACTTCATCTGCTGCTCTACTGTTTGTCAGGGTACTCATTCTAGTTCTTTCTCCCAATCACCACTAGAGCTACTATATTCTCCAACTCTGGGGGAGCATTTACACTGGGTCCTGACGGTGATGTACAATGAGAGGGCCCGCAGAGACACGGTGCACATGGAGCACACAGAGCTCCATCCGTGGGGGCAGTGTCTGTCACAGTGTTGTAAGTAAAATGGTCCTCTGTGCTTTAGAATTAGAACAGTCATCGTCACCTCTGTCCACACTGTACCACTGAAAACACCATGCAACTTTATAATACTACATATAAAAATAGCCACTCAAGGGCTGGAGAGATAGCTTAGTAGTTAAGCACTTGCCTGTGAAACCTAACATGCCCGGTTTGAGGCTCAATTCCCCAGAACCCATGTTAGCCAGATGCACAAGGGGGCGCATGCATCTGGAGTTCGTTTGGAAGGGCTGGAGGCCCTGGCGTGCCCATTCTCTCTCTCTCTATCTGCCTCTTTCTGTCTCAATCTGTCACTTTCAATAAATAAATAAATAGATAGATAGATAGATAGATAGATAGATAGATAGATAGATAGAAAGATAGATAGATGAGGCATATAAAATATCATTGTGGTCATGGAACATATCCCAGATCATAGGAAAGTGACCACGCTTCCTTGTAAAGAATTCTTGCAAACCTAGAAGGAAAATATCTGGAGTTCATTTGTAGAGGCTGGAGGTCCTGCCATGCCAATTCTCTCTTTTTTTTTTTCTCTCTCTCTCTCTCATAATAAATAAATAGATAAATTAGAAAACAGAAAAAAAAATAGCCACTCAAGTCCTGCAAAATCAAAAGGAAAAAAGCTCCACTGGTTTTATTTCTTTGATGGAAGAAAGACCTCAGCATTTGACACAGATTCATTTCATCATGTTTATGATGTAATTATGTCATTTTGAATTTGGTTATTCTTGAAAAGTTCTTTTTACTTCATAAAAACTACACATCTCTGAATTATATTATCAAGTAGTATTGAAAGTGAGCTTTTAAAAATATATCCAAACAAGCCAGATGACTTTTTAAAATCCTTTCTTTTAATTGTATACTCCCATTCAAAACCAAACCAAAGCAATTCAAAACTACTAAAGCTCTCAAATATACTCTCTCATGTTTTTCTGAAGATATTTTTCATATTTTCATGGCTGTTCAGTTCTGTGGGGCCAGGATGCACGTGAAAAGAAGAGGTGGCTAGTGATGAGAATAGTGTGTGGGTTGGTACTTCAGCCCTTTCAGAGAAAAAAACCAATTAAAATGGGACAGAAAGGACCTCCCAGCATAAACTCTGTGCTCTCATACCACCCACCCACCTACTCTGGTACCTGTTTGGAAAATTGCATTAACAATATTTACCAGAAAGAAAACTATGTTGAGAATAACTGGACTTTCCCATTTTGTATTATATTATATCTGCAAAATGTTCTGACATATATAGTTTTATTGTTTAAAAAAAAATACAGTATGAGGCTGGGGAGATGGCTCAGTTGGTAAAGTGCTTACTACGGAAGCTTGACCTCAGTTCAGGTCCCCAGGACCCATGCAAATCCCAGACATAATGGCATGTGCTTGTGACCCCAATGCTGGGGAGATGGAAATAGGGGCTCTCCTGAGCTTGCTGGCTAAGTCATCTAGCTGAATTGATGAGATTCTGATTCAGTGAAAGCTCCTCAGTGATTGAGGAGATATCTAACATGAACTTCTAGCTTCCACATGCATGTGGCTACCCATACACCTCCACTCAAACACAGACATGTGCTCACATGCACATCTACATGCATGTACACTGTGTATGCATAAGCACAAACATCTAATGTGGAAGCCAGAATGGGCTGTCTAGTTATTTTCAGTTTATGGATGGGGAAACTGAGACTCAGAGAGGTTGTATGAAGAAAATGCTCAAGTAAAGAAATTTTATAAGATATATATTATGCTATAAATTTTTAATATTTTAATCAAAATAATATTAGAAATATAAAGGTATAAATTTTAAGCAATTTAAGTACTCTGTGAAATGAGCTAAAATATAAATATAAAACATGGCTGGAGAGATGGCTAAGCAGGCTAAGGAATAAAGTTTGATCTCTCTCCAGATCTCATGTTAGCCAGACATTCAAAGGTAATACAAGTGCAAGGTCACACATTCTCCCTAGGTGGTGCAAGTGTCTGAAGTTCAATTGCAGTGGCTGAGGCCCTGGCATGCCAATTGTCTCTCTCTCTCTCAAAAAAATAAAAATTAAGTGTAAAACAGACAGTATACTACACATGTATTTTTTATATTAGTAGGGATTATTTTGTGTCCCAGAATGCACAAATAAGTGGAAATTAGGTTTGGAACAGGCTCAGAAAGTCAAATTCCATCATGGAATGGGATTTTGTCATAAGTTGAATTGTGTTCTCCCCCTGAAGTCATGTTGAATTCATTACCCCAAGACTTGATCATGATTTGGGAGTAGAGTCTTCAAAGATGGAATCAAATGAAAGTGAGTTTGTTAGGGAAGCCCTAGTTCAATATAATGGTTATCTTCATAAATGGGGATAATTTGACAGAGAAAGACATGTACTAAGAAGGTAAGGAGAAACAATGAAGACATAGTGAGATACATGGATGAGTGAAATAAAGGCAGAGATTGAAGCAGGGCACCTGGTGGCCAAATTTCAGCAGAAATATATTATCAGGAGAGGCTAGAACAGATATTCCCTCATTGTCTTTGTACCAATACCTTTAGTTTTGGCTTTTTATTCTCCAGAACTGTAACCAATAAAATTCTTTTCATTTAACTCCCCCAGCTTGTGGTAACCTTGTGTTAGCTGCTTTAGGAAGCTAGTACAGTATTCTTTACTCCATGGGAAGGAATATGTTCCTAGACCCCTAGTAGGTGTCTGAACTGTGAACATTACTGAATCCTATGTAGCCGATGATTTTTCTTTAATTTATATGTTAGGCACAATAAGAAGTTAACATTGACATAATACAATAGAACGTTTGTAAAATGCAGTGCTATAAATGTTATCAGAATGTGATATCTCTTAAAATACCTTGTACTATGCTCACTCATCTTGTAGTGACATGAGATGATATAGTATCTATGTGAGGAGATTAAGTGAGTCATGAGTGATAATGTGAGTGTTGTGACATAGTATTGGGCTATTTTTAACTCTACAGTGCATGAAAAGGACCATCGTTGAGGCATGATGATTCTGGTTGACTGCAGGTAACTGGCACTGTGGAAAATGAAACCTTGAGCTGGGGGTACTGTGGTGCTAGTGTCCTCTGGACTGACCTCCTGGCCTCTCACAGGCTGCTTTAGGTGCTGCCCTCACTTTCTCCTCTTGTTCTCATACCACAGAAGACATGATTCATGGTCTTAGACTTCAGCTTGAAGACAGAAGGAACCATTGGGATGTTCTAAGTGGAGTTGGGAAGTGGTCAAATCTCTGCTTTTACATAGTATGGCAGTCATGGTGGGGACAAAATCCAAAGACTAATGAAAATTTTTTCTTCTGATCTAATTGAGAAATGATAAGGTTGCCATAGTGGAAACAGGGAGCCCAAATCCTCATCCATTGCTTTGGCTAAAGATGACCATGAGTACAGACTCAACTGTGTATACTCCTTTTCCTGTGGGGCAGAGGAGGTAAACCAGTTATCTCTCACGGACTGGTCTGTGCATTGAGACATCCAATGGGCTTTCAAATTTGTCTCAAGGCTTACTCAAGGGAAGGTAAAGATTAGAACATTCTCCCCCATGTAAGGGCAGTCCTCATGTAGGGCTTTGTGTATGACTTTAATATATTTGAGAATATCATGATAATTTAGGAGATGTGAGTGAGTGAATTTATAGGGGAATTAATTTATGAAGATGGCTATATTTAAGTCATGATCCCTGAATTTTTAAATGTTTCTAAAATAATTTATTTATTTATGAAAGAGTGAGGGGGGAGAGAATAGATACACTAGGGTCTCTAGCCACTGAACATGAACTTCAGACATATGTGCCACTTTGTGCATCTGACTTTACACGGGTCCTTGGAAATAAAACCTGGGTCCTTTGGCTTTGCAGACAAGTGCCTTAACCACTAAGCCGTCTTTCCAACCTGTGAATTTTTTAAAAAGATAATTATTTATTTATTTGAAAGGCGAGAGAGATATAGAGAGAAGAGATATAGGGAGAATGAGTGCATCAGGGCCTCCAGCTACTGCAAATGAACTCCAGACACATGTGCCACCTTGTATATCTGGTTTTACATGGGTACTGGAGAATCTAACTCAGGTTGTTAGGCTTTTCAGGCAAAGCCTTAACTGCTGAGCCATCTCTTCAGGCCCAATCCATGTATTTTGGTCTTCTAGCTTTGATCATAACTTTTAACTATAAAAAGAAAGGAGGAGGATGAAGATATTTGATGCTATAGCAGTGGAGAGGACAGAGTGTTTCAATGTATTTGTAAAATGGATTATGTTTAATTGTTTTGTTCAGAGGCAAATCTCATTCTAGCTTAGGCTAACCTGGAATTCATTTTGAAGCCCAAGCTGTCCTTGAACTCATGGCAGTTCTCCTACCTCCACTTCCCAATCATTGGTGCTAGAGGTGTGAGCCACCATGCCTGGCTGAAACTGTATTAAGTTTAGAACTATACTGGTAGTTCTGAGGCATAGTTGTATAATGTATAGTTGGGAAGAAAAAGAGTCTATAGAGGCCTTGGTTCACATCCAATTAATCTCTCAGGACATTTATATTTTTTTAACTGAGTTCTGCTGCCAAACCTGTGGTTGCTTTTTTCAGGTTTGAGGGTTAGTTGATGAAGCAATTTGTTATGTTTCTGTTACACAGCATATCGATTTTGCTCATGGAAAATGTTAGCAGTGCCCCTTCTATGTCATTCATCTTCCACTCCCCCATTCATTATTCCTGGCCCTCATTAGTAATTCTGGTGTCACAGAGGGACTGCTCATTAGGAATAGTCCAAGGTCAGTGAATGGCATGGCTCCATGTTGCTGTAGGACCTTAAAAACAGTCATTACATAGACTTACAAAAAGGAGTTAGCACCTGAGTAACACACATACACACACACACACACACACACACACACACACACACACACACACTTATATATATATATATATCCATGTCTTGAACATGGGTTCTTAGCTTCATTGAGAAATTAAAGCCTGAGAAATTGAAATTTGTTTTTATTTTCACATCTCTCAAATGATAGAGAGCTTTTTTTCCCTTTAATCATCCAGAGTCCTAGGTAGAAGAATCTGTGGACCTTTCAAGTGTGATTCTGAGACCTTGATTTAAAAAAGTTATGAACTACTACCACACAAACCTGTGAGGATGATAAAGAAAGCATCCAAATAAACCAGTGGAACAGAGTAGGGCCCAGAAATGACCCACAGATAGACAGAAACTTAAAACTCTGAACTCTGCTCACATTTATGTCTGCATTTTTTTCTTCTGCAACTGAGTTGTTATACCTGGTGCTGGTGGATTCTGCACACCAGGCTCCTTTGTATACTTAGGACATGATCCTGGTAAAATTCCCATGCTGGCCCCAGATAAGTATATAAGGAGAAGATAGTATTCATGTTGATCATTATGCTTCATGTTCAACAACAGCACACCATGCTTTTGGTCAATGTGATACTGGAAGAATATCTGATACCTTGCAGTGAGTCACTCACTAATTTCTGGGACCTTCAATCAAAACTTCCAGAAGATGGGGGGAAGGGGCTAATAGAGGTAAACTTAGAAGGTGTGTCTACCCTCTACTTGTCTTCTCACCAAAATGTGCCTGGGTGCCTCGGGAAGGAACAGAGCATCAGGTAATGTCATCCATTTATCCCCAGGTGGTATCAGGATTTCATGTTTCCTTATATTCCTTCTACCAGGGTAAATGTCCTATGAGCATTAAAGGTTTCACTCAAGGACAGGCCTGCTCTACTATTTATTCTCTGTCCTAAAAGAACCTCTTCCTTTTGTCTCTTAATTTACTGTGGATCCAAGCAGTTTTGGGTGACAGAAATTTCTAAGAGAAGATGCTAATGTATCTGGAATGTCAGCTCTGCAGACCTGAAGGGCAATTGTGAGTAAGATTTTTGTAAGCAAGTCTTCTCTACAGGGTGGGGAGCACCTTCTGCCTAGCTCATTTCACCATTTGTTTCATATTCTTCATTAATTTGTTAGATCTCTTGTCCTTCTTCAACTTTGCCTCTCCTCTTTCCTCCCCCAATGACTATGTTTTGAAGACTGGATCACATTACAGATAACTTTCCTAATCTCAGGGAGGGAATAATTCTCATTATGATTAACTTCAGATGAAAAATGATTTCATAGTTTTTAGGCTTTACCTACTAACTTTAAATCAGACATTATTTCCTGAGCTCCAGCCTCACTTTTAAAAAATAATAAATGGTCACTGAATTAAAGAAAGAACCATTGAGAAGGTAGAGTCCTGAAAACATTCATAGGATGAATGTGTTACCTTTGTTGGTATGAGTTAACAATACAAATGGCCTTTCAGTTGGAACTATTTCTGGGCTAGATGTAGGAGTGATTCAGAGTATGTCTAGAACACAACTGGTAGGGGAAAAAGAACCAAACACGCATATTTACCTTAGTCTAAATAGAGTCAATTAACAACCAACCGTCTGGTTATTTTAGTACTATATAAAAACACAGATTTTAAGTCATTTGTGATGATTCAGAGCAAGTTTTTAAAACATTCTATTTAATCCTTTAGTTGACAAGTTTCTTTGTTTTACCCCTTTAAATATTTTTTTTCTCTCTTTCTCTGTTTCTCTGCTTTGTATTCAGATATATTCTTGTTATAACAAAATCTGTGATGGAGAATTTTTTCACTCAGCTGATAAACTGGGCATTTAAAAAACAGAGTGTAGAACCCAGATTTGGAGTGAATTGTGGTTAATTTCTGGCCCTGTTATTTGCTAGCTTTGACATCAGGAAGGCTACTTAGCTTCTCTGAAGGTCAGTCAGGTTCCTAGCCTGAATAAAAGAGGTAATAGTACTACCTTGTGGAGTTGTTGGCAGGGTTTTAAGAGAACTAGTGGAAAACTACAATGCCAAATAATGATCAGGAACTCACTTCTTAAGTGTTAGTTCCTCTTTCCTTTTGTGTGAGTAGCTTGAGGTTCAGCTCAGGTTGGCTATAGTGTGAATGGATCATGAAACATAAAGCAAATTTATAGCTGGTTCCCTTATATCATTCACAGATGAGGAAAATCAGAGTAGTGAAGGGTCTTATTCAGGAGGGCAGAATTGTTGGTAGAGAAAGATTAGAACCTGTAAGTCTTTCTTGTGGGACCTATCCTTCCCTCTTACAATATAGTTTGACACATGATTCAATAATCCTTACCCATAAAATAAACAGCCACCTCTGAAACCTCTAAACATATTTCCTCCCAAGGATCTGGCCTTGTGAGTAAATATGATGTCCAGCTGCATCTTAGTTAGGACAAAGATGGAGCACATATAATTTGTAGGTGCTATAGGTATTATGAAACCTTATCATCAATACCTATCCTGCAATTCAGAAGTGCTCAGAATCTGGATATCTATTTGGTGTAGCATGTAATGGCATCCAATTACAAGGCTTATTTATACCCAGAAGTTAAATTGCTTGTTCAAAGCATGTGTGTATGTGTGTGTGTTTTAAATTGTGGAAAAGTTAGCAGATTTACTTCTGTAGGAGACTATACAGAGTTGCATTTTCATTAGCAGTGTGTGAGAGTTCCAGTTTCTCCTACACCTCACTAACACACTATGCTAGTAAATGTTATGATGCTTGTCAATGTAGCAGATAAGATAAACCTTTTAAGGTGTCCTTCTTGTGTTAGAATCCCATCATTATGACAAAAATACCAGAGGGGGAAAATTACAAGAAGAAAAAATTTATTTTGTGCCTAATTGTGGCAGTGTACTGAAATAAAGACACTGTCTCTTGGGGTTATTTAAAACAAGAGTGAGCCAGCTGCTTCTGCTGATGCTGAGGTGAAAGCAGGTACTCATCTGGTGTATTTATTGCATAGCAAAAACAGTAATAGATGAACAAGGGACAAGGAACTTTGTCTCTAAACATATCCTTAAACATTTACTTAAAAGAAGGGACTTAGTAGCAGGAACAATGAAGTCTATTGACCCAGAAACATACACACCATTTACTGTTCATAGATCTTATTACTGTACACCTACCTGTTGCTTTCCACATTCTTGTGGGCAACTCATTGCTTTCAACATCTGATGCTTCCAGCAGTAGTAAACACATCTCACACATTCACACATCTGGGCCAAGAGTACATCCAGATCACTGGAAAGGTAATTCAAGGAGCATGGCTTAAGGTCACATCACATGTCCAACATTCCTTGTCAATATTGATCAAATATGCTGTTCAGAGTATAGACACTCTAAGACATAGGAAACTTGATTACATTGTTGTAAGTAGGCTGAGTTAATAGCATAAATTTAACTTGGTTACAGGATCAAGACAAGAATTTAACAGAAAAGTCATCACACCAGAAATATTTTCAGAAAAAAAATATTCATATGGCCCATAAGAAGTATTCTCAGTTATTCCCACAGTCTTGGTTCATGGTTTCAGAGACTTCAATCCATGATCAGTTGGTTTCATTGCTACTGGGCACATGGGGAGGCTGACATCTCTGGGTGGAGAGGGCATGTGTCAAGAGGATACTGCTGACCTCATGGTAGCTGGGAAGCTAACTGACAGGAAAAGACCAGCATCCCAATATCCCCTTCAAAATGTCTCCTCAGTGGCCAAATTTCCTTCCACTAGGTCATCCCACTTCCTCAATGTTCCGTCTCCTCCCAATAACACTGCAGGTTGACAGGAAGCATTTAGCCTATGGGCCTTTGGGGTACACTTGCCATACAAACAGTGACACCTCCCTTGCTCCTCTTTCTTACTTACCTGCCACATTCCTTTTGCATCTTTCTGTCCACCACATGATGTTACAGGTTGCAATTTTAGGTTGCTTAAAGTTGTTTTATGGAGTGTATGTACCCAAGAGTCCAGCTATCATTAGAAGTGATGGATGAAAAAGGCAATACATCATACAAGAGAAGTAGCCAGTAACAAACTATTATTCAACACACTGTTGACTGAAATTCCCTGGTTTTAGAGTGGGATTTGATATTATGAGATTCTAGGCATGGTGAAGCACTGATAGGGTCTTTTATTCAACCTGTTCTATAAGATGTAAGAATGCATTTTTGACCTTAAATGGTTTAAAATTTAGGTGGAAAGTGTTTCATGTCCACAAGTGAAGCACCCCAGCTGCAGTATAGAAAGCTTGTAGGTCAACCAGTCAGCCTCAGTGTTGGGTCAGGAGGGGCTTTGCAGATGCTGTGGCCCCACAGGACCTGTCTTTATTGTGTTCATAGTTCCTTACGGAAGGACAAGATTGGCCAAGCATTTGCCCTTTTCAGGTTAAAAGGTGCTAGGAGGGCTGGATAGATGGCTCAGTGATTAAAGCCCTTGCGTACAAAGACAAAGGACCCATGTTTGATTCCCCAGGATCCATGTAAGGCAGATGCACAAGGTGGCACATGTATCTGGAGTTTGTTTACAGTGGCTGGAGGCCCTGGTGTGCTCATTCTCTCTCTCAAATATACAAATAAAAATAAGGTATTTTGGGGCTGGAGGTATGGCTTAGTGGTTAAGGCATTTGCCTGCAAAGCCAAAGGACCCAGGTTTGATTCCCCAGGACCCACGTTAGCCAGATGTACAAGGGGTGCATGCATTGTTTGCAGTGGCTAGAGGACCCAGCGCACCCATTCTCTCTCTCTCCCCCTCTCTCTCCCTCTTTCTCTGTCAAATAAATAAATAAAAAATAAAAATAAATAAGGTATTTTTTAAAAGGTGCTAGGAAACCAAGTGTTCTGGACTCAGGGCAAACACCCTGGGTATTTTTGTCTTAAGGTCCTTAATCTTCTCAGATTTTGGCTGAAAAGCCCCTTCAGAGCTGAGAGAAGTCACTGCCTGCCTGTCAGCTTACCACCCAGTATTGTCTTCTTGCTAGTCATCCTTTGTAAGAACATCCATAGGGAAAGCATTGTCATCAAGATGATTGACTCCAGTATTTTTCCACCAAGAACATTTGTCATATTAACTGTTTTATTCGGGCAGAATAGCATAATGATTAAGACCATGAAGTCTAAGGCCATATGGCTTGAGCTTAAATCATCTATCTGCCACTTATAGGCTGTGAGACCACAATATCACTTAGCCAATTTGTGCTTCAGCTTTCCCATCTGAAGCAAAGATTAGTAAATATAGATATAGATAGATACATAATATATATATATATATATATATATATATATATATATATATATATATATATGTGGCATGTGTGTCACTTAATGAAATGCTTGGCATGGAGTAAGTGATCTGAGATGATGATGATGATGATGATGATTGGTAGTAGTTGTTTGATTTTAGACAGGAAGGTTAGGCAGATAAATTCTTACTATATATAGTTTGCACAGACATACATACTAACTTTACTCATAATAACTCCATGGATATTATCACTTTCTTATTTATGGACTCTAAGACACAGAGACATTTAATAATTTGTTCAAAGGCATTCTCAAATTAGAAATTAGGCTAGGGCTTCCAGTTGGACTCTAGAGACGGAGTTTGAATCCCTGTGCTACACATGAAACTTCTCCAGTTTGTATACCTCAGAGCTGGCTTTTACTGGTAAGAACAATTAGTAGAAGGAGCAGTCATCAGTGATGCTGATGCATTAGAGGGTGTAGGATTCCAGGTGCCCTGCCATCAGGTTTACTTCCCAAGCTTGGCACACCCTCTGTGACACTAGGAGGAGCAGGAGCAACTGTTAGCATTCCTGAAGATAAGGAAATGGCGGGGGGGGGGGGGGGCATAAGAGGCCATACTACAAGTTAAAAGGGGTACTACTGGAACCTCAACCTGAGTCCAGTGCCCTTGTCCTTAACACTAACTGCCCAAATCAGAATCCATCTCCTAGACCAGGAGGTTGGGTTTGGGAAGCGGGATGTTAAAGGTCTGGAGAAACTGGCAGCATCCTGAGCCCACTCACCTGATTCTACCTGGGGAACTTCATTGTTGACTTAAATTTGACCCCCAAAGAAGGCTAGAATGTGAACTCTGTTGTGATGTGCCCAGGCCCTGGGTCCTAGCCTTGCTTTGTTTTGTGTGAATCTATTTTAGATCCTCAGCAAGAGTGGATTCAAGGGATTTCATTGAAAAAAAAAAAAAAAAAAAAAGAAAAGAAAAAATGACTAAGCAGGACCACAGGGTTGAGTCTGCTTTGGGTCACAAGCCTGAAAGAAGATCGGAGGGAAAGTCTGGCATTTCCTCTAGGTCAATGAAAATAGAAGGCTCCTAGGGAAGAGATAGAGCCCCGGCCCAGGTCAGCTGTGCTCCAGCTTGGCCCAGAAATAGGGTTTGAGGGACTTCAGCTGTATCTCTTGGATAAGCACTTTGGTCTAAGTGGGATAGGAATGAGAACTACTGCACAAGTCTTCATGAACTGAGAAAGTTCAACACTCACTGATAGGTGACAGGAAGAGCTAACAAGGAGCAAAGATCTTGACCCCTTTCTTCAAGAATCAGGACAGAGAGGAAGGTACCATTGTGTCTCAATGAAGAATACTTTCCTGTTTTCAAATTCGGTGTGTGCTTGTGTGTGTGAATGTAGACGCTCATCAGTGGGGCTAGCCTTTGATCTTTTGTGTATTATCCTTTCTTTGCCTCCCGTTGCTCTAGGCACATTTAAATTTCAAACACATGTGCCCTGATTTGCTTTATGTGGGTGTGGGGGTTTGAACTTGGGCTGACAAGCCTGCAGACAAACAACGTTAATGCTGAGCCATCTCCACAGCCCCCACTTCCCTTTTTGATGTATCCACCTGCAAATGTGGACATTTTTTGCTCATAATACATTTATTGTTTTTAATATTTGTTTACTTATTTGACAGAAGGAGAGGGAGAGGGAGAGGAATAGAGACAGGGTAGGTTGATGTGTGTGCATGCATGGGTGCACCAGGGCCTCATGCCCCTGCAAATGAACTCCAGAAACATTCACCACTTTGTACATTTGTCTTTATCTGGGTACTGGGGACTTGAGCCCAGGCTGTCAGGCTTTGCAAGCAAGTTGATGACTGAGCCATCTCTCTAGCCCATTTTTATTACTTTTATATTTGGAAATAATTTTGAAATAGTAATACAGTTTTCTTTTCCTCAGATTTATGTGTTTGAATTTCCAGGGTCATATGTATAAGTACAGATTATAACATCCTCTCTTTTCATACAATACTAGATTACACACCCTATTCAAACATACACACATTTCCTCTTAATGTTTTTGTGACAGAAAAAAAAAATTCTATCCAGTCTTTCAAGATGAAACATCTCAAGAATTTTTGCTTTGGATGTAAATCAGCAGTAAATTCAGGATGTTTGTCAGTGATCCTTGTCTTCTTAGTCCCTTTCATACATTGGGGCTGCATAGCTCCCTAGAAGTTGAGCCTAAATGTCTTCACTGAAGTTGTGGTGGACACAAATATTTAAGTGATTAAGAGTCATGAAAAAGTAGCCTGGTTGAAATAACTTGGGACTAGTCCATAAAATCAAAGCAAAGCAAGCACTTACCCTTTGTTTCAAGCATGTGGTGGGCAGCCTTCCCATTAGCTTTAACACAGAGAGTGGATATAGATGTTTCTGTCAAAACTGAGTCATTGGTAACTCTATCCAATGAGCTGTCCTTTCTGTGTTCTTGTTGTGGAATGAGGATGGGTATTTTGGGCCCTTTGAACTGACAGGCTGCCATGAGGGATTCTGGTGGGGACATAGCTGAACTTCTGAAAAGAAGCATTAATATGCCCATTTTAATCTGTACTTTGAAACATAAGACTTCATAAGCAAGAAACAATGCCATTTCCTCAGTTATACTGGCAGGCACTGAAGTAATATAAGGAACACCAGTTAGATTGGAGGATCCTTGAAGGAAGTGATGAGGTCACATTTATCTTTGCTCCCTGGCCTGGGAAACACACAGTCTATCTACGTAGTGGAAGCTCAATACAAATACATGAAAATGAGTTCAGTGTGAAGTGATGAGTAGCTTCTTTAAAGAAGTAAGATATATTTGTACCTGTGAGCTTTTCCTTATAATTTGTAATCTCCTGTCAAATGGGGCTTAAAGAACAGCCACACTATCAGATCACCTGATCCCATGATGATATGGAAAATAAGGGAGGGGACTGCACTCGTCTATGAGGAACATCATCCTACTCATTTTAGTGGGCACTAATTAAGTGAGAATGTTCCTTCTTACCCACTGACTATTTTTTAACTTCAGCATATGTCTCATGCCCAGGATAGGGATAGTGCCATAACATTGCAAAGGTACACAGAATCCAATGTTTGCTCCCTAAAGGAGGTCATAGACAAGGCAATAAATGGTCATGGGTGTCCTACTATGGAGGATTTGTGTGGATGA
Source organism: Jaculus jaculus (assembly GCF_020740685.1). Taxonomy (NCBI): domain Eukaryota; kingdom Metazoa; phylum Chordata; class Mammalia; order Rodentia; family Dipodidae; genus Jaculus; species Jaculus jaculus. Next base: position 53,412,150 of record NC_059102.1, read on the forward strand.
TGTTAACCCATCTTCTCCATCTTCTTTCTAAATCTCTACTTTATTCTTTTTCCCCTTTGAGAAGTAGGTCTTCAGGGGGTATTTTGGAGTTTAGGACAAATCCATAGTTGTCAAACCCTCGTCTTACCAGTCAGCTGTGTTCCATAGTGCCACATGCATTGTGGGTTTGCAGGTGAATGAGAGGTGGAGTCTGTCTGCAGAAGCCAGAAGGTTGCTGAGTGCCATTCCACATGCACAAGGTGACAGTAGTGAGGTGAGCAAGGTAGGAATCAATCTCTGAGCACATCCAGTAGCCAAACAGCTCTGTATGTGATAGAGCAGGGAGAAGAAGCTAGGGCTGAAAGGAGACCACTAGAGACTTCGTGGAGGAAATGGGCTTGGACTGTAGGGGTCAGGTTAGTTGGGCTGTCAGCTGTCAGCTTTTTTGGGAATAAGGATCCCAAGAATTTATGTTTTAAGTGATTAAGGAATGCTTATTTTCACCTATATAAATTTTATGATGTACTTATTTTCCATTAAATTTCTATAGTGATTACTTTTTGTTGTTATTGTATTGAGACAGAGCTTCAGTTTCTAACCCAAGCTGCCTTAAACTCACAGCCATCCCTTGCCTTAGTTTCCTGAATGTTGTGATTACAAGAATGTGCCACCATATCCAGCAATGCTGTTTGCTCTTAATGTGGTTGTTAATACAAATAGATTTTAAACATATATTCTATACCCCCCATAGCTAGGGATTTTCCAACTGTTTCCTGGTACAGAAGGGTTTCATATTTCTACTAAAAGAGTAGACTTTAGTTCTGTTAGTTGCTGATTATTTTCCTGTTGTTCATGAAGATCACATTTCAGACTCCACTTTCCTTTTCATCTTTTATCTCAAAGCACTTTTCATGTTCACTCAGTAGTGGCTCTGCATACTTTTTCATGTACATATACTCAAGGCTTTCACTTGAAATATGTTTGCCAACATAAGTGGAGAAGTAATAATGTATGTTTATCCATATTGTATATAAGAGTGGAGAATATAATTGATCATTTTAAAGCTATTCTGCCTCCGCATTCACTCTGACCAGAGCAAACCTACTATTTATTGCTTTTACCTATTAGTAGCATTTCAGATTTCCTCTTCCTTGCCTATACTTAATCTGAATTATTGACTATCAATGACTATAAGTATTGTTTTCTTCCTGACTTTAAACTTTGCATTTTTGGGCTGGCGAGATGGCTTAGCGGTTAAGCGCTTGCCTGTGAAGCCTAAGGACCCCGGTTCGAGGCTTGGTTGCCCGGGTCCCACGTTAGCCAGATGCACAAGGGGGCGCACACGTCTGGAGTTCGTTTGCAGAGGCTGGAAGCCCTGGCGTGCCCATTCTCTCTCTCTCCCTCTATCTGTCTTTCTCTCTGTGTCTGTCGCTCTCAATAAATAAATTAATTAAATTAAACTTTGCATTTTTGACAGACTCATCCAACTCAAAACAGTTACACGTCAAATGCCAGCTGTTCATGGAGCTGTCTGCTAGTGGCTTGTAGAGGGCGTGGTGCTGAGGAGTTGGGGACCTCTACCTTCCAAGGGCTCATGGTCCAGAGTGGAAGGCTGCCTGTGTGCACCATCCCACCATCAGTTAGATCATGAAGCATGCTATAGCTGAAGAGCAGCATGGTTTTGGAAGTGGGGGAGAACAAATTAATTTACATAGGGATTGTAGAGGTTCATGAATTTCTTTGTTAATGAAGCTATTCTGTGACACCTAAAATCTTCACTATTTATAGTGCCAGGCACACTTCAGAGCCTCCTCAGCTCCATGTTGAGACATAGTGTGGGGAAAAGAAATGTGAAACTCCATAGGTGAATGAATATATAGTAGAGAATAAGAGTGTCTCTAAATACATCCCACTATTCTTCCTTTCTAGAGCCACCTACTTAAAAAAATTTCCTGTGTCTGATTGATTAAGATTTGTTTCTGGGAGCTCATTTTATTATTTAATTAAATACAATGCAGTGTAATAGGGACTTCACATATGTGCTGTGTTAGACCTTGAGAATTTATTCCAAGAATAGCATCCTGAACTCTGATAGCTCCTAATATAATACAAAAAGAGACACAGCTCAGAATGTTACATGGTTAATGATATGGTGGAGGTAGAGGGGTATGCCTTTTGGTTAAGTCAGCAGAGGACAGGAATGACTCACTGTCATAGGGTGCAGCAGGAAGCATATCATAAAGGTAATGATCCTACCACTGACGACTTTCACAGGACTGAGGAGGAGTAAGTCCTAGGCCCAAAGAACCATGAAAGTACATGTTTGAGTTGCAGCTATTCTGTAGTAATAGATAGTGACTAGAGATTATGGCTAGGTGATCAGGGACATTAGATCTCTGAGTTAGAAAGCCATGTCAGGAAGGATGACAGGAATGGGTTGAAGAAACATGCATGTAGTTGGTATTGCATTCAGGTTAGCATTGCTGGTAGGAATTACCCAACCAAGAGCAGCTTGTGGAAAAAAAAAATGTTTATTTTGGCTTACAGGCTTGAGGGGAAGCTCCACGATGTCAGGGGAAATGATGGCATGAACAGAGGGTGGACATCACCACCTGGCCAACATAAGGTGGACAATAACAACAGGAGAGTGTGCCAAACACTGGCAAGGGGAAACTGGCTATAACACCCATAAGCCCACCCCCAACAATACTTTCCAATTGCCATCAGCTGGGGAGCCTAACCTCCAGAACACCTAAGTTTATGGGGGACACCAGAATCAAACCACCACAATTGAGACACATTTGTCTTCTGGAAGGATCATTTTGAGGGTCCTATGAAGAATGATATGGAGGGGGTGTCTGTGAAGAACTGTTAGGATTGTAACTCATCACCTGGACAGGATACAATTAGAAGGCGGCAGTAGAAATGAAAAGTAATGAGGTGTGAGAGATTCTTGGGAAAGAAAGGACAGGCTCTGAAAATCAGGCATGCTCCACTTCAGGACCTGGAGACATAGCCGAGTTTAGATGCATGCACACTCTAGTCCTCAAAAAGCTAACAGTTGGGCTGGAGAGATGGATTAACAGTTAAGCACTTGCCTGTGAAGCCTAAGGACCCCGGTTTGAGGCTCGACTCCCCAGGATCTACATTAGCCAGATGCACAAAGAGGCGCAGTTTGCAGTGGCTGGGAGCCCTGGCACACCCATTCTCTCTCCGCCTCTTTCTCTCTCTGTCTGTTGCTCTCAAATAAATAAATAACAAAAAAGCTAACAGTTTATAGAGAAATAAAGCATTCCTAGACTAAAAAATGAAGAATAAAAGAGAATCCTGAGGAAAGGTCAGTATTTAAACAATGGGCAGACTATAAGAGACTTAAGGTATCTAGGCAGGGTAAGTGATTATAGAGAGAAAAGGCTGCCTTGTAGAGAAGAGCATGCAGTGGGATCTGAACAAGGGAGCATTCCTCAGTGTCTGACAGTTGCTTTTCTACCATTATTTTACTTGAAGTTAAGATTGAGAAAGAGCTTGAACAGTCAGAAAGTCAATGTTGGTGTTTGAGAAGAAGCATGACTTATTTATGGCAAGAAAAGAAAGGTCACTGAGGAGAGAGTCTCTCCTCTAGGCATACTTCTTCTCTTCATGCTAACTATTCCGAAATTTCCCCTGCGTTGTGGGTAAACTTAAAATTAAATGTGGGACCTCTTGGGGAAGAGGAAATTGTCTGGAATGTGACAGGCAGTGGTCAAGGCAGGGAGAGAGGCAGAAGCTCCATGAGTGACCAGCAGAAATGTTCCTGGTCCTGAACTTGAGATAGCTCATCCATTGCCTTCCCCAGCAACTATTTCATTGTTTCTATTATCTCCTATGGACTTCCTAAAACATTTACTCAAAGCTTTGCGTCTCTGTGCTTATAGAATGCAATGCTTCTCATCACAGATGGGATCAATCCTGCCTGCATCTTCCTGTGTTGCATCAACAGGAACACAGAAGGCTTCTTTTGAAATACCCAGTGCCAAACATCATAGATAGTTCCTGGGCATAGATTAAGATGGAGAGATTAATGGCCACGGTGTTCTAGAAACAGCGTTGCTGTGCAAGAGAGGGAAGCCAGAGATCTTGCTGGGTCACCAGAGCCTGGAGTTTGCAGTACAGCGTTACTGTACGGCATGCTTCTGTTGTTTATAACGTTCTGTAATGTGTGATAACAAAGAGCAGTGTGTGGTAACAAAGAACACTCTGTTACCATGAGTTATTTTAACCACCATCCTTCGCTGCTCTGCCTTTTTTCCCCTTCTTCCTCACAGCTCTGTTTCTGGCTCCATGTCTCCGTCACCCACTTCCACCTCCTCCCCAGCTGCTCCTCCTCGTCTCCTTGTGTGAAGTCCTTTCCATGGCTGTCTCTCCTATACCACAGAGAACCTGCTGGAGGCTTTTCTGCATCACAGCATTAGCAATTTGCTGCTACCTTCCCCTCTTCTTATGCATTCATTTCTACCAATGGTATTTTAAAGTCAGGGAACCCCAACATTAAATATATTCCAGGGGCTCCTGGAATTGAGAGTTGATTGAAGTTTAGGAATTGTGTGTGTGTGTGGGGGGATTGAAAAGCATTGCATTTGCTGTCTTTCTCAAAGGATTTCTTGCTATAATTTTGTTAGTATTTGTGTGTATCAACTTTGGATTGAAGTCAGGATCTTGTATATATACCAGTCAAGTTGTTGCATTAACTTTTTCCAGGGGAGACTTGAACAAACATCTCCTCATCCCCAGATAGGGAACTGACAGCAGACAAAGAAGCGATTCCACCCATCTCACTTAGTGAACCAGTGAGTTTATGGGGATTACTTATAGCAGCATGGGGAACTCAAAGGCAGCTACAATAGCTGGTAAGCCCAACCAGCATATAGCACAGGTGTTGCCTCCTGGACATTGCATTTCTACTCATTGAATGACCTGCACTGGTAGGAGCGTCTCTTCTTTCAAGGTGTTCTTACTCCTTATGTAGCTCTGGGGAGGGGCCTTGTGAATTTTGCAAGTTTTAGGGACTTCCTGAGACTTGCAAAGTATTTATATCATGAGCCTTGTTCACTTCATGAACCTTAACGAGCTTCAGAAGTTCCTGAGTTTTCAGTGGACCGTCCTAATGATCTTCCTTTCAGAATGAAATGTTTTAATTTGGAGAAGGAAATTGTTTTTCAATGCAGGTGCTTTACCACTGGGTTCCAACCCTAGCCCTTCTAGTATTAGATAAAAACACTAAATAAGTTTTATTAAACAGGACCTGAAAGGGTCACCCTAGTCTCTAAATGCTTATTGGGCCCCAAATGGTTCTGAGGTCCTTGAAGAGAGATAAGAAATCATACAGCCATGTCCAACCTAGAGTCTACAGGCTGCATGAGCTCCAGGGTGACTATGGATGTGGCCTACCACATTTGTAGATAGCATCATGTTGCAATGTAAAAGGTTCAACACATCTGGAAGATAGTAAGGCAGCTAGAATAATTAAATGCAGGCAATTCATTCTCTAGAGATAATTTCTGCGTATTTTATTTTTTCTTATTATTGCCTGAAATATCACACCAAATTAGAAATTGTGGGCATAAGAAAATGGTACCTGGAACAAGTCTATAGTAAAATTTATTGATCTTGTACAGACTTCAAGGTAGAAAATGAGTTTTACAGTTGTTTTTACATTTTTGTAATAATTTTTTGGCTTTGTCTGTTAAACACGCCAGGGATGTTTCTCTTGAACTCTTTTCCACTTAAACCTTGTGCATTTCTTCAGTGCCATACATCATAACAAGAAAAACCAATGCAAAGAGTTTAAATTCAGGTATTCCCCAAAGAATGGTTATGACTTTAAAACATAAATTGAGGTCTCCATTTCTTAGTTTCTTTACTTCACTTGAAGAACATAAACCCTAATATCTTGTCAATTTAAAACATTCACTAATAATAGGGCAAATTTAGGGCTAGAAACTGGATTTCCCCTTGTATTTTAATCCCATGTGTTGAATAGCAGCTACTTGGAGGGTTATGACAAAAAATATACATTGTTAGGTTCATTGGCAAGAGCAGAGTGTCACTTAGTGATGTCTACTTTGAACACCACAAATGGTACATTATGTGTTCATTTCATTCCTGTTGTAACTCAACTGATAAAGTCTGCAAGGCAGTTGTGTTTTCAACACACACACACACACACACACACACACACACGCACCTACACACACAAACACAAACTCAAATAGTTGCTTCACCTTAAATTAATTACAACCAAGGACAATAGAGAAAAAAAGTGTGTGGATAACCACCTTTAAACACATGATAACTTTATACCCAGGTATTCTAAACTACAAGATTGATGTTTATAGAGAATAAAGTACTAAATTATATCCTGTTACCTATCCAACATAGCCTTGAGCCCTAAAATTTGACTTTTGTTTTTCAAATGACCATGGGCTTAGGATAAAAAAGGGTGGTATTGAAAAACACATAGAAATTGCAGAGTTTACCTTAAGTCTGTTTCAAAAGTGAGTATTAATTTTTTAAAATTGCTCATGTCAAACAAAATTATGTTTTCAAAATATCCAAGCAAAGAGTACGGAGCTACAAAATAGTATTTTTGGAATGCTAGGCAAGGATGGGTGATGTTAATCAGATTTCAAGGTTCATCTTGACCCACTGCCTCTCGGGACACTGATCAAAGTTTCGTGCCTCCTTCTGATGCAGAGTTATTCATTAGAGTTTCTCAGCACATAATTATGGACTGTCAGAAGATCTCGGCTTTGTGTAATAAATGAGTAGCATGCCTGCGGCTTGCTGAAGTGTTAGCTTAATAACCTCATAAGATAGGTTGTTTTGCTTCTCCTTCAAGACCTGAGTAAACTGGCTTATGTCTTGCCCACCCCATCTTAAATAAAGAGGTAAAGTTTAGCATCTTTATTTCTTTAAGTTTATTTCTAAAAGGAAGAAGCACAGCCTTGCATCTTATTCTCCTGTCCTTTGTTCTATGGTCTTTTGAATTGGAAATGCAACAGATTTTATTTTTGTGCTTGAATCCTGGTAAGAACATAGAAGTTTTCCCCACCACACGTGGCTATATACAGTAAGATGTTAGTAAAGCAGTGCTGATAAGCATGCCATGTTGAAATCGCTGCCTGCATGATACTCTTGCTCAGGGATGCAATTATTTCCGTTGGTTTTGACAAGATGTCAACTGTGATATGCACAGAGCACAAACATATCCTAAGACACCAGCAAGCATTCGAAATATTTCCAGAGGGAAACTCAAGTATGTGTCTGGGGCTCTGATTCTGATGTGTCTCCCTTCCTTGGATGTTTATTTATGTTTAGGTTATTAGCTGATTATGCACATGAAGTGTCATTGAGGAAGCATGAGTCATTCTATTTGCTAATCATAATTAACAGTGGTTTCTAGGAATATTTTGCCTTCATTTTCAAGTTGGATAGTATAAAGAAGAGGAGAGCAATTTAGATCCATCATTTTTCTGATAACTGCTATAGAGGCACTTTAATTCAGGAGCTCCAAGGGGGAAATCATGGAGGGTAATTTATGATAGTATTACATTGTACATCTGCCGTGTGTGGCTCACTGTTGAGAATACATAAATGCCTTAGATACAGTCTGTAAGTGAGGAGTTGATGTCTAGTTGAGGAAGCATATATGTCACATGGGTTAATTGCTATAACGTCTTCCCAACTGCAGTGGCTTAACACAATCAAAATGCATTTCTAGCTATTTGCAAGGACTTTACACAGGTTTATCCAGGGACTCAGGTTCCCTCCACCTTAGGCTTCACTGGTTCCATGATCTACCTTGCTCTTATCATTTAGCCAAAAAAGAAGAAAAAAAAAAAAAAAAAAAAAACCAAAAAAACAAAAAAAAAAAAAAAAAACAAGACAGAAATAAAGGAAGAGAGAAAGAAAGAAAAGGATCACTCATGGTAGGTCTATAAACAGGAAAGCCCTTCACAGAAATCAGACATGCAGCCAAACAGAGATGCAAGGGAGGCTGGGAAATGTAGACTGACTTACCATCAGCTACTACTAAATAGGTCCAACGAATATCAAGGGTTGAATGGCATTAAGGACAAGGTTGGCAAGGGCTGGGGAGTCCTGGGGGAGAGAGACAATAGGTGCTTATTATTTAAAGAGAATTAAAATGGGTCATTTTTTGTACGTGCTTTTTGTTTTGCAGTCATATTCCCATATCTGACTGTAATCCTCAGTGATAAGCTGGAATTCAAGTGCTTGTCTTGCATTACATATGAAGCTCATTGTATAACCTATGTTTCATTGTGGCCAAAATTCTGGAGCAGATACCCTTTGCTGTTGCGATTAAGGGCAAAGCCAGAAAGGTAGGAAGAGAGTGTGCAGTGGAAACCCTGCCTGTGCAAACTGCTCTACAAAAATACCTGTGTGGAGCAGAGTGGGGCAGCAGGCAGTTTTCTTCAGAAGGGCAGGTGGAGGGCATACTGAGGAAAGCTCCGTGTATCACCTGAAGTCTGAAACCCCTGGGTTCTGTATGTGTTTCTTTTCCCAGCACAGTCACAGAAAGATACATGGCCACTACTCAAGAAGTACTTGTGAATGCAAAAATCTTAGACAAAGAAGTAGGTAAGCCAAGAGCTGAGGGTTCTAGAACATGGAAGAAAGGATGGTTTTGGAACCATAATAGCCTCTAGCCCAATCAGAGGCCAGGTTTCTTGGAGCCAGTCCAAGCAGTCATAGGGTTTTACAAGTAGGCCAGCTCCTGAACAGAGTTCTTGGACAGCCTTGTCCAGAAGGCCCTTGCTGTGTGAACTTCTTAAATCCTTGTGCAGCACTTCCATTGTTAAGGAGAGAATTCAGAGTTTCAACTCTCTCTTACAATATCTGCCAAATACTTTTCTCTCTCTTAGGTTTTGTTGTTTCATTTAGTTTGACACTGAAGTTTAAGCTGGGTTACCTATCAACAGTTATGTTCATCGAATTTCTCTTATGTGAGTAGGTATTTTGAATGATCACAGTGGCATTTTATGATAGGGTTTTTAAAAGTCGGTCTTTCAATGGTGGAAAATGAGACTTATGCTAATTTTGAATGGTAAAACTAGGATTTTAATTCAAGGAATTTCTGGCTTTAGAGCCTGTGTTCTTCCAAGCACCAAAGATATACTTGGGGATAAATATTAAATGACTTTTTCTGTGCACATGCGTGTGTGTGTTATATGAATGTGTGAGTGCCCCTTTGCGGCACCCCATGCATGTACCTGCAGTGGGAGCAGAACGTTGGTGGCCCAGCTCCATTGCTGTGTTCTTGCTTCAGCTGGAGTCTTTTCCTGATCCTGGAGTTTACTGCTTTTTTTTTTTTTTTTTTTTTTTAAGATTCTCTAATCTCTGCTTCCCAATGGTACTGGGGTTACAAATACACATAACGATCCTCAGCTATTTATGTGGGTCCTGGGCACTGAACTTGAGTGGTGTCTCAGGCCTCCCCAGGCCCTCATACTTGCTCAGGAAGTGCTTTTAGCCACCAGGCTATCTCTTTAACCCAAACTAGGTGATTTTAATGGAGACCCAAAGGCACAGGAACAGGATGAGGACTTTGAGACTGTTCTGGCCACTGCTGATGTAAGGAACTTTGGGAGAGCTACCCATTCATGGAATATTTGCTCCTGACTTGCAGACAATTACTCTGTGTGGCCTCCTGGTTACTTTCATTACTATTTGCAGAGAGGAGTTTAGGACCACTGCAGTTCTCTCAGAGTAAGCCTAAGTATCACACCCAGAAAATTGTTTTTCTAATTTGACTTTGGTTAGCATGTTAAACATGTTCAAATTCTATTTTTCCCTCTGTAAAGAGGGAATAATTGTAATGTCTTTTCCTTACCATCTTTGATGGTAGTTGTTGAGAAGATATAAAGAAAAAAAGTCTTTGTAAGTTATGTTATCTATGCAGATTTGCACGTACAGACTATGACCCTATTTCAGAGGACCAGACAACGTAAAGACATAAGTTGGAACCACACCACCGTGGAGCATGGTTTCAGAAGAATCAACATCAGTATGAAATGTCTTGTTGCATGAAAGCTATTTTATGTTGGAGAAGTTTGGCTCCGTTTAACCGTTTCCTGAAGGAAAAGGTGACATTTTTAGAAAGTGATCTGAGAAAATGTAGTTTTAAGTAAGAAAAGCTTGGTATTTTTTCGAAGGAAATAGGTAGGTGGGGAACATTTCAAAATGCAGCTTTCTGCTCTTCAGAACTGCCCTCCCCTAGTTCTGAAGTAGCTCAGCCCTGTTCTTAGTACGTCACTGAAACCAAGTACAGCCTGGAGCCAAAGTCGCTACTCCAAACTCAGCTAGAATGGCTTTTTATAGCCTTGCTGGAAACCTTTGAAAGAAGGGGCACTATAATGAAAAACGATGGCCTGTCCTTAACTTGCCAGAAGAAGTGGCAACCCCGCCATAATAATGGTTTCTCTACTCTAGCCTGGCTGAAAGGGAACTCCTGGCTTCCCTTGGTGATCACATCTGTAGGTGGGATAACTGTGGACATACATGACACTTAGTGGCAAATGCCTTCTGTTTTGCTTGAGCTCTTTTAAGTGCCACAAAGATTTCCAGAGAGTTCTTGAGCCATGCCAGAAGAACTGTGGATTAAAAAAAAATCAGCATATTTGGAAGGGATCTTGAGTTTTCCAGATCTACGATTCTCAGTGGTTCTATGGAATCCATGGGTTGTTCCACAGAAGGATGGCACATGAAGGCGAGCAGGGTGGTGTAGAAGGATTTGGGATAGGGCAAAACAGGTTAACCCAGGATGAGCCTTATCCCCATTTTAGCCAAAGAGCTGCTGCTTTTAAAATCTTCATATGTTAAGTTTGGTATGAGATTATATTTTCTAAAAGGACTGAAATGCTAAACAGTTTTAAGACCACTGGTATGGTTAAATTTTCCTTCAATCTAAGAATTTCCTTTGCAACCTAAGGTCAGAGATAATGCATCCTCAGTTTATCTAGCCCCACAGATGAGGGGCTCTATCAGCCAGGGTCCAGTGGAGAGACTGAATTACACTAGTCATTTCAACACAGAAAACCACTATAAAGAGTTGTTAACTAGCCATCAGAAACCAGAAAAAGTAAAATAGAGATGCATATAACTGCAGAAAGCAGCTATCATCTCTTAAAATAGGAACAAAGGGGAAAGGTTCGAATTAAGGTATGGAAGCTCAGTGTAGAGTGTGGAGCTGGGATCAGATACTTCCCTAAGGAGGAGACTCTGTCAATGAGGTTGGTTGTGGGGCTGTCAGAACCACTGGAGGCAGAAATCCACTGCTACCACTGCTGGCTAGAACAGAGCTCTGGGAGGAGGCAGAAATTTATCTCACTTCAGTTTCCCTCCAGCACCCCCTATGGGTAGAGGCTTGTAGGGCGCTCACTGGGGAGGGAGATTGCCAGCAACACATAGCATAGCATACCATAGCATAGCCTAGCATAGCAGGGCGTTAGAGTAGCTGAGGTGTATTTGCTTAATAGCCAACACGGGACTTAAACTCCCCCCCAGGGATCTTGTTCTGCTGCGGCACCATCTCTACACGAGAAGCGGAGTAATCAGGAGAACACAATTCCTTCTGTTTCTTGAGGGGGAACCCATTTTTCTTTCTGAGTTTTCTTTTGTCCGGGCTAAGTCTACCCTGTCCCTTTCATCTGTCTGCAGGACATGTGTGGACATTCTGGTTGGTACCAGTTATGCACCTATGGTGGATGTTCTGAGGCAGAGCTGTTATGGGCAGTTTCAGTTTTCATTTTTTCTGCTTATTTGTACTTTCATCATAGTTTTCAATTTCCTTAATTATATGACACTTTTCTTCTGTAATGAATACAATTAATTTAGTTGTCAGAACAATATTAGGTATAGAAACATGAGTGTAGGTCACAGGGAGCAGAGCAGCATAGGTACACTTTCACAGATGAGGGATGTAATAGAATCACAATTAACCTTCATCACAAAAATAGAGTTTTGGCAAAACAACCTATGGTTGCAGTTATTATGTTGTCCCAGTGTAAATTTATAATCATTTAAAATTCAATGTAATTTTTCCTTATGAAGATCATGGTTCTCATGGGATGATAGGTGGAGACTGGTATGCAGGTTTTCTGTACCCTCCCCAGATTGAAAATGAATTCCTGAATCAACTTTACTGTGCTGCAAATTATAGTTAGTAGAAAGTATCCACTTTAGGTGTAATATGTCATAAAATTTGGCCCATGTATGTAACTGTGTGAAACGATTCCCCCACACAGCACATGAAGCAGCCCCATGACCTCATCCAATATTCTTGTGTCCCTTGCGGTCAGCAACCTCTGCCAGCTCTGGGCTTCCACAACCTAGACTAGGTTAGATTTTCCTATTTTAGAATTTTACATAAATGGAATCATCTGCTATGGAACTGTTATTATTAGCTTCTTTTGCTCAGGAACACAATATGTTATGTCAATAGGGGCGTGTGTGTTATACATGTGTATATGTATTCCTTTGTGTGTGCAGAGGTGCACATATACCTGTGTGTATGTGTATGTGGAGACCAGAAGGCAATGTGACTTCCTTTATCACTCTCCACCTTACTTATTGAGACAAAGCTCTTGAGGGTTCTTAATCTAGAGCTCACTAATTTGGCTAGACTAGAAAATCAGCAGTCACTAGGGATCTGCCTGTGTCTACCTCAACAGCTGTGGAATTACAGGCACATGTACATGACACAACTGATTTTTATGTGGGTGCTAGGGATCCGAACTCATGTTCTTGTGCTTTTTCAGGAAGCACTGAATCTATAGAGATATGTCTCCAGTCCCGTCATTCCTTTATATGGCTAATACTCACAGAAGACACTTGGGATTTTGTTTTTTATTTTTGGTCTATTATGAGTAAAGCTTCTACATATAAAATCCTATTTTTTAAGACCTATATCTAGGTTTTATTTATAATTCCCTATTGAATAACTTTTATTTTCTTTAAATTGTTTTTAAAAGTTTAATTGAGGTATGAACAGTATATAAAATTGTACATAATTGATGTCTACATTTTGCTAAGTTTGAACATACAGCCATGATAGCTGCAGAAAAATTTAGATATTATAAAAATACATTCCCATTAACGCCAACAGTTTCCCTGTGTTTTTCTGTGATTTTTTTCTGTGTGATTCATCTCAGTCTTTTAAATATTCAGTTATATCATTGAGAGCATACTCACCACTGTTCTTCCTCAGTGCCAGCCAGCAATTTGAGAAGTAAGTTCTTGAATCTTCATTGTTAAATTGGCATTAGTAGAAAGATTACTGGTGCAGGTAGAGAACTGCACATTACTCCCTAACTCTGTAGTAGCAAATAAGTCTTCAAATTAGAATTTCAATATTTGTATATGAAGAATCTAGACAATTGCTCTAGATGGGCCTCTTAGGATGGCTTCAGCTCCAAAATTCTGTTGTTTAATGAAAATTCCCTATGATCAAGTGGAGAAAAGATATCACTTACCAAGATTGCAAAGTGGCTTTTGGGATGACTAGATAGCTGAGGCCAGGAGACTAAAATATAACTGAATCCTATTGTTGCTTCCACATGTGTTCAACCTTTTAATATTGTCACAGGACATTATTACCTACACGTTCACACATGAGAACTGCCATCGTTTTACCAAGAAAAAAGCCTCATAGTGTTCTAAGTGAGCTTGTGGTTTTGCGTTGGACCACATGGTTGGATATGGCAGGAGCAGTGCTATCTAACATGTCTTGGTACCAGGGTAGGGTCCCAGATAGGTCTTCATGATGGAGTTTCCAATCACTGGAATTGTGAAAACAAATCTTTGGTGGCACAGGCAGCCAAGTTATAAAATCCAGAACCATAGACACTATCACCTTCTTGGGTTGAGCCTTCTTATCTGACACAGAAAGAATTAAGTATAGCATAACAGCAGCAAGGATAGAGAACTGGGACAGAAATGTGTCCGAGTCTCTCAATGTTTGGAAGTTTGAAGACACTAACATTCTAGCAGGAGATGCATTTAGGTGACTGAGCCACAGAAGGCTTAGAAAACAAATTTTCAGAAAGCTATATTCCTGGACTTTCTATGTTGCAGCCAAGACATGAAATTATGCTTAGGTTGGGTGCTGTTTCAGCACCCCCATGCTGGTTGGGGACTCAAATGACTCTGATCCTCTGGGGACTCCTAGCTTGTCCCATTGAGGGAAGCTGGAGTTAGCTCAAAAATAATTCACAGGAACGCTTAGTCCCTTTGAGCTATGGAGTGGGGAAGAGCCAGCAGCTGTATGGGAGATGGAGAACTAGAAATGCTAGAGAGGATGCTGTAGGGAATGATGGGAAGACATACTTTGTGTGAAAGGCATGTACTTGTTAGACCTGTGATTTGACCAGTCTGGGTACTGGGCTTCTACAGATCACCTCTGCAGTTACTGTGTTGTGTTGTATGTTGTAAGTGGGGGTTGTTTGCTTACACACAGTGCCAGGTACTACTTAGCATACCTGACATGCATCAGATTACTTAAATAACTTCAATATTTCTCATTAATTAATCATTACTCCCATACTAGAGATCAAGACACTGAGACTGAGAGAAGTGAAATCTTTGGTAGAACCAGGGATTGAGTCCAGCTGGTTTGACTCCCGGGTTTACACCCCCATGCTAGATGGTCCTGGTATGTTCTGCTCAGGGTTAAGGAAGAGTTATGCATAGAGGTCAGTGTAAAGTGACAATGGTATCTTTCCCTAGTCATCCTAAGTTTGTTTCTGCTGCATTCCTGTAGAGCGTGAATATTCCCCAATTCATTATAAATGCTGGCAAAGGGTAGTTCATGAGTGCTGAATCTCAATCAGGGTGCAGAGATTGGGTGATTGCAAGATGTTACAAGTCCTTAGGTGATTTGGGTGTGTATAGAGGATCAGGAAATGCTGAAGTGTCCAGCATCCATTCCAGGTTGAGGTGAACATTCTTGTCAGTGCACTGTGCCAGCTCAGCCACTGTGGCCATGCTTATAAATAATGGCAGACGAATGGATCTGTTTCGACCATCTCATGGGAGTTGGGTGGTGGTCACTTGAGGAATAGGTGTGCAGTGGTTGAAAGTTATCAAGCTGTTTTCCAACTTGAAATTGGCAGCTATTTTTGCCCAAAGTAGGAAGATATATATTTACTTATGGTACCACTTATCTTAAAAAACAAAATAATAAACACAGCAAATACAAGGACCATAAACACACAATGTGATCTATCACCAAAACATATGCTTTTATTTGAGAGTTGTTTTACTACTAATTTGGGCTTTCATTTCTATTTGGGGCTGTAAGTGAACTGCAGAATGATGCTTGTGGCTTGGTTAGCCTGCTCATGTGTATCACAAGGTTCTCTTTTTGAATTTGTTTTACTTATGTAGAAGAAAGAGACCCAACAACCTCAACCATAGCACAATGATAGAACAACAGAAAAGCATAGTGCTCTAGGAAGGCAGTTCTCCCATGTGCAGAAATCTCTGTAATGAGCAGGATGTCGTAAAAAAAGGAGTTCATGCTTGGCTAGACTTTTCAGCAAATTGTAAAGAGGGGAAAAAAAAAAGTCATGTTTTATTTACAGTGAATGCATTTCATGCATGGGAACCAAATCCTGTTAGCTCAATAATGGCTATTTAAGATGAATGTGGGAGTTTTATAGAAACCCTGTCCTCTTTCCAAAAATTAACTTATTACTTCTTGAACATCACTGATGGTCTGAAGACATGCTGACTCTACTGTCATGGGGCAATGGATATGCCATGGAACTATACCAGCCTACCCTGTAGGAATGTGTGGGTTTAAATATGAAATGTCCCTATAGCCTTATGTGTTTTGAGTGCTTGGACCCCAGTGGGTGGTAGTTTGGGAAAGTGGTAGAGCCTTTGGGAGATGGAACCTTGCTAGGCGCTGTGTATCATTGATGGTGGACAATAATGTCTATTAGTCTAGCTCTACTGAGTGTTGACTATCTAGTTCACTCTTATTGGTGCACCTCCCAGATAGTGTGACAAGATGTGATGCCCAGCTTCTACTATGCCATCTTATCCTTGCCATAATGAAACATCTCCTTGAAACTGTAAGCTGAAATAAATCCTTTCCTCTCAAAAGCTATTTCTGAGGTTGGAGAGATGGCTTAGCGGTTAAGCGCTTGCCTGTGAAGCCTAAGGACCCCGGTTCGAGGCTCGGTTCCCCAGGTCCCATGTTAGCCAGATGCACAAGGGGGCGCACGCGTCTGGAGTTCGTTTGCAGAGGCTGAAAGCCATGGCGCGCCCATTCTCTCTCTCTCTCTCTTTCTCTCTCTCTCTCTCTCTCTGTCTGTCGCTCTCAAATAAATAAATAAATTTTTTTTTTTTAAAAAAAGCTATTTCTGGTCAGGTTTTTGTCCTAGAAATGAGAAAGAAACTGCAACCTGGAACACTGGATGCTGGGTCCCATTTGCTTGATGACTCAAGGCTTCACAGATTGGCCCTTTGTATAGTTGTTCAAACCTTGCAAGGGCTATAAATAACATAGCCCCTCTTTAGAAGAGCTGAGTTGTGTGTGAGTCCATATTGAGAGCTCAGTAAGACCTAGATTTTGCCATGTACATGACCTTTAACAGAGCAGGCACAGAGCCCCATGAAAGCACCCAGTGGCACAGAGGAAAGAACCTCTGAGGCAGAGTGTGGGAAGTGGAAATGAGGATGGCCCACGATCCAGAAGGCTTTCCTACTTAGTTTTGCCTGGCCTTCATCAATGGCTAAACAGTGGAGGGACCTGGCAGGCTGGGCTCTGTCCCTCATGTTACATAAAGCTGTCTGCTTCCTCTCCAGCCAAAAGGGATGGTCCTCCAGTCTTCTGGCATACCTATTAATATTGTATCACTTGGCTTCTGCTTTTTTATGTATGACTTTTACAAAACTTTCAGGTTGATTTTAAAAATAAGAATTTAAGAAAGTCGTTTAAAATCAAGCCAGGAGTGTGGTGTTGCATACCTTTAGTCCCAGCACTACTTTGAAAAAACAAACAAACAAACAAAATACCATAAAATCACTTCAGTAATTTTTGTTCCAGAGTAATGGCAAATTAGAGTTCCAAGGAGAATGACACAGGGAAGATGTATGTTTCTGATTCTCTCAGTCCTGAGAGCAGGTATGTACTAATAAGAGCTAAACAATGTGGATTGTGGTAGCAGTCACCTAAACCTTTGTCTCATTTCTGCTCCTTGACTTTATAAATGTCAGTGTCTGAGAACCAGAATATTGATGTAAACACTGTTAGGGGTTTCAAGACACAATAAATTAGGATTAGCTCATTTCACATCTGTATTTTAATTCAACCATACTATATCTCATTTGATTTCTAGTAATTAGTTTGGCTTTTGGATATTTAGTTGCTAATAATTTCTGTTTATTTCAGATAATCACGGATTATTTAAGGCATTTCCTATGTACCTAAGAAAGTGTGTGTGTTTGTGTGTGAAAGAGAGAGAGAGAGAGAGAGAGAGGGAGGGAGGGAGGGAGGGAGAGAGAGAATGGCAGGCATGCATCTGGAAGCTATTAAGATACTCTTTTGTGACTTATTTCCTTACTTGCATTGCCTTGGCCTAGTAGTTACCTAGTAGATATCTCCTGTGACTATGCTCCAGTACACTGTACCTTAGAAACATGTCTTATAGGATTTGAAGCCCATGCCTTCCAAGAATGCATTGTCTTCTTATTGAAATTCAAGGAGACTTTGCAACAATTGCTAATTCCTGAGTGGGAGCTTTTGCTGTATTAGTGTGCTTTGAAATTGAAAGTCCTTACAGATCTCTTTGCATAATGTTGGTCAAAGCATCATAAGCCATAAGTGAGTTTTAAAAGAAGAAGAAAAAAAAATCCCAGGTGTAAAAGGAAAGAATAATGGCAAAGGCAGCTGTTTGCAGTGCATGTCCATGTGCACATCTCTGAATGCTAAATGCAGACAGACACACAAAGCAGCTTTGGTTAGCCTTGGCGCCACATAGAGGGGGCCCTTTTCTATCTCAGTTGGGCTCCTCTGGCTAGCCCATGAGAGATATGCAAAAGCTTTCTTGTAAAGAATCAGAGACTTTAGCAACAGGTGACATAATTGATTTGTCGATTGCTTAATTATTTAGTTATATTATTATTTAATTATTTAAATATTTAGGTGCTGACTACTGTCTTTGGCATATAATGTGTTAATATTTTGAGGGAAATTAATAATTCCACCAAGAGTCTTTTACCTAGGTGCATGAGAAACAATGTATAGCACATCCCCTATATCTCTTCTACTCCTCTTGGGGTCTTTTTAGTTGCAAAGTTTAGCCCTGTGTCTGGGAACATAGACACCTGAAAGATTGTATTTGACAAACACAATTTCTATGTAGATATTCCTTACATGCTCATTATTCCCTCATGCAAGGATGAATATATCCTAAGTCATTGGCCATTAAATTGTTACACCTAAGGGAGAAAAATTCAGCACAGAATGGTTCAGTATGGAGTCTGCTTACAAGGAGAAGGTCGACTAATCGAGGAATCTGAAATGCTTTTCTATAAAGCTGTCTCCAACCATAAGTCTCTCATCTCTCGCAGAGGTAGTGTAGGTGGAATTTAGATAGAGTATGTACATACCCAGACTTCTGGAATCACTTGAGAATCTTGATCATTGATAAACATGAGCTAGGCCAAATGGACTGCAGAGGAAATGGCTGCCCCTGCGCCTGGGTGCCATTGTTGACTGGGTCTCCCCCAGATCCTGACAGACATTGGAAGAAGGCTGTTGCTCACAGGCTTCTACTTCAGATGGAAATTTCCAGGGCTACACCTCAAGCTGGAGAACACAGAGAGTCCTTAGGGGTTTTTTTTTTTTTTTTTTTTTAATCTACTGTGGCATTTTAGAATGATTCCCAAATCTTTCATAAAGAGCTTTGGCAAGACAGCAAAACAGCTGTAAAAAGGCTCTTGACAAAATTTAATGGCTTAATTTCCCTGTAAGTATACACTATAGGAAAAAAAAATCCCTACATACATACTTTCTTTTAAGGTACTTTTCTGCTTCAACCTAGAGGTAGGCATACATACAGCAGGGAAAAACAAAACAGAATAAAACTAAACTCTTTCAGTGCTCTGGACAGGAAAAAAAAAAAAAAAGTATCTCAGGACTTTACATATAGATTAAAAGGAAACATTTTCAAAATAGTAAGTATGTGAAAATCACTGTAGGTTGTTCTGAACTGGGGAATTGGCCTCCAGCATGTGTATGGAGTCACATGTTTTTAAGTCTACTAGTGATGTTTATGTAGATATCTTATCTCCAATCCTGCTCTCTCCTGGAGAGAGTGATGGTTTTTTTTTTTTTTTTTTCTCCCCCCTTTTCTTTTCTCTTTTTTGGCTAAGTTGGTGATCCTAGAGCTCAGTCTCCAGTGAGGCAGAGGCTGCCTCTCCTCTGGTTTCAGGTCCAGAGGCTGAAGGGGACCCAAAGGAGTAACCTTTAAGTCTCCAAATCTGGAAGACCAAATAGTCAATTAATTCTCTGAATCGTAAAATTTTAGAGCTGGCCGGTATCTTAGAAATCTATTCTGCTCAGCAGGTTCCTACATATTCAGCAGGGCATTTTTTTTTTATTGGACCTTATCCAAGGCCCTAAAGGCTTCATAAAACTATGGGTTTATAGCATCTCTGCTAATCCCATACATTTATTGAACTAACTCTATTGGCTGGACTTGAGTGAGCAGTTACTTCTCTGGGTCTCAGTCCTCCATGTATAAGGAAGGGCATTGCATTATAAAGGGCCACAGAAAGCCCCTATTTTTCTGGTATTCAATCAATGATCAGACCTAGATTTACTGCTCATGTGTACATTGTGGGGAGAGTTTGAAAAGGGATACTACAAATGCATCCACACACACACACACCAGAAACTGAAAACCAACAAAACATGTAGCGAAGATAGAAAAAAATCCTTTTAGGTAATTCTTTTGATGGTCCCAGCACATTGGAGTCTGTCTCTTTAGAGACTCTAAAGTGGGGCAGTTGGGAAATAAGCATGTGCAAACTGACTGGCAAATGGGGGAATGTCTCCTGTGACAGCCTTGCCCTTTTGAACCTCAGGATTTCCTCCAATATTTATAGCTTATTTCTGATTTTGCAGATTGTACTTGGTCATCATACACAATTTGGAAAAGGCAGAAGAATATTAAAAAAGGAAAACAGTAAATTCACTCTTCAGATACTGAAACAATTTTGTTTTCACAATAGCCTTTTTATTTTTGCATATGTATAATTATTCTTGGTGTCTCTCCTCTTTTGTGACCTAAGGTTACAAATTATGATTTTAGATTATCTTTGTTTCCAATTAAATGTTTTATAGCTTGTTTTCTTTAACTATGAAAATGACAAGTGGGGTACTCTTTGTTCTTATAATGTGAGAAATATAGTTTGTTTTCTACAACTTCTTTGCAGTGAAACTTTAGGAATATATTATCATAATAATTTTATAGTTATTGCCTTTATTACATTTTGTAATTTTAATTATATAGTTTTTAAATTTTTGCTAAGGGTTTTACAGTCATTACTTTTAAATTTTGATAAGAATATTTCAGTTTCTGAACTGATGCTGTTATCAAATATGTACTAGCATTTCTTCATTTCTTTCTCATTGATTCAGTTTACTTCATTTAAAATGGTTCAGAATTTTGAGTTATTTCTATATCAATTAGTAAATTTTGAAGACTTCTTTAATGAAGAATGTATACAGCACAGTGTTCTCTGACAGGGCATAGTCTAAGGGCTTTTTCTATCATCTTTGCTCAAGAATGATGAGTTCACTGAATATTAAAGAATTGCTAAAGAATCTTTTTCTTATAAGGCTCAATGTTCGCTGCTTCATTTTATTTCCAGTTAATGTTAACAGTTGGGACTAATCTGTTCTTTCCTGGTAACCTTTTGTTTTTCTTGTCCTGGTGCTTAGGTTTTTTTTTTCTTCTTCTTCTTCTTTATCCCTTCGGATGAGATATTATTTTTGCCCCTAGAATTAAATCTGCTAGTTTTGTCTTTATTGTATTTTAAATGTGACAAGTCTCATGTCACCTTTTTACTGTCTTTAGGATTTTTCTTTTTATGAGTGTTGTCTAAGCATTGTTTATATATAAAGTGCCCACCTGAATTCTGTTGAAGGGAAAACTTATAAATTCTCAAAAATTATTTGCCTTTCTTGCAATAAAATGCCTTCATAGAAAAGCTTTTACTCTGGACCCTTGTGGCTGTTTCCTTACTTATGACCTCGGCATCCTCCTGTTGTACTCGCTCCTGTTTGACTTTTATGAAGGGGAGTCTTGCTTTTGCAAAATGAAATATTTACACGGTGTTATCAGTAGGGTTCCAGTGAGGAGTCAAACTTCACTAGTAATTTGAAGAGAAGACTTCTAATATAAAGTTTTATTCAACCAGTCAAGGATGTTCCACACTAAGAAGGAGCAGGTGACTCTAGAAATACATAAATGGCAAATGGAGGAGCAATTCCTTCTTCCATGTCTGGAGAGAAACTGCAAGGAAGGAGCTAAGAACTATCAAGAAGGACATTTGCTGACCAACTGTACTTGGGAAAAGGAGCCCTTATTGGACAGACTTACTTGATTCCCACTATCCTTGTGAGTCAGAGCCATTAAACATGAAGCTGCCTGTCTGGGTGCCTTTAAGCCCCAGGCCAGGGCTGCTTCACAGGAAGCAGGGTTTCTGGAGAAACTCACTGGAGAGCAAGTGCCACTGTGACTCCCACATGTCACTGCAAGGCAGTAGAAGCCAGAAGCAAGCATTTCCCATGCTCCACTCTGTCTTGCCTCCCTCTCTTGACAGAGTCTACTGTTATTACATCTGGGTATGGAGAAATGGCTGCCTGGGGTCAGTTCTAGAATCTCAGAGCAGGACATATCAGGGTGGGCTTGAATGGACAGTAATTTGATAGCTAGCTGAGACTGAAAAAGGAAGTAGGTTTAGAATAGCTTTGTATTATATAGTCAGGCATATATAGCCAAGATGTGTACGAAGAGGGGCCATAACCATTCTTCTTTATTCCTGTTGGAGTGGTGGCTGGAGAAATGTCCTCATTTCCCAAAAGTTGAAAATGTGATCCTGGAGATCATATGGGGAGGGTTCACAGAGGCTCCTATCTACCTCAAAATAAGAGTGCTAATGATCTGCTATGATCTTTGCTATTTAATTCTGTGCCAGGAAATGGCTGATAGGGTTATCCTTGGCCACAAACAAATATCACTGTTCTTTTATTGAACAGACATGACTCAATATTTCTGGGGCATAAATTTTCATTTTCTAAATTTCTTTATGGGTGTGTGTCTGTATGTATGTTCTTTGTGTGTGCTTTGGGGGATGATTATCTTTTTTTGTTGTTGTTGTTTATTTTTATTTATTTGAGAGCGACAGACAGAGAGAGAAAGAGGCAGAGAGAGAGAGAGAATGAGCGCACCAGGGCCTCCAGCCACTGCAAACGAACTGCAGACGCGTGTGCCCCCTTGTGCATCTGGCTAACATGGGTCCTGGGGAATCAAGCCTCGAACCGGGGTCCTTAGGCTTCATAGGCAAGCGCTTAACCACTAAGCCATCTCCCCAGCCCATGATTATCTTTTTGATAATCATCTGGAAGAAAGCAGTTAGAGCTTTTTTCTTTTTTTAAACAAAAGATATACTTTGGGTTGGAGAGATGGCTTAGTGGCTAAGGTGCTTGTCTGTGAAGCCTAAGGACCCAGGTTTGATTCCCCAGTTCCCAAATAAGCCAGATGGACAAGGTGGCTCTAGAGTTCATTTGTAGTGGCTAGAAGTCCTGGCACATGCATTCTCTCTATCTGTCTTTGTCTTTTTCTCTCCTTAAATAAATAAATAAATAAATAAGGACTGGGGAGATGGTTTAGGGGTTAAGGCACTTTCATGTAAAGCCTAAGGACCCATGTTCAATTCCCTAGTACCCCACATAAGCCAGTTACACAAAGTGCACATGCTTCTGGAGTATGTTTGCAGTGTCTAGAGGCCCTGGCATGCCCATGATCTCCCTCTCTATCTGCTTTTCTCTCAAATAAATAAATATAAATAAAATATATTTTGTATGGCTATATCATGTGTTGGCACCATCTTTTCCCTCCTCCCTGCCCCCATTCCACTGAGGCCTTCACCTTTTCTCCAGGAAGTGTCATAGTTTTAAATGGGCCATATTTGTTTTCCTATATGCTTTTAAATGTTAATTTTGAATGTCCAATGTTTTAAACTCATCTCCTATGCCCTTCCTAACTGAAATTGGAATTCTGACACCAGTTTGGGACTAAAATATGTGATGTGCTTTATCTGTGCAGTTTATGAGTAGTACACACACACACACACACACACACACACACACACACACAAGCTAGAAAAACTCAAGCATCTTCTTAAACCGACCTTTCCACCAGGAACATTCTCTGCTTGTAGATTTAGTTAATTAACATCACACTGATCTGTAGATTTAGAAACATTCGGATTTTGCAACTTGATTTTTTTTTTTTTTTCTGGCCTGAAGGAACCATCCATGGTTAGTACAGAGAGTTCTATTTTAGTAAGCCTATTCATTAATTGGTAGAACATGACATGTGTACTAGTTAATACGTTAAGACAGAAGAGTTGGAATTTATATGGAACAAGCAAATTTGATGTTAAATTTTGAAAAAAGACAGAAAATTTCTCACTTTGGCTGTTTTCGTGTTGGTATAAAAAGACTCAAAAGAGAGAAAATAGTGAAGGATGTGCAGAGTGTGTACAAGTAAAACAAATATAGTACTTAAAAATAACCTGTTCCATTCGTTCCTGAGTCCTCTTTTGCTCAGGGCCTCTGATGCTGCCTTTTCTGCCCTGGCCGTGTTGATGGCTGAGCAGAGGTCTGGCACGGGATGGCTGTGAGTACTAGAAAACCTAAATAGGGCCCAAAGGTGTCCATGCCCCCAAGAAGGGTGGTTTGGGAACTTTTTTGCCTGAAAAAGATCTGAGGGAAAAATAAAAAAAAAAAAAAAAAAAAAGAGGACTACTAAAAGCAAAACAAACAAACAAAGAAAGAAAAGCCAAGCTCCACATTCTTGGCCAGGAATGGGATTATAGTCATTATAATTTCCAGAATCCAACATTTTTTTCTTCCTTTATGAAATATTAGGAACAGTTCTGGTTTTAATCTTCAGCCCTTTCTGTTCTGTCCCAAATGATGGACGGGGTAACCAGTCACATCTACAAATATCTAAAGGAATACATCTGTGCAGGATGCTAGGACTCATGTCACATGCTCTTCTCAATATGTTTTTCCCTCTGAATTTGGTCTCAATTTAAATGTTCAAAGACTACTTCCCTAGATGGAAAAATGGAAATTAAATAGGTTTTAAGTACTTTCATCCCTGGCATTAGTGATTTTTAAATTTTTTTATTCTTATTTATTTGTCAGAGAAAGAGAGAAAGTGAGAGAGAACAGGTGCGTCAGGGCCTCCAGCCACTGCAAATGAACTCCAGACAAGTGCGCCCCCTTATGCATCTGGCTAATGTGTGTCCTGGGCAATCAAACCTGGGTCCTTTGGCTTTGCAGGCAAACGTCTTAACCACTAAGCCATCCCTCCAGCCCTAGTTTTACATGTCTTTCACAAGCAGAATTTCCAGAATGGGGACTGGTAAGAAGACTGGCCAAACAGAAGTCTTCATAACTCTTATCATTAATAACAGAAATATGTTCTAAAATCAAAACTTGTAGTGCAGAAAATTTAACACTCAAATAAAACCTTGAATTAATAAAAAAAATTATGAGTTATATCTCTGTGCTTTGTTTTATAATTGGCTTAAAACTTTGAGAGTTACATCCACTGGTCACTTTTATTATTTATGGATTTTTATCTTATTTAAGAAAACTTTTAATATACTTTCTGTTGTTTAGTGCTTTTATAATATTCCCCTTGCCTTTATCTTCCTTGTAGAATTTATTTATCTGTATAATGCAAAGCATAAATCTAAGTGTTCCCTTAGTATATGTCAATCTTCTTAGCATCAATAAGTAAAATCTCTCCTTTTCCTATTGAGATAATGTTTCCATTAGAGTAAACTATATTCTAACTTTGGCTTTAAAATATCCTGTATTTCTCCTTCCTGTTTTAGTGGTCTCTTTGTCAATGATGGAGATGTCACATGTCAGAGTTTTTAAAAGTTTAGAATTTTTGCATATTGTAGGAGGTATATAAGATTTTCACATATGTACAATTAAGTGTGTGACTGTATGCACATGTGTGTGCATATAGATGAGCGTGCCCTGTGTGCACACTTGCAGAGTCTAGAAGGAGAATGTGGGATGTCTCCCTCTATTGCTCTTCTTTACTTTCTTGAGATGGAGTATCTCACAGAACCTGGAATGACATCTACTCCAAGTGGCTGACCGTGTGTCCCAGCGAATCCTATGTCTCCATCGCTACAGGACTGGGGTCATGGATATGTCTTAATACACACAGTGAATAGACTGAAATCCTATTATGCTTTTGTTTTAATTAGTTGGTAGTATGTAGAAAAATTTTGGTTATTTTATGATGGTCTTTAACTGACCAAAGTGTTGCAGCCATGTGCCTTAATTGGAAAAACAAACAAACAAACAAACAAAACATCCAATTTCCCTAGATTTTTCTAGTTTATTCTATTCTGACATGTATAAAACTTTTGGTTTTCTGCTTGATGGTTTTGTTTACGCCTTCAGCCTACTGTTGTGTTCTAATGGTGGCCTCATAGCAAATAAGCTTATGTTGCTTGACTTCTCATTTTAGGGAATATGCACTTAAGACAACAACATGCTGCAAATTTTCAGGTTGTGAAATTATGAATTAGAGTTGATACTTAATCAAACTTACTTAGAGAAATTTTTAATTTAAAAAAATATTTTATTTATTTATTTCAGAGAGAGAAGCAGGGAGAGAGAGAGAGAGTGAGAGCGAGAGCGAGAGCGAGAGCGAGAGAGAGAGAGAGAGAGAGAGAGAGAGAGAGAGATACTAGACATGCAAGGCCTCCAGCCACTGCAAACAAATTCTAGACACATGCTCCATATAGTGCATTTGGCTTACATGGGTCCTGGGGAGTGCCTTAACCACTAAGCAATTTCTCCAGTCCCAATTTTTTATTTATTTATTTGAGAGCGACAGAGAAAGAGACAGAGACAGAGACGGGGGTGGGGGGGAGAGGGAGAGAATGGGCGCACCAGGGCTTCCAGCCACTGCAAACGAACTCCAGATGCGTGCACCCCTTGTGCATCTGGCTAATGTGGGTCCTGGGGAATCGAGCTTCTAACCAGTGTCCTTAGACTTCCCAGGCAAGTGATTAACCCCTAAACCATCTCTGTAGGCCTGGTTCCAAATTTTTAATTCACATATAATTGTACATGTTTAGGAACAGTGTGAAATTTTAATGAAGGTGTACATTGTAATGTTAAAACTGGATTTCTAGCTTATTCATCTCAGTCATTTCTCATTTTTTGTGGTGAGAATATTCAGAATGCTTTCTAGTAGCTTTTCAAAAAATGTGTAATATGATATTAACCATAATTATCTTTATCTGCAATAGAGTACCAAAGCTGATTCTTTCTATCTAGCTGTGACTTTATACTCATTATGCAATCCCTTTTTTTTTTCACACTTAACTCTATCTTGCCTCTGCTGACCACCATTGTGCTATCTATCTACTTCCATGAGATAAGCTGTCCCACATAAGAGAAGTTATGTGTTAGTTTTCTTTCTGGTCCTGGTTTATTTCACTCACCATTATGTCCCTCAGGTTTACCCATGTTGCCACGAATGGTGGGGTTTCATTTTCCTTTATTGGCCAAGAGAATTACATTGTGTATATGTGGCACATTGTGGATATGTAGCACATTTTCTGTATCATTCATCTGTGTATGGTCCAGTTAATTCCAAATCTTAGCTATTATGAATAGTGCTTCTGTAGACATTGGGGTGTTATCACAATCATATGATTGGTTAGCTATTCCCTTCTGTTAAACATACATGAGCACAGTTACAAATGGTAAATCATCATTTATTCCTGGAATAAACTGTTCTTGGTAGTAGTACTTACATTTCAGTAATGCTGCCCAAACAGGCTAAGCATGTCACTCCTCCTGTGTTGTATATCTTTAAAATCTTGTCCATTCTGAGTACATGTAATAAGTCAAATTCCATGTCCTGTAAGACTTAGAAATTCACTAGATGGGAAACAAAAAAGAGGTGTAAATGATAAGACTCTTGAGAGTAATGTGAATATATAAGTCACAGTCTTTAAATGAACCCAAGGCAATATTGATGCGGAAATAAAACTTTGTGCATCTTTTTTTATAAAAATTTAATTTAGTTTGTTGTCTGTATATGAATCTGGTAAGTTAAGGATCCAAGAGGTGTAGATGAGTTTATTTCAAGTGCTTCATCAACATATCGGCAAGAACTTTTACACTGTATTCACTGTATACATCCCATTCTTACATAGGATATCTAAATCAACCATAAGCTCAGAGAGAATAGATGATTCCCCCTAGATCACCCAGAAAACAAGTTAACTTTGAATAATACTAGACTTCCCACTCCATTTAGTTATGCCACTATTCATCCCATCCTTGGATTTTTTTGTGATGAAAATTAAGACAAAGGATGTTTAGAACTCTCCTTTTCCCTTTCACCTATGTGACTATTTTAAATATGAAGTGATTAATAGGGAATTCTCAAGGAATACCTTATACAAAGATGATAAATTTCACAGTCATAGTGGCAGAGTATTATTTTATTGTGACTCTGCATTTATCAAGCTCCTCTGTCAAAGTGCACATAGTCCTTTATAGACACTAACTTTCTTGGTCTGTCTACCTAGTGTGCATAGCAAGGAGGTAATCCAATTTGTATATAGTGGTAATGGGGTTATTTTTGGAGATGTGCTTGGAAAGCCCAGGGTCTTGAGGCAATTGCAGAGAGAGCTAGGAGAAGGAGGACTTCTGCTGTAGTCCTTCCCAATGCTACTTTTGCCATCTGACAGAAAGATGCTCAGCTATGTCGCACAGAGGATATTGTCTTGGGAGACCTGGAGCACTGAGCAAGAATGGCGAGAAATGAGCAGCAGTAATTCTTACTTTTCACTGTGGTGTTGTGTGGAACCCTTGTGAAGTGTGCGTTGCACAAATGAGAGGAAGAACAGCATGGTGCTTTTTGCTTGAGTTAACATTTCTGATCATCATAATATTGACCTTCCTGATGGTTTTGATAATCCCAATATTTGTTAGGATGGTCAATTAGTTCTGCGACATGAAAGAGACTTGACACTTTACATTTTTTTTAAGTTATTTATTTGTTTATTTGCAAGTAGAGAGATGGGTCACCAGGGCATCTAGTTGTTACAAATAACTCCAGATGCATGCGCTACTTTGTGCATATGGCTTTGTATGGGTACTGGGGGACTGAACATAGATTATTAGGATTTGCAGACAAGCATCTTAACTACTAATCCAGCCCAGTACTTATATTTTTAAAACAAATCTGTAGGACCCATCAGTGTTTGATTTTTTACATTAAATGTGTAGGGTAAGGCTCTTGTTCAAATGTAGAAACTTGAAATTCCCTCTGGCCTGATAATGAAATTAGCAAACTAACAGACTTTCTGTCAGATGGCAAAAGGGGCATTGGGAAGGACTACAGCAGAAGTCCTCCTTCTCCTAGCCCTCTCTGCAATTGCCTCAAGACCCTGGGCTTTCCAAGCACATCTCCAAAAATAATCCCATTACCACTATATACAAAAAAAACAAAAAACAAACATGGTTTTCCCACCAGGAAGAGAGGTTATGACATTAAGAAATTTGAATAAGCTAAATTTCAGAAAGCCATTAGTCCTATGTAGGAGAGAAGAAGCTGAGGGCTTCTTCCATTCTTGGCAGAGGAGTGAGAGACAGGATCTCACAGGCACATGATAAAGAGGGTTCAGTCTAACTAAACTGATTTGGAATGGCCTCATTAGGCTGCATGACAGATTAGAGAGCTTAGAGCGATTCCTGTCCAGATCATCTCTGTGTCTTCACCAGGTGTGTGGATGTGGTAGGCACAAGGTCATACAGAGGGCTTAAAAGCAGATAGAGTTTCTCAATAAGGTCCTTGGTGACTTTTATCAAGAAAAAGGCAGTAGCTTGGAGACCCTGGTGATGCAGCGCAAGAGGACTGTAGTAAATACCAAGATGACACTCCCTGGGCGCTCTGAGGTTGGGTAGGACACCGTGAGCTATCCAGAAATGCAGGCAGCTAGGAGCTGTAATAGTCAACAAAGATAGTTCCTTAAGGGCCCCCAAAGTAAAAATAAAATAATAAAATAAAGATTTAAACTAAGGGAGGTATCTCCTAAGTGATGATAGAGTGGTAAAGTATAGAGAGTTCTGGGACATTGCCAGTCCTTATATCCCGAGTCTATGAAATGGGGGGGAGTCCTGATGTCATCCTCAAAATACTAAAGCTAGTGGTGAAGTAAATGCGACTAAAACTACAGGAAAGCTCAGGCCCATCTCAAGAAGAGATCAGATCACCCAGTGCCTCCTCTTAATGGCAGCCTGCCAGAAAGGGAACCTTTCCAGTGATAAAGATTATGAATTTCATCTCTAGCATACTTTTACATCAAACTTCAACACAAAATGAAGAAGCAAGCAGATATGACCTGTTGGCCATGAGAAGAAGCGGACATAGAGATGGCCTGCCTTTGGAATTATCAGGCATTGTTTTAAGTGGTTATGCTGAGTATGACCCAGGACAATATGAAAGAATAAGCAGCAGATTTCAACAGAAAGATGGGAACTATTGCCTTACTAAAGTAGGGGTTAAGAAATATGTCCTGGGACTCTTGAAAAAAAAAAAAATCACAGCAAAGGAAGATGCCGTTGAGCAGGACACTGTTTCTGAACCAATAACAACATCTGCTTACTTGTGCCATGCTTTTGTATCCCATATTGTCTGTGTGTGTTCATAGTTGTTAATTATAGAATAATAAGTAAGTCAAACTAAAACAAAGGTAAAAAAATCAAAGGCCCATGAGCAGTTCCTGTGGTGGAGAAATCAGAGGCTTAGAAAGCCAGCCTCCCAGCTCCATCCTGGCCTTACTACCTTCTCCTTTCCTTTCTTCTTGGGGGTAAAGGTTGAGTGCCAGGAACATTTGTTACTCTGTACATTGTGTGCATCAAGTGACACTCTCTTTGTCTTCCATCCTCGGATGTGTTTGGAGAAGTCACTCATTCACAAGGGCAAGTGCACCAGAAGAAATGTCTGGGTGCCAAGAACCAGAATACAGACACATACCTACAGGTATTTTTAGAACATTGCTTTTTCTTTTCTTCTTCTCTTCCCCCCCTTTTAATGGGAAGAAGCTCAAGGATCATAGCAAGGGCCTTGTGCTTTTTACATAAACCTACAGTCAAGGTCTCTTTCCTGAAGTTTCTTCAAAGAAGACCAGTTATTTTTCCTTATAACATTAAAAGTATTGTCATGTTTTTGCCAAGAAGTGTCTGAAGGTCCTTTTGACATCACTGAAAAGAGGAGTAAACTATTTTTTTTAAGACTGCATTCTATTGTTCCCTAAGACGTCGATTTGACCTTCTTACTTTTTATTTATTTTTCAATTTTCTTTCATTTGAGGAGGAGTGAACTGGTTCATACAAAATGCGACTTTACATTGTGCCTTTCAGTCAAGGACAAATAATGAGTCTGAAATAGGTCCCAAATGCCTGCTGAACTCAACTCAAGCCTTTTCCAGGAGGTGAAAATGTGCTGCTATTGAGTGTATGTGGATGTGATATCCATTCTAAAGCTGCTCATTGTCACGCTTGCTGTGCTTTCTAATGTTCAGCTTTTTAGAATGAAAGTGTGATTATTCCTTTATTACATGTATTCCTTAGAAACAGGCCAACCAGAGGAGAGCCAGTTTGAAATTAGGCGGCACCTGCTCTGGGATCAGAGGCAAAATGCAACTGTGAGACCCCTTGTTCGGAAGTTACTAGGAATTTTAATATGGCAGCAGCAGAGCATTCAATGGCATGTGGATGGGGCCTTTTTCTGCACCAGGTCCCATGTGGCTGTGTGGCTTGTGTGTCCCTGAAACCAGCTTTGCAATTAAGAATATCTCAGCTTCTGATCCTTTAGAGCACTGTTGAGCTGTCACGGAAAGGCCAGGCATTCCAGAATTATGGGCTTGAATGACATGAAATTTAGGAGCCCTGTTGAAATGGTAGATGTGTGCCTGGGTTGTAAGGCTGGGCAGGGGCACCCGACATTTTTATAAGGAGTATCATTCACATTCTTAGTCATAGATTTGGAAGACATTTGTGGCCCTTTATTCCTGGAAGATGGCAAAACATTTTGAAGAATGACTTTTTCTAAGGCACAAAGTCACTTTTTGGGCAATTAGTCAGCTTTTACCAACTCTTTTCTCCTGGATATTATTCCTTTCTCATTCCTTTTCAGTCTCAAGCCTGTCCCTTTTTATGATCTCACAGTCCTTCTGCTTGCTTATGTGTGTCTGTGTACATGCACGCATGTGTTTCTCATGTGTTTCTTTTTTTCCCCCTTCTGCCATTTCTGTTTTCTTCCATTCGTTTTTTTTTTTTTTCCTCTCTTCTATCTCCATTGCTCACTTTGCTCTGAATACTCAGCTTTAGAGAAAGCCTCCAAGAAGCTGGCATTTCGGTCTCAGGTTGAATTCCATTCCATCTGTCCCCTCTCCCAGGAGCCTTTCATTCCAAACCCTCAATTCCAAATGGCAAAAGGGAGAATTTTTAACAATTTAACAGCAACCTGCGAGCAGCAGGTGCCTATCTCAGCCATCTTAAAAAGCAGTCCTGTTTTTAAAGCACTATCTCCAGAGAGTTCATTGGGGACAGTGAAATATGACAGTGAAAAAAAAAATCCCCAAGAGGACAGTTGAATTCCCAAGCTTTCCTAGTTGGAACTCAGATTAAGCTTCTTTGGGCAAGAGGAGATTTTGTAGATTTACAGAGGTTTCCCTTTGCAGGGCCTGTGCTGTGGAGCTTGTCTGTTGGGTGCCATCCTAATTCTCTAGGTCGCATCCCCCAGAGCAGTATCAAGAGTCTATTGAGCCAGGGCCAGGCTGGATAGAGACTGTGGCAGGGACTGATGTGTCTGGCATGTGGAACTAGGGGACACAGCATGCACTGCACGCTGTCCTCCTGTCCGCCCCCTCAGCAGTTTTGCCAGCCCCTAGAGAAGAAGAAGAGAAGGGTTTCATTTGCCTTCCTGTCCAGACTGCAAGTTGTTACTTCCTTAGCACTTCTCTTGATGTTCATTTTAACCCAATTTTACCCATTAATGGTGTTTTAAAGAAGGAAAGAAGAAGTTCCTGTTAATGAAGCCCAGACCATGTTTAGGTTTCCTTTACACCACAGCTAAAGCTGCAGGTTACCCATTTGTGACCATGAGCCAGCTCACTGTTGTGGTTCCCGAAAGGGCTAGTAGACCCAATCCATGTTTCCTCTGAGAAACTCTAAACACACCCTCTAACACACATCTGTATCAAATTTCAAGCTGGACCTTTTGCAGGAAGGTCCTGCAAGCTTTCTTTTTTAAAAATGTTTTTGTTTTTATTTTTATTTATTTATTTGAGAGCGATAGACGGGGGGGGCGGGGGGGGGGGAAAGAGAGAGAGAGAATGGGTGCACCAGGGCCTCCAGACACTGCAAACTAACTCCAGATGTGTGCTCCCCCTTGTGCATCTGGCTAATGTGGGTCCTGGGAAATCGAACCTCGAACCGGGGTCCTTAGGCCTCACAGGTAAGCGCTTAGCTGCTAAGCCATCTCTTCAGCCCTCCTGCAAGCTTTTTTAAGAGATTACCAGCACACACTCTCTATCACGTAGCATTATGCTTTCAATTTTCATGTGCCTTAAGAGCATAAAAAGAAAACATACCTAAAGAGAGGCAGCTCCTATCTTGATCATCTTTGTATAATGGGATAACTGGGGTTCTGAGGTACTTCCTGGAACCTTAAGCTCTGAGTTCATATCTGCAAACTAACCAAAGAATTGGTAATTCCAGAATCAAGAGAATGGTTTTTAAAATACCACCTTTTATTCAGATTTTACAAAGGAGTTTGGAAAGAGGAAGGCTAGGAGGTAAGGGGAGATAAAGTGGGGAGAACAGAGGTACAACACATGGAGCCTAAAAGCCTATGTGGGCCATGGGCAGCTCATGAGTCCATTTGACCAGATGTGGATCTGGGGAAAAAAGCATGGAAAGAAAAAGAGAAAAGAAACTTCAAGAAGCTCCTGCCATGTGGGGAGCTGGAGGGGATAAAGATCCCCTGTAGAGAGTAAGGGATAGGGGGCCCTCCTGACTGGGCCTGGGCTGGGGCCTAGGCTGAGACCCTCCCAGCTAGGGCCTGTGCCAAGCCATCCCAGGCCCACTTGAGGGAAAAACTCACCCATAGCTGGAAGTTCCCAAGTGATCAGAGAGCAAGAATCTTCCCTCCCCCTGCAAAGACATTTATAACCTGAGAGTTGTGGGCTGTCTTTTGGCCCAGGTGAACCAAAGGGCCAGCTGGTTGGTTAGGTCTAGGGACTGTCTCAGGAAGAGATTAGCTCTGGCATCTAAGTTCCAGGGGCTGAGCTTGACCAACCGCATTGTTTAAATCCTATGAAAGACCTCCCTCCAAGGAGGGGTCCTGACTGTGGAAAAGCAGTTTTTTGGAACTAGGAAAGAGATAAGAAAAACTTTCCTGCCCTTTTCCCCTTCAGGAGTCCAGTCACCCTAACTCTACTCCCCACCCCCACTTGGAACCTCCATTGTCTGTCCCTAAACTTGGCTTATGGAAGGTACTCAGTGAACGATCTTGAAGGTGATGCTGAGGAACACACAGAATAGCACTAAGATCATAGATATGCAGAAACACCCTTGATTTTACTATACCTGAATTTTAGAATAATTTAAAGCTAGATCCTGCTTAGTCAGACTCGACATCTGTAGCTATGTTTCTCAGAATATCCCAGGAAAGGAAAAACAGAGATTCTTGCCAAGTCCATTGATGTCAAGGATGGCAACGCCATATGCTAAGAAGCAGGAAGCCTCCGCTGCACTGTTCATTCTTATCCAGGCTTCAGAAATAAGAGAAGAAGAACGTGAAGCATCTCTGACATTGCTTTTTCTTGATCTCCCCTTTTGCAACAGGTCAGGAAAGAAAAGAAAACAGAATTTTAAAAGTGGAGTGCCATAATAGCAATTTTTTTTTTGAAACCCTAGATGCCAGTGTTAGGCACGCTTACAAAGTACCAGAAATGTTCGTTTTTGCTCCTGTAGGAAGACCTCTAAAAGAACCAGGATTTTCGTTTTAAGAAATGTGATCTTCTAAGCATTGAAAGACCTTCATGGTTTAAGGGCCAAGTTCTGGAAAATTGTTAACTTTCAGATGTTTTGCTTAAAGACACCCATGCAGACACACACTATAAATAAACTTAAAAATCAACTCTGGTTACCCATTTCAAAATGTCCTAGTTTGGGTTTCCATGATTTTTGCTGTTGAGAAATAAATGGAGTTCCAGGATGAATGATCTTTAGGTTAGCCCTGGAGGCAGTTCTGTGGCCAGTACCTGTGAGTCCCATCTCTTCTCCTTCACTCTGGAGATGTGAGTGATCATTTCTGTAGCTACAGGATCCATGAGACCTACTGACTTAGAGCAGTCCCCCACCTGCCTCACTAAGATGTTACTGTCAGGCTTTCAATTCAGGCTGTGCCTCCAAACTTGGGAAAATATGTTTCTTTGTTCTGTGCCTTTGGAACTAAGTGGGAAGGGGGTTGGTCTTGTAGAAATAGGTGTTGACTGCACAGTTTCTCTGAGCAACAAGCAGTGACCACAGATGATGGCTTTGCTTTCGTGGAGCTGAGGTGCTTCTGTGGAGTGTGGATTGCTCCCTGGAGCCCTGGAACCTTGGGAAAGCCACTTTCACCTCGCTTAAACAGAGCATCGTCTTTAAGAGTTAGACCTCTTCAAGGCTTTGTGCTCAACTCAAATGTTTTCTCTTTGTTCGTCTTTCTCATGCAAATAGTAAGAGTCTGATTATTGTGGAAAAAAAAAAGACTGGACGGTAAAAGTGTGCTCTTGAAGAATCTTCTGGAGCAACTTGACCTTTGCCTTGACCTTACAGTAAGTACTTGGAGGCTTTTATTTGATAAACAAAGCAGAACAAAACAGAATCAAAGCCTGAAGCAAACTTACCTAAGGACCTTTAGTAACCCTCCTTTATCTTCATCTCAGGAACAAAAACAAGCCACTGCAGTGTTTGATGGTCTGTGCAGCTAAAGAAAGGCAGAGCTTTAAATGGGCATTTGTAATCTAAACAGTTGGTCAAAGGTGCCATTAATCCTGTGACACCTGGGGCCAAAATTTCCTTTTCTTCTTTGACTCTCAGAGTCAGAAGCCATCCAGATATATATAAAAAATATATTTTTATTTTTTTTTTTCTTTATGAAGAATGTAAAAAGAAGCTAGCCTGGCTCTTTCTGTTTCACCTTATGATCATGAAGACAGATAAGCACTGAGAACATCAACAAAACAGGAGAGTTCCTTCTCTCAAGGTGGAGCTTGCTATCTAGAAAGGAAGGAAGTTAGACCATTGACAACTACAAATAGGAAAGTAACCATAGCATCTGACCATGTGGTAAGAGAGTGCAAAAGGGTGTAAGTCAAAGAAACGTCATAGTTCTGCAGGAGGTTTTCTGCTTGGCTGACCTAAAGGCTCTGTCTGAGGAGGCGTTCAGTGCCTTGATCTCAGATAATTCTGGAAGATTTTACTTGATCCTGTAATGTCCACTTGTTTTATTTATTAACAGTTATGAAAATTAAACACTGCTTCTGCCAGAGTGGTGGCATATGCCTGTAATCTAAGTACTTAGCAGGTGGGGGCAGTTGGACCAGAGTTTAAGGGCAGCTTTGGCTACATGGGACCCTGTCTCAAAAACAAAAACAAAAACAAAACACTTGCAAAATGCAGAAGCTTCTGTAAAACTGTTTAACAATGTCTTAATAAATTAAATATAGAACACTACTTAACCCAGTAGTTTTCCTAGGTATAATGCTAAAGAAATTGAAAACAGATGTTCAAACAAAAGCATGGGCATGAATGTGCGTGCAGCGTGGCACATGCACAATAGTCAAAAAAGATGAGCACAACTCAAATGTCTATTGATGGATGAATGTCCAATTAAAATGTGGAATATCCACACAGTGGAGTGTTACTTAGGCATGAAAAGGAATGAGGTTCTGATGTGTGCTGCAACATGCCACATGCTGTACTAAATGAAAGCAGTTAGACACAACAGGCTACACACTGTATTACTTGGTTTTGGTGATGTTTCTAGAACAGACAAATTCATTCAGACAGAAAACAGACCATAATTGGTGAGAAGTTAAGAAGTAGGGAATGGGAATGACTGCCAATGATAAAAAATTCTAGAACCAGGTAGATAGGGGAGGTTATGTAGTACTGTGGATATATTTAATATTTTGTGCTCTTAAAGTTATCAAAATGGTAAATTAGTATTTTATTATAAAAATCAAACTCAAGTGTTTGATGGTATTCCATATCGAGTGACTTTTATACTCACATGGAAAATTTTCTGAATACTACTTGTAGCTGTCTGACTTTGTCCTCTATTCAGGGTGGATGTGGGAAAGCTTAACTTAGTATCTATTTAGGCTCACATTTTCTGACAGGGGAATTTCAGGTACTGATCCAAACTTAGTTGAAACTAAACACAGGTGTACTTCAGAGAGTCAGGCATGCATATCTTTGCAGTGAATCCACTTTCTAAAACCCGAAATTAGTTAGAAATGAACAAGATGGGTTTTATTTGTGATCTTCCTCCACTGTCCTATACTGTCTGTTTTCTATGCTGAGCAATGGCACAGATTCTTCTAAAGTAATTAACTTTCTAATAACAAGCAAAATTCTCCCTGTGAGTGTATTGCATGACTCTGGTGTCTAAATGGAAAGAAGGGCCTTGGGGTGAAGCATGGGTATGGGGGGTAAAAATCCTCATCTCCAGCACCAACCGTGGAATTCACCATGTGTAGAGGGTTTACACATGTGGCCCAAGACCAAGAACAAGGTGTGGTTGTGGGTGATGGCAGCCTATAGGCAGGACTTACAAAATTATAGTACCTTCCATAGGCCTAATGCCTATAATAAATATATATGATGCAGGGCACCTTGAACCAAACTTTAAAACATTAGCTACCATGTAATGCCATATTTCTTAGATGCATTTGGTGAGTCACCCTTCTGGCATTTCTTAGAAGGGCAGAAACTGGGGACAATTGTGTATCACAGGAAAATTACTGGTGACATCCAAATGGTAAGCATAATTCCTATATTCCTATTCATTTGGTGTCACAAGTTATTATGACTCTGTAATGTCTTTGAGTGTTATGAATGAAATACTTGCTAGGCCTCTTTGTTTTTTCTCTCTCTAACAAGCCCTCCAATCTACACAGTACTTAGGAAGAGAAGTACATTTAGATATTTTTATATTTATGTTTATGTTTTGGTTTTTTGAGGTAGAGTCTCACTCTAGCCCAGGCTGCCCTGGAATTCACTGTGGAGTCTCAGGATGACCTCAAACTCACGGCGATCCTCCTACCTCTGCCTCTTGAGTGCTGGGATTAAAGACATGCGCCACCACGCCTGGCCATTTAGATATATTTTTGAGAGGGAACATTTTCATGTACATGAGTTTAGATACAGAGTACTCTACCAAGAGGCTTATAAAATATTGGGACTATGACAATTTCTAACAATCCCAAATGTTCCATTTAAGTCCTGTCCATGTAATTACTTATAGATGGTGACCACCTCCCCTCTCCTATCCCCACATCATGCATCTTTCCTTTTGCTTGGCCTTCTTTTCCTATCACATTCCACATTAGAAATAAACAATACTATGTCTTGTTTAAGGGATATTTAAGTTTCTTGGTGGATACTCATCTGAGACAAGAGAAAACTTGGTCTCTTCTTTTGGGGTCCTTTGCTTACTTTAAGTTTGACCCAGTTTCTCTATAGGAGAAGGAGAGTTTGAGGAGTCACAGGAAATCAACAGTGAATGCTTTTAGGGAGTTTCTGAAGCATGTGCCTCTTCAGCACTTACTTGCCAAGGGTTCTACACCCATCAGAAGGAGTTTATTGTTCTCTGAGTGGAGGAAAAGTAAACCTTTAGTTTATTATGAGGCTTTTGAGTTTTCCTCAATGACAAAGGACCCTGGCAGCAGGTTTTCCATTTCACTTGCAAGTATGAAGGTTAACCCTGTTTAATCTCTTCTTATGTGGAGGGCCAACTCTGGTAGGAGCCAAGATTCTAGCCAGGATAAGGCACTAGACTCTAGTGTTTGAAGATAGCCACTAAAGATCCAAGTTCTACCAGAGATGTGGGAAAACAGTAAAGACCCCCAAAGACATCGTTTTTCTGTGTGTAGATTCATTATGTGGTCTTGAGGCATTCCTGGAGGAGACCTATACCAGAAACTCCTTCCTATGTGTACATAGTAAGTCTGCTGGAGGTGGGAATATATGTGTGAAAGAGAAAGAAGGAATGAATCATCACATGGTCCTTTCAGGATCCTTGATCTGTCATTGGTGATGGTCTTCAAGACTTAATCTGACTGGCATGGGCACTGAAAAGTCAGAATGGACACCAGCAGATGGAGCAGGGGTGTGAATAGTCACTTTTGTGGTAGGCTTTTGTCCTCTGCAATCATGTAATGTGGAAGAGTTAAGGAATGGGTCTTAACAGGAAGAGTCCACGTATCCAGGCTAGTGGCGGGGATATTCCAGGTGTCTGGACAGGGATTATTTGCTATGTGAATATTTCGACAATCAATGTACCAGCTACTGCTCTGGGAATCTCTCTGAATCCTAGATTTCTAAGTGCTTCTGGTTTAATATTCAGGAAAGGAGTTGTTAGGGATGTGTTTATCTCTTGTGGGCTGACTTGCTCAGACCTCACTGGCGCCTATTATCTTGCTAGACTCTAGCCATTTCTGCTTGGTGATCTGGTTGCCTGTGGTGTTCAGTGCATGTCAAAACATGCTAAGTCAGTTAGAACCTCAAAGGATGTTGAGTCCTGTCCTGCTGTATTGTTGGCCACAGTGAAAGAACATACGGTGCTGGCACTCCAGAGATATTTTCTAGAAGCTCTGCATTGTGTATTTCTGGCAAGGAGCTAAAATGTTAGAAGTAACAGAACAGTGGTTATTGTGATGTTTGTACAGGGCTCCTCATGGGTGCATGGGAGGGCCTGGCTGAGAAGAAAACACTTGAGAGGAGTGACATTACTGACAAGTTTACAACCTCTGAAATTATTCCAGTTGTGGTCTTTAAAGATACTCCTGTGCTTTTCTCTTCATCAGGTCAGCAACTCCACAGCGATTTAGAGCATTTGAAAAATCAGCACACAGCTAAATACCATAATGTAGTTAAGCAAAGCTGTTTCTGACTGTGCAGGCAAACTTTTTTTTCTATTTATGAGAGTGGCTTATATTATATTATGCACACACTGAGCCATGACGTGACTGTGTGGTGGCCCCATATAATATCAGCATTTAAGGTGGGCTGTTTAAATAGATCCGCAGGGTAGGACATTTTCAGCAAAATCCCTTACGGTGCATGAGCCACCTCACAGCTAGATTTGTCTCCTTATATATTCTGTTAAATATGTTTTCTTCTCTTGATCCTCACGAAGAATGTTGTGAATTAAAAAGTACTGCTTATTCTTCATGGTTGGTTTAATGTGACATTATATTTAACTCTAGCTTTCCCATCATGAAAATTTGCTAGTGTGTCAGAGTAGGGTTTAATTTCTGATGTTTTCTTCCTCTCCTTTCTCATTCTCCTTCTTCTCCTTCAAGGGTTGGGTGAACGAATTCAGCATGAACATAGTAAAATGGTAGTGAATGGACGATGCAGCATTTTTGTGTTCTGCTCTCTGAGCCTGGATTATATAGGGGAGAACTATGAAGCTCCTTTCCTCCACGGGCTGAATTTGAGTGTTTCCCAGTCTTCCTACAAATAGATGGTTGGAAAAGTTGGTACTGAGAACAAAACCTCCCAGGGTCTACCAGATAGACTGACCCTACCAGATAGATGCTTGCTCTGAAGGATGTAATCATCTCTGGATTACTCAGGTCTAGGGCTGGCAGTGTTCTTAGTATTTGTCATCCCCTTTTCCCTGGGGAATGGCCAGACATACCAGAAAGCCTATAGCATACAGCTTTCCCCTAAGGAGGGTCTTGGAAGTCTCCTTTGAATAAAGGAGGCTATTGAAATGGGATTGTTTGCACCTCTTCTCTCCCAACGGAGCTCATCTACAAGATTTCATTGGCCTTTTCTAAAACTTATCTTACTAGTTCTATTAGAGTCTGGCCATCCCTTTGAGTTGGGACTGACTTCTGATGATCAGCATAGTATTTCCTTATGCTGTCGCCAAACCCAGGCATTTCCTGCCTCTTCTTATTTTGACCCAAGAACATACTATCCTGGTAGATTTCACCTTACTCTCACACATGTCAAACGTCTGTGTGTCCTTTCATGTTTTTAAGCATTGGGCTTCTTCTAAAGACTTTATAAGGGGCTGGTGAGATCGCATGGTGGTTAGGTGTTCTTCCTCTGCAAGCATGAAGGCCTGATAGAGCCTGAGACTGTCCAAGTTCAAATTGCCAGATCCCACATAAAAGAGTTGGGTGTGCCCATGTATGCCTGTAACCCTAGTCTAGAAGTTAAGCACAGACCTGAGAATCTATAGAGCCCCACAAGCTCTGGGACAATTAAAAAGAGACCCTTATTCAAAAATAGAACCAGGCCAAATAGCAATGGAGTGAGACACCAGTTGTTCCACCCTAGCCACAATATGAGAGTGATACCCCTACCACAAGTGAGGGTATTGGGTGTCACAAGGGCATATACACATTCTTACAGCACACATACACATGCAAAATAAGGACTTGAAAGGGGTGCTCTAATATCTACCAATGTACAAGATGAAAATATTCAGCTGAACATGCCATGGACACACCAAGGATAGAGACCTAGGGCAAAGTACTAGAAACTTCTCTTGTGGTAGATATCAATGTTAAAAGTGGCTTATATCAATGCTCTTCATGATGTGCAAGAAGGGATCTTGACAAAATCATTGCCGAAGCCCATATTTTGGTACAACAGTATAGTCAGAGGGAAACATGAGCTTAAGCTGCTTTGATCAATTCTGAGTAAAATCTTGCTGCCTCCTGGTGAATGCACTTTCTTTTTCTGGCTTCTCGTAAATAGTCTAAATAAACCATTTATGATTTTCCCCGATCTCTCCCAAGGTGGCCCCATGTAGCTTTTGGAGCCTACTTCTTCAGTTTTGAAGTCTTGAATGACATTTGCCAGTCCCCTAGCTTTTGGTGCATCTTCATTTTTTCCATGAGTACTTGAAAGATTTTTGACAGGGATAGAGCATATTGTTGCCTATGGTAAGGACTCATAATGTCTAGGTTTGTGATTCTGGAGCTGTGTTAAATTTCACCCAAAAATCTATTGTCTGATTTTTTCCAGACCTTGACTGTTGGGGCCAGAACTTATTATTATTTTTTTCTAAGTTGGTACATAGTATTTAACAAAAGGAAAAAGAATCAGGTTTTGCAGTACAAATTCCAGAACACTTCATCTTCCTGTAGCTTTCTAGTTATGTGGAATACACAAAGGCCTATTGCATATACGAATTTCTTCCTTTGCATAAGAGCTTCCTCAAATAGTAGGATTTATTTTAAGGATGCCAATGGCAATATTGGCAAAGAATTGGCCTCCTGCAAATGTGAGTCAAGAGGTGGTCAGGTCTTGGAACTTCAAGACTGAAGGTAATTCTAGGGGTTGAGTTTTATGGGCATAGCCATAGCAGTAGAAGTTCATTGGCCAATCCTAACCCTTTCCAAGAACAGACTCGACTTCTTTGTGCTTTGTTTGGTATCTCGGTACTACCCAGCAACTCACAGGCTCTCTCTTACTTCGAGCTGACCCATATTTTTGAGGTAATCAAAAGTTGCTTTCATCTGTTGCATTTTATGGTCTGCTCTTTTTTTTTTGTTAATATTACTCAGGAACACTTTTTTTCTTTTGATTTATTTTTATTTGAGGCAGGCATAGAGAAAGAAAATGGGCACACCAGGACCTCTAGCTACTGCAAATGAACTCCAGACATATGTACCACCTTGTGCATCTGGCTTTATGTGGGTACTCGGGAATCGAATCTGGGTCCTTAGGAATTACAGGGCAAGCATCTTAATCACTGTGCCATCTCTCCAGCCCTATGGTCTGTTTCTTATTCCCTTACCCTGGCAGAATTTTAAAATGATGCTCAAAATAATTTAAGAATGGATCTTCCCAATTATCAAAAGAAATAAATTTTTTGCTGAAGGGATGGCTTAGTGGCTAAGGAGGTTGCCTGCAAAGCCTAAGGGCCTGAATTTGATTCCCCAGTACCCATGTAATGCCAGATGAACAAGGTGGCACATGTGTATGGAGTTTATTTTCAGTGGCTAAAGGTCCTTACATGCCCATTCTCCCTGCCTCTTTGTCTCTCACACAAATAAGTAACTTACATTGTGTCCTCTAGAGCCATAAGTGAATTTGCAGCTATGTCTTATTCTGTCCTTAAATTAAGATTCTCATCTCCATTTTTGTGTTACTTGGTCACATGTTCTAAAGAACATCTGTGTCCATTCCCAGTAGGTAAAAGATGGTTCACAAGAGGTCTTCCAGGTATTCCTTCAGGCTCTATTCATAAGCCTAGGACTGCTGGGAATTTGAGGGGAAGGTTTTCCTGGGAGCAAGCTCAGTCATAGGTAGAATAAGAATAGCATCCTCAAAAAGACACCTTCTCAGCTCTCCTAAACATTGTTTAGGACCAAACCTGCGGGTCAGACCTTCTCTTTCCTTAGGGTAATCTATAAAAGCCCCTCCCTAGCCTTTCCTGTATGGAGTCATTGGCCTACCAATCACTTCGAGTCACATCTGAATGCCACCTGGAAAACCTGTTTTCATACTTGAATTGCTCCTCAAACTCCCACTTAGAACTTGGAAGATAAAGTACATCAAGAACTCAGGGTACCTCACCCAGGCCTGTGCCTCAGGACGAGGAAAACTAGATTTCTTTTGCAACCGTTCACGTCTTTAAAAAAAAAAATTAATTCTAACACAAATACCTATGGACCCTTTCCAAAGACATGAAATTTTACTGAAGGTGACTGGAAAGAAAGGAACAAATGGGTGTTTAAAAGGATTAAGATGCAGGAGTGAAGTTGGGACCTTGAGCGGGGCTGTGGAAGGGTCGGGGCTGGAAAGCGGCTGCTGAGAGCACCGTGGCTCCGAAATGAGGGAGGAAAGCCATCTGAGACTCCTAATAAAAGAATGGCCATTCCTTTTGATAGTTCCCAAATTGCTACTCTTGGGGTTCACACTGCTTTGTTTTTGACTGCACCTTTTTTTTTCTTTTCTTTTTAAGAAAGTGCCAGTGATTTGGCGTCCTGGCACATGGCTGCATTCTACATAAATATGTGTACTTTCAACCCTTTGCTCAAACTCAATATAATTGCTTTAAGAAAAAAAAAAAAAGGTTTTTAAGGAACTCGGCATTAATTCAAGAAAGCCTTTGCTGCTTTTATTGTCACCCAAATCAGACATTGTTTTTCTACGGAATACTGCCATTTGTTTATATTTCCCCACAGTTTTTGTTGTGGGGAGTTTTGTTTTGTTCTAGCAGCAGCTGAAGTGATTTTGAGTGTTTGCAGCATGATGTTAATTACCAAATGTTTCAACCTGGGACTCTGAACACCTGGGCTGACTGAAATTGCTCAGAATTAGTGTAGAAATCTTTGGAACAGTGGAAGAGAAGAGTTTGGGA
This sequence comes from Jaculus jaculus, assembly GCF_020740685.1. NCBI lineage: Eukaryota > Metazoa > Chordata > Mammalia > Rodentia > Dipodidae > Jaculus > Jaculus jaculus. Next base: position 53,456,162 of record NC_059102.1, read on the forward strand.
TGAAAAAGACCTAGGCCAGAGGTAGAGAAAGGCTTTTTTATCTCTACTCATTCTCTAGGCAGCATAAAAACAGATAAGTAATTGCACTACTTGATATAGTTTATTCTGAGCAGTAGAAGGCTGTTTTGCGGACTCACAGGTTAAGTCTAACCTACAGCTTCCTCCAAACGGAATGAAGATAGCTTTGGTTACTATCTCTTCAATTGACACTTGACCCTAATTTCTTTTCACTTTTGACATTTGGACTTTATCATCTTAAAAATTTAGATACTTGAAAGCTAAGTCAAGGATACTGGCCATAGGAATTTTTAGAGCATCAGAGTAAGGGTGAGGTTTGGGAACCCCAATCCTTTCATTGGCCGATTCTTCCATCTGGAATTCCTGGCCAGCGGGTAATATTGTAAAAGGAACCTATTTGAGTAGAAAAATGAAGCACCCGTTTTCCAATAGCTGAGCAGATACCTGGCTACTTTATATAGCACACATGCAGAAAGGGCTTGACTTAGGTGTGCTTTGTTGACATGGCTTTGATCGGCAGCAGTTTGTCCTTCCTTCCACTAGATATAAGGTACAAAAGCCAGCAAACAGTGAGGACAGCTGAATTTTCCTAAAACAGCATTTCTTCAGAGTAGCATTAATGACATCTGGGGCATGACATTCTTGTTTGTAAGGTCCTGTCCAGTGCACTTACAGGATGTTTGGTCATTTCCCTTGCTTCTACTCACTATTCTACCCTTATTTCCTTAACAACTATAGATGCTGTCCTACACTGCCAAACATCCCCTGGGGGTTATGACCGCCCCCACCCAGTTAAGAACTACTTGTCTATAAGAAGCAAGCTATAAGTGGGCTGAGTATGTTAGTAAGACCATTATTAGGTAGACTTAATAACAGAGCCATGAGGAGAGAGGATCTGCAATAAGATATTTTTTAATTGAAGAAAATGATTCAAATTCATTAAAATGATATTTTCTAATTGCTACACATTAAAATTACCTGGGGAGTATATAAGGATCCTTAAGTCCTTATCAACTCAGTAAGAATTTCTTGTGTTAGAACCAGAATATTAGGATTTTAAAAAGCTTTCTGGGAATGCTCATGTCCAGGCAAATTTGAGAACCGTTGATTTAAAGTATTGTCACTATGAGACATGTCCAACAAAGCCTGGCTTGCAAACGTCCTATACATAACCAGTTTTGTGCGTTATTTTGTCCCACATAACTACCAGTCATTTTCAAACTGTGGTGTGTGTGTGTGTGTGCGTGTGTGCGTGTGTGTGTGTGCATTTGTAAGCAAGGCTTTCTGAGTCACTAGGTTTGGGAGAGATCTTGATGCTTTGCATCCTCAACAGGTTCTTAAGTGGTGCTAATGCTGCTGAATCAGGAACCAGCTTTGAGAACCCCTGATGATGATCACCACATCAACTCTTGCCAGACGAACAGTGATCCAATTCTCCCACATGGGTAGCACTTGGACAAATACTGACATAGACAGAACTGGAGATCTCATTCTTTCACAATTTTCATCCTCTCAGAGCATCTTCTTCTTTCCTACTTCTTTCCTAACTCACTACTTACTTTATTCCATCAAAAGTAATCTAAATCTCATAAGACCTAATGGTTTTCTTTAAACAAATTATTTGAAAGCAAAGGAAAACGAGAAAGAGAGAAAGAGAAGGAGAAAGATAGAGAGAGGGGGGAGGGGGAGAGACAATGGGCATGCTAGGGTCTCTAGCTGCTACAAACAAACTCCACACACATGCATCATGTTATCTATCTGGCTTTATGTGGGTACTGAAGAATCAAATCTGGGTCATTAGTTTTTGCATGTAAGTGTCTTAACTGCTGAGCCATCTCCCCAGCCCCAGACTTAATAATTTTTAAAGATGTTTAGAATCACTATATATAGTTTTCCCATTCTTCCATGTATCAGTTAATTTCTTTGCTATGAACAAAAATCTGACCAGAAGCAAGTTAAGGATGGGTTTATTTTTTTAAGTTTATTTTTTTTTTTTCCAAGGTAGTTCCTCACTCTAGCCCAGGCTGACCTGGAACTCACTATGTAGACTCAGGGTGGCCTCAAACTCATGGCGCTCCTCCTACCTCTGTCTCCCAAGTGCTGGGATTAAAGACATGTGCCACCACACCCAGCTTGGCTTATGTTTTGAGGGGGTATAGTCCATCATGGAAGGGAAGAAAGGAGCAGGAAGCCAACTTCATCACACCTGGAGAAAGAAGCAGAGGAAAACAGGGATTAAGCCACAAGGACCCTAGTGACCCACTTTCTCTAACAAGGTTCCACTTCCTAAAGGTTCCACAACCTTCCCAAATACCATTGCCAGCTGGAGATCAAGCATTCAAACACAGGAGCCTATGGAGGACATTTTACATTCAAACCATAGCCTTCCATATTCTTACTCATTAAATCTAAGATATCCCCATGATAAAATCACCATCCATCCTGCAATGCAGAAAAGGCAAGTGGGTAAATGGTTAAGTTCCAGGGCCTTTTAGAGAGCTTTTTTATAGGCTGATAAGAAAGTACAGTGGCACTGTCTTGTATGAATCAGTTAGAGAAGGGCTGATCTTGATTTTCTTCAAATTCTGGTCTCCACAGTTTTGTCAAACTTTCATGTTTGAGCACTACAGGTCCTGGGCTTGGAATTTACACCTTGACCTTGCTGATCCCTTAGTTTACATTGTGAAAGTTAATCCTAGAACAATAACTGCTATTCTGTCTGCTCCTAACATGAGCATCCTAATTTATATCTTTGCCCATCTGAATGTTGAGCCCTAGTAATCATGGGAAAACACTTAACATCTCAGAAAGTTTTGTCCCAGCTTTTGTTTTATCAGGCTACTTCTAGAACAGCCCTCCTATAAGTGTGATCTACATAGTCTATGGGCTAAGGGACCCATGAGAGTGATGTTGCTTCTGGGAAGCCTAGCCCTCCTCTGGAAGTCAGTAACTCACAGTGAATATGTTGGTTAGAGAGAGAAAGACATGTTTGTGGACACGAATAGAGTGTGCTGGTTAGTTCATTTGTTTTTCTTTCAGTTGGTGAATAATATAACACCGGGCAGGTGGGGAAAATAGTTCTTTCTGATTTCAGTAAAGTTTTTGTATTTTTTTTTTCTTTTTTTATGAGGGGGTGGAAAGAGAATTGGTATACCATAGCCTCAGCCACTGTAATAAAACTCCAGATACATGTACCACCTAGTGGGCACATAAGACCTTGTGCTTGCATTACCTTGTATGTCTGGCTTATTGGGATCTGATGAGTGAAACATGGGTCCTTAGGATTCACAGCCATGTATCTTAACCATTAAGCCATTTCTCCAGTCCAGTTTTTGTGAATTTTGCTCCTAATAAATCACTTTAATGTAAACAGAGAAAGTATGTGTCTTTATGAGGGCATGTGATGGATCCCCTACACAGGATAACCAGGTGACCAGTTAAGTTTCATATTCAGTGACTAATGTATATCCACCTTAGGTATGGAAAAGGTATGCTTAAGGTCTTCCATCTTAGGAATTCCTGAAACATTGGAGCCAGGTGTGGTGGCTGAGCATGTTCCATTGTCTTCTTTCTTTGTTCGCCCTGGGAGTATGTAAGCAGTCAATGCTGGCCAAGGCTGTCCTGCCTCCCTCGTGAGAGAGAATGTGCGGTGGCTTACCAGGTAGTTTCTCAGCAGTGGGAATTAGGCAGCTTTGCAGATTAGTGTCAGAGAAAAGCAAGTAGTCAGTTATGAGGGAGCTTTGTCATCTTCCTCATGTGTTCCCAGGCAGGGACACCTGTGTGCAGTGTTTAATACTGTGAAAGGCTGGGTTCACACTTTTAAGATATCAGGATTAAGGAAGCTATGCAAATGTAAACATTGAAGAAAAAAAATTACAAAAGCACACTGGAAGGTTAACTATACATGACTAAACTGTGTCACAATGAAAAGGCTGGTCATCTTTTATAAGGTATTAGTACTGTGGTCTACAGAATGGATTCTTGTACATACTCCTAAGATAAAAACACTAAAGAGACATGGCCAGGAAATTCCTTTTCCTTCTTATCAGGAATAAAGCAGCCTACAGGGACTTGGGAAAACATATTGTATTTCATGCTTAATCTCCCAGAGGTCAGCTACCTGGCTGTTGATCTAAGAGGTACAAGTTAGAAGTACTCGGGCATGGAATTTCAGAATGGCCTTTATCAACTTGATGACAACTTTTCCAATTTAATTAACAGTTTATTCAGTTGTAAAACTACAGTGACTCATGTAATTAGAGGTTTCCTTCTGTGTCAACAGAGGATTTTTGGAGCTTGGTAACAAGTTGGACAACTTTTCTGCTATGCTTCAAAAGAAGCAGTCAATCATCGGGTAATATTTTTAGAATGTCAAAACTGGAGTATGGCTGGCCGCTAATCATCTGAAAATAAAACTCTTGATTAATTACAAGGAAAGTATCTGAGAGTTGACAAAATTTTCTTGGGCCTCACTGAAGTTTTACTAGGTTACCTCCTCCAAGCCAGGTGAACAGGAAAGGGAAGAAGTGTTCTTCATTAATGTTTTGCTTAAACCAAACAAACAAATAAAAGCTCCTAAACTGCTGATCTCACAAGGATGAACAAACAGCTATTTTTTAAAATGTCCCATCTAATGAAGTGATTAAAAAGATTTTTTTTTTTTTACCTTACTAGAATGTATGTATGTCTTCTCTGAACCTGGGCAGCTAAAAGCTGTATATAAAATATTTCTTAAGGAAAACATAAAACGTCTCCACCACCTGTCATAATAGTAGTCATTAAATGAATGTTTTTTTTTCAAAACCACTTGCATGTTTCATGAGCATAGATGAATCATAGCAACTCTTGGAGACATGCTACAAGTTCATTAAATGACCACAAGGGCCAGGTGAAACCTAAAATGTGAAATTTAGGAGAATTAGAGAATTCAAATGAATCCATTGGCAAGGTTATTCAGTTCTCTGTTCCCAAGAACTTCAACTTATATATGTATGTATGTATATATATGGAATGAGTCCTCAAAACACCAGTTTGAGAATTTCCTCCTAGTATATCTTGCACAGTTTTTCTCCATCTTTTGCCCATGAACAACTAGTAATAACTAAGGTAAGATTGGACTTGGAAAGTCAAAGTTCAAGTGAAAAATTCTCAGGTAATGCTCCATTTATTAGCTACCCATTTAGAGTGTGAAACCTCAGTGCTTATGGCTACAGGTCTATAAAGAAGCGCTCCTCTATTTTACTCTTTAGCATACTTTAAATTTCAGGGAGCAAATTGTTTACGTTTTTTTTTTTCCTCTGGGTCGCCTTGAACTCACAGCAATCCTCCTACCTCTGCCTCCAGAGTGCTGGGATTAAAGCATGTGCCACCATGCCTAGCCACAAACTGTTTTCTGGCTTGTGTCTTGTATCCTCCTTTTTTGACTATTGATAGAAACTGTAACCAATTTGGTCTGAATTCTCCACTTCTTTCCCAGTAGGAATCTGGCTTTTGATTCAAGTTGTCAATCATTTCGCAAAAACCTACTCTTTATTTATACATCTGTTTATTTATATCCCATCTTGCTTCACAGAAGCTGAAGTAAATTAAAGGAAGCATAAAATAGTAAAAATGCAATTATAAATTAGAAACTAAAGATTGGAGAAGAAAGAAATTAGAATAGGGCAAGACCTGAGAGAAAAAAAAAAAGACTTGATTTCTAAGAGTTTTTTTTTTTAAGCCAGGAAACAAAACAAAAACTACAAATGCAAAATATGAAATGTAGTCAATCTCCTGATTTTTATTGATGAGGAAGAGATAGAAACCTTCAAACTATAAAGAAAAATTCTAATGTAGGCTTACTTTCAGATGGTAATTCCTTGTAAAAAGCTTATAGGCATTGTGTTTATAAAGATGACCTTGGATCTTTCTGCCCAGCAGGGAATCAGGAAAATTAATACTTATAGAATACAGTGTAGAATAAGTGTAGCTCAAGGACAAGTCATGTAGCTTGGAGGGTGAGGAAAGAAGCATTCATTCTGACAGAGGAAACTGGGCAGGCAACAAAAAGAATGCATCCCAATTGGAGGAGAATGAAGTGACAGAAATTCTAATCCTCAGGAATGGCATGAGAAATAGTTGATGTCATGATGTTTGAATGAACTTTATCAGTTAAGCTCAACCTCACTGCATAAGTGCACTGACAGAGAGAGCTCAGTGGAACCTGCTTAGGTACCCTGTATGCCGACTGTGTCTTTTGTGGTTTTATTTTTGTACTTTAACATTTTTTTCTTTCATCTTTCTGTATGAAAAGCTTGCTTACTCTCTGTAACAAGCTGCTTTTTCTTGTCTTTAAACTTGCTTTCTCTCTAAATAAAGTTTCTCCCCTAAAACTCAAAAAAAAAATATAGTAAACGTCATGAGCTGGTGTTTTGGGTGGGGCAGAGATATAATCTTTTGGGTCAAGAATGTAGAGAAATGCAAGATATGAGATTGTAGCTTTCAGGAAGCTGTGTAGGGTCTGAGGAAGACCTGATCCTTGGCCTGTGTTTCAGAAACTTCTTCTAGTAGTAGATGAAGGATGTATAACAGAAGCAAGGGACGAGATGAGATCAGTCAGAATATTTATTGTGTAGCAGAGAAAATTCAATCAGTGAATTAATCAAAGAATAGAAATTGTAGATGTATAAAATAAAGCTATTACCTCAAAGGGAATAAGAGGTTATTCTAGGGCCAAATGTTAGTGACCATGGCCTGGGAACACAGATTTAGATTACCCCAAATATTGTGTTTCAATGTGGTAACAGTTTCATGGTGTTTTTCTTTAATAGTAATAGAACAAAGAAAATCATAAATCAAGACAATTTTTAGATACATTCATGGACAGACATGTTGAGTAGGCAAGTTACATACAGCAAAGTGGAAAATTCTCTGCTGTAAGCCTCAGATGCTATCTGATAACATTTCTAACCGTTGGTTGGTGAAAGCTAACTGTCTATACAATCTGAAAGAATTTATCTTGTAGTCACAAAGATGCTAGGTTATACACATTCCAACTCTCCACAATCATTGGAGTGTGAATCATGCTTGTGGAATGTTTTTAAAATAGGATGTTTTTTTTTTTTTTTGAGGGGGGAGGACTTCAGTTAACAAAATGAAAGAAGAAATTGGAGAATCTATGAGAGTATGTATAGTTAAAATGGCCTGGCCTGATGTGGAGGTAATTTGAAGATAGGTAAGAGATAAATAGGAGTTTTGGAATACAATGAAGTTGTCAAACATTTAGGGATCGGGTTGGAACTTCTGGAGCCTTCAAACTTTGCCATATTATAGTAATCTGATGGCGAACTTTTACTTAAATGAGCTGGACCTGGCTTTGAATCATGGCTTGCTGTTTTCATACGCAATCCAAGCCTTCAAGTTTCCATCCATAAAATCATGATAAGGACTGAAAAGAGTCAAGGAGAACATGACTGGAAAATGCTAAGCTCCCTGTATAAGCAGTGCTGGATCATTTCTACCCCTGGTACTTACCTCTGGTCTAGTGTTACTTCTTCTCTTGTGTTTCTGCTTTATAGTTTTGTCTGTAGTTCTGTACCATGTTCTAAGAACATACTCAGAATCTCAGTGTCTGACCTGGCTAGCGTGGTCAAGTCACATGCGACTTGCTGGTACTGGAGTTCATGAAGTAAAGAAGCCTCCCTCGTTTGTGCTTTGGTCTCACTCACCAGTGAGTGAAAGGGAGAAACGGTCTAGAAGAGCATGTGACATGTGGGTTCTGAGGATAGGAGTCCATGCTTGAGAATGTGGGATTGTGTTGCTGAACTCCTCAGCCAAGAAGCATTCAGACAAAGATTAAAAGCCCTAAGGGTGAGAAAGCAGATGTGATGGAGAAGAGCACCCGTAAGTCCAGGGTGTCACATGGCTCCCCAAACTATTTCTTGAAGACTTCGAAAATGTGACAGTCTGAAAAGGCAGAAATAAAAGTGACAATTGGGAGAAATAGTGATGTGGCTCTGGGAATCCCTGAGGATAGCCAGCATGATGAAAGGGACCCTGAAGGGTCAGTGAATTGTTACAGTATACCTAATTATCAGCTGATGTGGACTGGGTTTCTCACAGGGAAATTCTCTCTCTAATTAACATACTCCTGCTCTGGACATGCTCACAGGTCTGTGCTAATTCAAGAAACAGTGGAAAAATATACCAAGAGCTCTGTTTTAATTGAAAATACAATAATTAGATTGTGGTATCCTGCTCTTAATTATAGGGCCAGATTTTTCTGTTTCTAACTTATTTTATGGTGGTTTTATACCCTGACAGAATTAATAAAGTTTCTGGGGATATGTTATAATTTTTTAAATGCGCAGCTCAATCTGAACCTAGAAATACAAATATAGTGTATGTCATTCCAGGGTCCCTGGATCCTTTGCCTACATTCTTGGGAAATTAAATAATCCCTTTGTGTTCTTGTGCATAAGAATGGAAGTTTGGTTCCTCTGAAATCACTGGCATTCATTTCTGAAGTTGTTTAAGTAGCAGTCTCAAGGAATCAGCATGGCTGGACATACCACCATGTTTAGATTTGGACTAAGTGGGCCCCTATACTTGAATCTGACTGTGCATTATAGTCACTAGAGATGTGCAGTGAATAGGTCTGAGATTGGGCCTCAGATTCACCCACCATTTTCATCAGACTCCTAAGCAGAATACTTAGCCCTGATGGCAGCAACACACTTGAAGGCCATAACTATAAGGGCATCCTTCTAGCATACTCAGGCCTGAGGACTTAGACTTACCCCCTAGCTTATCATCACTCCTCGATCTTGCTATGAATTTTAGTCCCCAGATTCCCTGCCCAAATGCCATGAATCTTCTCGGGGCTTCCTTTGCTTCTTCCCCTGGTCCATCCTTCATAAGTGAGTGTAGTTCCAGGTTGAAGTATGCTAGGGAAGTGGGTGAGTCTGTTTGTAACTTCAGATAGATCGTGGGGGGAAAGAGAAAGGATAACATCAGATTTCAGGGTGGCTTTATTGGCATGGACCTTCTGAGAAGCTCAGTAATGCAGAATTCAACCTAATATTCCAGATTCAGGTTCTGTGAAGAAGGAAAACACCACATACCAATGGACTAAGGGTAATCCTGCTGGCAGAAGTTGGATGGGCTCAGTAGAAAATCCCTGGCCTATGTATGTCAGCTTCCATGTGTAGTCTTGCTCTGTCCTGCAAGTGGCAAGGCAGGTCTAAATGAAAGATACCTATGACCTCACTGGACTATTTTGTTGTCACTTGATATTTTTCGTATAATTTTTTCTTGCTACAAACACGTTAGAAGTACTCAAATTTGTTAGGCTACTGTATGGTGCACGTATACATGTATGTGTGCTATCAGTTTGTTTGAAGGGTCATTCTTTCATCTTGCAGTGTATGTGTCAGCTACCAAATTCTTTTTAAACATAAAACTGTTGAAGGGGGTTCTGAAGAAAAAAAAAAATATACGATGGAATGCTTTCACATTTCATTGTTCCCATAGCCTTGCACAAAGATCCCTTCTCTGAGGGTCCCATCAGTGGGACTGAAGCTCCAAGCTGGGCTACAGATTTTTAAGGTCAAAATCCGAAGGAGTGAAGGAGCATCCATGAAACATAGTCTCTCTTGTGCTGTGTTAAGTGTTTTCTTGTAATATTGAAGTTTCCATTTGTGTGCAGGGAACATCTATGGCTTCCTGGTGCCCATACCCCCCAGCAGGCAGTGGGGAATTGGTAGCAGGTATTTCTGAGGTGCTGGTCAGTGGGTGTCTCCATTTGTCCACTGATCTTCAGGAATTTCCATGTTGTCTCTTGAAGACTGTGGGTACCCTGCACCTTTCCTACTAAGATTGAGCACCTGTAACATTCCTTTGAATTTGTTAAGTTGACCTCCTAGCTCTTTTGACTCTTGCAGCCTGCTAGGTTTTTTGTTGGTAAGCTACTTGCCACAGTAAAGATTCTGGCATGAACCAAAAGGAAGTCCAAAAAGGACGATTTTAAAGCTTTATTGTATCACAAAAGGGAGAGGGATGGGAATAACTGGAGTGGTTCCTAGCTGACTTCTCCCTGGAATTGTTTGGCAGTTCCTTCCTTCCTTCCTTTCCTCCTTCCTTCCTTCCTTCCCTCCTTCCTTCCTTACTTCCTCTCTCTCTCTCTTTCTCTCTCTCTTTTTCTTTTTCTTTTCCTGTAGAAGGAGTCCTTTGGTACCTGTTAGCTGTGTCCTTTTCATTTTCTTATTGTCCTTTTGATTTCTCTTTTTGGCACCTTCAGAGTGGAAGCAAAATTCATGGCATGAAATTGTTTTTAAGTCTGCAATTCAGTGGTATCCAGTATGTCCACAGTATTGTGTCATGCATAGCAGGTTTAAAAACATTTTCATGACCCCCAAAGAAACCCTCTCCCACAATAACACCCATTTCCTTCCACTTCTCAGTCCCAGACAACCACTAATGTGCTTACTGTCTCCATGTATTTGCCTATTTTGAATGTTTATATAAATACAATCACATGTAATGGGACTTTTGTGTCTGGTGTCTTTTATTTAGCATAGTTTTTTTTAAAGTTAGAGCATATTTTAGTACTTTATTACTTGTTATGGGTGAATGATATTATATTGTGTGGTGTGTTATAACTTTACTTGGGATGTGTAAAAGAAATATGTATTCACCCCAAATAGGGATGGGGCAGACAAACCAAAGAAAGATTTCATCAAGTATGCTTTAGAGAATGAATGAGCTTTTTGGGGGTTGCTTACAGACTTGTGGACAACTATAATATGGGCAAGTCCTATTGTAGTCACCCTATCAACTCTTACATAATTTTGCATAATGTACAGTTGGGCAGGAGGACATGCTGCTTAGACGCTAAGGTGTGGGTATCCTGAGGGTCTGGTGACCCTGCCCACTCCCTCCTAGAAGGAATGCTAATAGCGCCATTGCCATTACCACAGACCTCCCTATCTATTGTAATACTGTGCTTACTTCATCCTCACAGTGGGGATCAAGATCTCCTGTAGATGACCCTGCTTCTGTGCTTCGAGGTGGTGGTGATCATGTCAAGCCCAGAGGAAATAGCCACAGTACATATGGATATAACTGGAAATGTGGGTCTTTTCCAGTGTTTGCCTCTTGGGAATGGGACTGCTGTGAACATACATAGCTCAAGTACTCACTAAATGTTTCCAGTGCTTGTGGGAGAGGAATTTCTGGGTCATCTGGAAATTCTATCTAATATCTTGAGGGACTGCCAAAATGTTTTTTGACAGCAATGGCTTGCTCTTGTACTCCTACGAGCGGGGCAAGTACGTCCTTGTCAGTGCTTGTGACTTCCATTGCTTCCTTTGGCAGCCATTCTGGTGATGGTTGAAGTGGCAGCTCACTGTGGGTTTGATGACATTTCTCCAGTGACTCATGATATCGATAATCTTTAGGAGCAGTTTTGTGATACTGTCAGCACATAATACCAAAGTGTCAGAGACTAGGATGTCTTCCATAGTAGGATATTGAAATATTGGAAAAACAGATGATTCAGCGTGTCTCCCTTATTCTCACCTCACTTCCTGCTTATCTCTTGGGGAATATGAGTTATGTGAACTCTCAGTTGTGCCATCAAGAATGGTAGGGAACAGCAGTGCTTGGTTTAATGGGAAGACAAGGTATATGGAAAGTTCTAATCCCTTAAGGCAATTGACCAGAGGACTTTTTCCCTTCATTAAAAAATTGTTTACTTATGAGAGAGAGAGAGGGTTGGGGGGGAAGCAGATAGAGAAAGAGAGAATGGATACACCAGGGCCTCCACCCAATGCAAGTGAACTCCAGATGTTTGTGCTACCTTGTGCATCTGCCTTTGCATAGTTCTAGGAAATCAAACCTGGGTCCTGTGTCTTTGCAGGTAAGTTCCTTAACTGCCAAGCCATCTCTCCAACCCCAGAGAGATTAATATATATGTGTCTGTGTGTGTGTGTGTTATATAATTAATATAACATATTTAATTATTATATATTATATATATAATTTATTTATATGCAAGCAGTGAGAGAGAGAGAGAAAGAGAGAGGGAGCGAGGGTGAGAGAGAGATGAAAGACAGAGTGGGTATGCCAGAGTGTCCAGCCACTGCAAACAAACTCCAGATGCAAGTTCCAATTTGTGCATCTGGCTTTATATGGATACTAGGGAATTGAACCCTGGGTCATTAGATTTTAGATAAGCAGCTTAACTGATGAGTCATTTCTCCAATCCTTGACCAGAGGTTTTAAGATTTACTTTTCAAGTATCCCAAGGGTTTCAAAGACAGCTTATAAGTCAGTAAGAGAGGAGATCAATAAAACACAAAACATTTATCACTTTTTTTGTTTTTTGTTTTTATTTTTTGTTTATTTGAGAGTGACACAGAGAAGGAGGCAGAGAGAGAGAGAGAGAGAGAGAGAGAGAGAGAGAGAGAGAGAATGGGTATGCCAGGGCTTCCAGCCACTGCAAACGAACTCCAGACGCGTGCGCCCCCTTGTGCATCTGGCTAACGTGGGTCCTGGGGAATTGAGCCTCGAACGGGGGTCCTTAGGCTTCACAGGCAAGCGCTTAACCACTAAGCCATATCTCCAGCTTAAATTTTTAAATTTTTAAAACTTTATAAAATTTTAACTTTTTATTTTTAAATTTCTTGCTTGTGTGTGTGGTGTATGCATGTGTATGTGCCCTTGTGGTGCCCCAGATGCATGCCCACGGTGGTGGTGGTTGTGACTGGAGTTGAACCTTTGTGTACTGCTGCATTGTTCTTCTACTTGGTCTTTCTCCTTAGCTGGAGTCTCTTTTCACTGCTTCTGAAGCTTGTGGGGCCCTGTTGATTCTCAAGTCTCTGCTCTACTTTTAGGCTGGGGTGTTAAGCTTGCGTAGCCACACTAAGCTGTTTTACATGGGATCTGGAGATTTGAACTCCGAAAGTCTCAGGCTCTCAGGCTCTCATGGGTTAGCAGGAAGGGCACCTAATCCCTGAGCCATCTCTCCAGCTCTGAAAACTTTTGTCAGGATATTAACAATTTGTACTTTAAATTAGGAACAATGGAAATTCATTTGAGTCTTCCTTTATTTTTTATTCAAAATAGACCTTTCTTCTTCATCAGGTATAGCCACGTCTCCTTTTCCATCAAGTACCACACTAAATAATGAGTCTTGTTAATAGAGTATGCTTGCTTGACAGTGATTGCTGAAGGGCTAAGAAGGTGGAGCAATACTAACACGGTTCTAGATACATCTGACAACTGTGTAGTTGGCAGCGTACTTACTTATCTTGTAACTTATGGTCTTTTGGTTTGGCTTGTCTGTATCATGTGGCCTGCATTTCTATTGGCTATCTGTGTGCATCAACATTATTAGGATATCGTTTGATATAACCGAAGGCATTGGTGTTGGGATTGTGTAGAGAAACCGGAATTGGGAAACAGTAGCTTGAAGTGGGGGTAGAGGGCTCCTGGAGGGCTGCAGGTGGTGTTGCTTCTTGATCTTTTAGGTAAGTGTGCCATCTTGGGAGAATCCCCTGAGCTTTGCCTTTGGGGCTTGCACTCTTTTCAGCAGTTTTGTTATTCTTCAGTGAACATCTTAATGAAAAAGGGAGAAAAAACTGTCTCATTCTCACCAACAAGTATGGTCTCAACTTTCATGTAAAGGGTGCATCATATGAGAAATGATAAGGGAAGTCAGAAGAAGGAAATTGATTTCCTTTTTAAAAAAAATATTATTTATTTATTTATTTATATGAGAGAGAGTAGGCATGCCAGGGCCTTCAGCCACTGCAAACAAGCTCCAGATGCTTGTACCCCCTTGTGCATCTGGCTTACATGGGTCCTGGAAAGTTGAACTGGGATCCTTTGGCTTTACAGGCAAATGCCTTAACCGCTAAGCCATCTCTCCAGTGTGGAAATTGATTTTCTATTGATTGTCTTTCTGTAAAGTCAGCATTGTACTAGTGGTCTTATAAAATGCATTGTTGCATTTGGTCTTCAAAACAATCATGTGAAATGATGTGTAATCTCCATCTGTAAGATGGAGAAACCGAGCCCTACAAAATGTAAATTACTTAGGCTCATATTGCTAGATGTAATGCAGTCAGGCACAACTCTTCAGTGTTTTCTGTGGCACATGTGTCTTTGTTGCCCAGCTGATGATGTTCAATGACAATTTATTAAATGGTGCATGAACCAATTAGAGGAGGAAAAGAGACATGCTGCTGGAAGATATAGCTTGTGCTGGCTTTGTCTGGCATGTGTTTGCAGGTGGGTCCATGGAAGCAGAAGTGACAGGACCTGGATCCATTTGGGTTTCCCCTTCCTGCACACTTCAAGCTGGCCTTCAGCTGGACAAGGATGAGGGATCTTAAGAGCTCCTGACAGATTGATGGCCTGTTAGAATGTAGCTCTCCTGCAAGGGTTCCGCAAGACTGTTCTCATTTAAAGACGAGTGTCTGAATGCCTCCTCTGCCTGAAGACTGGCAGGAATAATGGACTGGTTGGGAGGCTGGGTTGAACAGAATTCTAGTGAGCTGTCAAATGTGATTGCTGAAATGATTTCAATATGAGCTTATCACACTGCTTAGGAACGGGGAACAAGCGCAGTGTGTGTTATTTATGGCATTCACACTCTTGCAGCGAGGAACAAAATATAGCATGGCCCAGGCTCAGATTTAAATTAGAATATTATGGCATGCATGTACAGATTAACTGAACAATACATTTAATGAAAAGAAAGCAGATCCTCAAACCTGGATGAGAGAGAGAGAAAGATGAAGGGAGAGAGGGAGGGTGAGGAAGGGAGAGAAGGACGGGATGAAGAGAGGAGAGATGATAGAAAATATATCTAATTTTGCTGTGCATTTTGAAAGCATTTCAATCCCCAAATGAACTAATTGTCCTTTAGCAACTAGGATTGTGAAGGGCATTCTAGTATAGCCAGTTGTGGAGTATTTTAACAAAACTCCTGCTGTGAACCACTTCTGAATTACACTGCTGCTGAATGACATTATTTTCTTGTGGTTTAAAGGCTTGGTTGGATAGATCTTTCGGGATCTTCTGGAATCCTTATAGGGACTTTGAAATGACTAAGCATTGTTCAGTTAAATGAACATATCCTTTCAGCCAGGTTGGTTACTGAAATTGCATTCTGAAACTACTGTAGGAGTGGAGCAAACTACAGAACATTGCGTGGATCAAGTGTGTGTTTGTTGCAGAGTTTTGGCTTTGGTTGATTGTTGAAACATTTGCAAGCTTGAAGCTTGAAGGAGCCCCATTTGCTGAACCTTTCCTTTACCTGTCCTACCTGTGCCCATGTCCTGTAATCCTGAGAACCTATGGAGCTCCAAGTCACACACACATAGGTTTGAATCCAGTTCTGTCTCTTCCCAGCTGTATAACTTTTAATCTCTTTTCTATGAGACAGAAATAAGGTCTATCTTAGAGTAAATGAAATGATGCTGAGAGTGTCTGGTCAGAAAATGGTATTTCTTTCACTCCCTCCTTTATTTCTGAGAATTAGCATATGAAAAAATGATATTGGACTTTAAAAATAGTCTATACTCTTGTTTCACTTTAGATGTGCAAATCTTTGGCCTAAAAAATTAAACTAGTAAGTATTATTTTAAAAATAGATGTCAAACTCAACATGGCTCAGGGAAATTTTGCGGAAGAGGGGGGGGAAAGAATGTCAGAATCACATGTTGGGTCATGATTTGCAGAGACATTTATCATACCAATAACTGTGGGCTAACTCCACAATGCACAACCCATTTACATCAACAAGGAGGGTCCAATGGGAGGGGGTAGATCATAGATGAGCCTAAACAATGGTACCAAACTGCCTGTATTTGCTGAAAAGAAAACTAATAAATTAAATTTTAAAAAACATAGATGTCAAAGTGGGCCAGAGAGGTGGCTTAGCAGTTAAGGCATTTTCCTGCAAAGCCTAAGGACCCATGTTCTACAGGTCCCACATAAGCCAGACACACAAAGTGACGCAAGTATGCATGGTCGCACATGCACACAAAGGGGGTGCACTCATCTGGAGTTCAAATGCAGTGGCTGGAGGCTCTGGTACACCAGTTCTCTATCTTTCGCTCTTACACTCTTGCATAAAAAAATAGATGTTAAAGTACTAGTTGAGAGGCTTAGATGTACATTAGTAATTACAAATCAACTTATATTACATTTCTTGAACTCCCTTATGCATTTGATTTTATCTGCTTTTCTTTCATTCATATATATATATATATATATATATATATATATATATATATGAATATATATACACATATTTCTCCTTTTTGAATCATCTTAACTAGTTTTTGGAAAATACAAAACACCTGAGAAATTTAGAATAAATAAGGTGTTTGTTGTTTTGTCTTTATTTCTTTTGGGGTGATAGAGGATTTGCCTATCATTTATGAGGCCCTCCAGCACTGTAAAAAAAAAAAAGGTAACAAATCTTCTGTGGTCTCCCTTAAAATATTCAGTAATTATATGAGACTCATCATCCATTATTTATCTAAATGTGAGTTAAAACTCTGGTGTCCAGAGACTTTAGTTGTCTGCTCATCCATTCATTTCCTCCTCTGTTCTTTTATAAACATGTATTGAGTCTTCCCTGTTGCTCATTCTGCTTCAGTGTCTGGGACCTGGTGATGAACAGTCCAGACCTGACTCCTGCTATGGAGCTTTCTGAGCAGTGGGAGAGATGGGTCCCCAGCATGGAGTCACAGGATGAAAATTTTTCATCTCTGTGGTAAACAGGAGGGAGCATTGTAATCAGGGACATTGAAGGGTGGGGGCTATGATAGCAGAGCCAGGCTGCGGAGGCAGGATGAGCAGTAAACAATTTACCTATTCACTGGAATCTTAGTCCTTTCGCTGGTTTGAACCTGCAGAGTCCCAGCAGCAGATCTGAGGGTAGGCATCCTCCCATGCACTCCTCGGGGCACCCGCACTGCATGTAGCACACTCAGAGCTCCCCACCAGTTCTTGTTTGTGAAGAACAGGAGAAATGAAGAGATGGCTTCCTGGGCTTCATTTAGTTTTGCCCTAATTAGATTTAAGCAGTGGCCACATGGAGCAGCCCCATCTGTGTCTTCTACCTTTGCTGCCCAAAAACTAATGTGCTGGATTCAAGAATAAATGCACTCCTGCATGGATGCGGGGGTGGGCGCAGCACAGACAAGCAATAGCTAAAATCAAATTAATTCTATCCACATAATCATTCTCCTGACCTTCATTTTGATTCTTGATGTGATGGTAACTGCATTTGCAGCTTACCAATTAGAATAGAAACAGCATTTTTGATAAATTTCCTTTTAGACAGTGTTTGTTTAATTCACTTTACAGTCCCAGCCTGAGCACCCGTAGGCAGGCTGTAGGATCTGACTGGATAGTGGAGAATGGCCCCTCATCACTTTAGGAGAAATTAACTTTCACCAAGTAAGCTGTTCTGTAGCTGTGCTTCTCGAACCATCTGTGGAGGAGATTCTGTCTTTTTTTTTTTTTCTTTTAAATTTTAATCCACTGTGAATGAAACATGAGCCTACTCTACAGGACTCAACATGCCATGTGTTGCCCAACACTGATGTGTACCTTGTTCACTGAGAATGGAGTCTTAGGGGAGAGGATGTCAGGATGCTTCTTGAGCTTCTAAACACCCCATCTCTGTACTTAACCTCAGCCACAGCCAGTTACAGATCGGTTTGTGAGCAGCACTAGCATCCATGATGCTGATGGCTCTGCCTCCTCCAGAGCGGAGGACACAGCTTCTGACCACTTGCGGCATAGTATTGTTAGTGGTTTTCCCATGGTGACTAGCTCATATGTTTGAACTTGGCTTTCACAGGCAGTAGTCCCATGGACCCACGTGATCTAACAGTTTCTCAAATTTAGGCTTTAAGAGAAGCTGTGACACACTAGTCCTTCACCTAGACTACTAATTTTAGGTTGTTCATTATATGATTAAGAGCAACATCAAACAGTTTCTTCGTGACCCCTATTTAAGAATCCAGTGGCCAATCTGTATTCTGCTGCCAGGATTTCTTTGGAAATCAAAGAAACATAGCAGAATGGATTTTTGTTTAGAAACAAATTTCCGAATAGTTGTACTGCGTAATATGGTCTTGGTTACTAACAGAACTTAAGAGAGAATTTGTTTTTGACTACCAGGAACTTAAGAACTGAAATAATGTGCTGTGTTCAAACTGTGTATGGTACCAAATAAAGACTGCTTTTTCAAAATATTTTCTTAAAGTATTTTTAAAAGATTTGATAGATATAGTTTAATATATAAATGGTTTTCTTAACTGGTAAGCTATCTCTCCATCCCATAAATGGTTTTCTTCATAAACCCTTATAGTAAGGTTTTACCTTACTGCTGAATCATTTATATATAATAAATTATATCTTCTAAAGAGGAATTAAATGCATGTCACATCTGTGTACATCCCTGAAGTTATTGCCTCCAGCAGTTACAGAGAACATACTCATCACCTGCAGATGTTTCCTCCTGTCTCTTTGTGATCTCTTCTTCTCTCAGTCCCTGATCCCAGGAAACCACTGTTCTTGTCAACTGCATTACATTTTCCAGACTTGTACATAAATGGAGTTAATGCAGTGTGGACTTTGGTGTGTTTGATTTCCTTAACTGCTGTAGCCACTTTGAGATTCATCCATGTGATTATATGCAACATTTATATTGCTGAGTAGTATTTCATCCCAAAGCTACTCGTCATATTTTGTTGATTCATGTTTCTGAGCCACCACTCTGCTTTCCAACTATTGTGGTTAAAATAGCCATGAACATTGTACGAGTTTTGGCTCTGGCAAAGGTTTGCATTTCTCCTACCAAGGAAGAAGATGATAGGGTCACATGACAGGTATACATTTAACTTTTTTAGAAAAATTATTTATTTATTTATTTGAGAGCAACAGACAGAGAGAGAAAGAGGCAGATATATATATAGAGAGAATGGGCATGCCAGGGCATCCAGCCACTGCAAACGAACTCCAAATGCATACTTCCCCTTGTACATCTGTCTAACATGGGTCCTAGGGAATTGAGCCTTGAACCAGGGTCCTTAGGCTCCACAGGCAAATGCTTAACCGCTAAGCCACCTCTCCAGCCCCTTTTTTAAGAATTGTGACAGGACCTTTTTGCTAATTCTAGCCACTAAATAATACATATACATTTTTATTTTGGAAAGTTTATTCTTTCTACATAAATGGATGACAGAGGTGTGTGTGTGTGTGTGTGTGTGTGTGTGTGTGTGTGTGTGTGTGTGTGTGAAGACTTTTCCTTAAAATGGTTGCTAAAAATTCGCTATTATAAAATATACTATCAGAATAGGGGAAACCCTGAGATATACAGTACATTGTAATTATAGAGATATCAAACAAAAAAACAGGACTGGAGCTGTGCTCTACCATTTCCTGGCTCAGTGGTATGAAGCCATTGCTCTGTGAGCCTACATCTGCTCATCTGTAAAGTGGACATGATAGTAGAAAATTGATTTAAGAATTAAATAAGACACACTATCTAATAAGTATGATTCTAGATTATTGATGTAAGAATTAAATAAGATATCCTATCTAATGGTGTGTTATCACACTGCTTAGGCATAGCAACCTTTGGGAGTAAAGGTTTGTCTCTTTGTTAATTTCAGGGAGATATCTTAATGAAACTATGTGAGAAGACTGTAAGCTGCCTTAGAGATAAAAACCTGGCCTGTCCTTCAATCTATTTGCCTGGTGATTGTGTACGTGCAGTCCTTTCTTTGTGGCAGATTTGTGTGCCAACATGACTGCTTTGAGAGCTCCCAGTTACAGAGGCAAAATGTTCTATCAGAACTGAAAAGTCTGAGATGGTTTGTGAATTGTCCAGTCAAAGCCAGTCTGGTCACATGCATAGTTCCAGGGTGTGGTGGTTTGAATAGAATAGATGGCCCCCAATATATCTAGTTGTTTATTTGTTTGTAGTTTGCATCTGCAGCCACCTGGCTGGAGGCAGTATCACTGTGTGGATATCTTAAGGTGTGGTTGTGGGTTTCCGATTTCAATCTAAAGGTATGCAAAGTGTGCCTAGCTGGAGTTCCTGAAGTGTGCTGTGTGGCTTTTGGCTTTTGGCTTGTGCTACTCTCTCTCTGCTTGGTCCTGTGAAGGTAGGCCAGCTTCTTCTGCCATTATGGAACTTCCCCTGGATCTGTAGGCTTCAAATATCCCTTCCTCCATAACAGTGCCTGGTCTGGAAGTTCATTTCAGCTTACATGAATCTGCTACAAAGGGGAAAAAAATTAGTCATCTTTACAAGTACTTTAGCTGAGTGATTCTAGAGAACCTTGGGCACTTCTTAGATCCCTGTAGACCCTTGTAGATTTTGTTAGGAATATGGAGGTACATGTCAAATATAGTGTGACATATTAGTTGTATCAATTCATGACAAGATTCTACTGGTGTTCCAGTGTTGAGCTGGAAGTTCAAGTACTGTGTAATGATGCTTACCTTTGCAAGTACAAAGAGAATGAAAAGTTACCCAAGGCTTAAAGCTACCATGTGTCAATTGATATGAAACTGCAGCACACTATTTTGTCTTTACCTTATGATAAAGTTGATTCATTAAAATGTGCATTAGTTCATTAGGTTTGGCTACAACAGAGATTACAAATGGCAGCAAGAAGTTTCATATTTCGTTGGATCAAAGCTAGATGTAAAATGTTGTAATGATTTCAAGATGGCATGATTAGTATTTCAGCATAGTATCATGTAATACACACACACACACACACACACACACACACACACACAAAATGGTGTGTGTTCCACCATGAATAACACAAGATGCTGAGGTTATGATCTTAAGAGATTTTCCAACTCCTTCGAGGGATTTGCCCAAGAGGTTCAGCTGCCGAGTTCCTTTTGCTCTGGAGCAAGCTCTGCCTGCACAGAAGTGTGCCCTTTTCAATCTCTGAGACCCACACAGCCATCACAGCGCTGCTCTATTTTTGGTATCACGAGCAGGTGGAAGTTGATTTATGGTGAGCGTTTCTGTGGCTGTGATCAGGAGCTGCATGACTAGTATCATTTGCTTAGATCAGTGTGGCAGCGAGAGAGAATTTGAAATAGAACCCACCATGTGTGCACTGCTAATTATTTGCTTTGTTCTTGCAGCTCAGCACTAATTCATATAATATCCAACATTTATAATCTGACACTATGTAAGCGACTGGGGAGAAGTCTAAAACGTGTCTTGTTGCTGATAGTCCTTCCCACTCCTTTCTGCAGGGAGGGCTCTTTGAGTCAGTGTTCACTGGTGGACCCAGATTACACATAGTAGGCACTCTGTAAGTGTTTGCTAAGTGAGTGCACTTGATGGGAGGAGCCCTAGATGCAAACAGCCACACTGGCTGACAGAGTTAATAGATAATGCAACAGTGAGCTTTTTCTCTTTGATTGTCTCTTCCTATGTATACCTCTGGTAGATCACTATTGCCTCCTAACAACCCCAGGTAATTGTGAGGGACAAATAAGTCACAAATATAAAATGCCTCTCAGATGTTGAAACACCACTTCATATACACTTCTATTTTTTTTTTTGTAGCAGAGTGTTAATGTTTCAAAGAGCCATTATTACTGTTATTTTTCAGCTAATGTCTACCCTTTATATCCTTTATACTGTATCAAATGAATCAAATGAGCATTTATCAGCTGCCTGCAAAATGAAACCACACCTGGTACCACATTGTCATCTGTCATCGCCTGGCTCCTCCCTGCCCCTGCATGAAATAACTGCTGTGATCTCATTCCAGAACAGGAATTGGAGATGGGAAGGCAAGCACACACAGGAAGCCCAGCTGGAATTTGAACTTCAGCCTCTCTCATTCACCCATGCATCTTCCTCTGAGTGCGGGAGCATGATCTTTCTGTATAGCCAGAGAAAACTAGTCTCATTAGTGTCTACCGTTATATCTGTCCCGTCCCAGTGAATCCCAAGGGCCACAGACTAGGAATACTGGGGCAGCTCACTTTTGTAGGTATGTGTGCCTACCTCCCAGGGGGCAGGCCTCACTATCACAGCTGTTAGCAGGGGACCATCAGATCACAGAGCAAGGCAGTCTAAGAGCTGCTGTGCAACTATCTCTGTGTCACTCTCCTCGGCTTGTCCCTTCTCTGCCCACTGAGCCCTGGCAAAGTCTCAATGATAAGTGAGAACCTGGAAAAACTGCTGTATTTAGTCAGCCTAACCGGCTTCAGGTAACTCTGAGATGACAAACCGTGGCACAGAACTGGAGGACAGCCAGCAAGAGATGAGACACATCTCACCTCCTTCCTGTGACTGCTCTTTTGACTTTGTGTGCTGAGGACAGGACTGTGGAGTCTCCAGGATGTCCAGAGCCTTCTTTGTGGCACTGAGGGCGGGAAGGTGATGGTCAGAGCCTCCCCTAGTTGCACATTGCCGCAGTCTCTTCAACCCCGTCCTGTCAAGATGTGATTAACACCACTAACAAGCCACTGAGCATATTTCAACCTTGTTACCCGCCCCCTCCGTCCCTCTCTTTAAGGATGCACTTGAATACTGCCATTACTTCATAGCAGTTTTGTCTCTCTTTCAGGCCATGTACTTGAGATACCACGTGTTCATGAGGATTCTCACAGTACTGTGGTGTAGTTTTGTTTTAATGTTAGAAGTTGGTTCCCCTGGGAATAGAGCTGGCTGGGGAGACCAGGCCTGCCCTAGTGGTTGCTCAGGGAAGAGCATGTTAGGAAGGTGTTGATTTCATTCAGCCTGGTCAGTGCGTTTTCTCATCTTCCAGACAGTGTTCCCAATGATGTGAGACTCACAGCCCTTGGCAATCTTGGGCTTCTGTTGATTTCTCTCCATCAGCTTCAGCAGCATCCTTCGCTATTGTTGAGAAGTCAAACTAGCTCCGGGAGAGCATGATCTGAGGAGGGATGCTCTTATGCACTTTCTCAGATTTCTGTGATTCACTCTGGCACTGGGCTATTTGTCCCAAGAATTCTGTTTTTGCTTGTGACACTTGCCTTTCTGGGAATCCCACCAACTTCATATCTGCATATCTAGCCCCAAACCACTTGTTGTAGACTCTCTGACCATCTCTACTCTGGAAACACTTCTAAGATACACTCCGTGCAAAGGTGTTTCTCTCTTCTCCAAATATGTCACTCAGTTTCTGTCCCTCAGGTGCCATTTACTTGTATTGCTATGTATGACTAGTTCGCTGCTGGGTGCATGTGTGCACATGCATGCACATCACCTTCCTGAAGGTAGGAACAGTTCACCTTTCATTTCTTTGAATACTTTGCACACCCCAGTTTTACCATCTGTTTGTGGGAAAAGGCATGGTGCCTGGTACTTGCTGCTATGCAATGAAGATTGGTGAAAAAAGAGGTTGTTAGCAGCTCTTTGAGATGGTGATGTTTCTCTCCTAGGACTAAACCAGCATCTCTCTTTGTCTTAGAAGCAAATGCACACATAGCCTGCCACACATAAAAACTGACTTCGACAAGTGTCTGGGTGGTGGTATGGGGAAGAAACCTGGAACACTTAGTGGTTTCTGAAAGAGAAGATGTTTTTCAGAGGAGAAATAAGGCCCCAGTGCCTGTTTCAGTAGGGCTCAGGACCAGATGACAGGCACATGACGGCTGATTGAATGGTTGTTTCCTCCACACTGAAAGCATTTTGCAATGTGATTGTTTTGGCTTGTGGATAGGGTGTCAGAAAATCTCTTGGGCTGCATTGCCCAAGTGAGACCTCAGCAGTTGCCTGTGTTGTTTATGTGTTTGTGTTGACTGTAGTTATCATCTGATCATATGTCAGCTGATAATGGGATTGTAGTAGCTTTGCACAACAATGGAGTCCTCAAAATTCTGAGGAAACATGACAGCAAAATGGTGAGTGGCAGAATCCTTAGATGTCTCACTTAATGCTTGGCAATTGAGTGCATCCATGTGGAGTTTTTCTTGTCAGCATCAGAGCAGAGTGATTATAGGAAGGCTTTAGAGCCTTCCCGGAAGAGGCAAGATGGGTGGTCAAAGGGAATCACAAGGAACCAGCTCAGAAATCTGCAGGCGGAGAAATCACATTGCTTCAAAGAATTAGGGAACCTCCTTGTCACTTGACATGAAACATTGTAAGATGCCACTTTGGTGTTTCTGGCCTAATGCATATGCTGAGCTCACCTGTTCCCATTGTTCTGTTTGAAATGTATAATGCTTATTTGTTCAGTGTAAAGTGAAAATGGGAAAGTAAACGAATCACAAAACCTAATGAGAGTTTGACCAGGGGCTAGTTTTCAGAAGCAATAGGAATTTCAGTGGTTTTAGGTTCTTCCTAAATTCATGGTTGATTCTGTATGAAATAGATTCAGATGTGCAAGGCTTTTTATCAGATGACAGTGTTCTGTGGCTATTGACTTGCTGAGTTGTGGGTATTTGAGGTTAGACAGCTATTCACACCACTCAGTTTGCTCTGAATGGAATGAACTTGAAGTGGAACATACCACCTGTCTTTGAATTAGCATCCAGGGCCTGAACCAGGGAAGAAGTAGTATGTGCATGAAAGCTGCAATTGAACCATGCATTTAACAGCTTTCCACACAGTCTTCCTTAAACTTGGCAGGCATGTGCAGTTTATGCAATGCTTGTTTATCAGGGCCAGTTTGGTTATAGCAGTGATGGTGAGGAAAAGCTTCATTATTGCTATTGAACTTCATTGTAGGTAGGAAAGACAAAATCTAAGGTATGTGGTATGTGGGTTAGAGGAAGGATTCTCAACTTTACAAAAAGTGAATTATTTCAGAAATTGTCATAATATTTCCGGGGTAGGCATGGATATTTCTATGAATACTTTACATGAAAGTTCCCTTCGTCCTTTTTAGATTATTAATATTTTATAGTTAACATTTCATTAATACAACTTGAAAGGACAGTGACATTATCTTTCTTGGGTATGAGTTTCAGTAAAGACAGTAACAGTAGAAGATTGGAGAGAAGATCAAAGTCTTTATCTGGAATGTTTTCTAATTCTTCGTTTTCTTCTTTCAGAAAAAAAAACCAAAACAAACAAACAAACAAAATAACACCCTTTCATCAAAGACTTCTATACAGACTTCCATCATCAGCTAACTAATTTATCCTTTAGATATCCTTTAAAGTACCACTTCCACAGGGACACTTTGCCAAGTCCCTAGGTGAGGTATGAATCCCCATCATGTGTTTTAATTGGACACTCTGTTTCTCTCTGTTGCTCTCGCCCTACTGGTAAATAAATAATTGATTGTGTAAGCAGTGCTTTATTATCTATCAGCTCCATTACAGTGGCAGTTTTATGAGGGAAAGGTCTTTGTGTATTCTGATCCTTCCCAAATCTGGAGTGTTGACCACCTCAGAACCAGAAAGATCTCCACAAATGCTTAATCAAGGAACAGATAAGCGAGTGAGTTGGTAAGTTTCCCAGGTTCTCCAGGATTCAGCCCTGTACATTGGGTCTTGTCACCAACTCTCTTGGTCTGTGTGCACATCTGCATTTTGAAGGTAGCAGACGAGATTATTTCTGTATCAGTGTCCTGAGGTTTTTGTAACAAAG
This sequence comes from Jaculus jaculus, assembly GCF_020740685.1. Taxonomy (NCBI): domain Eukaryota; kingdom Metazoa; phylum Chordata; class Mammalia; order Rodentia; family Dipodidae; genus Jaculus; species Jaculus jaculus. The sequence continues at coordinate 53,481,798 of NC_059102.1, forward strand.
GACCACAAATTGAATGGCTTAACACCAGTTTCTTCTGTCACATTTCTAGTGGCTAGAAGTTTGAGCCTCTTCCCAGCTGTTTCTGTCAATCCCTGGTATTCTTTGGCTTGTGATATCATAAATATGGGTTTATCTTCTCCATTCCATCTTCCTTCTGTGTGTCTCACTGTCTCTCCTCTTATAAGGACAATAATCATTTGATATTTAGAGCCCAACCTAATCTAGTATGAGCTCATTTTAAGTACATTTGCAAATACCCTTTTTCCAAATAAGATCATAGGCTGAGGTCCAGGCAGACATGAATTTGAGGTGGACCCTCTCAAACCCAGTGCAATTTGACAGTGTGATTAAGCCTTCTATAATTTCCATTTTAAATTTCTGGTGGGTTTTTTTGGTGTTTGTGTATATGTGTGTAAGTTTGTGCAGAGGACAACATTATGTATGACTATTACTCAAGCACCATCTGCCTTTTTTGACATAGAGTCTCTGACCTCTCTGGAACTTGATAAGTAGGTTAGACCTACTGACTAGTGAGCTCCTAAGATCCACTTGTCTCTACGTCACCAGTACTGGGATTATAAAACATACCACCATGCCCAGTTTTTCTTTTAAATTTATTTTGTTATTTATTTATTTATTTGAGACAGATAGAGAAAGAGAGAGAGAGAAAATGGGCACACTAGGGCCTCCAGCCAGTGCAAACAAACTCCAGATGCATGCACCACCTTGTGCATTTGGCTTACGTAAGTACTGGGGAACTGAGCCTCAAACTGGAGTCCTTAGGCTTCACAGGCAAGTGCTTAACCACTAAGCTATTTCTCAAACCCCCCTCCTTTTAATGTGGGTTCTAGGTAAAAACTCAAGCACTTAACTGACTGAGCTAACTCCCCACCTCTACCTTCTGTAATTCTTTTCTCCCATAGGCACAGCCTTATTCTGCACATGCTGGTGTTATAAACCTTGCAGGTTCCGTTGAGGCTAAATCTAGGAGTTGGTAGTTAGCTGCTTACAATGCATGTGTCAAAGCTTGCTGACTTGAAGAAGATGTTGAGTCTAAATACTTATCTTGGTTCTTGGGCTGCATGCGAAACCTCTCCTCCAGTTCATTTGCCTGTATTGCCCCTGGCTGTATGAGAATGATGATGAACCTGTATGGTTCCTTTGCACAAACAACATTTGGAATTGCTGAGTACAGCTTGCTTTCTCCTGTGAGGCACTGGTCTCTCCAAACTCTCGAGGAATGCTACCTGGCCTTGTTTTATCTTCTTTGTGCTGTCACACATTAAGACATCTAGGTTTGCCTTTGCCTACCTAGCCTGCCTGTGAATGTCTTACTTTTAGAATATTTTTGGCGCCAGACTTATTTATTTTAACTTCCACTTGCATCATAAGATTGAGCATTGACTAGGAAAGTAAAGGAAGATGCATCCTAAAGCTTTGTAGCCAGAAAGTAAACTAGTAGCAGTAGACCTTGAGCCTGATGGTGTTCAGAACCCACTGAAAAGCCAAGTGAACCTTTACTGAAGTCCTGCTTTATTCCCCGTCTTGAAAGCAGGTTATAATGTGTGTGTGTGTGTGTGTGTGCGCACAGATTAGTTGAATCAACATATTTAAATTCTGCAATGAAGTAGAAAGAAAAAGCTACTCTCCAAGGTGAGAAATGTGATGATACCAAGAGAGTAGATATCTGCTTCTTAACATAACTGTTACTGCTGCCTTGATATTGGGAATAAAAGTCACAGAAACCTTCAGAAGAGAGAATATATGAGGGAAAAATGAGGCAGCTATGGAAGCAGCTTTAAAAGCAACTTTTAAACTCAAAGTCTATTTTAAGTACTGATATTTCAGCCTGGAGTGTCCTTTCCTTTGCGAAGTGGTGTCTACTATTTAGAAGGCTAGGAGGTGGGAGATCATGGGCCACAGAAGATCCCAATTGGTTCATGGACATCACTGCATTGTGTTCTGCACTGGCACCAAGACCTGAAGATTCCCAAAGGACAGCCACGTTTTTGCTCTGTTCCTATACAAGGCTCAGTGGGAGGCGAAGATTCACAATGTGATCAAGCAGAAAACTGTCAGGAGAGATGGTGGCTGAGGTCAGCCAGGTGTCATCCTGGAGAGCAGCATTATGGGGATGTAGTCATTTCTGCAAATGTGTAAGGAACCAAATTGTTACATGTTAGCTTAGCAAAAATATGAATCTGAGAAGCCTCAATAGATTGTACTCATATTTAAGTAAAAGCATCAAAATCAGTATGTGGACTAGAGAGATGGCCCAGTGGTTAAGAGCACTTCCTGTGCAAGTGTGAGGACCTGAGAAGTCTTGAGAGACAGCTCAAGTTCAACCTTGATCAGCAAGACACTACAGCCGAAATAAACATGAGCAGGAGAGCAATGGAGTGGGACATCGAAATTCTGCTCCAGCTACTGCACACGAGAGCACCCTGCCACAGGTGAGTGCATGAGGGACTGCATGGGCACATACATGTGTACACATCCCTCCCTCCCACAGACATGAGCATGTGTGTAAAAAATGTTTATATGCTAAGTATCTTCTAGAGAATTATCAGATGGGTAGACATGACCTTACCTCACCTTTCTGTATATCTGACACAGTAAAGAAAAATAAATGAAATATTTAACAGGGGAAACAAAAAAGAATTTTGTCTTGATTTCTAGGTCCAACATTAAGTTTCCAAAATGTGCACTAGTTGCTTTCATCTGCACTCTTTTCCAAATTGCTACCAACGCACTGCTCTGCTTATTCCTGAAGCCCCCATCAGTGCCCCTAGTGCCAGGCACTTTGGTGACTGCTGCAAGAAATATCAGAATTGTGGAAAAGGGTGCCCTGTACAGCCAGGGTTTACAGCCTTAATGAATAAGTATGAAGAGGGAAGCGGGCAGTGGCCTGGCCTTTAGACTTCGGAAGGTGTTTGGAATAACACATAGAAAGGCTAGAAGAGGTTTTGTTGTACATGTTTATATTTTGTCTTCATTCTCTCCATGTTGTTTGTTTTGTAGGAAGGCTTTCCACAAATGGATTTTTAAAAAAAGTATCTCTAATCCTTCCCTGTCTCCTGTCACCTTTCTGACTTCTGCTGCCAAAAGTAATCACTTTTAATGAGAATTTTCAACCATAAAAATCTGACTTGAAAGCGGTGCTAGAAAGAGAGCCCAATATCTTGGCGGGTGTGTCAAAACAGTAAAAAAAAAAAGTTATGAGCAGATATGCCCACTTCCCCACGGATAAGAGCTTCATGAAGTCAGAAAATAAAAAAGAAGTATGGGACCCCAACTGATCAGAGAAATGCAATTTACCAAAAACAATTAGGAAATAAAGATCACAGGGCAACATTTTCCTGCTACTCAGTGGGATCATGGAACTGGGTGTGATATAGATGCCCCAGACAAGATACCGGGTTGTAGGGACTCTTCCTTTCTTGGGTTGCTTTATATTCTAGAGCTTTGGTCAGTGGGATGCCTGTCTGTCCTTTGAATCAGTAAGGGTGTCACACATTGCATGGCATAGCATCTGTTTCCAGGGCCTTGCTCATAGAACCAAAGACTGTATGACATGGAAGCATGTGACCATATTTTCTTTGTCATCTGGTTCTTTGCTTTTGCGTTCATTTATGATATGACTGTGGACTTGTAGGGGGCATGAAGAACCTGGTCCTTATTCACTCTCTTCTCTCCAGAAGATTTGGCAGAGTGCTGTTAAACAACCAGATTCTCTGGCACCATATATCAACAGTGGCCTGCTCCCCTCTCTGTGGTTCAAACCATCTTTCTGCTGCTATATTTTACATGAATAAAATGGACACATTTTTTGTCTACAATCCTGTACTTGTTAAGGGATTTATAATAGAGTGTTAAGATGTTCAAACTTCTACAGGTATAGGGAAAAATGTAAACGAGGGCTGAGCCACCTTTGCACCCCTACCTACTCCCCATCCACTACTCTCTTGAATAACTTCACTCTCGTCTGCTTTACAATGGAGATTTTCTTTGAAAACTCAGCTTCTGCCATAAGTGTATGCATATGCATACACATATAAACATGTACTAATATAGTATTACTTCCAGAAATGCTTCACCATTGGTAAGATACTAGCATCTCCAACAAGTTATTGGGTTGGTTCATAAATCAGAATTTTGTTGAGAAAACAAAAGTACCTGTAGGTATTTGCAACATGAAGGGATTTCATAAGAAAATTAAGTCTCATAGAACCTTTGGAGGGGCTGATAGAGGAAGGGTAAGGGAAAACCGTGTCTGGCATTCTGAAGATGAGGAGGCTGAATAACGCAAAGGATATAGAGCTACATGTGATCTCAGTCACTAGCCCCACCAAAGCAGACCACTTGTAGGAGAAAGTCTGGAAGCAGGGGCAAATTCAGTGCTGTCCTTTGTGTAGGACCTACTTGCCTTCCATCGCTGAAAGGGAATGTCTTCACCTTTCCTTCAGCTTTCTCTGTGGTACCCAGCTGCCTCTCGATTTTTAAACTAACCTAGAGCCCTGTTGGTAAGGGACCCGAGGAATGGTGTGTACCTGGACTGTCCTGCAGGAGAGGAATGCTTATGGTATGCCAGACAACTGCTTGGGCCAGAAAAGGTGGGGCCCATGTAAGAAAGCAATAACATTGGCAACAGCTCTATCAGGTGCCTTACATCACCCATTTTACACTCAAGGACACGGAATCACAAAGATGTGAAAAACAGGAAAAAAGGTTGGCTAAACATATATTTAAGAAGCCGAGAGTTGAACGATTTAGGGAGACTAGGGCTTAATCTGTATTTTTGACTTCTACACCAGTGTTTCTCAACAGAGAGTCAGTCTACTTTGTCATCTCAGACCCCAGGAAAGCTATCTGGAAATATTGCCACCTTGCTACAATAATACCAGCAGCTCAGACATAGTCTCCCCAGATCCACAGTCTGCTGAGAGGGCTGGCGGAAGAACACTTGGGAGTAGAAGGGAGTTCTTGTCATCGTTGGCATCCACTCTTTGAGGATTTCTTTTGTGGCCTGTGATTTAGGCAAGTACATCCGGACTCCTCCTTGTCCCCTCCCATGGACCCACTTCTCCATTTGCAGCGAATCCAGGTGGACCTGGACATCATTGGAAGATGGAAGGTTCCTCTTGAGCCTGGGACTGCCAGCTCCCTGAATGTTCAACCCACTCCTCTGGTGGCACCTGGCATGCTTTCCAGACACAACACTTTGCCTCTTGTTTCTTCTCCTTGCTCTGTCTGGAACTGCCATTCCTCTGCCAAATATAACACAGACCCATGGGGAGCATTAGAACGCTTTGGCTCCAACTGTGATCCTAACAACCTGGCCAGCATAAATGTGCTGTTACTGCCCTTCCCCACCATTCCCAGCATGAAGCTGGTACCCATCCTGCTCGGCCATGAGGCTCTATAGAGGCTTCAGATTTCGTCTCAGGATATGGACCTACAGGCTGTACCTTACTGACCAGCCAGGGATGCCCATCTTACTGAGAGGCAGCTGGTGCCTGTCACACTTGTCCTGGTGGTATTTGTGTTGAAGAGAGGAGTGATCTGTGCCAACTGGCTTGTCATCTGTCACAATAAACAATAAGCACGAACCACCTTGTGTCTGTGGCATAGCTGAGGGACTGTCTTTGCACAAGGGCTGTGCGAAGGAGGTGGACAGCCTCTTCAGACTCTGTATGAGCAGTTTCCATTCTGTTGTTTTCTCTCACACATGGCATCCTGGAACAGTTCTAGAAGAAAGAGAGAGAGAGAGAGATTGACTGACTGACTCAGGGTTTCAACTTAGATTCCGTGAGAGTCCTCCTTAGAGTCATCCATGCTCTTGCATGTTGAGAAAGGGACGAGTATCAGGTCAAGTGGATGAGTGTGATGTTTACGGCTTTGGTATTGCAATGCATCTCATGTACTCATGAAACACTGTTGCAGCAGAAAGAGCTTAGCCCTCATTTGGCTTAGTCAGATGGCATGACTGTACATGTAAGTTACTTTTCTTGTATCTGTGACCAAACACCTGACAAGAAGCTAATAAAGAGAGGAGGGGTTCATTTTGGCTTCTAGTTTAGGAAGGGTAGAGTGGATCATGGTGAGGAAAGCATGGTGACAGGCATGTAGAATATAGTTATATTGTATCAAAAGTCAGGAAGCAGAGAGTAGACAGGAAGTGGGTTCTGTCCCCAGTGACCCATTTTCTCCAGCAAGGCTCCACCTCCTAAGGGTTTCACAACCTTTTAAGGCAGTGCCACCAGTTGGGAATGAAGTGTTCAAACATGAGCTCACAGGGAATAGTTCACATTTCAAATCTCAATACTATGGTTATTTTACTTCTCACCATGGCTGAAATGTAGATGTAGGTATAATGTCACCACTAATATTTCTTCTAAATGACACTGGCTTTATAATTAGTTCATAACATTTAGACTAGTGTTGGAAACCTGTAGATGCCTAGATTGGAGCCCTTTTCATGTCTAAGGAGCCGCATAATCAAGCATGTTGGAGTGTATCCTGTTTTTCACAGACTAAACAGGTAGAAGAAGAACATAGACTTCTATGTGAGTCGCCTACTTATTCCATGTAAGTCAATCAAGGTCATCAAATTGAGGACAAGGAAGCACTTCAAGGTTGTATGACTTGTACAGTATTCTGCAAGCCCTGCCTTTCTAACACAGGGGTCTTCTGTGGGCTAGTTTTGAATGCATGCTGGGAGAATTCGGAACAAAAAGCTTGGGCCCCCTTGTCTTTGGCTGAAGGAAAGTCCCTGGATACTATCCTGGAGGCATTGCTCATGCAGAGGTCTGATGACAGTATCTCACCTGCTTTCCTCAGTGTGTTCAAAAATTTCAAAAAATTCAGTGTTACTGAACTTTGTATCCAAATCCCATGATTCATGTTGGGCCTATGGAAACTATCCTCAGGGATCTCATGCCATAGCTCAGTATTCTCTCATCCACTCCTCCTGGGTGGGGTGGGTTTTTTTTTTTTTAATCAATGAACTTTTCAGGGGCTGGATTTGCTATAATTTAGTTTTAGTTTTGACAGAATTTAAGAAGCTGTGGTACTAAGCAGGTGTAGAGAAAACATCATGGTGTTCACACGATAAATACCAAGAGAACACTGGCCTTTGGTCTCAAGGTCTCTGCTGTTCTTTTGGAAGGCCAGAATGACAACAAAGCGTATGAGTGGGGAAGCTGTGGTCTGTGGTAGCTGCCAAGTTCTGTAACCACCAAAGCAAGAATACACCTACATAATTCCTTATTAATGTCCTCTGCACATACATTCTCTTAAGTTTTATTTACTTATTTTTAAATTTACTTATTTGCTAGCATAGAGAGACAGAAGAGAGACAGAGAGAATGGGCATGCCAGAGCCTGTAGCCAGTACAAATGAACTCCAGATGCTTGCACCACTTACTGCATCTGCCATTATGTGGGTACTGGGGAAATTGAACCCAGGTCTTTAGGCTTTGCAGGCAACTGCCTCAACTGCTGAGCCATCTCTACAGTCCTAATTTTATTTTCTTAATTGATAATTTTCATACTTGAGCATGAAGTAATTGGATTATAATCTCTTCCCAATATCTCCTTTGGTCCCCTATATATGTTATTTTGTAATTCCATATATGTGACTCTTTTGTGCATTATTTTCATGTAAATGTGTGTCCATGAGTACAGAAAAGGACTTCTCATCCATTTTTATAGTTTCTGTAATTCTACCAGTAGATATGTATTCCTTCAATTTGTGTTTCCCTAAGTTCTCTTTGATGACCCTCATCGAAGTTGAGCTATCCTGAAGAGTGTGACACCATACTCATTCTTTAAACGCTATCTTAGCAAGGTCTGACACTTACTGTGGCATCTAGGGCTTTTATTGCTACTGTTCCTTCCAATTCTGGATGCCCCTTCTTTTTGAGAAGCTCCTGATACAGGGCAGGGCTGAACCGGTATCTGTGGCCTGTATGGAATTTGGACGTATGCTTAGTTTCTTAGGTGTTTCTTTTATTGGCCTTTCCCTCTACAAGCTGGGTTGAACGTATGGTCTTGAGGGTTGTTCTTATCAATATGGAGCTCTGAGTCAGTGGAGGAGAGCCTGGTCATATAACATAGTGTCACTTCATTTTGTTCTGCCGCAGGGTTCCTGAGTGGCATCAGGCCTTGGCTGTGACTCAGCTCTTCCCTTGATAGTTTGCTACAGATGGAGCCATAAAATATAGCATTGCTTTGAGTGCAGTACTCCATGGGGAGTTTCGGATTGGCCTGGAGCCTGTATCATTACTGAGATCTCCTTGTAAATAATTATTGGGAAAAGTTAATTTTTCAGATCATTTTAGTACCAATGAGGCAAAGTGTGAAGTTTCCACTTCATTTTTTTCTCCTGCTAAACTTGGGCAGGTTTTTACTGTATGCTCAGTCTTTTCATATGCAGCAGGGAGATGAGGGTACTTAACTCCTCAGGTTGGGCTGAATACTTAACACAGGAATTTGGTGGTTTAGGACCATAACTTTTCTTTCCTGCCTTTCCCCACTCTCACTCCTAAACCATGTTAGGTCATTGGATGCCCCTCTTCTCAGTGATATACTCAGAGAATGATTTGAATAATGTAATGAAATAATGACACATTTTTATAATTTGGCCTGAAGCTAAATTGTATTCTAGTTGGCTGGTTTACCCACTTTGCTTTATTTTCAAAAATTCCATATGGATGGCTAAGTGAGATTTAGAAATACTCCAAATTTTTCCCGAGACATATGACTAAAGTTAAAACCAGTGCTAGAAATAATCCACAAAAGAAGCTTTCATACTATTTACCTGTCATGCAAGAAAGGAGAGAGAATTGTAACAAATGGCTTAGCACTGTGGATCCAGACAGGAAAACATGCATTCACTCAAATGATTTTGGCAGCTTTTTGTAAAGTCCATGGAAAACAGAGATGAGGAAGGTCGCTCACATGTTTTCTTCCTATCATAGCTTCAAATTGAAGAGCAGGGCATCAGGTAGGCAGGGCTTATGTGGGTCTTCAAAGATGCAATATACACATGCAGATACTAATGTCTTCACATTGCCCTCATTTATGCTTCTCCTGAGGACCTGCACAGTACTGTAGTACTAGACTAATTCAATAATCCCACAGAGCCCCAAAGTAGAATTAATTGCCTAATATCATGTTTTTTTTCCCTCCAGGATAAGCAGTTGGTGCAGACACAGTTAAGTCTCTTTCATGACAACAACATTTTATTTCATGTGGATATATCATAATAAATTCATTCTGTTCTTAGCAGATGTTTAGATTAATTTCAGACTCTTTGCTCTCTCAGGGTTTGCTTGTCATAATGATGACAGTGCGTAGGTATCTTTTACTTAATTGCCATCCTAGGTCCTATACTGGTATAATGACATTAATCCTTTCAGTAGTTACATGATGTTGTCTTAACTCTAAGTTATTGATGAACAACTGAGGCACAGAAGTCTAAGAAGTCCATGGACACAACTAGAAAGTTGTAGAAGTGAGACTTAGACTCCAGAAGTTTCGCTCCTGGGATCACACTCTTAACCACTGTTCTACTTTGCATCCTATTTGCCTTTGGTTGTATACATATGGGTATGTACATTTTGTATGTTTGTGTGTAGGTATGCAGGTATGAATAGCAGGATATTCTTGTAGAGTCGTAGGTTAGATTTTTACCAGTGAGATAGTTAGGTGACAGAAGTTATGTACATTTGAAATTTTGACGAGCTTTGTCAAACCGTCCCTGTAATAGAATGTTCCATTTACTTTTTCACAACTGTTATTTCAAGACATATTTTTGAGAATTAACTGCTATGGAGAATATAGAAAGAACACAGAATGTGTGAAGGTAGGAGCTGTAGCTTGAATGTTTCTGTGGACAGCTCAGAATAGACTATAAAATTCAGTGCGGGGACCATGGTGATGAGGAGACTGACCCACTGTCTTTGGACTTGTGTAGTTGGTTATTTTTTGTTTGAACCTGGCTTTCCTGTGCTTCTTAGACAAGGTTACTTTACCTCATATCTTCATTCAATCACATTTTAAACTTATGCCACCATAGAAATTATGTATGAAACACCTAGGAGTCAAATGTAAATATGTCTAAAAGTTCATATTCTAAGTTTAGTAAAATTGAGTGATTAATAGTTTCTTGGTGGGGTTGAAGAAAGGACTTTATGACTAATGTATTTAAGGACCACACAGTATCTTTTCAGGAAATGTGAGTATCTCATTTTTTTAAAATTACATAGCTAATACACAGTCCCTTCCTTTCCAGTGTGCCCTTTAAACTAAGAGACTTGGGCACTGTTCTGTCTCCAGATCCAGTAGAACAATATTTAAGGAAATCAGCTTTTCCACTGATGCTCTTCCCCTGCATCACTACTTCTAGTCTTCTGCCAACTACCTAACTACATTCACTCAGTCGTATCCAGCTTGACCTTCCTTTTATCTTCTCACCTTTTGGCTAATTGGCACTAGCTAATTCCCCAACCTCTTACCAAAGATACTTTTAGTTCTTCTGGATTTAGGTAATTCACAATGCCATCCCCACTCCCATTGTCTTTATGCAGTCTATTATTTTCTTTCCCTGAAACATCCCTGATTGGATAGCCTGTGGAATATCAAGAAGTCTTAACTTATTTACAACCCTTGATCTGATCATCAGGCAGTAACGAGTTGTTGTTTTGGTCATGGTTTTGATGCATAATAAGGTCCATTCTCCCAAAAGAGCTGATAATTGCCCTTTTCAACCTTTCAACTGTCATGCATAGTATTCATGTGCATTCCTTGAATAAGAACCTTAGCTTCACAAAGGCAGACGCTGATTTCTCTTTGTCCCTTCTCTAGCACTTTTATGTGTCAGAGAGGAAGTTGACACAGGTTATTGACTTTTCTTCAGAATGTTTCGGTGCATTGAGGCACCATAGCAATGGCTATGATAACAGAAATGTTCTATGAAAAGATCCCTTTTAGATCTCTTCCTTAACCACAAAAGATTTGCCAAGGACTCTTAGTAAACCTCACATTATATAAACACCAAAGAGAGAACTTTTGAAAGTTGTTGAGTAGCTTCATCCATATATGAAGCCGCTGTCTTCATTGGCATTGATTTCCCCCATCCAACTCTCCTTCAGGTACATTAGTGATCTGGGAGCATTCTCTACTGCTCTAAGACACTTCATACAGGTTTATATAAGGGATATGGAGATACTGAGAGACAGTACACTAAGTGAGGTTTTACAAGAAATTCTTGGAAGCTTGGAAAGCTCAGTGTGATTCTTTGCAAATGATTTCTTCAGTGTTTATTTATGAGGTACACATGTGTGAGTTTATGTAGCTAAAATGGATGACACTCTAAGCATTTCTGTTTCAGTTGTGGTTTGGTAGCAGTGACTCAAGTTTAAGCTTGGATTTCCTCTTTTCTTTTTAGTTCCTTGTAGGTCTCTTGCTCCCTCTCTCCCACCTACCTGTCCTTCCTTCTTACACACACATACACAGAGAGAGTAAAAATACGCAACCATGGAAAATTCTGTCATGCTTTTCTTGAGCCTCATTGGTCCAGTTTCCTGCTGTCTAATGGAAGGTACGAGGGAAAAGTAGTGCTTTAAATTAGAAATGCTGTCAACTGCAACTAACACCATAGCTCCAGTGCCTTAAACAAACAGAAGCTGTTATTCTCATAGAGCAGACATTTCAGAAGAGAGGGAATGGCTATTGGCTTTGTCTCAGTGACTCTGTGGTATCAGAATGTATATCCACATATTTTTATTCACCTAACACTCTTGGAGGCAACAGTACGATTGCAACCCTAATCAACATACTATATCCCAGACAAGAGGAACACTGCTCTCATTTGCTTTTATACCAGGAAAGAAAACCTGCCTCAAATGTCATCTTACTCCTTGCACTATACATAAATGCCTCATTTGTCTGAACTGTGTCAAACTGCCAGAGTATTTGTAAGTATTTGTCTCTCTATCCACTGTCATATGAGGAAAAAAAAAGATGTGTGTGTGTGTGTGGGGGGGGGAGCTGGAGAAATGGCTTAGTGGTTAAAGCAGTTGTTTGCAAAGCCAAAGAACCCACATTTGATTTCCCCGAACCCATGTACAACCAGATGCACAAGGTAGCACATGCATCTGGAGTTCGTTTGCAGTGGCTGGAGGCCCTGGTGCACCCATTTTCTCTCTTTCTCTCTCTCTCTCTCTACCTGACTCTTCTCTTTCTCCCTTCTTTCCTTCCTTCCTTCCTTCCTTCCTTCCTTCCTTCCTTCCTTCCTTCCTTCCTTCCTTCCTTCCTTCCTTCCTCCCTCCCTCCCTCCCTCCCTCCCTCCCTCCCTCCCTCACTTCCTTCCTCTTTTTCTTTCTCTTTCTCTCTTTCTACCTACTTCTTTATCACAAATAAATAAAAATAAAATATTTTTTTAAAAACGAGAAGCAAAGGAGGAAAAGTTGAGAGTGGCTATGGAGTAACCTATCCAACAGTGTTTTCTACAGCTAATATAGTGTCAGGTTAATACCAATCATAGCAGAGTGCAAAACACAAAGGTAATTTCATATATGGAATCATGGAGTATTTCAGAGTCCAGAAAAATGTGGGGGCAATATAATACAAGCAGCCATGAAATCTGATCACTGTATCAATTGGTTTTCTGTTACTACTGTAGCAAAGTACAAAAAATTCAGTGGCTTTGAATGACACAGATTTATTATCTTACCTATCTTGAGGTCAGCATGACTACAGAAAGTAAACATGCTTACAAACACATTCTGAAAAGAATGAATGAGTCTTAGTGGCTTCACTGCAAGTGTGACTCCTTCTAGAAACTCTGAAGGGAAATATATTTTCTTACCTTTTCCAGTTTCAAGAGGCTACTTGCATTCTTTAACTTGTGACGCCTTTCTGATATCGTATCACTGCAGCTGCTTGCCTCCATTGTCACACCTCTCTTGCTCTCTCTCTTTTTTTCAAAGTAAAGTCTCACTCTAGTCCAGGCTGACATGGAATTTACTATGTAGTTTCAAGGTGGCCTTGAACTCATAGTGTTCCTCCTACTTCTGTTTCCCAAGTGTTGGGAATGAAGTTGACATCTCTTGCTAATGACTGATATCCTTGTCTTTCCTCTTAGAAAGAGCTTTGTGATGACACCTAAATTACCCAGGATATTCCCTTCCTTTCATTATCCTTAATCATGGCTGCCAAGTCTGTCTTACCATGCAGTGTAGTATAGTCACAGGTTCTGGACATAGTGCTTGGACATTTCTAGAAGAACCATTGTTCAGCCTACTATGGCAGGACTGAGGAGAACCACCCAGAGAGCTAAAATTCGAATAACATGATTATGGGAGAATAACAATACATTTGCCCCACCCAAGAATAGAGAACTGTGTGGGAAGAAGGAAATTGTATTCAGGAGACATAGCCACATTTTGTAAGTGATCCCTAGTTATTTTTTCTGAGTTTGGCTTGTTGAAAGCTGGTATCTGCACACTGCCTCACTTTAAGTATTCCTTGCCATGTAATATTCATAAATGGCAGATCCAATGACTGACTGCTTACTTGAATGCCTGAAGCTATTTAGGAATTTTAAAAATTAAAAGAAAGCTTAATTTGAAATCTTTCCTAGGAATTTATTTCCTTTAAACGCACAAGTAAACATGTTTACAAACACAGTTTTTCATGGGAGAGACCAAAAAGGACCACTTTCATTAACATTTTCCATTAACACTACTTGTCTCATATTATTGCTTGGTATTATGTGATATAATAAATGTGAATTTGGGGTAATTGGCTGAATTTACTATTTCTTGAAAGTTCCATGAGAATAATTTAAATATAGCATGATGAGAACACTCATTTAGCAATTTTTTTCTTTAGGTAAATTTTATTCTTTGACAAGCTTATATAATTTAGCCTTTAAAAGTCATGGATAAAAGACATGATTCATGCCAAAACTGTTTTATTTTTGTTTAGTAAGAAAAGAATAGAGCTTATTTCTTTCTTAATTGGTTCATTCATTGTTTTGTCAGACATGATTTAAGAATGTGCAGTGTGGCAGGCATTGTAATGTATAAAGAAAACACACATGAAGACGACTGGATTGCAAGACCCTGGAGGCTCAGGCGCAGGTCCTACTTAGCACTTGGAATAATGCAACACATGAATTATATAATAATGCAACACATAAGAAATGCTGAAATGGTGATTTTATTGAATTACAAACAATGTCCCTGATTTTAAGGAGAACAGTCCAAAAAGCTGACATAATTTTGTGAAAGTAGAGAAAAGAGTGACCATCAGACTTGTCAGAAAAGACTCATCTCATCCACTAAGGTTTAAAATACAGGAAGTGGCCAGGTTGAGACAGAAGAAACACATGCCAGGTAGAGGGATATGCAGGTACATAGCTCAGCTGTGTGCATGGGTACTGGTATTACTGGAATACAAGTGAGTAGCAGTTGACTGTGGGGCCATGGTTAGGTTGCAAGGTGTTTGGAGACCTGATAGGGAAGAGCCTGGTTTGCCTTGCCAGGAACTTATGATTTCATCCTGCAGACAACAGGAAATCTCTAGATGCCTTAAGGTAAAGAATTAAAAAACTGAGTTTTTCTTGCTTCTTATTGAACTTCTAGAAATTGGAAAATACACCTTATCTACCAGAGACTGAAACATTATATATGCATACACGTGTATCTTTTGTAATAATGATGATGGTAATGTTAAGAATGGTAATAATAATTAATAAATCTTGATGAATCTAGAACCTATATCTTTTATAGATCCTTTTCTTCTGGAGAAGTCACCATTGTAATATTAGTTCTGTATTGGTAATAGTCCTGTTTTTCCTTCAGTGTTTTGCTAAATGTCTTTGCCCCTAGAGATAAATTGTTGTGGTTTTGCCTATTTTTGAAATGTATGCAATAGAAAGATAGTAGGTCTGTTTGTTTAGTATTTTTTGTTTACAGCTTTTTTTGTGTATGTGTGTAGTATGTGTGTTGTGGTAAATGTGTGCAGAAATGTGTACCACATGCATGTATGCACTTCATGCATGCATGCAGAGGTCAGATGAAAATATTGTGTTTATTTCTTTGAAATTGAGTCCCTCTCCTTCTCTGCATATATACATACATACATACATACATATACATGTACATATCATGAGCCACTATTTTTCCCCATTCTCCGACATTCTCCAGTCTCATCTCCCCACAGAGTAGGGGTTAAAGTCCAGCATAACCATACCCATACTTTTACATGGGTACTGGGGATTTTAACTGAGGGAGAATCAGGTCTTCATGTTTGTGGGATAAGCTTTCTTACCTGGGCTATCTATCCAGTCCTTCACTGTTATTTTATGATGATATATGGATCATTAACTTCACCATATTGTAATATTTATCAAGTAATTTTATCAGTTTTAGCATTTACTTCACTGTCATGGATATTTGGATTATGTACAGCTTTCTTACTCTGAACAGTGTTGGTTTGATGATCTTTGCTCTTTTACTGGTGGTATAAAGAAGTACAAGAATGTTAGAAAAATTGCTAACTCACAGGATTTATGAATGCTCAAATTAGACAGTTTCCTTATAGTGTATGTGTTAGTGCATGCACCTGCCATCATGTGGGATTATTGCTCTTTCTTCTTTTGCTGGCTACTTGTTCCTATGAGATATATCCATCTTGACCCCTTTATTGGATGTAAATAGTAGGACATGAAATGCTTAGTTTGCATTTTTCTATATGCTCATAATATGGAGTCTCTTTTCCACTATTCATTGGCCATTTGTATTTTATTTGTGAAGTATAGGTTTTTGCCTATTTTAAGTAGAGTTGAGCATCTTTTGCCTTCTTCTGGTAGTGTCTAATGGTGGTTATTGTTTACCTTGTGACTTGAACTCTCAACACACTTTTAACACCTTTGGATGATCACTCTTGATTTTGTGTGAAGCATCACTTTTTCCTATCATGATTGTCCTTTGTGTGTTATAAGGCATCTTTTCTGCCTTAGGATCTTCAAACCTGGCACTCTATTTGTTTTTTTATCTAAGTGTGCTAACCACCATCTTTATTCACTTTTGAATCCTGAGTTTTTCTGAGATTTTTTTTTTTTTTTTTCATGAGGGATGAGGTGTTGGAATCTATTTCTATTGTTTCTCTGGGTGAAAAGTTGTTTTAGTACACTTTCCCTACGGATTTGCAACATTACTGTTAAGTAATGTTTCCACTTACAAATGTTTCTCTGTATGGGAGGACACATGTGTACACCCCATGCTCTGTTCCATTTTTCTATTCCCAAGCTTAAATATTACATGATGTCATAACAAGTTTTGTCATTTGATGGGACAGGTTCTACAGGACGGATCTTTTCTAAGATGAATTTTGGTTTTTCTTGGCTGTGAGCTCACTCACATTAGAATTTGATTGAGTTTGGATCTCAAGGGTAGAACTTTTGGCATGCTTGCAGTGGGGCATATTTCCATCAGTGAGTATGCTTTGCCTCACAGCGTGTTCAGTGAAGCTTCATCATTTTGTTCTTACTTAAAATATCAAACAACTTTTATTGTTTCTCCATCCATATATATAAATTATTTTATTATTATTAATTTGAGGGAGAGAAATAGAGAGAGAGAATGTGGGCATGCCAGGGCCTCCAGCCACTGCGAACAAACTCCAGATGCATACACCACCTTGTGCATCTGGCTTATGTGGGTCCTGGGGAATTGAACCTGGGTCCTTTGGGTTTGTATCCACACATCTTAACCCATTCCCCAGCCGTATTGTATATTTTTGAGACTTACTTGTAAATAGCAACTTTCAAAACTTTACAGTAAATTGTCATGATTGCTTATGGTAGAAATTATAAACCATGTTAGAAAAGCACTCTTTTGGAGAATCTAGAAAAAGTCCTTTTGGTCATTGTTAGTGGGCATACAAAATGATTTCAACTTCCACAGAAGAGAATGGAGTCCTCTGGTTCCTTGCTTAATGGGAATACAAAATGATTCCAACTTCCATGGTGGAGAATGGCACAAAAACCTACATATTTATTTATCCTGCTAACCTACTGTGGTGGTTAGAATACATAGCCCCCAATGTATTCAGTGTTTTATTACAGTTTGTAATTTAGATCAGCAGCCACTTGAGTGGAGACGGTGTCACTGGGCAGATTTTAGGGTCCAG
Source organism: Jaculus jaculus (assembly GCF_020740685.1). Taxonomy (NCBI): domain Eukaryota; kingdom Metazoa; phylum Chordata; class Mammalia; order Rodentia; family Dipodidae; genus Jaculus; species Jaculus jaculus. The sequence goes on from NC_059102.1 coordinate 53,499,002, forward strand.
CCTTATGGTGTGGTGTTAAATTTGAAATTCCAATCTAAAAGAATATGCAAAGTGCCTTGTTCCACCTGGAGTTCCTGAAGTATGCTGTGTGGTATGTCTGTCTCTCTCTCTCTCATTGGATCATTAAAAGTAGGCCAGATTCTTCTGCCATCATGAAACTTCCCCTGGTGGGTAAGCTTCAGTAAACATCCCTTCTTTTATGACTGTGCCTGGTTTGGAAGTCATCTCAGAGACATGAGGTTGTCTACTACACCTACAGTCCTTCTTTGAAATTTTTACATTGATAAAATACTTCTCCAAATATAAAAAAATTCATCAGAACCAGTTCTTTCTCATGGCATTCTTATCCTTTGTAGTAATGAAATATTAGAAACAGCAAATGTGCTGTTCCAGAGACAGATTGAATAGCCATGGTACATACACTAAAATAGTTGTGTACATGACCTATGAAATTATGAAAAATATTGCCACAGATAGATGCGATGTGATATCTAGCATAATTAAAGGGATAAGAACTAAATACAAAGGAGTGTGTGTTATTTGCCACATTTTTCTTATAGAGAGAAAGGCAAGCACTGGTATCTATGTATACGTGAACATTTGCCTAGTTTCACAATCATAAATATAGGATGGATAAACCAAGTAACCAAGATGGTTTACTGAGTCTCAGATTCATTATTTACTTTATTTTATTTATTTATTAATGCTTTTTTTTGAGGTAAGGTTTCACTGTAGTCCAGGCTGACCTGGAATTCACTATGTAGTCTCAGGGTGGCCTTGAACTTATGGCAGGCCTCCTACCTTTGCCTCCCAAGTGCTGGGATTAAAGGCATGCACCACCATTCCAGCGTGCATTATTTTAATACATTAATAAGTATTGATACTTCTGGTAATCTTCAAAATTTTTTGTTTTCCTACCTCTTATTGTTATTTGTATTATTTTAGGTAATTTCTCTTTTCATCTTAGTTTGTAATTCATTTATTGACATAAAGACATCTTGCTTTATATTTCTACTGCATCTTTTCATTTATGCTACTGTTCACTCATGCCATCTCTGTATTTTTTTTTCTTTTCTAGTCTTACAGAGATTTTTCAATTTTATTGTTTCCAAAGAACCAGTTTAGGGCTTCATTCAGCTAGTATATTGTGTCTTTGTTTGCACTTGTTTTCTTTGATTATTTTTTCCTTCCATTTCTTAAAGTTAACTTTGAACTCTTCTTATCTCTTTATAATTTATTACTTGCTAACACAAACATTGCTGTTTATGAATTGCCCTTAACAATTGCTGTAGCAAAATCCCACAAATGTCTACATATTAATATATATTTTTAACTTACCAAAAGACTACACAATTAATCAATGCCTTCACCTTGTTCCCATACAGTGTTTTTACTGCATTTACTCTCCAGTAGAATTTGTCCTCTGGATTCACTCTACGGTATATCATGTCTGCTGACAGTTACACATAGTAGTTAGTTTTTGCTGTAAGCTCACATTCTTTGTAAGTCTATCTTTGGGAATTCCTTGAAGCCTACATTTAAATGCATTCTTTCAGGAATATTTGCCTTTTTTTTTTTAAACCACCCCCTCACTATATATTTTATTTATTTGAGAGAAAGAGAGAGACAGAGAGAAAGAGAGAATGGGTACACCAGGGCCTCCAGCCACTGTAAATGAACTCCAGACACATGGGCCCCCTTGTGCATCTGGCTTATGTGGGACCTGGGGAATTGAGCTGGGATACTTAGGCTTCACAGGCAAATGCCTTAACCACTAAGCTATTTCTCCAACCCAATATTTGCCTTTTATACTTCTAAAATCTTAGGGAATTTCATAACTTGATAAGATTTTAGACTGTCAAAGCATCATTGTTGGGGCTAGGGAGATAGCTCAATGAGTAAACTATTTAGCTCATATAATGAGGACCTGAGTTTCAACCCCAAAACCCATATAAAAATACCAGGCTTATTGGCACATTCTTAGATTCCCAGTGCTGGGGAGGTGGAGGCAGGAGAATCGAGATCACAGGCCAGCCAGCTTAAAAGGCTGAGCAAGTTCCAGACCAATGATGTACCCTATCTGTCTCTAAGGTGTTGGTGTTCCTTAGGATGACATCTAAGGTTGTCCTTTGACCCCTATACACATAGACACACATGCATTCACACATGCACATGCACACATGTGCATATGCACACATACATATAAAACAAACAAAAATATCATTTTGGGGATATTTTAGATGTCACAGATAATATGAGTTGAAGATCCAAATCCAAATCATAAAGCTGGAAATTTTCCAAAGACCTTTTCTCGTCTTCACTTAGAACCTGTAGCTGTGGTAAGATCATAGCCCTTTCACTCAAGGACAGATTTTTGTTTTGTCTTTCTACTCATCACTATTGACACTTGAAAGTCCTTGCTTCAAAACCTTGCATCTCTTTGAATATAAATCCAAATCTGGACTCATTCTTTCTTTCTTTTTCCTACCTGGCTGTATAGAAGTTAAGTGCCTGGAAATTTTAGACTATCTCCAACTCTTACTTCCTTTGATTGTGAGGTGTTTGTTCCTCCTAAAGTATGCCATCACTCTTTTACCAGATCAGTTTGTAATTCAAAATATGTCACCATCTTTAGATGTGCTATATCAGAAATGGTTTCTCTGAATGTTTCATTTACCATATTGCTGGAGAGAGAAATATGTATGGAGTGGTTTTAAAATTTAGGAAGTTAATGTTAGCATCAAGATTGAGTATAAACTAACCTCAGGAAGAGGCTTTAAAAGCAGCAGATATGGTTTATGATTTATTCATGTAAAATTCACAAATTCTACATAAATACCTAGATCTCATGGTATAGGGAAAATATGTAGAAGAACTAAAAATGGAGATATTTATAGTAATTAGTTATAGAAATCATTACTTATTTGTTCTGGTACTTTAAACTAGGTTTGTGAATCAGCACATTTTCACAGTCTGATCTAAGGAAGATATACTTACCCTATCTTAAGGAGTAATATAAATTCCAAATCAAGGTGTAGGTATCAATACTGTAGTCTTTCCTGCCAGCCTTTCTTATTGACAGTGGCTTTTGTTTTAAAATGTTCACATGGCACATGTAGGGCTGTGGTAGCGTTGTGGATTGGGTATTGCAACAGCCTTTGTTTTTTCTCAGTTGCAGAAAGAAAGGAAAGGAAAGCACAGTGAGAAACTCTCCACGGCATCAGTTTCATAAGCTTAGCAGGTGCTTTTCCAGTGGTATTCGAAGTGTGCTTCTGACCATGGATTTTTTTCTTAGGTCAACACAAGCCCTCCTTATTAAAGAAACTCTAGAGTGGAGCCCAGGTATTATCCACATATGTGTGTGTGTGTATGTGTGAGAGAGAGAGAAGGAGGGAGGGAGCGAGGGAGGGAAGAAGGGAGAGCTGTGTATGTGTCCTTGCAGCACTGCATGGGCTTGCCTATGGTGTGGGAGGGAATTCACCTGCAATGGTTTGAGCAGAATCTTGGTTGTGTCCCTCTATTGCTCTTGCACCCATTCTTGCTTGAGCCAGAGTCTCTTCTTGATGCTGAGCCTACTGTTTTGCGCAAGCCAGGGCAGTTATGTGATCGGAGCTCTTCTTTGTAGAACAGGGGTTATAGGCACATGTGGCCATGCCCAGCTGTTTATGTGCAAGCTGGAGATTTGAACTCGTGGACTCAGGTCCTCTTAAGCCCTTCATGCTTCTGGAGAAGCACACTTGACTGCTGAGCTATCTCTCCTGCCCCAGAAATATATATATTCTTCCAGGCAAAAGTCTATATTTTTAACAAGCCTCATGGGTATTTCTGAAACAAATTAGAGTTTGAAAACTATATACAGACAGGAAGTTATTATTCAGAAAAAAAGTCAGTACTTTATATTATCAAGCCACTTGTATAGTATATACCAAGGAAAATTATCTGCAGTAGGAAAAAGCTAGGGCTGGGAGTATGGCTTAGTGGTAGAGGGCTTACCTGGCATGTTGGAAGCCCTGGATTCAATCTCTAGTACTGTAGGAGTGGAGGGTATTCTTCTGTAATCCGAATACTCAGAAGGCCATAGTATTTCAAGTTTGAGGCCAACTTGAGATACATAGAGAACTCCAGGTCAACCTGAGTTATATGGTAAGATTGTCTAAAATAACAAAAACAAAGCAAAACAAAAATTGGAAGCGACCTAAATATTCAGTAGTAGGTAAATAGCCAAATTAATTTTGGGCTAAGCATTTAATGAAATTATATAGCCAGCAAAATTATTTAAGAATACTTAATTAACAGAAAAAATCCTCAATAAGATATTTTAATGTATGAGTATATGTACAAACATACATGCTTATGGTAACATTTATAGACCTTCATTAGGATCCCAGGGAATTCATTCCTCTTTCCTGGAAGTACATGAAAATGAAGTTTGTTCTCTATGGATAGTATAGGGTATGGAGGATTTTTACATGTACATGTAATATAATGTAATATACATTCATTAATTTATAAACCTCTCAATTAATATGAGTAGATATTAATTTAATAACATCAATGAAAATGAACTGAATTTCAAGTAGTTGTAGAATTGCCTTGACCAGCAGGTTCCTGAAGATGAATGACTATGTCTGCCTGACTGACTTCCCTCAGGGGGAAGAGGTGCCCAGAGACATCCTGGTCTGACAAATGGTACCAAGCCATGGTAGAATGAGGTGTTTTGTCAGCGGTTTATTCTCATGGGATATTTCCAGACAAGTTCATGACACTGTTGACTGTCTATAAATCTTGGAGGTTTGAGAGCTGGAGGGAGAACACGGGAAATACAAAAGCCTTCTCCTCCACGTTCCTGTAGTTCAGAAAATCCCCAACATCTGGCTCACGTGTGAAGCCAGGAAAGATAGGGTTTACCCTGGCAGCCAGCCTTGCTGAGGGCCTGGGTTGCTGGCTTCTTGTCACACAGGGAAAACTCTGCAAGGGTTTGCTGAGGATTTGGATCTCAAGTTGAAAAAACTTCACACACATCCAACTAAACTAGAGAAATTTTTGTGTGGCTCCTCTTGGGGGACAAATTTTGTTTGACCTCATCAGAACAGGTCAAAGGAAGGATTGGTGGATGGAGTGCTGTCTGGTCTTCTATTTTACACAAGCTGAAATTAAATTAATGCTATTGAGGAAGTAGCATTATCTTTACAAAGATAGTGAATACACTATTAATATTCTTTATTATGGAAATTCACAGAAGATATCAAAAGTAGCAAGAATAGTTACAATGATTTGCTGCTAAATAATAGAAATGAGAGTATTTATTCATTTTGAGGTGCCAGGTTAGCAATCTTACCAATTCTGTCCCACTTCTGAGAGCATCTTCCTTTGTAGGCTTTAGGAAAAAAAAAAATAGATAATTTTATATCTTTGAACTCTTCTCAGCCAAACTTTTAAGAAGGAAACTGATTGTTTTGTTGCCCCATTCCCCAAAGAAACTACTGTCATTATAATAGATAAGTTTCATTAAGATCTTTTCTTTATGTCTTTTGAACTTTTACATCTTGATTGAATGAAATTAAAGAAAAAAATTACTCCACACCTCCACAATTACTTTTGGAAAGCATACAGTCATATCTGCCCTCAAGCACAGTTTAAAATGGAGAGTCTTATTTCCTCACTGACTTCAGACTCTAACATCTGATTTGAGTTCTACTAACAATAGCTGGCTTTAACATGCTATAGTCTCATTTGGAAATTCAATGCCCCAAAAGTAGAAACAAAAAATTCAACCCATTTAAGTTAATTCCATCAAGCAGCTTCTGAGTTAATCAGGAGTTAAAATATAAACAAAACCAAAGTGAAGGACTCAGTAATCCTACTGATCACCACGTGAAATACAGCAGGTGAAGATGCAACAAGCAGAGTTTACGGACATGGACACGTCTTCTTACATGGTCTCAGTATATTAAACTTTCAAATGAAATCATAACTTCAGCTGTTACATCCAGGGCTTTTTAAAAAATTACTTGATGCACGTTGTTTATCTGCTTATCTTTTGCACTTGCTAAACTCTCTTTAGACATGTGCCTTGCGGCATCTGATAAGATTTTTTTTCGTATTTCTATCGAAGAAGCTTTGAAGGGAATAAAAAAAAATAGTCAAAGTCAAAATGAGCAAAGCAATGAGGCATCCCAGTATACAGTTTACACACTGTCTCATGTCTGGGGCACCTCATAGATGCCTTCTAAATGCTTCCTATTCAACATGTCTAATGTGTCATGCCTCTTTAAAAAGATACTTACTTATTTGAGAGAGAGAGAGAGAGAGAGTATGTGTGTGTGTTTGTGTGCATTAGGGCCTCTAGCCACTGCAAATGAACTCCAGGTGCATGTGCCACCTAATACTTCTAGCTCTGCATGGGTACTGGGGAATTGAACCAGGGTCCGTAGACTGACTGCCAATGAGTGCTTTCACTGCTAAGCCATCTCTCCAGTCTTCATTCCTTTTTTATTTTTTTGCCATTAACATGTCTACTTACGTGATTGCAGGAGCTAGATTTTTGCACTGCTATACTGGGAACTACTTTCTGCTTGAGAACTAATTGGTACAACAAGTTCTCAAATTTTCAAGTTCTAAAGACATATTATTTGCATCAGAAATAACAGTCTGGCTGGGCGTGGTAGCGCACGCCTTTAATCCCAGCACTCGGGAGGCAGAGGTAGGAGGGTTGCTGTGAGATCAAGGCCACCCTGAGATGACAGAGTGAATTCCAGGTCAGCCTGGACTAGTGTGAGACCCCTACCTCAATAAACCAAAAAAAAAAAAAAAAAAGAAAGAAAGAAAGAATTAACAGTCTGATTCCTGGATAAGCAAGACCATTTTTTTTAACTTTTTTATTTATTTATTTGAGAGCGACAGACATAGAGAGAAAGACAGATAGAGGGAGAGAGAGAGAATGGGCGCGCCAGGGCTTCCAGCCTCTGCAAATGAACTCCAGACGCGTGCGCCCCTTGTGCATCTGGGACCTGGGGAACTGAGCCTCGAACTGGGGTCCTTAGGCTTCACAGGCAAGCGCTTAACCGCTAAGCCATCTCTCCAGCCCAAGCAAGACCATTTTATTTTAATCTTATAATATACTTTAAAGAGCCCCGTTGATTAGTCTTGTTCTTCATATTTGGGGACAGGTTTTTTTTATCAGGGATGAACCTATTTTTCTGGAAAGCTTAGTTTTATTATTTAACATATATAGAAAATGAATTGTATGAAATTTAGTATATTTTAGTTTTCTTAAATAGGTTGCTTTATGCATATTTGTGTGCATGCACGCATCCGTGTGCTCATGCATGCATGGGAACACCAGAGCTTCCCAGCACTGTAAACAAATGCACCACTCTTTCTGCCCAGGTACACATGGGTACTGGGGAATCGAACCTGGGTGAGTAGGATTTGCAATCAAGTGACTTTTGAACATTGAGATAACTTCAACAGCCTCGTGTGCTTTTAAGTACTAGGATACACATGGATCTGTGTGGCCATTTGATGATGAAAGTTGGCTTCATGGCTGGACACCTTCAGGTTAATTATAACACTCTAGGAGTCAAATCCTCACTCAGTTCTCTGTGTAGTTGGAAGATAAAGCTATTTTTGAGGGAATCTTTGAGAAGTTTGTGCTTAGATAATCCTCAGTGTGTCAGTGCATCTCTATTTGATGTGTAGAGCCTGAACAGTATTAATTCCTAGTTGGCCAAAAAACCAAGGGTGTTGGGATGAGTTTGTTCCTCACTCACTACTGGACTCAACTGAAGTTCTATCCTGAGTCAGTGACTGCCAGGTACAGTACTTTGGTGAATAATTTCCTCTGGAATTTAGGACCTGCTGGTTACCAGTATTAACTAATAAGATATTCACCAGCATGTCTTTCTCTTTTCTGATTCTAATATTGTTTGGTTGAATGAATGAATGTGATGCTTCCTCTGCCCTTTTCTTAGAGAACCATTCCATGATGATTTAGTTGAGTCATAATAACCTGCACACAAAAGCAGTTTTTCTGTGGCCCTTTCTACATTGTACAGCTGGCCTTGGTGGCCATATACCTTATTTGAAAATGAACTTTATGGGCAAATTATTGCCTAGATTCACCATTCACAGTGTGTTAGGCTTAGGTTTTTAAATTTTAAGTCTTTGTTGAGAACACAGGCTCTTGTAAGAAATAAAAGAATGAGAGCCCTTGTATACTTTACCCATTTTACCCCCATGGCTTCATTTCATAAAATTGTAGCATAATATCATAACCTTGATGTTGACCTTGTTACACATCATCAGCTTTACTCAGAGTTCCTCAATCTTAGTTATGCTTGTGTGTGTGTGAGAGAATTTCTACACAATTACCTTGTTTGTATGTGTTTTTGAACTCACCAGCATAGTCAAGATGCTAAATATTTTCAACACCCCACAGCTATCTCTTCTTGCTGTTTTCATAACTTCACCCACTTCTTCCCATCTACTCGGACCATAACCTTCTTGGCATCACCGAAGCTGTCCTCTCTTGCTAAAATGTTTTCCTTCCCAAAACATTATATAAATTGAGTTTTACAGTATTCAGCCTTTTCTAATGGGCTTTATTTGTCAACACAATTCACTGGAATCCATCCAGTTTTGTTGTGCATAGCAATATTTTGCTTTATATTGCTGAGTGGTATTTCAGGATATGTTTATTCCACAGTATTCCAGTTTGTTTAACCGTTTACCTAGTGAAGGATATCTGTGCTCATTCTAGTTTGAGATATTCCAAGTAATGCTTCTGGAAGCATTTGTATTTGTGTTTGTATGTGTGCACATAAGTTTTCATTTCTCTGGATAATTGCCCAATAGTGCAATCTATGGGTCACATGGTAAGTTTGGTTTAGTTTTTAAGGAAACTAATTTCATGTAACTGTATGTGTCATATGGTAAGTTCATGCTTACTTTTTAAAAATTTATTTGAGAGTGACAGAGAGAGAAAGAGGCAGATAGAGAATGGGGACGCCAGGGCCTCCATCCACTGCAAACTCCAGATGCATGTGCCCCCTTGTGCATCTGGCTAACATGAGTCCTGGGTAAATCAAGCCTTGAACCGGGGCCCTTAGGCTTCACAGGCAAGCGCTTAACTGCTAAGCCATCTCTTCAGCCCTCATGTTTAGTTTTTAAGGAAACTAATTTCAAGTAATTATATGTATGTATACATATGTGTGTATTATTTATACATATGTAACATATATACACAAATGTATTTACTTTTCTATTTGCAGTGTATGAGTGATACAGTTTCCCTACATCCTTGCTACCATTTGGTGTTACCACCTTTTTAAAAAGTTATTATAATAGTGATGTGGTGATATCTCATTGTGGTTCTAATGTGCATTATCTTGGTATCTAGTGATGTTGAACATCTTGAAATGATTATTTGCAATCTACATATCTTCACCAGTGAAATATCTGTTCCTCTCTTCCCATTCATTTCCTATGTGAATTATTTGATTTATTATTGATTAAAAATTTTAAAAATTATAATCTATATACTTGTGTTTAGATGGAAATGTGATCTGTAAATATTTTCTCACAGGCACCTTTCTTTTTCACCTTCTTATGAGCTTTAATAAAGGAACATTGTTATCTTTATTTTACTTATCTATTTATCTGAAAGAGGGGAAGAGATAATAGTCATACCAGTAAACTCCAGATGCAGCACCACTTTGTAAACCTGGCTTTATGTGGGTGCTGGGTAACTGAATCTAGATCATTAATCAGGCTTTATAAGCAAGTAACTTTAACTGCTAAACCATCTCTCTAGCCCCAACATATTTATTATTGATGGGGACAAAATTAAGTATTTATTTTTATAAATTGTGTTGCAATACCAAGTGTAAGAACTCTGCCTTATGTCAGATCACAAAGATATAGTCCTATTTTTTTTTCAGAAAATTTCATATCTTTATGTTTTATATTTAGGTCCATGGTCCTTTTACAGTTAACTTTGTCTATAAGTTCTGAGGTTTGGATGAAGTTTGTTTGTTTTGTCTATGAATGCTCAATGGCTCCATTCAGTGAAAAGGTAACCCTTTCTTCATAGAACCGACATAGAATCTTTAGCACCTATCAGTCCAGAATATTGGTTTGTACCTACTTTGAGGTTCCTCACTTTCCTTGATGCTTATGGGTCTTCATTGTACTATATTGCTCCTGTTATTGTAACACCATGATATTAAGCACAAATATTCTTCTACTTCATTCTTTTTTATGCAAGTGGAAGAGAGGAAGGGAGGGAAGGGGGAGAGAGAGACAGAGAATATATTGGTGAACCAGGGCTTCCATCCATTGCAGTCGAATACCAGATGTTTATGCCATCTTGTGGACATGTGTGACTTTGTGTGCATGAGTCACCTTGTTCATCTGGCTTACATTGGATCTGTACAGTCAAACATGGGTCCTTATGCTTTGCAAGCAGACACCTTAACTGCTAAGCTCTCTATACCCCCTTACTTCTTCTTCTTCTTTTCTTTTTTTTTTTTTTTTTTGGTTATTGGTTTACTGTTTTAAGTCTTCTATCTTATCACATAAAGGGTAGAAAACTTCTATTTACTTCTATAACTTTAAATATTATCATCTTGAGTATCAGGTGGTGTTATAATTGTAATCATTAAACTCATGAGGAAAATTATAATCTGTTGTATATATGAACATATCTGTTTTATGATACATTTCCTTTACATTGCTCTAGAAATCTTTATTTTCTTTCTGCTTCAAGACTTTAGTAGTTTTTAAGGATAATTCTGTTAGTACAGATTTCTTGGTTTTTCCATCTGGGAACGTTTTTAAAGTCAGCTCCTCATTCTTGAAGGATAATTTCTCTAGATCTAAAATTTGTAATTGTCAAGTCTTCTATTTCAGCTCTTGAAACTACTTCATTCTGGCCTCCATAGGAGCAGATTTTTACAAAACAGGCACTGTCAGCTTGATCAGGATGATATTATAGTGTAATATCTGGATATGAAATCACCAAGTTAACATACTTTAAGAAGCATACAGTTTTGAATTATCAGATACAACTCAATAAATCTAGATTAAAACTCTACCATTATATAAATTGATATTCAAATACAGATAGCATATCATTTCCTGTGGCTGCTTTTAAGATCTTTTTTCTTCTTTTATCTTTTTATAAAATTTAAACGATTATGTATCTTAGTATAGATTTTTCTAAGTCATTCTGTTTGGATTCAATAAGTTTTTTGAATCTGTAGGTTTCTGTCTTTTGCCAAGTTTGGGTGCTTTTTAATGATTTTTTTTTTCAAGTAGTCATCTCCACTTCTCTTTTCCTTGACCTTTGATGTTAACAAATGTTGGATCTTTTATTATTATTGGCCTACAGATCTCTGAAGCTTTTTAAGTTATTTTCTATTGTCATATTTTCTCTATTTTGTTGAGTTTGGGAAAATTGTATTACTATACTCTCAAATCAATTTATTCAGTGCATTTATCATTTCTACTGCTGAGCATGTCCAATAAGTTTTGAAATTTATATTATGTTGTATTTTATAATATCATTTTGCTATTAATAGCTTCTGTTTTTAATGAGATTTTGTATTTTTGTTTCCAGAAGTCTTATAATTATTGAAACATTTTTATGACAGCTGCTTAAAATTTTTTCAGATAATTTTGCCATCTAATTCTGTGATTCATTTTGATATTGGTATTATTTGGCTTTTTTAAAAATTCAAGTTGTGATTTTCTTGTTTCTTGCTTGATGAGTGATTTTTCAGTTTTATCCTGAGAATTTTGTCTGTTGTGTCTGCAAACCCTGCTCTATTTTAATCCTTTAATTGAGAAGCAGTCATCATATTTAGGTTTCTTACCTATTTTAGTGGGCAGTAGCAGTTTGGTTTTTAACATCACTATGGGGCTATTCTGGCTGGTTCCATTTATCTGGTGTCACAAGATCTCCACTGTTGGTACTGCTTAAAGGTAGAGGAGTCCATAGTATTGGCCCCTGTCTGTCTGTCTGTGTAGAAGGCCTTGGTGGGATTGTCCTGGTGTCCCCTGCCCAGGGAAGAAAGTGCCAGACTCAGTGGGACAGAGAAGATGTCCACACTGAGTCACCTGATGAATTTGGGGCCCTCTCAATGATTCCTTTTGCCTAGCTCAAGTATGTATTTAAAAGTGTGTACTCTCTTAGTTTTGTGTGTGTGCTTGTGTTGTGTTGGTTGTAATTCTCTATGCATTCCCAGGTCATTTCAGCCTCCCTAATGACACAAAAGCAACAAGGAAGTCTGTGGCATCTGGCTTGAGTAAGTAACATTAGGCTTCCAGGAACTCATCCAGGTTGACATGTAATCACCTGCTAAGCCAGCTCCTTGCACTTTTGATTGAGTGTATGGTATTGGATTTGGTCCTCTTTCCTCAGAGTGGCAACCTTTCCACTTTCTCATCCCCTCTGCAGGACACAGCTTAACTGGTGTGAGATGTGTGGACTTTTCACTTGGATAGCCTCAAATATAAACAAAGTAACCCACCAACTTGGCACCTTCCTGGTCTTTGCAAGTAGCAAGTGAGCACATTTTACTGAAGGCTGGGCCTTATCTCAAGACATTTACTATTTAATCAGCAAGTCCTGTGCTGACTTTCAGAGGTCTATGTGGTACTGAGAAGAAAGATCAGATGGTAACATTAATGGTGGTATCAAAGTCTCCTTACATGTATACAATTTCCATAGCTCTCCTTGAGAGATCAGATTGGAGATGATGAATGGTGAGTGAATTCAAATTGCTGTGACATTAGAAACCTTCAGTCCACATTTAAAATTTGAGTCATATTGATCACCATATTTCAGAGGAAAATTATTTGCAGCATCATTACAACCTCATTTTCCAAGGTATAGTAGACTCCTGGAGCACTAATACGCCATGTTTAACTCTGCCCAGTCATGGTATGCTCCTGAAGTGTTGAGCCAGCACATTTAACTTTGCTTAGTTCACTGGGGGTATCAGCCAAAGACAGAAGAGACGCAAGCATGCAATGTAGAAATGTGAAGCATAGCTAAGCTATTCATGGGGTCCAGTGGCTCCAAAGTTTTTAGACTTAATTTACTACTTTTAATTTTGTATGATTTAAATAAAGAAGACTTCCTTTTCCTTCAGGGAAGTCATTCTTGACAGTTCCTCACTTAATTTTTTTAATTAACACGACTGATTTAGTTCTCTTCTTTTTCCCTACAAATGAATTTATAATTGATGTGAGTAAAGCAAACTGCACAATTTATAGTTTAGCAATATCATAAAGTTTTCATTTAAATGGAGAATAGCAGAAGCCAGATGGAAACATGAAGAAATAAGTTTTTCAGAATAAGATTGTTGCATCACAACAGGGACTGGGTTTGTACATAATGCCCCAATACAGAGAACTACTTCTTTTGAGTGTTGGCATATCAGCAAAACCTTTCTTGTGTGAAGGAAACTTGAGTTTCTCTTGGGAAACCAAACCTGTTTTCTCAATCAGTTGTTTTTCTGTTTAAAAAACAAAAATCTCTTGTGATTACCAAATACTACTTTAAAATAAAAATAATACTCCTAGGAGTTTTGTTGTATAGCCACACAATCTGTGGTACAGGTTGTTATTTTAAAGTGTGGCCTCAACTCTTCACATGTCAGGGTTCAGTGCCTTGTAATTGACAATACCTGAAGCTGTGGGTTTCCTTTCAGTTAAGACATATGTAATTTTACTGAGTGGCAAAAAGGTATATGAATTCTCTCATTATTAAGTTCATGTATAGAAAGTGTACCAAACATGGTGGCTTCACTTTGACTATGATGCTTGTGTCTTCTAATTCAGAAGAGTTTGTACTCTTGAGTTTTTCTGCTTATATTCAAGATCCAGTGACCTTGTGGTTACTTATGACTTGATTCTCCTGTCTTCCTTTGGACGAGCTAGAAATTGAGATTTAGAGAATCTCTTTTCTGCTTCTAAAGAAATTTTTGTTAAAGATGAGTTTAAAGCTATACATTGGCTAAAAATAAGTCCATAGATATCATATTTTGTTGCTAAGCATGGCCCTTATAACCAAGAAAAATAGAGTCTGGCATATTTATTAGCTTGCACTTACTTTTTAAATCTAAAGATCATGTTTTTCTCCACTCATAAATGATCATAGCTTTTATTAACATGAAATGAAGTTCCTTCATTGTCTATTATGGGACACTTGTTAATGATGAATATAGTCAGTTATGGAAACACTATAATAGGTAGCAAAACATTTGCTGTTTACAAGAGGGAAGGACTTCATGAGTATTTCAGAACCTGGCACCTCAAGTTGGATAGGTGGGGCAAAGAGATGGCATCTCCATGTCAAGGTGTGCTTTAAGAGCTCTATGTATGCTTCATAACGAGGAGTAAAAGAAAAGGACAAAAACAGGCAACATCGTCATATTTCCTTTTAACTTTAGGCAGCCATGTAAATTCTCTCTCTCTCTCTCTCTCTTTCTCTCTCTCTCTCTCTCTCTCTCTCTCTCTCTCTCTCTCTCACACACACACACACACACACACACACACACACACACACTGAAGTAAAAGTACATAATGTTCCTAGAGGAAGAACATACCATGGGGAAGTATACGTTAGAATCCTATGTTCTTTATTCTCTGCATTAGTGAGTAAAGGCTGTAGTACTAAGTAGAAACAGTAAGAGATTAAAATGTATCATTCTGTAAAGATATAATGAAATCATATAGGCCAACCCAGCACTTTTGTTAGTTTAAACAATTATTTTGGAGGGGGAGTACAATGAAAGGCATTATATAACATTTGCCCTCTCTGTGTGGTCAAGCATGGGAGGTGAGAGCCCAAGAAAACCCTCTACAAACTTTTGAAGATCTCTTGGGGTTTTAGATATCCTTTAGTAAAAGGAAAGAAGCCAGAAAGTATCTAGGCATCATCCTCCTGCAAAAGTTCTAATATTCTGGACATGCTGGGAAAGGCTATAAAATGAGAAGCTCTGTGATTTATGACATTCTCTTGTGGATTATCTTATTATAGTCTTCAAAAAAAGATGAAGAAACTAACAAAAATGCTGGATGTGCTAGCTTCCATTTACCAATCCATCTGTCCATCCTGTGGGCCTTGGGGTTTTTATTCATTCAGAGTGACACAAGGCACAACCTTCACTAAACCACCAAGCAGGTACAGGCAGCTTTACATTTTCATGCATTTCTTCTTGCAGAGCTGTGTTAAATTTACCTTTCAAAGTGCTTTATGTAACAATTAACTATTAATAAGACACATTTTTAGAAAGGGAAGATTAGTTTCTGCAAACTTCTTGATTTGACAGCTATCCTGAGAGACTGACAGAGTAAGTGGTGTGCATCTATATAGTCTTGAGAAGAGTAAACAACTTCTTCTACATTTTGGGAAGCTATAATCGCAGAAGCAAGTCAAGAGTCCCCTGGCTTTGCTCAGCTTTGCCCCAACCATTGAAAATGAACCTGCAAAATAGCAGGTTTTAAGAGTTTGTCTTGATACTTTTTCTGCACCTTGCATGTTACCACTGGGGCTGGATTCTGATGCCTGCCATTCGCACCCCTCTACTTATTCAGTCCTATCCAATTTTATTTGGAGTTTCAGTTCTCTAATGGCAACTATTTATATCTCCATAAATGAAGAAAATTTGGTTTGAATAGGTTTCCATGAGTGTGGAGGAAAGTCAAAGGCCTGGGGAGACAGGAAAGGGGGTGTCCTTGCAGAAATAATTCCACAGTAAAATTACTTACTCCGTCTCATCGTATGTGGATGGCAATTCTACTTCTTGTATTCACCCTGTCTCCTTATTCCTCCCCTACCTTCTTCTTCATCTGCAGGTCTACTCATCCCCCACCTTACCCAAGGCCTCTTTCCCAGTGGACCTAAGTGTTCTCCTTTGTTTCCTATCTTCAAAAAATGCCCAAGGCCTTTTCTACTTTGTGACCTATCAATTGAGATTTCATTTTTCTGTTTTTATTGCCTTAATATTATTCATCCAAACTCAACATTTTCTCATTCTCCCTGTTTTTCTTTCAACATATAGCCATTAACTTTTTATTATTATGCTGATTTACTTTTCAGCGGTTGGGGTGTAACCTCAGACCTCATACATGCTAGGGGAAGGCATGTGCTTGGCCATAGACATACCTACACTTCCTTTACTTTTTTTATTTCTAAATATTTATTTATTGGAGAAAGAGTCAGAGAGAGGGAAGATGTCCCAGGGTCTCCAGCCATTGCAAACAAACTTCAGATGCATGTGCCACTTTGTACATCTGGCTTACATGGGTCCGGGGGAATTGAAACTGGGTCCTATATCATTGCAGGCAAGTACTTTAACTGCTAAGCCATCTTTACAGCCCCCTTCCCTGATTTTTTGAATTTATTTTATTAGAAAGAGAGAGAGAGAGAATTAGACAATTGAACTCCAGACATGTGCACCACCTAGTAGGCATGTGCAACCTTGCAACTGTCTCACCTTTTGTGTGTCTGACTTATGTGGGATCTGGAGAGAGAAATCAAACATAGGTCCTTAGGCTTCAGAGGCAAGCGCCTTAAGTGCTAAGCTGTCTCTGTAGCCCATCATTTTCCCTGTTGTATCTGCTTTTGTTTGTTTACGCAACAACTTTCTAAGTTGCTTTATGATAAGAATGGGAATTTTCTTTTTGATTAATTATATATATATAATATGCATATGTATATATATATATGTGTGTATATATATATTTTATATATATATATATATATATAATATGTATATATCACACACACACACACACACTTGGTACTTTGTATCTTATCCCTAAGTTCTACCACTGTGGTTTCAAATAACTTTGGATGCTGTAACAACTCATAACCTACAACCCCATGGTGAATACCTCCAATCCTCTGAGGAGCACTTTCAGTGGAATGGGGACAGGGAGGAGGGAAATGGTACGAACACATATTGTGTCCATATGAAGTTTCTATTTAATAATAATTTTAAAATGAGACTAAAGTGGAAGATAAAAATGTTTGGAAAAATTCTTCTGTATCAAACTTGGTGTCATTGCTCCCTAAACAATATGTTATTACAATGACTTTTAAAATATTTTATTTATTTATGAGGGAGAAAGAAAGAGAGAGAGAATTGGCACACCATGGCCTCTAGCCACTGCAAAAGACCTCCAGGTTCATGTGCCACCTTATGTATCTGGCTTACATGGGTACTGGGGAATCGAACCAGGTCCTTAGTCTTTGAGGCAAGCTCCTTATCCACTAAGCTATGTCTTCAGTCCCCTATAATGACTTTGATAACACTTTGTATAAGTTACTAAAAGTGATCTAGAGTATATGGGAAGATAGGTTTGTTATATGCAAAAGCTGTGCTGTTTTATGTAAGGGACTTGAGCATCTATGAATTTGGTCAACTGAAGGGGATCCTGGAAACATTCCCCATCAGTATTAAGCAATATTGGTATATTTATCACTTCAACCATGAAATTAAAAAAATATGTATACATGGTAGAATGCTCATATTGCCTAACTTGAAGTTAGCATTCTTAAGGTCTCTCACAGTGGTAGCACAGCTGTGTTTGGTAGCAGACACTGGTTAGATACAAATGGATTAGAGGATTGACTTGAAGGCTTTGAGGTCAGGCAGCTCATAGCTCCAAAGGATCTCTGTGGTGGTGAAGAAGGGGATAAAAGGTATGACTCTGGCCCCATCTCCCTGCTGGTCTGTTTTGAACTTATACAGCAGAATGTCTGGGAGTAACTTAATAAAGTTAGTTCTTACAGTTTCAAAGGCTGGGAAATTCAGTATCTGGTAGGGGCCCAATCTCTTGTGCCCAACATGGTGTCTTGGCCACCATATTCTGGAGAAAGGGGCAGGGCTGTATCCTTGCATGGTAAAAGAGTGAAAGAGAATGGACACTGTACAGCAGTTCCCATTCACATGTCTTCATGAGGGCTGGCATGTATGCAGAGTGCATTTACGTGGGTTTCTGGACCTCATGTTGCACTGGCAATTTAGTTTTAATATAAGTTTTGGAGGATTAGAAACATTCAAACCACAGTGAGGCCTTGAAGAGAAGTAAGGAGAGATAGTTTTAAATAGTAATGAAAATTCTTGGATCCCACTTGAAATACAGGCAATTTGAGATATTGGTTTGAATTGCACCTTACTTATCTACTTATCACAATCAATTTTGATTCATTTAAAGCATAGAATATAAAATAATGCAAAATAGCCTTAAGGCAGGCAACTTTTAATAAGATACACCTAGACCAGCAGTTTTCATGTCTGTTACATTTCCATTTCTTTGATGATCCTTCTTTTGTATCATTTAAGAACTTTCTATGTGTAACCATATCTATGGATTATAACTTTTTAGATTTATCTTTCCTATCAAATTTTAAATACTCTGAAAATAATGAGCATGCCTCATACCACTTTCGCTCTTCCTGTGAAAATAGAACTCTGCTGATTTTTGTGTTCAAATGCTAGTAAGGTTCAATATTCTAATTGCATTTCTCAAACTTGGAAACAGCAACGGGTACCTAGTTTTGTAGTCCATCATGAAGGAGGCGAGGATTGGAACAGGGAAAGCTAGAGTATTTTTGCAAACATTTTCATCCCATAGATAATAATGGGTGATGACTAAGTGACTGAGTATCAGAAATTCCACTGTTAACCTGAGACCGTGACAACTTTCAAATATGGACTATTCCCTCAAGAAGCTTGAACCCCCATCCAGGAGAGAATTAAAACAGGAGTTTTTGCTTCACAAAGATTAAGAGCCACAGAAGAAAAATAACAGTAATCTTTGAAGTCATTTAAGTGGGGTGGTGGAAGGCTTCTACTGAACAGTTTCACTGAGAGATTCTGAGATTTTTTTTTTTTTTCTCAGTGTTAGTAAGAAATAGCATTCTCATGCCAGGAAGCATTTTCTAGCCTCAGGAACCAATGGCATATTTATAACCTCTTTTACATCAACGCGTCAAGCAGCATCATTAACACAGCCTGCCCCCTAGAAGCATCTCACGCTTGTTGCAGGCGATCGCGACACTGAAACCAGCGACATTGAAACCAGACATTCTGTGGTCTCCAATTTCAGCAAAGCAAGGGATGCTTAGAGTTAATCTGCCTGTGGCCCTGTTAGTGCAAGCATCCTGAGTGAGCCAAGACACAAAGCAGTCTGGTTCCCTGGAGTCCAGAACTACTTCTGGCCAACTGGTGTCATATGTAAACCTCTAGAACTTGGAACTAGATGTTGGTAATGAATCAAGTGTCTTAATTCTATGTTCTCATTTGTGTTTGTGGAATGGTGATGATTACATGCAATATTTTAAACTCTAACTACAGCTCCAAGGGTAGGTTTTTGGAATTTTGTGCACAATAGTGCTTTATGACTAGTTCACACGGGTGCTATGAAGCTTCAGTAATTGAGGTGTTCTATACTATAGAAATGTGAGCATAAAAAAGGGGAGACATACTGTAGAAGAATGACATTATTTACAAATGAAACCTCAAATAGAATAGTACAGTGAAGACTATCAGGAACCAAGATCAATAAAAAGAAAGTCAGGTTCAGTTATGCAGCTAACTGGGCTTGAGCATCAAGCCAGCCAAGGTCCAACAAGGTTGATTAGCTCCCATTAGTGATTAAGGTAATTTGATTTTGTGCACAATTACACATAGCCAAGCCCAGGGCAAGACATGATATGATGATGTTTTTCATGGAAAATTACTGATAGCCCATGCGTAAGCCCGATCTCACTTTGATCTGTATAAAGAAGTGACCGTTTTCGTGCAGGAGGTCTTCTGTTCAGAGCAATGGGGCTTTGTTGGGTGAATATCTGAAACTTGGATCTGACATACTTGTCTTTCAGTGCACTAGAGCTCTAAGCCAGGACCTGTGTGAGATCTGCAGGTGGTGGGGAGGTGTGAAGCCTCAAAAAGTCTTGGGGAGGCATTACTTGGAAGCGGAGGTTGGGCAGCATTGTTGTGAGGTGCAGGTTATGCCTGCAGCAGTGTTTCTTGCAGAGGGAACAGTGGATGTCAAAGCAGAACAGTATCACAGGCCCAGGAACCAGCTAACAGGGGCCCCACAGTAAGGCTCTGGCAGGGAGAAGTGGAGACAGGACTTTACAGCTGTGTACACTGCCCTCAGGACCTTCTCCTGAATGCAGCGGAGATAGGATATGCATTTTGAGCAGCAAATGATAGAATCCCCTTTGTTTTTAGAGCATCATGTTGTTAAGTCAAGAAACCAACAAGAGTATGAGTTAGGATGAAGCTGGGGAAAGAGCATACTGTAAACCTGAGGCATTGTGCCATAGTTTGGATGTGCAATTTCCCTCAGAGACCCCTGTGTCTAAGACTTGGTCCTGAATATGGCATTTGGGCAAGGCGATGGAACCTTGAAGAGATAGAACCTATGGGCAGTCCTTAAATCACTGGGGACATGCCTTTGCCAGGAATGTGGGGACTCTGCTCCCTACCTCCTCTTTTTCTTCCTGAGGTAAGCTGTATGTTTACTGCCATATAATACCCCCACAAGAGGCCTAAAAGCAATGAAACTCTGGTTGTAGTCTGGGACCTCCTTAAAAGGTGTGAGATAAATATCCCTTTTCTCTCTTTAAAGTACCTCAGACATTTTGTTATACTGACAAAGCTGGAGTACTTTATGTGGCAGTAGGGAGGAGAGGTAGGAAACGAGTAAGGAGCTAAGAAAAGTCTTAGTAAAAATTTTCATTAAGATACAAAGCAAACACTCAAGGGACACATCTGTTTCAGGAATCCAGATGTGGAGAGTGACTGAAGTTTCTCATCAGTGATGTATAAGCCCTATGAAACATTTTGATCTGGAACCTGGAGACTTTACTGGCTCTCTATGGTTGGCGGTGGGCAAGTTTATTTAAGGCCTATTGTGTAGCTACCATTCTATTTAACATAATCATTGCACCTTTATTAACTGTGTCTTTATTCCTACACCTCATTGCATAGTGCACTAGAATGATTTCCATTGTGCAGTTCAGAAAAACTGACGTCTGAGAGTCAAAAAAAAAGCCAGTTTACTCAGGGCTCCAAACTTGCATAAAATCCCTTACTCTCATCCTGCTCTCCCCTGTATCTACTAGAAAATTCTCTGACTTCCCCATACAAAGGTGAAAGTCTCAGAAGAAACACTGTGTACCCTGATTACTTCTTTCCTTGTCAACCAGAACATCCTTCTCTCAGCCACGAAACTGGAGAGTGTGGAAGCGGTGGCAGTGCCTGTTGACCTCTTCTGCTCACGTCCCGTCACCAAGGCCTAAGTGTCTCTTCCCGAGTCCTGTGCTGCTCACCATGAACCAGTCCTACTCTCAACCCCGCTGCCTCTCCCTGGTGTTTTGTATGGTCTGCAGTTTACCAGCCTTCTCCATTGGATTGTGAAATTCTTAAAGGCAGGGACTGTATTTTAGGCCTTTTGTGTGCTTTGTGGCCTCTAATGTTCACTCTGTCTTAGCACATAAACTTAAAGACTTAAATTTCTTCAAAGGAGCCTTTTATGATGAAACTTTCGTCATGCTTTATTTTTTTAAATTAACCACTGATACATGTATTGGGAGCAGAATCAGGTTTTATGGGAGTTCTGACAAGTGAACAGTGGTGAAGTCAGTAGGCTGGTCAAAGACTGGTCTGAAGATGATCCCTAAGGAGGGGATTTCCATAGTGAAGACTTGGAAAATCATTTGGATGTGGCTCAGATCCCCAGAAGTTTCACTGTGTGGAATGTGAAGCAGTGCAGACCTCAGAGTTAAGCTGCGTAGACAATAGTGCAGAAAACATACCCAACTTCAGGAGACATAGTTCAATTGCCATGTATTTCTCAAACAAGAGACTCTTGCCTCTGTGGTACTCTCATATCCTGTATGTACTTGGCATTTAAAATTATATGTGACATTGCCTGGGCTTTTAATTAAGAGGGAAGTGCATTTCATATTAAACTTCTTTAATTTTAAACTTCTTGGTTTCTTTCTTATTTAGTGATCACTTAAAATCTATCACATGACATCCATTTTCACCTCCTGTCATTTTTTAGATTTCCACTTCAGTGTTTATTGCAAGGCTAATGTTCTGTTCAACTGTGAGAATTGTGGGCCAAGGATGGGCCTCTCTGAAGGGTTTTCACGCTGCAAGAATTCAGTTTGCATCTGCTGCTTTAGATTTGTGATAATTTTGGTCTGGCAAATGTGACTGACACTGCGTAAAATGTTTGGCTTTTATGTATAAAATTGTCATTCTCCTACTAATTTTCAGAATGGTAGAGCTGAAGGAATTAGAGGTGCTCTTCCCAGTGCCTTATTTGGCAAAGACCCTGAGATACTAGGCAAGTGCTTGAAAACAGAGCCCTGGTGCTCCAGTCTCAGATTCCCATCATACCACGTGCACATAAATAGCATTTTACTTACTAAATAAGCCGTACTTTGAGTCCTGTACTGATGTTCAGTCCATCATTTTGCTACCTCTCCCCATTCCACACTACTTAAACTGTAATGCAATCCCTGAATGTCAGGTTAGGCCAAGAATAATTTTGGAATCTTTGTCATATAAGAAGTATAGCCTGTCTCAGTGTCTGCTTCAGTGACAGCCCTGAAGTGGCTCCTTCTGGTTGAAGGAAGAAGAGAAGCCTTGATGATCCTTCCCCTTCTCAGCTGAGGGCACAGTCTATAACCTCACTTCCCCCAACCAGCAAGCTAAGGTATATTTGCTCTGAGTTGTTCTTGGGGACAATTGCCAGGGTAAGTCTTATCCCAGAAGTACTAGAAAGGATCGCAAAGGATTTTTGCTTCTTTCTCCAGCAGCCGTTGCACAATAGTGTGCTTCTTAGGGGAAATGGATGGTTTGGTAGTATTTTTTTATTTCATTTATTTATTTACTTAGGAGATAGAGAGGGGAGAGAAAAAGAAAGAGTGAGGAAGAGGCAGAGAGAGAGAGGGAGGGAGAGAGAGAGAGGGATATTGAGAGAGGGAGAGAGGGTGGGGAGAGAATGGGAGTGCCAGGGCCTCCAGCCACTCCAAACGAACTCCAGACACATGCACCACCTTGTATGTCTGGCTTATGTGGATACTGGGGAATTGAATTTGGGTCCTTAGGCTTTTTAGGCAAGTACCTTAACTACTAAGCAAACTCTCCAGCCCAGCTTGAGAATATTAAGACTCACTCCTCCTGTTGCATACTTAAGTATAGAGAACAGTGTGCACATATACATGCACAAAGATTTGCATGCTATTTCAGTGAGATAGGCCTGTGCATTGTCATAATTCTATCAATGAGGTGGAATAAACAGTCTCTGTGAGCTAAAAATTTCCAACTTAGAAGTGCCACCTAAGTTTGCGTAGCATGCTGTGGTTAAATGATGATACCTTCAACATACAGTGTAGTACTTGATCGTAAGTTAATTCATGTGGAAGGTATATTCTGTCATGTAATTGATGTAAAATAATAGTGAACAGCAATGGCCATAATAACATTCATATTATTAATTGTGGTCAGCAGTATTTATCATTTGCTGTTTTCAAAGCACTACTGTAAACTCTTGAATTCATTAACTCCCCTTTATAATTTCCTCTCAGGGAAAGTAAGAAAGATAGGAAAATGGGGGAGTCACGAGATCCATGGAGGGCTTGAGGATTATGCATGGGCTTGGATGGAACGCAAGACATCTTTCAGTTTGTGAATGAGACTGACTTCTTGTCAGCACACTTTCTCTGTGGTGAGCTCCTCCACTCAGTAAAATTATTTAAAATGCTGACCTTGGTAGGAGAGGCTATCCAGTATTTTTCTGTGCCCAGAGTGTGGCTGTATTCTGTAGTAGATTGTTCTTAGCAGAGAAGAGCTAATGCTCCCAGAGGTTGAGGTGAATCAGGAGGGAAAAATGACTGTGAGGAAGCCAAAAATGATCAATAGACTGATCATCTCCTGCTGTCCCTTCCAGCCATGGAATTTTGTCACTTGGTGATTGTCAGCCATCCCTTAGTTTAAAAGTAGAGTTGATTAATGGTGGTGGGGTATCTGCCAACTGCTTTGTGCCAACAACTGGAGTGATGCTATGTCCATATCCTGGGCCACAAGACCCTGCCATATACCCTTGGAAGGCAGACAGGAAGCAAGTCTTGTTTTCCTTAAAAAAAAAAAAAAAAGAATAGAAAAGTATTTGAGTTAATTGCCATGTTAATGTAAGCTTTTTTCATGGGAAAAGAATTTTATATGTGGAGTAGTGGGACATAGTAAAAGTTTTATTTTATTTTTAATTAGATGATGGTTTTTTAGTATTAGCTTCAGGCTAATATGTGAAGAGCAAATTCAGAACTTGTTGGGATTTTACATGGATTTATTGTGTGAAAGCAGCTCTTTGCTCCTCACAAGTTCTGCCTAGTTTCCGGTCTCTTCAGCCAGAGCACTGGGCATGGGACCCAGTTCTGCACTCAGGACACAGTCACATCTTTTATGTGTTTCATGGCAGATCTGGCATGTGTATACAGTTAGGAATAAAAAACGCTCCCATCCACTTTCACACCCGTCCCACCTTGGGCCTGTGTAGTGGCTACTGTCCTGACAAGTGCCCTCAGTCAGGCAGTCTGGGGTCATTGATCCTCTGTAGCTGAGCTCTCTGACAGAGCAGAAAGAACACAGCTCTGAAGCCATGGATACCTGGGCTTGCTCTCTAGTTCTGTTAATTTTCAGAACTCTCCCCTTTTTTTGTATTTCTTTTTTGGGTATTTCCTGCTGTCCTGCCTTCACCTTCACTAAGATTTGCTTCTTTGTGGTTGTTTCTATTAATTCATTCTTCTTGCACTTTTCTTACTAAGATTGGACACTTTTTTTTTTTTTTTTTTTTTGAGGTAAGAGTTTCAGTCTAGCTCAGGATAACCTGACATTCACGATGTAGTTCAAGGGTGGCCTTGAACTCACGGTGATCCTCCTACCTCTGCCTCCCGAGTGCTAGGATTAAAGGTGTGTGCCAACACGCCCCGGCCTAAGATTGGACACTTTTATCTATAAAAGTTTTATTTACTTTGAGCTGTTGTTTCCATGTCTCTTCTTTGTGAATATAAGCATTATACTTATGAAAATGATTGTAATGGATTCATTGGCTAGCTCTCACATTGGTATGAGTTCTTGAGTTCATTACAAGAGATTGGATTATTTTCCCCATTGTGGGATATCAAGCCTGGTAGTTTTGAGTTTATTTGAGGACTGTTTAGATCTGTATGTGTGTATGTATGTCTCTGTATGGATGATGTTTGTGTATGCTTATGTGTGTGAGTTTAGGTGTAAGTGTGCCACTGCACACTTGCGGGGGTCAAGAGGACAACATTCGGGTGTCAGTCCTAGCTTTCTACTTTGACTTGGCAGTGTCTCATGTTATCTTGACTCCTTCCCCAGACTAGCTGGCCCCTGAACCATGGTAGTGGATTCTTCTATCTTCACCTTCGTCTTCACCCATAGGCTTGGCTGGGATTACTAGTGCCTGCCACAGTGTGAAGCTTTTCATGTGGATGCTAGGGTTCCGAGCTTGGATACTCACAATTGCACAGCAAGTACTTTGTCCATTGGGCCATCTCCCTAACCCAAGACTATTTTTTTAAAAATTTTTATTTTATTTTTTATTTGAGAGCGACAGACACAGAGAAAAAGACAGACAGAGGGAGAGAGAGAGAACGGGAGCGCCAGGGCCTCCAGCCTCTGCAAACGAACTCCAGACGCGTGTGCCCCCTTGTGCATCTGGCTAACGTGGGACCTGGGGAACCGAGCCTCGAACCGGGGTCCTTAAGCTTCACAGGCAAGCGCTTAACCGCTAAGCCATCTCTCCAGCCCCCAAGACTATTTTTTGAGCAGTTTAAAGTCACAGTAAAATTGATAGACAGGTATGCAGAATTCCCATACACTCCCATCTCTCCTTTGATAGGCACAGCCTCCCCCATGATCAAAACTGATGAGCAGAGCTGGAGAGAAGGTTTAGCAGTTAAGGTACTTGCCTGTGAAGCCTAAGGACCCATGTTCCACTCTCCAGATCCCATTTGAGCCAGAAGCACAAAGATGAGGCAAGTGCAAGGTCACACATGCACACTAGGTGGCACAAGTGTATGGAGTTTGATTGTAGTGGCTAAGGCCCTGGAGTACCAATTCTTTCTCTCTCTCTCTCTCTCTCTCTCTCTCTCTCTCTCTCTCTCTCTCTCTCTAAAACAAAAAGCTTGATGAACATACTTCAGATGGTATGACCCAAAGCTCGTAGGTGGCATTAGAATTCAGTCTTGATGCCAGGTAAATGTCAGGTGGCATGCATCCATTGGTATAGCTCTCACAGAATACTCTCACTGCCTAGAGACTCTCCATGCTCTGCTTGTTTCTTCCTCTCCCCTGAGGCTGTGGCAGACATTGCTCCAAGTCTCCATGCTTTTGTTTTGTCTTTTGAAAATGCCATGTAGTTGGAATATTATGGTATGTAGCCTATTCACATAGGCTTTTTTTTTTTTCCACAAAGGAATGTGTATTTCCATGGCTTGGCAGTGCATTCCTTTACAGCATTGACTACTATTCTACTGCACACAGATGTACCACACCACATCCACTCATCTACTGGAGGACATCTTGACGACTTCCAAGTGATGACAGTCATGAATTGAAATTTTACGCACATCCATATGCAGAGCTGAGTGAGGATATGTTTTCAGTTCCTTTGAGTGAGGAGCATAGAACATGACTGCTCAATTGTATGTTAAGAACAGATTGGGTTTCATAAGAGATCACCCAAACTTGCTTCAAAAGTCATTGTCCCACTTTGCATTCCTGTAAGCAGTGGATGTGAATTCGTGGTGCTCCACACCCTCACCAACACTTCATGTTGTCCATGTTTGGATGTTGGTCATTGTGAGAGATGAAGGGTGTAGAGCTGTTTCAGTGCCCTCAGGACATCTTTTCCTTTGCTTATTTGCCACCTGTGTATCTTCTTTGGTGAGATGTCTGTTGTCTTATTGTCTTTGATTTGATGCCAGGAAATGTGAATTTTATCTTATATATCTTATAAACTTATATACTTCATGTTCTAGGACCTTCTTATTGTCAGGTGGATTATCATTAATAACCTGGTGTTTGCTCTGTGATTCAAGGTAAATTACTTTGAACCAGCTTGATCCTTCCAGGTTGTGCTTTTATAACTGACTCATGCTCAGTGTGGGGAGGATCACTCCTTCCTACTGAGAGGTAGGACCATTCTGAGTACTGTACCCAAACCCCTCTAACTGAGTTTCCCAGGCTGGCTGGAAGGGACTATAAAGGGACCCTCTCTGTGTGGGCAGTTTCCTTTCATCCTGTGATCCTTTCTCTGTCCCCCACCCCTAGTTCCCTCATAGGCATGTGGTGATTAGTTCTTTGCTGCATAGTATAGGGGATACTCTGTGGTTTTGTCCTTGCCCACTCTTAGAACTTCTTGCAGTTTGGGGCTATGAACTCTAGAAACCTGGTGTAACTCCTTGTCTATTTCCTCAGCTTTGAGAAGACTATTGTACTTCCTTGATTTTCACTCAAGGTGCTGTCCAGGAATTTCCTCCAGGCATTCAGTGGGACCGAAATAAGCCTCACTTCAATTTTGTCTTTCTTTTGGGCCCATTGACTCTCATTGTCTTGAGAAACATCACGTTACATATTTTGTTGCGTATTTCAGGTCAGAGTTACTTCCTGTTGACTGGAAGGAGGAGTATATTCCTGAGAGAAGAGGAAGAGGAGGATGATAGGGTATCACTAGCATTCTTAGTTATTGATTTAATCCTAATGTAAAATTCCCATAGTGAACTGTCTACAGTTCACTCTTTCTAGAGCATTTCCTTTTTGAAAATGCAGTATCCATCTACCATGCTTAGAGCTGTTTATTATTTATGTTTACACAGATCCTCATGGGGCATCTATTTCATGCTGCATGACACTTGTCAGGCTCTGCAAAATGAACAGGAGTGAGATGGGAGGGTCCTGCCTTACCATGAAGTAGTCAATGATCAAAATTTCCTCCAAAAGTGTTCAGGAACCAATTTTTTTCACATGTATTCCAGGAATTACCTTTGTGACAGGAGAAAATAAAGATTTACACCGCAGGAAGAAGGACATTTGCGTTCTAATTCCTTTACACAATGCCTGGAATATCGTAGGTACTCAGTAAATAAAATTATCATACTGATAATTTTAGGATCATATTAATGCAATACTGCATGACAGGACTTGAAATTTCTATCTCATTTGCAAAGCAGTTTAATTGAATACCTGACTTGCACTCCTGCTATGCTCTGGGAGCTGCAGTGGACAGTGGTACCAGTGGAACACTGGCATAGAAGCAGTGAGTGGGATAGAGTTTCCTGTCCTAGGTTACCATCTGGGATTGGGCTAAGTGCCAGGTGCCTCAGAACACCCCAGAGAGCACTCAACATAGACTCACAGGGTCGGGTCTGGAAGGGTTTTCAGGTGGAGGAGATGTCTAATCTGCAGCCTGAGCACATGATAGTAGGTAAGGAGGCACGTTTTAAGTGATGCCACACATACAATACCAAAGCTACCGCCTTGGAATATAGCCTTTGCAGCCAATGCCTGCTTTTGTTCTAATGGATTTTTTGCAAGTCTGGGAAACTGAAAAGGTGAAATGATGTTGTAGTCCTATAGATTGCAATGTACTCTCCCAGTACCTGGTTGAAATGAGAAGACCACAAGTTCCATTCCTTTTCAACCAAATCCATTTTCAAAGTTTCCCAGCAGAGGCCTGACTGAGCACAAGGGCTGAGGTCTCCACAAATAAGTGCTTAATTGAGTTGAGGAAATAAACAATGAGAAGATGGTTAGGGGAGAGGCTGGACACCGCTGCTGTCCTCATCTCGGTCTGGACTGCTGCCTGAGCTCATCTTTCTCCAGTTCCTCCATCTCTGCAACAAAGGAGCACTTCTGTGCGGCAGACTAGCCTGCTTACACGCTGAGCCGGAGGGCTGCTGAGACCTGAGTAGTAAATACAGAGCACTCATTGAAATGCCAAGTGTCACTACTGTGGCATTTAATTATCTGACTTGCTGGCAGAGAGAGAGAGAGAGATTGAGAGGAAGGAAAGAGGAGGAGGCAGCTGTCGCAAGAAGGCCAGCGAGGGACAGAAGGCAGAACTGAGCAGCGCGACAGAAGAGCACCGTGGGTACGTCTTTCTCTAGGCAGATTTTTAAGGAACATTTACTTGGTGTTTAACATTAAAGTTACATATGCTTTGCTTTCTGAGAAGAGCTGTCCAAGTGTTTCTGCTTTTTAAATACATTTATTTTATTTATTTATTTGACAGACCAGCAGAAAGAGGCAGAGAGAGAGAGAGAGAGAGAGAGAGAGAGAGAGAGAGAGAGAGAGAGAGAGAGAATGGACACACCAGGGCCTCCAGCTACTGCAAACAAACTCCAGATGCATGCACTAGTTTGTACATGTGGCTTTACGTGGACACTAGGGAATTGAACCCTGGCCATCAGGATTTGCTAGCAAATTCCTTTAAGCACTGAGCCATCTCTCCAGCCCTCTTCTGGTTTTTTTTAAATTTGTTTTTAATTTTCATTTAATTGTTTGAGAGCAACAGACAGAAAGAGGCAGAGAGAGAGAGAAAGAGAGAGAGAGAATGGGCATGCCAGAGCCTCCAGCCACTGCAAACAAACTCCATATGTGGGTGTCCCCTTGTGCATCTGGCTTACATGGATCCTGGGGAAATCGAGCCTCAAAGTGGGGTCCTTAGGCTTCACAGGCAAGTGCTTAATCACTAAGCCATCTCTCCAGCCCCCTCTTCTGATTTTTAAACAGCTATCCCTTTGGGTTTACAAAGGCACATGAGTGAACTTTAAAGGGGAGATCACCTCAGGATTATGTGTAGCATGGACTGTCAAAGGCACCAAACTCACAGCAAAGTCACATGGGATGGAAGTAAACAAAGTGATACTAATGCTGTCCAGCCACATCAGACCTGAGTTGAAGTGACCCTGCGGATGGCTGGACAGCTTGTGCCTGGGGAGTGGGGGTGGGGTCGGTGAAGAGATACACGATCTGGGTATAGCAGAAAAGGTATATAATTCCAGCTCTGCTACTTATATATGACATGAACTTGGGCTGCTTGGTACTTCCATTCTTTGAACTCTTAAAGATTTCCTTCCTATCATAAGCTTTTGTTGTTTGAGGAATTATGTTGTCTTAAGGTCACATTATTGCTTTCCATGTGTGAGGCCCAGGAATTAATTTCAAGCACACACAAAATAATGTTACTCACTTTAGTGCCTGACATAAAACTACATATCCATGGGGTTTCATTTGGAAATTCTTATTGTTTTGAGCAGAAGACCTCCTGTTAAGTCCTCAGATTGTTTAGGAAACTTGTGTGTCAAAGCAGTAGGAAGGATCCAGGTCCAGGAAGGATCCAGATCCAGCAGCGTGTCCCTCTTAACTCCAGATGCCAGCATACCTCTTCCACGTGTCCTTGTCAAGGGAGGCCTCTCACACCCCTCCTTTCCAGCAGCAAACCTTGCCGAGCCCCTCTATTCTGTCTTCATGGTCATCATCCACCACACTCTACCTTGACCTATTTATCTGTCAGCCTGTCCTTCCCCACTGGATGTATGCATCCATCTGTGTGCTCTCTGCTATATCCTTTGTTCTATCAAGGAGATCATCAGTGTCTGTGGAGGTTTGAATGTAACGTCCCCATTGCCTAGGGAATATTTTGGTTAAGCTTCCTACTTAGTCTTCAGCAGGTGGAACCCAGCTGGAGGAGGTGTGTCATTAGGCGTGGTTCTTGAGTCCAGCTCTGAGAGGTGTATTTAGAACCAACTTGAGCTCTGGCTGTTCATGCTTGCCGGTGCTGGCAGTTCTGTCTCTGCTGAAGATGTATGATGAAGTGAATCAGCTTCTTCCACCTTGATGAAGCTTCCCCTGGATTCTGTAAGCCTGAAATAAACCCTGTCCTCCCATAAGCTGCTTCAGGGGTGGGTGTTCGTCCCAGCAACCAGAAGGTAACTGCAACACTGTCTTTTCAAAATATCCACTCATCATAAGGAAGAATTATGTCATCTTCAGCAAAGTGGATGGAGCTGGAGGTTGCCATGTCAAGCAAGCCAGTCTCACAAAGACACATATTACCTGTTTTCTGTCTTTTCTAGTCCATGAAAGTAAAAGAGCAAGTATTAGAGGTAAACAATAAGAAAGGGCATTGTGGGGAAGGGATGAGGCAGAGTTATAGAGGAAATAAATATGATCAAAATACAGAAAATATAATATATGCATGAATGGATATGTCATAACAAAGGGGCATATGCTAATTAAAAATAAATAAAATAGGTACTTAGTAATGATCATTCTCAAGGAGCAACACTTAGGTGGTGACCATGACTGGCAGATAGGACACTTACTCTGATAGTCTAGTGTAGGGAAGACACTTGAACAGGTCTACACCATGCTTTCAAACTGTGTGAAATGCCATGCTAAGAGAAGTAGGGAGTGTTGTGGGAAAAGGAAGTCCCGAGAGATCCTCGGGGCCTTCTAGAGGAGATGCTCTAAGTTTGTGGAGGCACACAGAGTGTAAATTACTGTCCCAAAGACATAGAGTCTGAAAAGTGACAGAGCAGCAAGTAGGTGGACATTCATCGCCATCCTAAACATATGTATGGCGACCACAGTAGTCAGTATTAATAAAAAGATTTGAGGAATGTCTATAGGGAGTTCATACGACCTTGGCTGCAACACCGAGGACTGGTGTGAAAGGAATGTTCAGATTATTCTGGAAAGTGATGACCAGCATTTCAAAGGAAGTGGGAGGGGCCTGGGGATTTGTACCATGTTGTGAATGAGCCAGCAGTAGAATCAGCTCAGTTTTTCAGGACCAGACCCTTGAAAAGTGCTTCAAAAAGACTCATTGCATACCCTGTCATTAACACACTGGTTTCATATAACAGAATTTATTTTTAGATGCAAATGCCTTGATTTAGAAGCTTCAGCTTAGAATTTATCCCAATTCTTTATTATTATTGTTGTTGTTATTATTATTATTATTTATTAGGACAATCCTAATGATAATCAAATTTGATATATGTATACACACCATACATACTCATATATTAGTATATATTTACATGTGAACATGTGAGCATATTATTGCCAAGTGGTCAGACACCAGAAGTTTCATTCTGAGAAATGGGTAATTAGGAAATTCTGGTGTATGAATGTCTTAGGTGTGCTTACCCAAACCTAGACCCACTTCAAACCCTTGATATGCTCATGAAGACACGGAGGAGCTCAAAATGGGTGAGGCTGCTGCTAGAGTCACACCACATACTGTCTTACAGCCAACCTTTTAATTGATATATTTGTGGAGCTGAGGATGGGACCCAGGGTCTCACACATACACACGTCTATCCTGACCTGAGCTCCCCAATGATTAACTGTCCAGTGGATCCCCTCATTTAGATGGTGCAAGTAGTCCAGTTGAGCTGTATCTCAGCCCTCAACCTTTTGCAGGGGAGGTTTTCTTTTGAGGTAGGGTTTCACTCTGTCCTCTACTGACCTGGAATTAGTGCATATGTAGTGTTAGGGTGGCCTTGAACTCATGACAATCCTCCTACCTTTGCCTCCCAAGTGTGGGTATTAAAGGCATATACCATCACGCCTGGCTCAACCTTTTATTTTTTATTAGACAAAGTATTCTTCTAAAATAGGGATAAAATTGCACAAATGTCCTTGCTCTGGCAGTGCATTACTAAAATTGGAACAATACAGAGAAGATTAGCATGGCCCCTGATCAGGATGACACACAAATTCATGAAGTGTTCCATATATTTTTTTAAAAATTGTATATTGTAAATACATAAGCCAGTAGTAGTCATTTATTATGAAGGGCAAGTATTAGCATTCTATATATTTGTATTGCTGCATTCTTAGGTGTCTGACACCAGAGTAGATTTGTTTACACCAGCTGTTCCACAGACATGTGAATAATGTATCGGGGCACAATGTTCTCCTTGCTGTACTAGGAATTTTTTTCCAGCTCCATTGTAGTCTTATGGAACCACCATCATAAATGTAGCTCAGCATTGACCAAGTGTCATTATGCAACACATATATGTACATTCTCACATTTTTCCTTCAAAGTGCAAATGAGTCATGCGAACATGCTAATAATAACTTATGATACTAAATGATTATTTATATGATAAATATGCAATCAATAACTTTTTATTCATTTTAGAAGACTCAGTGAAGGTCCAATAACAGCACTATGTGCTCTATTAGTTTTTTTTTTTTCTCTGTACTTTCCACTATCTAGTTCTCTCAGGCTAAGGAACAGCTACTCATGAACTTCTCCAGAGGGCTTCAACCTTCCTCCCTGCTTCAGTTCTCTCTCCACTGTGGGCTATTTCTGAGAAAGTCCTACTTGTCAGTACTCAAATCCATTTGTGTCTCCAGTTGACACCAGTGGAGGGTGTGCCCAGCGGCATCAACTGGCCTTTAGTTGTCATGAAATATTACTGTTTTACACTCACAAATAAAAGTTAGCAGCGTTTCATTGCTACGTGGTGTGAAATTAGACCTTCTAACCAGCTGGATGCAACAGCCTGCTGTAGAAGTGGCGGTGACTGCTAGTATTTGTGGTTCAATTCAATTAGGAATACTTTTTTTTTTCTGTTCTTTGGTGAAAGGGGTAGTCAAGATGAATGCCTTGCAAACTTCTGAAATATGTACTTGTATAAAAGAACTATTAAAATAGAGTAACATCTCTATGATCTTTGAACTGAGCCGTCATTCTGCCATTATTGATGTAGCTGCTTTAAGCCTTCTAATTAAAATCAGAGTGACAGATTTGTTATTGAAAATCTGAAACCCAGCTCACATCCCGAACAGCACATCTGAGCAGGGTATCTATCTGCTGTTTTGATGGGCTCTCAAAATTACTAAGCTGTGCAGGCTGCCAAAAGGAATTCAATAAATCTTTTCTTTTCTTCCCAAGCAGCTCTCATTAGTCTTTTTAATAATAGCACTAGTGGATATCAACTTCACTTCTCCAAAACAAATTAAGTGTGTCCATTAGGGTTGTAATTAAAGCATCAGATATGAGTTTACTCTGCTACACAGAGGTAGCAGCCTGGAAGAGCCCTGAGCTCTCCTCTTTATCCGTATGTTTGGAACATTGTTCTGTGTGTAAAATGAGGGGCTACCATGGGCGAAGGTAGGGTGGCCTAGCCAAGGCTTTTGTCATCTGAACTGACAGTATCTCTCCCTCCGTGAAATGCTGAGCATACGGTATCATGGGGTGTGAATTTTGCAGATACAAAGCGAAAGTTGGTCACCAACTAGCAGCCTGTAGTTCAGAGCCTGCTAAACAAATCACGCAGCCTCAGAGTTGGAGAACATGACAGAAGGCTGCGTTATCTGAAAATTTAGCTACTTTTTTTTTTTTTTTCTAACTAGCAGGAGCCATCTGTCATGGTTATTCTGATTCGAGGGATAAATTGAATGGAAGGCATTGCTGGGCAATTAAACAAGTTCTCTCAAAATATTTTCATACCTTTCCATCTTGTTGGATTTTTTTCTTCAGATTATGACTTTGTCTTTTTGTTTGTTTGTTTTTGTTTTAAACAAAGTTTCTGTCCTCCAAGCCATAGAGAAACCTTGGTGTTTTTGGTACTAAAAAATGGAGTGAGCTACAACTAAATGTAAGTGTAGTGTGTGAAGTTTATTCTGGACTTCTGGCTCCTACAGACATGTTATTCCCATCCCTGATGGAGAGGGCCTAAATCGATCCATGAGGCATTTCCACAGAGGTTGTCACAGGGGAACAGTTAAGTATGGCTCTTTTCCTCCTCATGCCTAGGGAAGGGAGAAGGAATAACTAGGAGGAAACAAACAGGCCATGGATAAGACAGCATTTTATGACAGGAGCATGCTACCATTTTCCTCCCATAGCAGTGTATTTTCCATTTCCTCTTCCAGTTTGATGGAAAAGTTTATGTGACTTCAAGGTCATGAGCAGTGATGTGGATTTTGAGAGCTCTAGCTGAGGCATGCAAAGTTTGAAAAGATATTTACATCTTTCAAATGTGTGGCAGGTAACCTCTCTTCCCTCCCATCTCTCAACTTTATTATTAAAGGAAAAAAAAAATTTCACGTGTTTCTGGGAAGGCAACTGGATGGCATTTTCCTTTAAATAGTAAAAAACATATGGGGGCAGGATTGCATTTGTCATAAATTGTCAAAATATTTTTTTAAGAAACCAAAATCTTCTAGGGATGGTTCCAAATGTTCCTGGTTTCCCCGAGCAGTGAACAGCACGACCTTTACATTAGCAGATATATTTATAAATACACATATGGCCCACTGGGACCTGATTGGCTACTGAACTGACGAGATGGCATCAGCATTATGGTGTTTCACCTACATAGAGTTCAGTTTATGAAAAATTACCAATTTACCTTAGCAGTTTTCACTTACAGCCACCTAATATAGCTGTGTGGTATTGACAGGTGCAGTTTTTTAATGAGGGCCGTGGAAGCAGAGAGAGATTTGAAATGTTGGGATTTTCTTTTCTTTTTCTTTTTTCTTTTTGCTATTGTTTGCTTTTTGCTTTTTGGTGGAGTCTCTATATGATAGCTTCCCTCATGCCTTCCCCATGAGCCTATGAGACTCTTCAATATGGACAATAATCAGTTCCTTTAAAAAAAAAAAAAAGAAAAAGCCACAGGGCTTAAAATGTTTATTTGAAAGCACAATAACATGTTTTTGGGATACTTTATTTGAGTGTTTATTTGAGTACTTTGAGCTTCTCCTACCCAGAGTTGAGAGAGGCTTAAGAAAGTACCATAAGTTGTGTTCCAAAAAGTCAAGTGCTCCCCAAGGTTAGCTTCACAGACCAGTAAGAGCTCTTGCAGTATAGGACTGCTGGTGTTACATTAGTTTTCAGATGACTTCTAACAGTGTTTTTCAGTCTTTTAAGCCCTAATGCCCTCTTTAGATGAACAGCCCAAATCCCCAGCCCTCCTGCCTATCCCTGAGCCCTCAGGGGCTCTGCCTGCTTTGTGCCTCACCCTTCCACTGCCCACTGCTCTCCTGTTGAGAATCTCCTTGGCAGCCAGTACAGAATGGGCTTATCTCCATCAGCCCAGAAGGTTTTGAGGAGCTGGAGTCACCAAGGTTTATGTTACAAAAATGAAAAGTATTTTTCTGTATTCAAAATATAAGATTATAATATTGAATGCCCCTTTTCAAAACACCCCACAACCCTGGGGGATTTCTAATCTCTGGCCACCCAGCTGAGAATCCCTGATTGTAGAAGCTTCTTTTCCTGCCAGTGTGCCTGTGTCAGAATTCCATATGTGTTATCACATTGTCTACTTCCATTACCTGTCCTTCCCCTTGTTCTTTCTTCATTTTAATGTGAAGAGTTTGGAACTTTTTGATTCCTGACTATTCATTTTGCTCTGGATGAAGACATTAAAGGACATTTTCCCCTATACTCAGATAATGAAATTGCTTGACCTAATGACATACTTTTACAATGAAGTTTACTTTTTAAGCTTCACAGGCACTATGAAATATGTAAATAGAGACCTTAATTCTCCCTCAACTGTAATCGATAGTCTTTAACACATCCTGGGTGGAAGAAAAATGGGTTAAAAGGATGTGCTGTTCTTTTAAACTGTCATAGTTTCATTGTAAATTCCCCATGTTGCTGTTTCTGTTCTCTGTATTTGTGAATGATTGGTATTTCTGAGGCTGCCAAGGTGTTGGTGCACTTAGAAAATAGCAGAGCTACATGTGTCTGTTTATAAGAGTTTTCTCTTCCACTCAAGTACTCAACTGCATTAAAATTATTAAGAACTGGAGATTTGAGGTGAAATAGAGATTCTTTGTGGAATTTAGATTTTTATATGTGTGGCCCAGGGAATTTAGCTGCTTGTATTGAATAGACATAACACCCAACTGTTACCTATGCCTCAGAGGGAGGTTCTGTATTTGGAATTTACAAACTGTAGGTCCTTCGTATGCATTGAATTTGCCAATTCAGTAGAAACCATTCACTTATTTAAGGAAACCCAATTTTTTTTGACCTACCAATGTGTGTAATTCATAAAATTTCATGTTGGGAGAGGAAAAAAATAGGTGTAAATCCAGAACTCTGTGCTCTGTTTTTCATGTATGGTAGGGAAGGCCTTGAAGAGCTTTACACATCTCACTTGTAAAATAAAGTAGAAATGGGTGAGAATTTGTACCATATGTCCACTTATTTTTCACACTTGCAGGAATCATAACTGATTTGAGCTCATAAGTTGGTGATTTTTGTAAGGACTTCCTTTTAAGAAATCTAATATAGGGCTAAGAACCTTAAGATAGGTTACAATAAAAAAATGGTTAGTTTTCAGTAGGGCAGCTAAGAAATTATGTAAAAAATTTAAAAATAAACCAGGCATTGTAGCACATGTCTTTAATCCCAGCATTCTTGAGGCCAAGGTAGGAGGATTTCTGTGAATTTGACACCAGCCTGAGACTACATAGGGAATTCCAGGTCAGCCTGGGCTAGAGCGAGACCCTACCTCAAAAATTACCAAAATTTAATATTGAGATTTTATTATCTTCTTATTCTCATAAAATGGTGTAACATGTTTAAATTCTTCCTCCATTACTCTTGATTTTTTATTATGATTTTTAGACATCTTATTCTGGCTTTGATGGTCTTGACCTATGTTATTAGATATTTACTCCCAGCTTAAATTTGCTTCTGCTATAAAAACTTCCCAGTGGATTTGTGTGCAAATGATTCCCATATAAAGTATCAAAGTCAGGAATGAGCTAAGATTAACATACTCAGTGAAAACAGGCAAATTTTGTAATGAAGAACATGGCCTTGCCCTAAGAGAATTCTGTTTTGCCTTCAGCTTCTGGGAGGCACTAGGAGCATCTTTGTTTAGTTTGAAAGCTAGCTATACCAGATCTAAGGTTGGGCAAGCAACACCTCACAATTTTAGAGTGGGAACTACCATTCCAAAATGACCAGCAAGATCTTTGGTTATGTGATACCCATCAACTTAGAGGCTCAGATCACATGCATGATGCTTATATAATGGAACCCAGTAAATGCTTTGAACAGCAAAGCTCAGGTGTCCTTCTCTTTCACACATCAATTTGGGGAGAGGGGTTCATATCCTGAAGACATTGGAGGCTTATGCACTTGGAACCCTTCCAAACTGCGCTTTATGCATCACTCTCTTTGGCTGATTTTACTATGTCTTTTCACTATAATAGACTATAACCTTGACTATAGAGGGTATTCATTATACCTCCATCTGTATTCACACAACTTGCAGGTGATATCAGAGTTGAGAAGGACTATAACTCAAACCTTATCATTTGGTTACCTCTTGTAGTTGGTATTACAAACTATTCTATACTAGCCCTGACTCACTGAAATACATGGTTTGGAAAATATTAAAGATCAAAATGTACTTTTATATAAAATGAAGTCTCTCAAGTCATTATTGAAACAAGTTGCATAGTTAGTAAACAGTTCTTTGAAAAATGATTGTCTTGTACTTAACTTCCAGCAACATATGGACTCACTAACACTACTTGAGATTTTTTGAGTTACACACAGAGGTAGAAAGTTTTCTAACACTACTCTTGCTTCAAGTCCTAAAGCTTCTATCCCACTGCACTTTGAGACCAGAAAAAGAAGAGTGCCTAAAGACAGTTCATCTGAGAAATGACCCCAGGATAATCCATCGGGAATCAAATAAAAAGTCCTTCTGAAATTTCAGTCCAGAATCCAGAAATAAGGGGAAAGTTTGCTGGCATCAAACATGAAGGATCATGTTTCTTTCAGGACTCCCTTGGCCCCAACCCAGGATCTTGGACATTGTTATCTGTAACCCAGGGCTTTGCCACCTGAAACACATCACATTCCCTCCAGAGTTGAGCAAGGACTTCTTGGGCACACACACACACACACACACACACACACACTTATAGGGACTCAAGCAGTACAATAAGGATAGAATGAAAGAGGGCAAAAGTAATGGTAGCAAGTGTAAAAAAGAGTTGGGTTTTATGTACAGATCATTGCCTGAAACAGAAGAACAGCTCAAGACTTGCTGGGTAAAAGAGGAGCGACATCTAGTTTCACCTTTCTGAATGAGGAATTCCTCAGAAAGATTTTTGCTTTGTTTTGTAAGTAGCATAAAAGTTCACTGTGCTGTGGAACAGCATCCTCTCTATGAGACACTACAACCTCAACATGTCAAATAGTAGAGATATGCAGTGTTGGTAACTGATGTGTAATATGAGCAATGTGTGTCCTAACACACTGCTTTGAGGACAAGTCTCTCCTTGGACCACAGTTCGCTGGGGTGTGTCTGGCCCAAAGCAACAACACCCCAGTATCTCAACTGGCAATTGCTGTCCTGAATACAAAGGGTAAGAGAGGAGCTGGCTCCCTTCTTTCCAACTGTGCGATGGCAGTAAATAGTACAGCATTCTAAAGTGTAGTATCATTTAATTGCTGGAGTCATTCATACTTTAAACACAAGACAATCCTTTTCAAAGTTCTATTATTAAAACATTAGGTGTAAATACACCTGGTGAGCAAGGGTGCCATGCCAATCAGATAAACAGGAAGCTATCACACTGTATCATGTGGGTCACGGATTCCTTTATTGTGCTTAGACCAACTTTGTAGCCTGGCACTCAGGCTACCTCTGGAGCCCTGACATATCTGTGTGCCTATCTATTTATGATACCATAAATATCTCTCCATTTCTCTTCTTCCCTTTTCTCACAAACCTGCTATTAGTTTCCCCAAAGGCTTCTCTAAGATTTTTTTCATTCACTGTTAGGTATAAGTGATGACTGAATAGAAGTTGGAAAATGACATTGTTGTTATTCATTTTATTTCATTTTAAGGCTGGGCCAGTTGTACCCAGACCAACTAGCTTGTGTCTGTAACACATTTTAAACACAAGTTAGTTCAGTTTTAGCTAATGACATGTTGCACCAGGCAGAAAGTAGTTAGTGTTTTACTATGGACAGAAACGATTTGAGATGAGCTATTGATGTCCTTCATTTTCATAATTCCTTGGCTACTTTGCCACAACTCAACTCTGGTGGTGATGGAAAACCATAAGAATTCTTCTTCCCTTCACATCTACCATTTTGTTTTCTTTTCCAGAATGCCTTGGCCACATAGCAGGGTAAATACAGACAAGCTGTGCCTCTAAACTTATATTACTGAGTCAGGCTGCTGCTTCTGCTCCCACAAAAAGTCTCACCTTTCTGTACTGTAGGACAGGGCTTTCCCTTGGCACAGTTATAATTCCTATGAGTTGGAGGAATGTCTTGTGTCTGCTAGATGTTTAGCAACATCCCTTCTTGGCTACCAACTTGATGTCAGGTGTTTCTTCTCATAGCATAAATTCATATTACTTGTGACAACTAAAAATGTCTGTATTTATGGACAAATGTTTTGCAGGAGGGTGTTGGGGTAAGGGGCAAAGTCACCTTTTTAGGAATGGCTGCTCACATATACAATACCAATGCTCTCTAAATTCAGAAAATTTTAAGAATTAGCTATATTGAACTTTAAGGTTGATAAGATAATACTTTATCTTCCAAATAATGCATTGGTTTGTCTAATTTGAATAAAATGAAAATCCCGTTTGGGATTCTATGTCCCATAATAATTATTACCATTTTTTTCTTAAAGAATGAAAATTATCCTCTCATAATTGTAAGATTCGGTTACTTCAGTTTTTTGTTTTTTTTTTTAAACCATGGAAACAACCTTGTTCATGAGCATTGTGTTCCCAGTCTCTGCAGCATCTGCAGCTCAATGAGGGTCTGGTTTACTCTCCTCTGAGCTTAAGCATTAAGCAGAAGGTTCTCTTCCATATAGCTGTGATCCTATGAGGTGAGCTGATCTGATAAACCACCCTGAATAACTGTTTTTCATTTATCATATATGCCAGCCTTTCACATTTAAGCAACAATGAGCACTAAGCCTGAATCTCTGACTTCCTAGTCCTGTGTGGATGCCTTGCACCTTATCCATTTGCCGTACAAGAAAGCTGTACAACCCTAAATAAGGCGTCTTACCAGAAGTAGGTAGCATTTACCTACCAAGGTGCAAATTTGTTCCAAATTGGGAAATAACAATCTAGTTAAAGTCTCCTGTCTAGCCTACTATGGTCTGATAAATGGCTCCTTTTAGGATTTTATTCAATTTCTGGGCAGTAGTGCTGAGTCGCCAATATAGTCACCGAGAGTGACTTTGGAAGCAACTCTGGGGCAGGCCTGGAATTCAAAAAACAAGGAGCTCAAGTTATTTTGGTGAACTCATGCATAGCAAACTGAATGTCTCAGTCATTCTATGTGGTGAGGAACGGCAGCTTTCCAGAAGATTCCAAGAGCTAACCCAGACTTTTTGATGTCTAGTACAGCTAACTCCGCCAGTGGCTCTCAGTAACAATCACAGAAAGGTCCTGAGAACTGCTTTTGTGAAGCTGGCCCTGACTGCTTTCCCTTCATTCTGGTCATGTTCCGTGTGCACGATGGGTGGAGATTCTGCACAATTTTAAACCTTTTCCCCAGATCCCTGCCTCCTTGGAGATGTTATTTCCTTCCAGGTCTAGGAAGACCTTCCCAAGGTCAGCTCTCCTTTATTTATCTCCTTTATGGTGCATTATTAACTTGAATGTGAATTCTAAGCACCCTTTCATTCAGAGTAAAACTAATAGGCTGAAAAGAAGAGATTGATATTTCAGCCTTCTGAGCCTTCACTTTATGCTGACAAATTAATCATCTGTTTTACCGTCTCTGAACAGTGAGAGATATTGTTAGGTTTGCTGGGTCATATGCATTTCATTACACTGTATCTTGGTGACAAAGGAACTTAGGGGTGAGAGTAAACCTAGAGATGAGTCAAGGGTTTGGTTTTACTTCTGTGACTCAAACACGGAGGAGTCATTGGTCTTGACTGTCACTCCAGTGACACAGTGGAAAAGTAGTGTGCCTTATGGAAGTGCCTCTCGTATTTCCAAAGGGATGCTTTGTCTGTAGACTCTGTGGAGTCATAATTAAATTTCATCACTCATTCATATTTATATTTTACCCAGCTAGCTCTGCATTAAGTCCCAATGGATAGAATAACTTCCTAAATACTCCAAATAAAATTAATTGATAATTCAGATTTTCTCCCCAAGAAGCAAAGGTTGATTGTCTTTTGGAATAATGATAACATATTTCTATTTTTTATCTATAGTGGTTATGCAAATGTAACCAATATATGATAATTAACTGAGTTGCACTCTGTTATTTGTCTGATGTTTTGGATATAATACTTATGTGAAAAGATTTATTTAAATAAGAATGCTGATGAAAGTAAAAAGAATGATGTAACTTCATAAAGCTGGAAAAAACTTTGTGGAAAAATTATAAGCACAGAACCTATTGAGTTTTCAAATACCATTTGTATAACTTAACCAAACATCCTTGCAAACGTACAACTTTCAGCTGAGGGTTGTTACAGATGGCCTATCACACAAACATGTATGTTTCATATGTGCAATCTTCCTTTAAAAATATCCTTTGTTGCTTTGCTGATAAATATTGCCTTGTTTAATTAAAGCACAGTGGGTCTCCAGACAGCCATTGGACTCTGTCGTTAGCAGGAGTTGAACATGTACAACTCACTGCTGAACTCAGTCAGAGGATGTTGGAAGCCCATAAGGCGAGGCTTCATCCTGAGTCTCATGCTGCTCCTGTCACACAACAGAATCATATTGTCAGGGTCCTCATCCTCTTATGCTAGCAGCAGTGGATTTGAAATCCAATCTCAAGACCTCTTAAGTTATAACCCAGACATCTCAAGCATCCACATCATATTTTAGAGCACACATTCCAAAAAAACCATACAAATTTAGAGTTATGGAGAGGAGGCAGGGGAGAGAGACGTTAATCTGAGTTAATGGAAAATGTAATTATAGTTTTAAGATATAATTTATGGTTCTTTCTCAAGTAGCCAAGGAATAGTTACTTACCACAGTAGACAAAGTGTTTTCCTCATCTCCTGCCCCCAGGCAGCTCCCTCCTAAAATAGTAAGTGGTAAGAGTTTAGTGTGGGTCCTTCTGTGCATTCTGTGCGGTTGTGGAAACATACAAATATATACATTTACAGAGATGATATTTTTCAAGAAAATTGGGATCATGCCATGGATTTTTATCTTTTAAAAGTGTAATATATGAGCATCATTCAGGGTCAGGTCACATATCCTTTCATACATTCTTCTTTTTGTATGTGTATGTATTTTCCTCTTTTTTCTACTCATGAATACAGTTCATACATTCTTCTTCATGACTACATCCTACCCTTGAGACTTGTACATATGTCCTATGTTTCTTCCCCAATGAGAAATGAAGACATACATGCTTTGTATAGTTTTTATTTTTATTTATTTATTTTTATTTTTTAAGAGAGATACAGAAAGCGAGAGGGAATTGGTGCGGCAGGGCCTCAGCCACTGAACTTGAACTCCAGATGTGTTCACTATCTAGTGAGCATGCGTGACCTTGTGCTTGCCTCATCTTTGTGTGCCTGGGTTACACAGGATCTGGAGAGTTGAACATGGGACACAGGCAAGCGCCTTAACTGCTAAGCCATCTCTTTAGCCCCCTAGTATAGTTATTATTATATGTTACAGTATTCTTATACAGACTTGTTAAGGAAAAATGTTTTATAATATTTCTATTTATTTGAGACATAAACACACGTGTGCATATAGGGTAGTGCTAAGGTCTCTTGCTTGCCACTTCAGATGAACATTATATGTTTGTAGTACTTTTTGTGTCAATCTCTACATGGGTGATGGGGAATTGAACCCAAGCCAGAAGGCTTTATAAGCAAGTGCCTATAACTATTAAGCCATCTCCCTACCCCAAGGAGAAAATTGTTTAAAAAGCGGTTTTCAAGTATACATAACAATTAATGAGTTATCGGGATGCTTTCATAGAGTCTCATCCTAAGCATTCATGTGTTTTATCCCTTGTGTACCTGATAGAGGAGTTCTTCAAACATCAGGCTTTTTGGAGAGAGTAGATCAGAGACTGTCTGCAGTTGGGGTCAGAGACTGATTTACTGTCAATAAGCACACAAGCTCTTATTGGGATATAAGGAATACTCAAGCTGAATTAATGTGAGAGTTGCATACCTCAGTAAATTTACTAAAAAATCATTAAATTTCACATTTAAATTGAGTGAATTTTATGGTATCTAAATCACACCTTTCCAAAGTTGCCTAAAGTGATAAAATTTTAAAGCAGTTCCTGTAACATCTTTTTTTAATATCATCAATTAGCATCATCTGAAAAAAAGCTTCTTTCAATGAAGTCAATTTCAGCCCACCAACACCTGTTAGATTTATTACAGTCTTAAAATTCTTGGAATTTTCTCAATAAATATTTTTTTGTGTGTGTGTTTCATTTCATAGGCTTTTTTTTTTTCTGCTCCTGCCAATTTTAA
This sequence comes from Jaculus jaculus, assembly GCF_020740685.1. Taxonomy (NCBI): domain Eukaryota; kingdom Metazoa; phylum Chordata; class Mammalia; order Rodentia; family Dipodidae; genus Jaculus; species Jaculus jaculus. The sequence goes on from NC_059102.1 coordinate 53,543,600, forward strand.
CAGTCATTTCTCAGGGTACCATCCAGGAGCCACAATCTTACAATACCATCAGTAGATAGTTTCAATCCTTTTCAGTGAATCACTTGTGTATCTAGCACTCACTGTTGCCAGATTTAGCTCTGGTCATGGAGAGTACATCACTGTCTCAGAGAAGTGAAGACACCTGACTCATAGAGTACTAGTCATGGAGGGACAACAGTGTCCTGGAGAGGATTACACCTGAATCATAGAGCTCATTGTCTAGCTTGAAGTCTAAGGAAGGTGAGAAGATCATCACTTTACCACTTCCTTGGGTTTTCTGTTAAAATAAGCATTCTGGTTTGATAGGGATGGAGTCTGGAATTTTAGATTCTGCACATTAGCAGGGGATGCTGATGCTGCTAAACTGTAGGCTACACTTGGATTTGTGTATTCAAACTTCACCACTAGAGCAATTTGACTCAGGTTAAGGAACCAGTGGATTATAATAGTAGCAAGGCTGTAACCTGCAGTGATATATGCACATAAACAGTCGTCTTGGTTATACGAGATGCTGCAGTGTTTTCCTTGCCCTTGTACTTCATAATTCCCTTTTCTACTGGGAATCAGGTAAGCCGCACAGAGGAGTTGGTGGGTCACAGCTCTTAATTACCACGTCATACATAGGCTTGTCTTCACTAGGTGAGAGAGGCATACTTCCCAATCAAAGACTAGGAACCTGGCTTGCTTTGGAAATAGTATCCTCAGTTTTCCCTGTCACTGACCATCTCTCTCCAACTACATATTTGGTTGAGAAGGTAGAGAGTTTACATTTTTCTGAAAATCGTACATACTCATCCATAGACTCCTGAGAATTAAGATATAGAATGCACTCAAAGAAGTCAATGGAGTCTAGCAGCACCTCAGTAAGAAGGTAAGCTGCAGCTAACGTATTTGTCATGCATACTGTGAACATCATAGAGACCTCAGAAGATGTTTATTATCTTTATTTTCAAGTGAAATTGTGGCCATGATAGCACTTTATTTTATCTTGCTGATTTTCTAAGGCCCATTATCACATGATTGTTTATTAGAAGAATTAGGGACTAGACTAGATTCACATATAAATGACTTAGCAGAGGCTGTAAGGCTCTTATATCTGTACCTTAAAGGAAACAAAGACATTTCTGTTCTCTTTAAGATATCTTTTACTGTTTATAATTTTGAAGTTGAAACACTATGATTTCTTTTAAAATGATCATCTCACCTCATGTCCTCTTATATATGGAAAGTCTGAAAATATAACTGTCCTGAACTTGTCTATCATACATCATTTTGCCCAATAGCTTTTGTGATGAAAAAATAAGATGTTCTGTTCTCATCTCTTGTGCTTTTCAAATATCCATGCATGGGCAGACAGCAAGGCATGTTTGAGACATGGAAAACTTTAGAGGTACAGATACATCATCCAGTAGAGAATATTTGAACTTGTTATATATCAACTTCAGGACGTCAGATTTAATTACATGTACTCATTAAAGTGCAGAGTGTGATTGAATTCCTAGGAAATTAGAAAAGGAAAACTTCAGATCTAGATTTCTCTTTATATGTTTCCTTTTTTTTTTTCTTTTTAGTGGCAGTGGTAGGGGTCATCCCGTGACCTTTTGTCAATTGCAGTGCAAAAAAATGTAATTAATGCAAGCGTGTTTTGTATGCCAGTAATAGATTTTTTTCACTGAAACATAACCTTTATAAGATGCTTCCGTTATTACTATCTGTCAGGTGAAAATTAACTGAGCTTGCTCTGAACTTCACATTTATCTTTCTGTCTACAAAAGGCTGTACGAGAGGCTGAGGAGATACATAGCATTTACTGATGACTCCCTAAATTAGACCCATTCATCTATGGTAAACATCATACATCCTTTCTTTGGAGCTGGCAGCCATGCCAGGAGTGATAACTTTGTCACCCATCGATCTCTCTGTGTCTGCCTGAAAAGGATCAGCAGCTTCCAGTAGCTTCTCTTGTTAGTGTGCTGATACAGTTGTTTACTTAAAATGTGCACGGCAGCCGGAAGCAGTTGCTACACCTTTACAGATTGAAGCAAGCTTCCAGTTAGTTGTTGCATGTACTGTCCAGTTCAGTACAACTTCATGACAGTTTGATTCAGAAATGAGACTGCAGGCTGACCTAAGGGGCATGGAAGTCCCTTCTATGTGCTGTCCTTTTTATGCCTGTGACTTGTCATTTTTCTGTTTTCTCCTCCAGGAACCATTGCCTTTGGGTATCCCATTGAGTTCTACCCTCTATTTTCCCCAGCTGCACGATAAGACCATCAGACTGAGCTGGTGAACACATCCAACCCGGCTTCCCCTGAATTTCTAAAGCCAAGTAACCCAGGAGATGTTCACAAAACATGCAAGAGTCCCCCAGCCTCAGGGTGTCACAGGAGGAAGCCATCTTTGTTGAGCAGTTAAAGATCCTCATATCTGATCTCAGTGTGAGAAGGTGGTCCATGTGAGCACAGCGCTGACTTCAACTCTGGCTCAGTCACTGAGGAGTTGAAGGTGGGGACCTTCTTGGCTAAGCACCTCAATGTATTCAGTTTCCTATGGCAACTCAGACCTATAGGGGCACAGTTTGACCTGACATGAGGACGACTAGCTCCTCCCAATGAGAGCCAGCCACTCTGGGGGAATAGTCGTCACCCTGTATTGCAGCACAGCCTCACTGCCAGTTTTGTTCAGAGCTCCAGAAGTGCTGGGGATGTGTGAACATGTTGAATTAATGAAAAATAAAGTCAAACATTTCAGAACCTGCAAAAGGGTTCAATTCCAGAAATGAGCAAAGGTTTGGGAAGAGCCTTATTATTTTTTTTTAGTGAGGTTTATTCATCCTCCATAGACACAAAAATAAGTCTTTCAAAGAACATGAATATTTGAGGCACTTGGCAGCACGCAGTCTCTGGCAACTTCTCTCTTATTTATACCATGTAATTATACTTGCCTTTATATGTGTGTCCTTTTCATTACTAAGTCTAACATGGTCTTTTGTCAAATTCCAGTTATTGATTAGCCCTGGCAATTCTGAAATGTGGCTTTTTAGGCATCAATAAATCTATTTTCGCCCTTCTTAAATCATAACAGATCTTGTTGGACGTTTGGGGGAGAAAACAACTTAAAATTCACATCCAGATCTTGGCTGCCAATTCAGGACTTTGTTACTCTGTGACTTGCCAAGATTTTCGCTTACTCCTCACTGAAAGTGCAGGGCTTGGGGGTGGGGATCCCCATTGACAGAGCGAGAACCAAGTGACATCATTAAGATTCAACTGACTGTGTGACTCCTGTGACATGCTGGTTTTCACACCCCCCCACACACTTATTCATTTCCCCTCTTTACTGCTCCTCAGTCATCCTGTAATCTCTTCTCAAATAAGAAGCAAACAAACAAAAAATCCTGCTCAAAGACATGACGTCAGTGACTAGCAACCAACTATAAGCCTACAGTTTTGTTTGAATACATAGAAGTAAACAAGAAAAGCCTAGGTCTTTTACAAGTGAATTAATACTTGGCCATTTGTTAATTTCCATTAGGGAGCCCTCATGTTGCTGAGGAAGAATCTAGTGAGGCGTGAGGGTGCATCATGTATTTCTAGTTTCCCTTCGTTGCTTAAAAATGTTATCATTGTGCCCAATCCATAGCACCACCAAGAAAATTTAGTTAAAGCCAATTACTCTAAATTTGGTTCCTAGTCTATTTAGGAAGAAAAAAGATGAATGTTTTTTGATAATGCTAGTTTCTTATTATGGGTTCATATAAAGATGCCTTGAGATCATAATTTATTCCTTTCTCTTGAGATAATTTCACTGATTCATGTGTTAAATGGCACTCTGGAACCTGAAGGAGTTAATTTTTCAAGGTATCTGATGGGCAGCCTCTGAGGAGCCCTTTGTAGTTTTGAAAGTAACAATCTTGTTCCTATGTCTGTCTACTAGTGCAGAGACGTGTGTAGATTCACTAAAACTGCCAACTACAGCAAATGGTTAGCACTATTCTCAACATGGGTGAGCCCACAAGTGCTGTTTCAGAGAGGGATGCTGTTTCCTCACAGCGACTTTCCATCTTCCTGTTGAATGTTGGCAACCTTGACTTCGGAATATTTTTGCATTTACAATCAAGAAACTTTCAGAGAATGTTATTCTGACTGGCTTATTAAGGACTCATGATTTATGGCACATTTAATTCCACCTGACTTCCATTGGGTGGTTGTATGGAGAGATCATATAATATATTCAGATTTTTGTCATAGCCAGAGAGCAGCATATTTTGTGACATATCAGGTTTAGGATTCTATTCCAAGCATTTATTCATTTTACATGTTTATTTCTTTTGTAGCACCAAAATGATTAGTACATGGATTTTTTGACCTATCTTGCTTATAGGATACTGTTTCCGTGTCTTCTTAGGGAAGAAGGCCATTTCTAAGTTCTACAGCAAGAGCATAGTGGGTCCTGACATGCCATTTACTTTCTCGGAATGCAAGAGTCTATTTAGGGTGATCCCTGTGCTGCTGTCACAGCAATGAGGGTCAGTAGTTGTGGTGACAAATTAGTTTTGACAAGCTTAATGACCCCAAAAAAGAAAAGTCTGTGGCTCTGATAGCAACTTGGGAATAATTGGTAAGCTCAGCCAAATGGGGAATGTGTTAAAATTTCCCAATTCTCTATGGCAGGCCAATTACACCATTCAGCAAAGGGGTGGAAGGTTGCCATCCGCTTCTTGAGCTCTACAAAAGCATCAGCAGGCTGTGTTTCAATCAATTGAATTTGGTTTGGCGGGGCACTGGGACACTGAAAGAAACAACTGGATCTTTCAAACTATGTGCCTATGGAAAACTTGGACACAGGAGAAAATGTAAATTTCTGTAAGATTCCAATGGACAGTGCTGATTTTGCTATGGGCAAATTCCACTGGTATACCACAAGCTACCTTTCCCTCACCTGCCCAAGGTAACAGGTCCTGTGACCAAGAGTAGCTCATCAGTGTGTCCAGTAAGTAAATGATTACCAATTATTAGTCCACCAAAACATATTGTTTTACTAAGTTGTTGTCGACCTACTAAGTATCATGATTATCCTGAGCATAGGACTAAGATAAACTAAGCAAGAGATGACCACTGCCTCCACCTAGATGTATTTCTTATGGGTAAATACAGTTAATCTGCAAGCAATAAACCATATGATTCTAGGTGGTATCAAGTGCTGTTAAAGGCATTTGGCAGCTATATAACAAAGTACCATAACCTGGGTGCCTTATTGACAGAACCAGTGTCTCAGGGCTCTGGAGTTAGGTATCTGGAATCATGGTGTTAGCTGCATTGCATCCTTCTAAGGACTGTGACCAAAGAATCTCCCAGGATGCTGTCCTCTGCTTACAGAGCTGTGTCTTCATATGCACACAGTGTTGGTCTCTGGTATCTTCACACCATTGTCCCCCTGTCCGTGTCTCTCAAAGATCCAAATGCCCTCCTCTTCTTTAACTTTTTTTTAAAAAACTAGTACATATTAATTATATCTAATACTTGCTTTTATTATTACATTTTCATATATGTGTATAATTTATTTTAGTCATATTATTTTCATTACACTGTCTATTCTTCTCCCTCTTCCACTGATTCTCTTCCTCTTCCAAGTTTGTTCTCCCTCTACTTTTGTGTCTCGCACATGTGTGTGTGTGTGTGTGTGTGTGTGTCCTAGTTAGTTTACTTAGAGCTGCTAATAGGAACATGGGTGAGGAGCTATTTACAAAAGCATGAACAACTTACCAGTCAGTGGGTACCACACTAAAGAAAATGTCTCATCCCTAGAAACCATTATCTGCCAATAGATTCTGAGGGATCAGTGGGTCTTTGTGAGCCCTTCTACCATCTTTTATAGACAGCTTCTGATGTACATTAGGCTGGCCTTGAATTCACTGTGTCGTTGAGGATGACCTTGAACTTCTGATCCTCCAGGTTGTACCTCCAGAGTGCTGGGGGTACTACATATATGTGAAAACATACCTGATTAATGAGGTGCTGGAACTCAGGACCTGTTGCATGCTAGGTGTCTTACTGTACCCACCAAACTACATCCCTAGCCCATCCAAGTCTCTTCCTCACCATGCTATGACTCCCTCTAATGACCACTTCCTCTTGTAAGGACACTAGACATACCAGCTTATGGCCACTCTAATGACCTCTTTTCAACTTGATTACCTTTAGACTCTGTCTCTAAATAAAGCAACAACTTAAGATCTTGAGGATAGAATTTTAAACTATGAATTTGATGGGATGTAAGAGAAGGTCCTCAGAGAAGTCTAGTCAGGAGTGATAATAGAATTGAGACTAGAAGAGAAGAAACTCTGAGAAGGGCTGGGTCTTTAGGCATGGGAACAGGTGTGGAATGGCTTTTAAATGGAAAGTGTATTCTGTGTGAGGAAGAAGGAAGACATCGCAAGACCAGTTCATGTGGGTCTTGTTGGTCAACTGTGCAGAGGAAATGGTTGTTTTGTTCTGAACAAAGCATATATCCCCTTATCTGTAGAGGATGCTTCATGATACCCAGTGGACATGTGAGACCATGGACAGCACCTTACCCTACACGTGCTATTTTTTTTTCTATAAAGTTAAGAAATCACATGCTTCACATTAAAGAAAAGTAGCCACTCTATGGCTTCTGTTTGGTGCATTCAAATTACCAGCATCACTAATCTTGTACTTTGGGGTCATAACTAATTACAGTAAGATTTACATGAATTTAAGCACCATGACATCCAAACAGCTAATTGGAGAGAGCTACTAAGTGACTGAAGACAGGGTAGAATATATAGTATAGATTGCTAGACAATGGTTCATGTCCTAGGAAGACCAGACGATATTTAGAGATTTCATCATCCTACACAGAATGGCATACAAGTTAGAATTTATGAATATTTCTTGGATATTCCTTTAAAATTTTTCATACTAAAGGTCCTGAAAACATCCTAAAATCATAATGAGTGGGAGGGAGGTGGAAGTTCTACTGTGGAATATTTTAAATAAAAGGATTTTATAATCTTATTTTTATTTTAAAGCTATTTTTTTATTGCTTTCAAGTAGATATAACAAAATGCCCTTGGCTGAGTGGCTTATAAATCAAAGAAATTCATATATATGTGTGTATAATTTCTCACATTCTGGAGGCTGGGAAGACCAAGATCAAAGTAACAGGATATTCAGTTATTGGCGAGTATTGCTTCCTGGCTGATAGATGGTACCTCCTCCCTTGTTCTTACATGGCCAAAGGGGCCAGCTAACTCTTAGAGCTTCTTTTTTTACTTGTAATTTTAAAATATTTATTTATGAGAGCGGGAGAGAGAATGGGCACATCAGGACCTCTAGCTGCTGTAAACAAACTCCAGACACATGTACTACCTTGTGCATTTGGCTTGTGCATCTGGCTTAAATGGGTCTTGAGGAATCTAACCTGGGTCCTTTGGCTTTGTAGACAAGTGCCTTAATCACTATGTTATCTCTCCAGCCCTTAGGGCTTCTTTTATAAGGGCACTCATCTCATTCATGGGTTCTTTACCCTGATCTCATAAGCTTCCAGTGGTTTCACCTACTAACTCTATCACCTTGAGGAATGGGATGTCATCCTAAGAGTTTGGGAGAGAGACACATTCAGACTTGGTTGACAGAGCACCCACTGCAAATAACAAAGTATGAACTGCAAGTGGGGATTCAGGACCTTGACACTGCAACCCTATCCAGATCCCCCATGCTGTATTTCCCCCAAAGAAGTTCACTTGCTCTCTTTCTGCTTGCTCCCCATCTGTTTTCCTCCCTGTAAGCCTTGGCCATTGTTACATACTCTACCCAGATTTCTCTCAGTAACTACTCTAACCACTGAACTCCTATTTGTACTTGGATATCTACTTCAAATGTTACTTACAATATTGGTCCCATTCCAGACATCTAGTCTGTCTTTGTTTCATTCTTTTATGATGTCTCATTGCATTGCAGTTCTTTACTCAAATGCTTGTTGGGCCAATATTGGACATACCCTTCTCCCAAATAAGGACCCCCATCATATTCATCTTCATTTGCTGAGATTCACACCTCGAGAAGCCCAACTCATATTTGTTAAATGAGTGACTAAATGAGGTGTAAGAGAAGGCCTTGAACTTCAGAAGAGAAGCCTGTTAAGAACTCTTGGGAGAGCAAAGTAGAAGTAACAAGAGGTGCTTTTAGGCACGTTCATCTATGGAATCCCAGCTAGCACGGCTTCTAGGCATTACTGCTTACCTTCTCTAAGTCTTCATTTGCTCTCAAGTAAAGTAAGCCAACATGATTCATAACTTAAAAAAACATTAATTTAGGAAACTTTTGTGAATGCCCTTGACTTCATGGTCTGGAGCATATTAGATCCTCTATAAAATGGTCCTTTCTTTCTCTTGCCCTCCTTTTCAGAAAGCCTTGTTATTACACATGGTGGGGAGCACAGGCAGATCCGTGAAACTTTGAATCAAGCAGTTGTTCACTTCAGGGCTTGGTGATTGTATATGGAAGACATTCACCACAGAAATATGTTTCCAGGGAGCCGAGAGAACAGACAGCAATAGTACAACATTCTGGTGCAAAATCTGGGGTTCAAGTGATGGGAGGAGCCACAGGTTTCTGTTACCAGTCAACTTTTTATAAAGCACCTTTAAAGAGTCTAATATTTGCTACCACAGAATTCCCATAATGAATGTCTGATTCTTTAACTGTGATCATCCCTTTGTTTGGGACCTTAGTTTCAATTCCAATTTTGCTGCAACAGGGATGCTTCAGGCCGAATATTTTATTGTCTTGTAACATCTATGGTGTGAGTAGTTGTATGGACCTGAGCAGATGGTGTCAATGTTTAATTTTTAAGGCAAAAGAAAAAAAGCAATCAACGGCATTCAGAATCTCTTTCCTTTGTGCATCTGAGCTGGACTTGGAATGGACATGAAAGAAATCTTGCCAGAAAGTATGTGTAGGAGCTGAGATTTCTTTGTTTTTCAGACTTGTGGTATAAGTATGCGTGGAATCGCAGAGTATTAAATATTGTTTCTCTTTAAACTCCTATTCTCTAGTGTTGCCTCTGGGGTGTGGATCTAATTTTCGATGTCAGTACTGCCCTGGTGGTGAGGCCTTGGGGCTACTTGATAAGTCTCTGGGTTGACATGTCTGCAGTATGCAAATTCTATCTCCTGCTTCATCTTGCACCACCCTGTACTTGGAGTCTTTGTTCTTCTGCACACACAGCCTCCATGCCTTATCCTCAATACCTCAAGCACAACTTTAAAATTTTCTTTTAAATGTGCTAATTATAAAGGTGAAAGCACAGACATTAAATTGGCCAGGCAGCCAAGCCAGGGAAGTGTTATTCAATCCAAATACATTGATTACTGCATAAACAAGAACAGGTTTAATGTGTAGGCAGTGTAAAATGCTCTCGGAAAGCACTCCAAACCCACAGCCCAACGATTATACTATCCTGTTTTTCCATGCAAGACCCCTAGGCCACACCTTCAAAGAAGGAGATACAGATATAGTAGCACTTTGAGACTATCTTCCCATTTCGCTGCACGGTGGGAGGCAGGAAGTTTAGCTGCCTAGTAAAGATCTTCTCAGGGCTTAGCTTCAACTGCTATGCCATGCTGTGAGTTCCAGGCAAGGTCTCAAGGACAGAGTTCTTCGAGGCTTGCTGGAGAAAGGTGTGGGGTTTAATCAGCTCCTAGCTGCAGGTATATTGATTGTTCTTGTTTCTGATGTGCCTGAGCATTGAGCCATTAAGACACAAACCTGTTTTGTTGTTGTTGTTGCTGCAGTTGGTGGTGGTGGGCTGGGGGTGGGGTGGGAGGGGTCATAGTGAAGTTGCAAAAGAAATAGCTAGATGAAGACTAAATGGTGGATGCCGTCACAACCTGACCTCTCTCTAATGGACAAGGATGTTTTTGTTTCTGTAATAAAATTAGGTTTGTGAATTTTTCAAAGCTGGCTCAAAATTTGATGCTACCTGGAAGATTTATCTGACGTCTATCAATCTGTCATCTCTCTCTCTCTCTCTTCTTTTTTTAATTTTTTATTTTTTATTTATTTATTTATTTGAGAGTGACAGAGAGAAGGAGGCAGAGAGAGAGAAAGAGAGAGAGAGAGAGAATGGGTGTGCCAGGGCTTCCAGCCACTGCGAATGAACTCCAGACATGTGCGACCCCTTGTGCATCTGGCTAATGTGGGTCCTGGGGAATCGAGCCTCGAACCAGGGTCCTTAGGCTTCACAGGCAAGCGATTAACTGCTAAGCCATCTCTCCAGCCCTATCTATCTATCTATCTATCTATCTATCTATCTATCTATCTATCTATCATCATCATCATGTGTCATCTATCTGTAGATGCAGATATAGACATATACCTATATACTTACCTTTCTATATATGTATACATACATAAACATATACATATATACAACTGGTTCATAAGAGCAAAAAGGAAAAAACAACAACAACAAAAAAAACACCTCTGTGGTTCATTCTAATGCTAGGAGTTTGATCCAGTATGCTGTTACTTCCGAATAGGCTCAGGCCAGACAAATGGCTTAGCAGTTAAGGCATTTGCCTGTGAAGCTTAAGGACCCAGATTTGACTCTCCAGGACCCATGTAAGCCAGATGCACAAGGTTGCATGTCGTGGTGTGTCTGAAGTTCATTCGCAGTGGCTGGAGGCCCTGGCACACCCATTCTCTCTCTTTCCCTCTTTCTCTCCCTCTCTCTTTCAGTAATAAATAAATAAAACAATAGGCTGAGAATCCAAATGGTGTCTCCTTGCCTGTAGGCTTTCTGGGAAAAACCTTTATTTCACAGGCCAAAAATATTCCCCTTGAGGGTTAGGTCTCCACAGAATTAGACAAAAGGCATCAAAGACTGTTCGTGGTGATCTGCAGGCTTCCAGCCAGGACATTTCTGCTGATCTGGATACCATCTATAGTCTCAAGACCATGGTACTTGCTTGTAACATTTTAATAGCCAGTCTGGAGTCTTGGCAGGCTTTTGTTTAGTTTATTTTTCTCTGAGCTTGAGACTTTAAGGAATTGAAATTGGAGAACATTGCTGTGTCTTGGAATTTAGAAGTGAAAAGCCATTGGAGTCGATTTTTTCTTTTCAACTGGTGCATTGAGAATGGAATTTAACATTTTAAAAAGACTATTGGGCAGTGTTATCACAATATTTTTTAATGGACAGTGTAAGCAGGTGGTTTCATCAGAGAAAAAGAAATCTTGTCCTTTTTTTTTCTTCTTCTTCTCTCTTCTTTTATTTTTCTTTGTGTTCTTTATTTCCCTTTCTTCTCTGTCCTTTGTATTCTTTGTCCTTCCTCCTCCTCTCTGCTGTTCTTTTCTTTCCTTCCCTAAATAAGATAATACAGTTTAGAGTGGAAAATATTTATGAGTAGGGACCAAACTATAGTAAGGTCCTAGCCTAATAATGTCTAATTACTTCATTCCATTTCCCCATCTTTCACATAGCTTCTATGAAAGTGAATCTTCTCCTTGCTGAGTGGAACGACAACTTTGTGCCCCTGGGGTTCAGCTCTTTATATTCTAACTCATGCCAAGCTAAACTCAATGTAAGGATTTTCAAAGAGCTTATTATATTGTTCAGTTAGCAGGTGAATTGTCTGTCTTAAACTATAATTTACCAATTATTTTTCCTTATGGCTTTTGAATCCCTAAATGCTTGGAGAGAAAATTAGCCATATATTTTGATACTTTATTTTTTCTTAACTCTTCACAACTCTATTTAGGTAAGAATCTGTTCTGCAATCCAGAAAACATCTGTGATATTTCCGGTTCTTTGATCCCATGCCAACCCTAACCACTGTTTACAGCTCTAGGTATGATGTTTTCATATTTGTAAATAGCATGTACATTACTCACATATTTTATGTGGCCTCTGAGGAAGGCTATTCTCAGTGCTCAAAATTTCTTCGCAGGCACCAGGATACTACCTCTTGCCTTTCATGAAAATCAAGTTCAGGGTTGTTTTATTTGTTTTCTTTCAGTAAATAGGCAGACAATTAGAATTTGTCTAAATGGAATAGCCCTGGTTGAACTATCTTCCTTCTTCTATACACAAACTGACCTTCAATTTTCAGTTTGAAATCTTAAAGAGATGGCAATATCTCTTCTCCACTGAAGGTGTAATGACAGTGACTGAGGACAGAAGGACCTGGCTCTTACCCACTATACCATGTTTATAAAACATCTTTCAATGTGGCACCAGGGCCACCTTCCTTTGGCATTGCCTGTCCCCTATCCCCTGTCACCTGCAGTTCCTGAATTCTCTTGCTTTTTCAGGACTTCTGCACACCAGGTGGGCTCTTTTGAGCTTTTACTTTCCACTTTTATTTATTTATTTTCACTCACGGGCTTATCCCATGTGCACCATTGTCTGAATCGTCGTGAATTTTTGGACTCGGTTCCAAATTGTCAAAGGCATGTTTTTGACTGAACAAACCAAAGGGACTAAAAAGCTTCAACCCCCCCCTTTTTTTTTTCACTTTGTTCTCATTACCCATCCCAGTGGGGAGGAGGAGGAAAGAATGCATCCTCTAGATCCTGAAAGAATTTCTAATATTCATCCTTTCTCCATAAGATACAGAGCTTAATCCTTGCTTTAGACATTTTCTTTTTCTTTTACTTTTTTCTTTTTTTCTAAATAAACAGGGCCTAATTGGAAAAAGCTGAGAGAGCTAAGCAGAAAAGAATAGAAAACATTTACTGAGCTTGAAAGTGCATATTGAATGCTGCAGGAAATTTGCATATGGATTACTTGGTGAAAAAAATAGAAACATTCTCAGCCCATTAGTTACTGTGATGGACTCCCACTGACTAAAATCCAAGTACTTTTGCCTTGTTTTCTCCAACTTATTATTATTTTTTTTTTTGTAATCATTTTTCTTTGACCAAAGGGCAGCTATTCTGTTCTTTGTACTAAGGAAAAGACCAAATAAGGAATGTGACTGTGCCTAGAATATGAGCAGTCACCCTCCATTTTAACCTGCAGAATTGTCTCATTGTTTCTGAGATTTTATTCCTTATTGCAGGAAGTCACCTTTCCCACCTCCACAGGTGTGTTAAGCCCAAAGATTTCTCTGCGTGCCTCAGTTTCTCTAAGTCCAAAGTAGAGGGTGAATTTTAGCAGCCTTACTGGAGATGGGGGTGGGAATCAATGAATATTTATAAAAGTAAATTGAGTCCATGGAATATAAGATTCCACAGAAATTCAAAGCATAATTAAGGTAGGGAGAACAGATTAGTGTTAAATATATGTGTGAAACACATTTTACATTTCCTTCCAACAAAGGCTGAATTTCATTTACTCTAAGTGAGGGGGAGAAAGGGGAAAAAAAGTGGTATTGTGAATTAGGATTCTAAATTTGGATTTTGATATGTTGGTTAGTGTACTATAGACATAAGTAATGAAGTAACATGTTGACATTTTTCTGCATGTGTGCATTAGAGAAGGATGAATATATATATAAACCCAATTACCATTGGCAATATTCCTCCAGGAGAGCCAACAACAAGAACTAGCAAAAGATTTTTAATCAAAAACATAGTATAAACTATTTTTTAATCCATATATGAGTCATTAACCATGGTTCAGCTCTTTACAGCATATAGTGAGAAAAGACCATGTATACCGACATATTCACATATTGCATGCAGAAAACATCTATGTTACTGTGTCATTGTTTTAGAAACAACTAAGCTGCCAATTTACAAAGGAATCTTTGAATATTAAGAGATGTGGAAATCAATGTAAAGATCAAAACATATCCTTCAGCCCATCGCAGGCTTAGAAGCTGTTGGAAAGAAAGATCTATAAAATATTGACCACTTAAAAGGGAAGAAAATCCTCATAGATAAATAGGACCTTTTGTGTATTATAAAGCTCTAAGTGCTACGTACACACTGATTTCCAAAGGAAACATGATATATCCATATATGCACATTACAAAGCACTTTATCTTTTGATATATACTTATACATATCTCAAACGATTTCATCATAAAAAAGATGTTCTATAGAAAATCCAAGTTCACATATTTTTCCTGGTCAAGTTTCTTTGAAACAATTGAATCTTTCTCTGATGTAATAAAGGCATTGCTGACCCCTACAGTGAGAAATACAGTTTAGATCAAGTTCCAGAGAAAATCTAAGCAAGGTGACCTTTTATCACTTATTAAGAAGACATCTAGGGATGGAGAGATGGCTTAGTGGTTATGGCATTTGCCTATTAACCCTAATGGCTCAGGTTTGATTCCCCAGTTCCCATGTAAGCCAGAAGTATAAGGTGCCACATGTGACTGGAATTCGTTTGCAGTGGCTAGAGGACCTGGTACACCCATTCTCTCTCTTTCTCTCTCTCTCTCACTCTCAGTCTCTCATCTCTTTTTGCTTCTTTCTCTGTTTCTCTCAAATAAATAATGTATATTTTTAAAAGAAGATATCTATATGCATGTGTAAACCAGAAATCACTGAGGCAACTATCACAATGTGATTTTAAAAGAAAAAAAAAAAAAAACAAAAAACACCTGAGCTTCACATGCAGAAAGTTAGGTTCAGGTAGCTAGTTGGATCTTCTGGGACCTCATTACACAGTATGGTCTTGGAATGGATGACATTAGCATCCTTTGGGAAGGTTTTAGAAATGTGCACTGGGTCCCATCTCATCCCTGCTGCCTCAAAATCATTCTTACTAGGAGCTCTGTGAACAGACACAGAAGTTGAAGCCCTGACCAAGATGAACTTTCAGTGCCTTTTTGCTCTAGTCTTTGTGGGGCCTCCATATAATAGTTGCTTGATCAACTTTTAGCACTTGACTCATAGCCACTGAATACACAATGATCTAAAAAGTAACCTTGGCATTATATGACCCATTATTATCCATTACTCTCAGAATTTGTAATTTTTATGCCTTGAGCACCTGAAGAACTCCAGGTACTATGCTCAGCTCTAAAATCAGAGGAACTGGGCTGGAGAGATGGCTTAGCGGTTAAGCGCTTGCCTGTGAAGCCTAAGGACCCTGGTTCGAGGCTCGGTTCCCCAGGTCCCACATTAGCCAGATGCACAAGGGGGCGCACACATCTGGAGTTCGTTTGCAGAGGCTGGAAGCCCTGGCGCGCCCATTCCCTCTCTCTCCCTCTATCTGTCTTTCTCTCTGTGTCTGTCGCTCTTAAATAAATAAATAATAAATAAATAAATAAATAAATAAATAAATAAATAAATAAAATTTAAAATCAGAGGAACTGACAAGGATGATTCAGAACCCAGCACTGAGCCACTCAGTAGTGATTATTTGATGGCAGATGGGTAAAGAATTAAGGGAAAATGCCAGCAGAGAAGGTGCAGCGGGGAAGCCTGTTCTGAAAAGCCCATGTGCCAGACCTCCCTGGAATGGAGCTCTTCTTGGGCAGCTCCTGGTTCAAGTGGGCAAGGGGAGAAGGAAAGCAGCAATGTAGAATGCCATTTTCCATTAGGACACTAGCTGAGAAACAAACCAGTGTATACTGCTGGTCTTTCCCCTAGACAAACTTTTTATTGGTCATACAATTTTCTTTGGATGTTCCAAAAGTTCATCTGAACAATGATAAGTACCAGTCCCAGGAAACATGCTATCAAAAACATATACGGATCTGCCTTGTGGTGGCATTCTCCAAGTTCTCTTGGTCTAGGTGGACCTGTGGCTGGGCAGCTTCTGGATTCCCCTGTCTCCATTGTTATGATTGTCTTCAAGCCTGGTCAAGGGTTTGGATTAGACAGGGACAAATCTGTCTTCATAGGTCTTCAGCTAACCTCCAGTCATCCAGAAAGGCATGGGTGGATTACATTTTGGTAGCTCAAACTTTCCCTCTTCTTCTCGCCTTCCTGTTGAGATTGCCTTGCCATCTCAGTCATTTCAAGTTTGAATTAGATTTGCATATCGAAGCTGCTAATTATACCAATTACTTGCAGTGCTTCTGCACTCTGAAAAGGAGTCTGAAAGTGACCCCTTTGATTAAAGTCACTGTCATTTCTCCATGATATTTGGAAATAAGGAGACAGGTTCCCTCTCTTTCTCTCTCTCTCTCTCTCTCTCTCTCTCTCTCTCTCTCTCTCTCTCTCTCTCTCCTTACAAATATATATATTTAAGGCCAGCTGCCAGTGACTGTATTTTTCTGGTCCCAAGCGCTCATGTTTCTGGTCATGTTTTTCTGCAGTCCAGCGTACATTCTTGAACTAAACACTGCTCTTGAAAGATCAAAAGGAGTCCTCCCTGCTTTCATTTTGTTCTTGGCTGTAGCTCATGGATGGCTTTCTTCATTTTTTTCCCCTTAATTTGCAAAAAGCTCCTTTTCCTTCAGAAGAAACAGAAGTGACTCTGTGGATCATAAAGGGATCATTAGTGTTCACTAATACAGCATGTTCCTGGGTTGCTTTACTCCCTCGTCCTTTCAGTATTATTTACTGCGCCGCTGAAATAATTGGGCTTTGAATTTTTAGATTACTATAAAGCAAAACCTATTGTCACTTATTGCTGGATGTAATTGTGCCATATGTATTTAGTAAAGCTATTTATTCATCTCCCTGGTGGATAACTTTGTCAAACGAGTTGAGATATTTCTGTTTGTGCAGTTGGAATCTAGAAAAAAAAATGCATTTTATGTAGCACTTAGAAATTATAGAGGGCATAAGCATTTTTTTGTCTGTAGACCTTAGAGTTTGTTCTTTCAGTTTTACTCATCTTTTATTATTCCCTAATGTTGTCAGAACAAGCACAGTTTGAGTACATAGTTAATCTGTGTAGATTTGAAGTCCTGTAAGTAGAGAAATCATTTTTAATTTTTCTTTGTAGATTTAATATGAATAGAGAGAATGCATTTTAACATGAATAACTTGCACTTTATTTTTTATAACCCATTTACCCATTCTTTAACAAAGCTGCATTGGAAGCACACTAAACAGGCTA
The DNA here is from genome assembly GCF_020740685.1 of Jaculus jaculus. Lineage (NCBI taxonomy): Eukaryota > Metazoa > Chordata > Mammalia > Rodentia > Dipodidae > Jaculus > Jaculus jaculus. Next base: position 53,560,619 of record NC_059102.1, read on the forward strand.
TTGCATCATGAAAAGAACAAATCTGGGCCCTATCTTATTGGAGCTTATAGTTCCGAGGATGTCATAAGGTCATATATGTTTGAGACTAGACCAAACTGTGGGGACACGGAATGCTTTCCTAAAAAAGTAATGTTCCAGCTAAGCTCTAAAAGGTACATGGGGTTTAACCAGGAAAATAAGAGGAAAACGTTTTCTGAAGTAAGGAAAGAAACAGCATAGGTGAGTGCCTTAAAGTAAGGAGAACAGAGAAGCTGCAGCGGAGGCTGAGGCAGTGATGGGGACATAGCCAGAGCTGTGTCAAGAAGACCTTAGGAGCCATGACCAGATTTGGAGTTCATCTACAAGAACCCTTGGAAGCATTTGACATAGAGGAGTGATTTCATTAGATATCTTATTTTCCAGAGATTCCCTTCTCAGTGGTTACTAGGTAGTGCACGGAGCAAGTGAGTCAGGAACATTCAGAAGGACAACACTGAAAGAGACCAGGTTGGGGATGGGGGGGGGGTCTAATGGTGACATACCCTCAGCAAGGCCAGATGGAGACAGCCCGAGTGTTTCTGAGAGTTTCAAAGGCTTGAAATGAATGGTGGGTGTCTGGAAAAGGGAGCTGACTTTGACGATTGGCTTTGAAGCTCAAGGTGCATTTCTAAGTGAGTAGGAAGCAAGGAATTAGGACTGGGCGGGGGAGGGGGAAAGCCAATGCATATTAGTCTAAGGTGCTCATGAGCCCTTTATAGAGGCATCGACTAGACAAGTATGGAGCATGGGGAGGGTGAGACCAAAGTTAGCAGGGAATAGCCACATGTCTTCTGATGTGATGCAGTTTGGATTTTTATATTCAGCAATGGGAAATAGCAAAATGAACTGTTTCACCTCTCAAGGAATTTTGCCTTAGATAGAATAGGAAGTGCTACAACATACATTTAGGTGGCCATCCAATTAACAATTAAAATAACATTCATTGAACATCTAATATGTACTTGGCACCTGGTAGACTACAAAAAAACTATAAATCGATTTCCTTCCTTTTTTCCCTTAGTGAAATTAATTTGCAGAAAGACTTAGCTAAGCATGTGTCAGAGAAAGCTCAAATTTTGTCACCATGGTAAGTAGGTACTAATTTTTGTGTCCCCTAATTTTGGTGCAGTAGAGTTCATGCTGTAAGCATGCTGTAAGCTATTTTGTTGTTTGGCTGAATATACAACCTTAAGGTCTTCCTAAAATTGTCATATTGATTCTTTTTATTATTATTAATTTTTATTTATTTATCTGAGAGCGACAGAGAAAGAGGCAGAGAGAGAGGGGGAGAGAGAGAGAGAGAGAGAGAGAGAGAGAGAGAGAGAGAGAGGGAGAGAGAATGGACACGCCAGGGCTTCCAGCCACTGCAGACGAATTCCAGATACATGCGCCCCCTAGTGCATCTGGCTAACGTGGTTCCTGGGGAATCGAGCCTCAAACCGAGGTCCTTAGGCTTCACAGGCAAGCGCTTAACCACTAAGCCATCTCTGCAGCCCTCACATTGATTCTTTCATGCCAAGACTCACTTTGAATTTGTTTATTAGCAGTCTGTGTTTCTGAATGGCTCACAGATGCATACCACATTTTCCCCAAGTTTCAGAACTATAGTTAGTTAAAATGAAAATTGTGCCAAGAACATAAGGCTCACAGTACTTTCTAGTCAAAGCTGGTGGCTTAATTCTGAGCTCAGACTTTGGTGAGAATGCTTGGTATAATTTAGGAGCATTAGTCCTTCTGAATTTAAATTACTAATATTTTTTTTCACTTTGTAAAAGGAAAATAGAAAAGTAGAATTGGATTTCTTCCAAAGAACATAATTTCCCTCTAATCTTTTTGACCCCCTTGAGAAGCTATATTCCCTTGGAATTTCATGGAGGAAATAGTTGAGCTGGAGACCATGATTCTAGCTGGTGCTCTGCCACTTCCTATCTGTGTGACTTTGACAGGTGACTCTGCTTCTCTAGCTACAATTCACCCTCACTTATTAATGAGGATGACAAATAGTAGATGACTTGAGTACATAATAGATAATGATTGTGGCTAACATTTACCCAGAGTTTACTATGTGCTTCCCTGCCAGGACTCTTAGGGAAAAGATCTTAGTTAAGTTTGACAAAGAAATAAAGTATCTTGAAAATAATTCATGTTACTCCTTCTTTTACTCTTTTTGGAGAATGAGAAACAGGAATAGCATTAACTCAACACAGTTGTCAACTACCCTAAAGAATTAGAACGATATTTTTATCAAATCTAAAATATCCACATTCAATCCAAACTTCACACCTTTAGGTAAAATTTTACTTGGCTCTGTCTTCCTTGGGGTAAATAGAATCCTTTCCAGAGGGGAGGAGTGGAAGTTGCTTTTAAATGGAATAGTCAAGGGGATTGAGGTCACTGTTCTTAGCCAAGGTATTTTCATAAAAATTGCAAGGTTCAAAGTTCAGTGCATTCAAGACAGTGATTGACTGTCCTGCAGGTCTCAATACCTGAAAGGTCACCATTGAAAGGAGTTAATGGATGTAATGACAGCTTTTTTTTTTTTTTCTTTTTCCCATGAGCAAACCAAGGCAAATGGAAGGAAAGGGACAAGATGTTACAGTGGCTCTCTCCACAGCCAAGAAAGGAAAGCATTAAACAGAGGATAGAATCACTTAAAATCAGAGAGGAAGGAGAACAAGTGGAAGATGTGACGGGGTTTCTGCACACCTGCTGTGTGTGTCTGTGGACTTGTGATGGGAAGGACTCCACCTTGAATGAAAAGGAAGGGATAGGGCTGCATTTTGGAAGCAAATGAGTGAGAGAATGTGCACAGCATGGGTTGACACAGATCTTCACTCCCAAAACTGGAGCTGCTACTGCATGACAGCATAACATCACTCTCAGATCACCTCGGTTGTACCACTGGGACCTAGGCAAGGTTTTGAGGTCCATTATTTCTATTTGCCCTGCTCTTTTAAGTGGCTAGTTGTAGCTGGCTTTTAGGAAGATATATGGAATTTACATTTAAGCAACACGTAATGGAAATTGATGGCTTTTTGTAAGAGAAGCACAGCATCAGGAAAACATCTTTGCCAATCTGTCTTCTCCCTCCCCTCCCCCAGTCATAGTGGTAGAAATGTTACATTTGAAAATGAAAAGGCTTAAGATATAATTTTTTAATCTCATCTTTCCTGCCCATTTGCATTTCTTCCAAAGCTTGTCAGGGCCAGATCTGGAATAGCAAGAGCCATTAAAAATTTGGCATCTTGTACTTGGTTTTTTTGGAATACACTCAGTATGGGCCAATTTATGGTAAATTATTCTCTTTGTGTGTGAACTTCCTTTTCTCTTTTGGCAAATTCCTACTTGCTTCTACACCCCTGCACATAGATCTTAAACACACACACACACACACACACACACACACACACACACATCTATTACAGAATCTGTGTGGGATATGTGTGCAAGTGTTACAGTGCCATGCCTGTACTCAAATGTGCATATGCACATATTTGCACCTATGTGCCTATATGATGAGCAAATTGACTTAAACAGTTTGTCTTGGAGGTTTGTGTTGCTGGATATATGTTAGCATACATTCTGTTTCAACCCGCAGACAGTTTCTCAGTCAAGAGCTGACAGAACTCAGCAATCACTTTGGGAAACACCATCGTAAATAAATAGACTGCTTAGCTCTGTTAAACCAAGCATGCCAATTCTTAATGAAACTGAAAGGCAAGCAGGGGCATGTCTCATCTTCGCAGTCAAACACTATTAATTATTGGGCAAGGTCCGGTGCCAATGAGAGAGCTGGCCCAAAGTCATTTGTGGCAGTCCTTGCCTTCCAAATGTATACTCTGTAGCTAAGTGTAGTTATGACCTTCAACCTAAGATTAGAGCTTCTGCTTGATTCGGAGAGGCTGGCCGGTAGGATGGTTGACAGCAGTATGGCATCATGGGAAATTTCTGGCCTGCTCTTTAGGGATATTTGACTCAGCGCAATTCAGGGCAAGGTCCCAAAGATCTTTCTTCTTTGCATGAGAAACTCTGATGAGAGGCTGTTTCCTGGCACATTTCAGAGTATATTAGCTCAGCTTTTAAACGGCAATTTAAAACAGTTCCTTTTCCTTTATGTATGAAGAAGGCACATGTTTATGTGCCTTGAATTATTGCTAATGACATGTTCCCAGTGGATCAGTGTATGCCTATTTTGAAAAGGGTGTGGTATGAAAACAGCTTACTTGCTTTAGCAGCATTGCCGCAAATTTCTCAAAGCATCAATAAAGAAGTGAATCTATTGCATCCACACACACACAGAATACAACCATACATTGTAATTAGTACTTTCCCTACATGAGTAGATATCAAAATAATTAAAACTACATTTTACAGTAGTTCTGTGGAACATGAAAAGCCAATATCTAAACCCCATAAATATATTTTTATAGCTTTTGTGAGGTTGAGCATTTGATGTCATCATGAGCAATAAGTAGCCCTACCTAATTAAATGGCCTTAATGAGCTCATTGCACAAGGAAGTCTAGGAAATCAATATGCTTTCTTACAAAGAGCTCTTTCTCTCCATTTCATTTAGTATTTATTTAGCAAACAATGTATGATCACTTGAGTATATGCCAAGCATCATACCTGGTGCTGGCAATAGAAAGATTAGTACGACTAAGTTCCTTGTCCTCATAAAGTTCAGAGTCCAGTGAGGGAAACATGCAGCCCAGTTAGTGGATCTCCATACTCCTGAGGAATAAACAGTGTGGTGGGCATCTATGGGAATCCTCCACTGTGACCCTGATGAGGACCAACAGGATGGCTTCCTGGAAGCAGTGGCCTCATGTGGATATCACAGGCAGAGGGAGTCACACAGGAAAAGGAGAAAGGCAAAGGGCCTAATTAGGGACCTGCAGCTGGTTGGATTAGAGCCACGGAGACTCCAGAGAGGGGAGGAGGAAAGCACTTGGTGACAGAATGTTGAGATGCTGGCTCTCTTCTTCTCCTTCCTCCTCCTTGCTTCTTTGACCCATCATCTTCCTAGCTCATATTTGCCCACTCTTCATTTCCTTTTGCTTACTTAGTTCTCTCTTATTTCATTGATCCCTACCTGTAGTTTGAAAGTTGGAAATATATTTCTGAGTCTGATCTTTCAAAGAAACTCCCAGTTTTAGAGAATTCTTTCTGATGTTTTAGGAAAAAAAAATAAATGCAAAAGTGACAGTCTGAACTGTAAAGTACAGTTTCTCTGGCTCTCTCAATGTTCACTCCTTTTAGTGTACATAACATCACACGGATGAGTTAGAGCATGCTAGCTATGTCAATCCCTTGGAATGAATGAAGAACATTGGAGAGGCAGAGTTGAGATTGAGGTTCTGGCTGGGTCTTTCCCAGAGTCTAGCAGTGCTGAATGCTCAAGAGCAGGTCCATATGTGAAGCAGGGAGTTGGTCACTAGGAATACTGATTTTTATGTTAAGAATAGTAAAGCATGGGCTGGAGAGATGGCTTAGTGGTTAAGCACTTGCCTATGAGGCCTAAGGACCCTGGTTCGAGGCTTGTATCCCCAGGACCCACATTAGCCAGATGCATAAGGGGGCACATGCATCTGGAGTTCGTTTCCAGTGGCTGGTGGCCCTGGTGAGCCCATTCTCTCCCTCTCTCTCTCTTTCTCTCTCTCTCTCTCTCTGCTTCTTTCTCTCTGTCTGTTGCTCTCAAATAAATAAAAATAAACAAAAAAATCTTTTTTAATTTTATTTTTCTCAATTTTTTAAAACATTTTCCATGATTATAAAAAATATCCTATGGTAATGCCCTCCCTCCCTCCCCTTTTCCCCTTTGAAATGCCATTCTCCATCATATCTCCTCCCCATCTCAATAAGTCTCTTTTATTTTGATGTTGTGATCTTTTCCTACTCTTATGATGGTCTTGTGTAGGAAGTGTCAGGCATTATGAGGTCATGGATATCAAGGCCATTTTAAGTCTGGAGGGAGCACGTTGTAAGGAGTCCTACCCTTCCTTTGGCTCTTACATTCTTTCCACCACCTCTTCCACATTAGACCCTGAGCTTCGGAAGGTGTGATAGAGATGTTACTCAGTACTCTAGTCACTTCTTTACAGCACCATGATACCTTCTGAGTCGTCCCAAGGTCACTGCCATCTGAAAAGAGAAGATTCTCTACCCAAAGTGAGAGAAGCATTAATATAAGGGTATGAATTTTAAGAGAAGTGCTTACTGAGTGGTTTGAAAATCATTGTATATACACTTATCCACACATCAGCAGATGTTACAGATTACAACTGTCTTAAGTTTTAAGTATCAAGGATGTATTCTCTCCCTTGGAGTGGGCCTCCAGTCCAATTGGAGGGCAATTGGTTTCCACCATGACAGACATGCCACTATTTCACCCATTGGCTTATTTGGGCTCGCTGGCCAATTATAAGGCTTGCAGTGTCCACTGTTGAGTATCTTCACTGGTAGTATCTCTTTCTCCCATTGAACTGAATGTAGAATGGCTTCTTCTAGCTTTCTGTCAGCTGGACTACATGAAGGAGGTTATCAGCTCAGTTCCAGCAGGATTTCTCAGTGGCCTTGCCACCCAAGTATGTGGAGTCTTCAGCAATAGGGTCTTACCATCTATTCCTGGTGGGAAACCAAGGGCCTCGGCAATGGCCTGTAATGTTTTGGGGGTATCAGCAACCTCTCTGGCCAACAACACACGGGAAGGTATCCCATCCCTGGCACTGAAAATTTTCTGGCAGTGATCTATGGCTCCTGCATCTTCCATTGTCCAGAATCGGAAGATTCCATATGATTTATTTATATCCTCTTAGATTTTGGTTAGCCCTCCCTCCACCTTTCCTTTACTCAATCTCTTCCCCTGACCTCACTTTGGGCCTTTTCACCCCTGTTAATCTATTCTTCTACTTATATATGTACAATACCAACCTATTAAGTACCCTCCTCCCTTACTTTCTCTTCCATTTGTATCTCTTTTTTAGCTTACTGGCCTCTGCTCCTGAGTTTTTTCCTTCTCACACAGAAGCCCAGTCATCTGTAGCTAGGATCCAAATATAAGAGAGAACATGCGGCACTTGGCTTTCTGGGCCCGTGTTACTTCACTTAGTATAATCCTTTCCAAATCCATTCATTTTTCCGCAAATTTCATAACTTCATTATTCTTTACTGCTGAGTGGAAATCCATTGTATAAATGTGCCATGTCTTCATTATCCATTCATCAGTCGAGGGACATCTAGGCTGGTTCCATTTCCTAGCTATTATAAATTGAGCAGCAATAAACATGGTTGAGCATGTCCTTATAAGGAAATAAGGTGAGTCTTTCGGATATATGCCTAGGAGTGCTATAGCTGGGTCATATCGTAGATCAATCTTTAGCTGTGTGTGCCCATTCTCTCTCTCTCTGTCTCTGCCTCTTTCTCTCTGTCACTCTCAAATAAATAAATAAAAATAAACAATTTTTTTTTAAAAAAAGAGTAGTAAAGCATGGGCTGGAGCGATGGCTTAGTAGTTAATCTCTTGCCTGTGAAGCCTAAGGACCCTGGTTCTAGGCTTGATTCCCCAGGACCCATGTTAAGCCAGATGCACAAGGGGGCACATTCATCTGGAGTTTGTTTGCAGTGCTTGAAGGCCCTGGCACACCCATTCTCTCTCTTTATCAATCTGCCTCTTTCTCTTTCTGTCTGTTGCTCTCAAATGAATATATAAAAGTAAACAACCACAACAAAAAGAATAGAAAAGCAAATCAACATCTGAATATTGCTTTCATTTGTATGCCTCATGTGTATATCACAAAAGTATTGTGCATATATATAATGTGAACAGAGAATAGGCAACATGCAGCCTCTTCAACAAATACAAGGTTTCATATAGTATTCATATTGTAGCAATACAATGCCAGAAGGCTATGATTTCAAGCAAATAATAATGCCTATGAGAGTATAAAAGTAAGAAAAAAATGGTGTCTGGGGGTTATGTATACAAATAGGCTTTTTTAATTTTCTGAGGTAAGGTCTCACTCTAGCTCAGGCTGACCTGGAATTTGCTATGTAGTGTCAGGATGACCTCAAACTCAATGGGATCCTCCTACATGTGTCTCCCAAGTGCTGGAATTAAAGTCATGCACCACCACACCAGGCTTACAAGGTAGATTTTTTTGTTATTTATTGGCGCTGAGCTCATGAATTTTTTTTAATATATATCCCTTAGAAGTGTACATCAAGAGTTGGAATAATAGCTGGCTATATGAGGATTAGAAATACAGGTACATAGAAAATTAAATAATGCAATTGTTTTTATTACATTTATGCACAACCAATTACATAGCTATACCATATGTGTGTGTGTGTGTGTATATATATATGTATGTCTATATATATATATATATATATATATATATATATATATATTTTTTTTTTTTTTTTCGGCTGGCATATAATCAGGTACACTTACTGTGGTCTGTCAACACCTGAAGGATATATGCTATAGTGAATACTCACAGTTTGCCTGAAATGAGTGCCAACAGACAACAACAGAAACTTATTGTTGTGTTTACATAGTGCCAGGCAACCAATAGTTCATTGTTTTCATTCTCAGAGAAATAATAATTTGCTTAAAATTGTAGTTTTCTTACCTTGCATTGGTATGGCATGAATGATACATGACTCCTTATATCTGGTGATAAGTTAGAGAGGAGGCTGCATGGTGCCTCTGTGGAGGACTCTGCTTGCTGTTGGGACCATGGCCCTCGTGATGAGGTTCCATTTGACCCAAATCTTTTCAGCTGCCATAAGCCAAACATAGATGATTTCCATAAATCTGCAATATGGTTCAATTGTTGGCAAAGAAGTAACATTTCTCCCCCTAATGCCATATGGCCTTTCAAAAGCTATTTCTCTTTTTTCAGTTGTAGGTTGAATGTTCATTTTTTTTATGCCACCTCATTTAGAATCCCCACTTCAGGATCAACTGTTACCCATGACCCACAATGTTAAAAAGCAATTAGAATTCATTAATTGCCCTAAGCCAATAAAAAAAAAATCACATACATATGCCACTTAGGTGACCTTGCTTTATAGAGCTTCTTTATTAATCAAAAACAAGAAGTCCAACAAGCCAGGAAGGAATTTATGAGCTGGTTAATAGATTCATTTTGTGTACCAGAATAATAAGGATACAACAATAGCTGGAATCTATTATAGTTTTGGAAAACAATACTGAGTTTATGTTAATTCTACAATGTTTTAATAGTTGTAGAGAATCTGGACAACCAGAAGCCCAGGTCATTCACAGTGCCCAGTGAGTGGCCGGTCCTGTCAGCTGACTTACTGAAGCCAAAGTCTCATAGCCAATCCTTCCCTGGCACTGCCCCAGCAGACCCAAGGCAGCCAGTCTTTAGATAGTGTCATAGAAATTTCAAGGGCAAGGCTGGGGAGATGGTGTAGTGGTTAAGGTGCTTGCCTGAAAAGCCAAAGGACCCAGGATTGGTTCCCCAGGCTCCTCATAAGCCAAGTGCACATGTGTCTGTAATTTGTTTGCAGTGGCTGGAGGCCCTGGTGTGCTCTTTCTTTCCTTCTTTCTTTCTTTCTTTCTTTCTTTCTTTCTTTCTTTCTTTCTTTCTTTCTTTCTTTCTCTATTTGCCCCCCCTCTCTGAAATAAATAAATAAATAAAAATAAAATATTTTTAAAAACAGAGAGTGCAAAGGCAGATCTCTTTAGATAACTGGAATTTTGGAAAGTCAATCTGAATTTTATTCATTTCCCTAAAGTTAAGCAGGGATAATTCTAACCTTGACTTTCAATAATTTTCCGATTAGTCCACTATTATCCTGGCTAAGATTTTTTGAAATATTATAAAAATAAGATATTACCTCTTATCAAGTGCAAGGGACCACAGAAGCCCCTAAGTATAGTACAGTGTTGTGGACAAGAGGGCGATTCATCTGTGGACATTAGTAAATCCTCTTGTGAGAATGGACAGACGCATGTTCTCTGCCCTTCTTGTGTGGTTGTTATTTTGGGTGAAACATGGAGCCGAGAAACTCAGTGTTACTTAGAGTGAACTAGATATTGGGTAAGCTCAAAATACTTAAAATTTTTTCTCTTATTGTAACAGTTCCTGCAACCTGTTGTAATAAATATTAAGGTTTGCAGGAGCATCCAGCACTAATTAGTAGAAGGGCTGGAAACAGGCTGTGTGGCAGGAGGCAAGACATGTGCCCAAGTGCTTTTTTTTTTTAAAATAATTATTTATTTATTTATTTATTTGAGAGCGACAGACACAGAGAGAAAGACAGATAGAGGGAGAGAGAGAATGGGCGCGCCAGGGCTTCCAGCCTCTGCAAACGAACTCCAGACGCGTGCGCCCCCTTGTGTATCTGGCTAACGTGGGACCTGGGGAACCGAGCCTCGAACCGGGGTCCTTAGGTTTCACAGGCAAGCGCTTAACCGCTAAGCCATCTCTCCAGCCCGCCCAAGTGCTTTTGTAAGAGAATGAAACTCAGATGGCCACAAGGTGCTTCTGCAATCTTTCTGCTCTCACTGTTTCCTTTAAACTGAGCTTTCTCTTGTCTTTTCTTTCCCTGTTATTTTTCCAACCTAAATTTAAAATTAGATTATACTGCTATTCTATATTTGGCACATCAAAGGGAAGATGTTTTCTGTATTCCTTTATTCTTTCTCTATTCTCTTTGCTTTATTTCTCCTTTTCTAAAACTCATCAAATTCTACATTTGCAACACAAGGATCACTAATGATCCTCAAGACCTTGCTTCCCAGAGTATGATTGGGGAACGTTCAGGACTTACTGGCATCACATGAATTATAGTTAGCTATGTAGATTCTCAGGCTCCCCCACAGACTCACTGCGTTGGAATCTGCATTTCAGCAAGAGTACAAAGTGGCTCCAATGCTCTTTAAATTGAGAAGCTTCCTTGGATGGAACTTTCAGAAATAACTGTCAGCTGAGAATGTGTGTCAGAGGATGCTTTCTTAGACCATCCTTTTTCTGACTAACAGAAGTAACCTTCATTCACACCTTCTGTAGGCATACAATTGATCTGAGCAGACTTGCACTCACAGACTTCATGTGGAAGTCACCTAGTCAAGGTGCAGAGTCGGCATCCAGAGCATCAGAAATGTTTGCTGACCTTTCTGGAAAGGCCTCTCATCTCCATGGTCTTTGGGCTTGGTGTGGAGTTGTAAAGTAGCATCTAATTCATCGGCCAATTCTCACTGCATAACTCAACATCAACCATCACTAATGGGATTAATTGGTCTTGTCTGATGCAATTGTAAAAGCTTATACCTCCAAGGGTTGTAAATGCTGAGCCTTAATTGAAATCAAGTGTCTATTTTTGAAAACCATGTCCAACATCGTAGACTCCTTTTTGTTTGGGCTTTGTTGACATCAGCAATGGTATAGAAACTTGATCAAGAAGGTTTGTTGTTATTAGTGCTATGAACACAAACTTGTGCTTATCCACTCTCTAAGTAGCTGATTATGGGAGGGAATAATATTCTACTTGATTATTGGTTACACATATGGAATAAATCCCATTTTAATGGCATCTAATGAGCCTTTCATTTTTAGAACCTTACACAAAAGCTTTTAATAGAAAAAGAAGTAATATTTCAAAGGTCATCTTAATGCTACTGAATGTCAACAACCCCTAATCAAGCCAGTGTATATAGTTGGTGATTACAGTCTGGTATGATTCTTTAAATATGAAATAAATTTCTAAATTAACAAAATGATACAAGTTAAGGTTCTTTGGGTTTGAGGCAACTTAAAAAGTCTAATTAAAGTTGTTATTTAAATCCAACCTTAAAGAGATTTTTCTGGGAGTGAGGCTTCATTACAATGCAGTATTTTCTAAACCCATGAGGCTTAAAGTCCTGTCAGTTATAGTTTTGTCCACTATTCTCCTTTGTGCCTGAAATTTCACTGAAATGTGCAAATGGGAAAACATGGCTCCTGTCAAGGCTTTTTCTCAACAGGAGACTGTAGTGGGCAGTTGCAATGTGGGATGTTTTATTGGTCAGGAGGCCACTGTGAGAACTTGTGGGCATACCTATTTTAGAAGCAGACATCTGCCTTAGTAGCAGATTTAAAATTTGTGAGTTTAAAGAATATCTAGTGAGAAATTGGCATTCTGGGAGTTTTGTCCCACTTGTTATGTGAGTAACTATAGCCCTGCCCTACCCTGGAATGGTGATGTTCCTTTTCAGTCCTCAGATAGCTGCTACTAGACAGTTCATAGGCCTCTGCTCTGAATTGGAAATGGTGAATTTTGCAAAAGCACTTTCCTTCTGTCATACTATTTGCATAAGAAAATTGAGGCTTAACACAGTATGAATGACATTTCCTAACTCCCTGTTCACTGGGCATCCTGATCTTCAAGAGAACTTGTTTATATTCAGGTGGATGGCCACCGCACCCCAGTTTTGATTCTAGGGTGAGATCAGAGGATTTATACTTCTGGTAGTCTTTACTGATGATACTGATCCAGGTCTGGAACCATGTTTCTGAGCACTGTCACTCTGAGTCCATCCTTGTGGTGTGTAAGATTTCCAGCCTGAAATGTTGACCTTGCTTTCCCTCTTTGTATGAATAAGCATAGAACTTTATTCATTATGTTCCTCCAAGCAGCTGATGTTCCTTGCTCATAGGGACTTGTTCAGTAATTTGGCTGAGAAAGGAGGATGTTGTTTAGATAAAATTGATAATATGGAGAAAATGCACAGCAAGAGAATAGCTTGGAGTAAATAGTAGTTGAACAACAGGTCTTTTCCACTACCACAGCTCCTGCCCTCCCCACCCCTCTCATTATTGCCCTGTTCTTGTCTCTCCTTTATATCTTAGTTTCTACCCTTTACTTTCCTTCTTAAATTCTGAGTTTGATTGTAGTTTAGTTTTCTTTTATCTTCCTACTTTGTGTCTGATTTGGAATCTTGGACAAGCTCATGTCTGGCAATCTGTAAGTCACTAGGCTTTGGATTCATGGTACCACAGGCAGTCTGGGAGGAAAGGGGCTGAAATGACATCAGTGACACATAGGCACTAATAGGTGGCAGTGACAAAAAGCAGTCACTTGACAATTCAGAAAGCTCAAGATGTGTCCTACAGTGTTGGGCCCTCACTGAGAAAGCACATGATCAAACCAGAACACACTCTTAATGAACCTTGCTTCCTTGAACTTGGGTGTTCATTAAAGATGTGAAAATTATGAAAAATCTAAGGTGGATAAATAGCATCCCTTTGCTCAAACTCCCAATGAATTCAATCTAGGAGTATCCGGAAATCTTTTGTAAGCCCCCTTAAGTGTTAGTTCATTTTAAAAGCACTTACATTTAATTGAACTTATAAGTCTAGGGTTAAAATGGCCTCAGGGAGAGGAAATTTTCGTGCTGAATTACAGGGTTATTCCCATAATGAATGATAATGATTCATTATAAAATTGTTTGCTTTCAAGTTTCATCCAGATGCCATTAGAGAAGCAAACAGCACCTCCTTTCTCTTGCAGAATCGTCCATGTGACAAGTTTATTCAGGTATCTCTGACCTGTTGTGTATTAGGATTCCCACTAAGACATTGGCCAGTCATGCAGTACCTGATTATACTGGTCTCTGATTCATGGTTTTATCAAGTGATTTTCTTCAGCAAGAGTGGGTGATTGGTCTATAATATGAACCTTTCTCCAGCCTTTATTTGTACAACTCAGTGAGATCAGATCCTCCATCCTTGATACTTTCTCTTGAAAATATTATAGTGCTACTCTTCAGCTTCCAGCCTATGTTATTACTAGTAACATCTGGTATCCTCTGGATTTTTGATATTTTATAGATACCACTTTGTTGTCATCACTCTTGCTTCTCACATTTTCCTGAATCTTCACTACTTTAAAATGTTAAAGATATTCTGAGATGCTGTTCCTTTCTCACAGATTTACTTTGTATGCAACAAGTGTTGTTGTTGTTAATACTATTATTATCATTACTCGTGTGGTGTGGGGGGTCTAGATAGGTAGATAGTCTAGCATGTGTATGTACTATATGCACGTGAGTGCAAATGTGTGCGGAGGCCAGAGGAGAAGCATGGTTGGCCTTCAATTTCGCTCATCTGTGTGTTTCCTTGATGGAATCTCTCATGCAACCTGAAGCTTCCATTTTTCCATCACACTAGCTGGCCAGTGAGCCCCAGCGATTCTCTTGTCTCTGCACTCCCTCTCCCCCACCCCCCATCCATGGATGGCATTATAGGTATATGTGGCTACACACAGCTGCCCCTGTAGGTGCTGAGGAATCAAATTCAGGGTTAATCAGGCTCTTTTTGGCCCTCATGCTTTCATGGCAAGGGTTGTTACTTGCTGAGCCATCTCCCTGACCTCTGTTTTTGTCTTTTGTTAATTCTAATTGTAGCAATTAGTTCAGTTCTATGTGGACATTTAATAGGAAAGAGTTGGAAAGACTAGTTGCATCCAGTTCATGCCTGATCATGTGGATAGTTTGAATCAGTAGACTATATACCTGGGATTCCTGTACCTATTCTGTGGTAGACATGGGCATCTTATTATTCCTGGTACTCACATAAACCTTATTAATCTAGACTACTGTTGCTTTCCACTCCCATGCTCGTGCCAAAACAATGCAGCATTCTCTCTGACCCAGATTTGAGGTGGTTGTGGAAGGAAGTGGAGAACGGGGCTTACCAAGCTCTGGATATGTGCCCTTAGAGCTGACTATCCCCAGAATAGAATCCGCCCTACAAAAGAGCCTTGCTAGGTGCTAGGCTACAGGCTTGGCATGTCCCAAACCACAGCTCATTTCAGACCTAAGTGTGGTCCACCAGGTGACTCCAAGCAAAATAAACTGGGCTCCAGGAGTTTGCTCTGAGTCTTCATTCAGAGAGAACCTTAAAAATAGACATTTGCTCTATAGAAGCCTCTTAGCTATGAATTAATTATTAATTTTGGACCTCTTGATCCTTTACCTTGAAATTCACATGATGAAAATTTGCAGAAATAAGCTCCCCACCCTGCATAACTATCTTGTCCCTACAGCAACACAGCATTATGTGCCCTTGGTGACTAAAAACAAATAGCTAGCTTTGTCAGCATTCATCTTCCTTTCTAGCTAAATTTATTTTTATGTGAAATAGAAATCAGGAAAACACCAAAATTATTTTAAGCAAAATATCAAAATTGAAATAAACCAACATATGTCTGTGAGGCATGTATAACTCTCAATCAGAAATAAGTACAACTCTCATAATTTTCTTAAAATACTCCAGCATGCGCAAATTCTGATCAACTGAAATAGACGAAGTTCTGACATGTGTCACTACTCTTTGTACTTAGCTAGTCTTTTACATGAAGTTTAAATTTCTATCCAACAAAATCTGGCCAGCTCTGAGCCATCCCTTCGTAGACAGTGTCCCACACTTACTACAATTGTAATAAGTAAGAGAACTCGAGGACTTTTATCAAATCTGTAGCAACTGAATGTTATTCCTGCTCATTTTGAGTCGAAACCATCTTGTTCTTACCTTCCTTACTTATATTCATTCCTATCCATACTAAAATTACATCCATTCTAAAATTACTGAGCTTTCTTTACAGGGCTTTGTTCTGCTGGGTTTTTGTTGTTGTTGTTCTTAGTTTGTTTGTTTTCTTTTTTTTTCATATTCCTTACACTCTTCTAGTGAGAGCTCAAATGGGATCAAAACTGTCACGTTGGCATAAATATTCTGAAGCTTAGCATCTTAGCAGCAGGTTAAAAGATACATCTTCACATCGCCTTTATACTTCATTTATGGGCTTTCTCAAACATATCTCCCTCATCGTCACTTTAAGGTTTAAACATTACTTTGACCCCATCATAATAGCTGATGCCACAGATTTACTCTCAATACATATTGTTGACAAACCAAAAACCTACACTTCCAAACCTCTAGACTTTTATCTTTAATTCTGTTCATGAATTTAGGTAGCAACATTTCTGTAAAAAGGAAGACAAAATATACTTACTTGTATTTGGAAAATGACTTATCACTAAGTGAGCTATTTTGCATTTTTTTTTTCAAAACCATGTTGAAAATTTACCACATTGAGCTTGGCATCACCTCCCACTCCCATGCCCGCACGTCAGCAGGGCCACTTCTGTGGAAGGTGGAAAGTCCCAGCAAGTATAGTTAAGGAACTCCTTCTCATTGTATCAATTTGGTGGATGCATGTTCTTTTTCATCCTGTCTTTTTAGATTATCCATTCTCTGTTTTTCTTATGTATCTCTCTGATTTTTTCTTGCTACTTTATTAGTTGTCAAAAAGTTTCTTCCTTCCTGGTTCCTTCAAATTTAGACCAATTCTCAAATGGAAAAGTGTGTAAATTTTTTAATAAATCTTTAAGACACACATTACTATATTTTTATTAACTGAGCCAGATGGCTTACAGTGAATTTTCTCTGACATAAGTAATCACAAAAATCAGTTTGAGACCCAAATCTGGTATGGAAAATGGCTTGTATATTCTGTGGAAAAATGCAGTTAACATAAACATATGGATATCTTTAGAAATAACATCTTTTGCTGTTTAGAGTTCATTTCATCTTATTATTGGACTAAGTACAAACTAATGGCACTTTTACCTCCCTGTCCCCTGGACTCAACCATTTGGGTTTCTTCTCAACAATCAAAAGCTGTTTCCCTTTTGCAGTTTGAAGGTTGCAAGAAGGCCTTTTCGAGGCTTGAGAATCTCAAGATTCACTTGCGGAGCCACACAGGCGAGAAGCCGTACCTGTGCCAGCATCCAGGCTGCCAGAAAGCATTCAGCAACTCCAGTGACCGTGCCAAGCACCAGCGGACACATCTGGACACTGTAAGGATGGAGGGGCTGCCCATCTTCCAGAAGCAGTCCAGTGTGCAGAAGGGCCCCACTGATGGTGGGGCTGTATTTGCTTTGTGGTCTGCAGGTTCTGAGGGCAGTGCCAAGGGCAGCAGTAGAGCCCAGTGAAGTGCCCACAGGGGACCTCCTTTGTGTTTGTTTCACTTTTTTTTTTTTTCGTTCTTTAAAGTTATCCTAAATATCCTAACCAACTTCCTGGGACCACAGGGTTATTTGGTCACTGCTGTGTACAAAAGAGAAGCAGTTTAGGGGCTGTCATGCTGGCACACAAAATGACCACTAGAAATTGGGAGTTAAAGTAGCCATTAAATATCAGGGCATTCCGAAATAGGCAATGCATGCTATTGCTAGAAATATGAAGTGTGCTGTTTGTTTGTTAACCTTGGCTCTTTTCTTCCTGACATAAGAACTTTTCTGTCAGCATAATTTTGAGTGTGAATCTGGCTTTTTTGATTTAAGAAACCATCTGGTATTTTCACCTTCTTAGTGATCTTTAAAGAAACAGCCGATCTTTTCCAAGGTTCAGTTTCATACATGCTTCCTCTGTGTAACAGCCACATATGCTTTGACATCATCCCTATGAGAACAATTGAATTTTATTTTCACACCCTTAACTCCCTTAATGTTGCCACATTTAATGATTGTAAATGCTGTTTCTCTGTAACCCTTGTCTCTTATTTTCTTCATTATATTGATACCCTCCTTTGCATTCTCAGGTGCTGATGTCAATTTCCTTACATGAGGCCAGGTACATGCTGTGCAATTTCACTTCACTTAACAAAGCCATTGGGATAAATGTATTATACACATCACAGATCTCTTATCCCACGTTCTTGCACATAATGTATTCATGACAGTACTTTTCAGTGTTAACATTCTGATGTCTATTATTAAACTACACCAGAGTTTGAATTTTGAAAAGATACTGTTATATCTACACACCTTCTCATACATATTTAAGCTTTTCCTGATGTTATAGTTGACATATTTATTAAATTTTACATTAGTCTCTATTAGTCATTGATAGAAGTCATTTCGTTGCATATGTCACATAACATTTCTAAACAGAATTATCTCCTAAAATATATAAATGTAATGATTTGTCTAGTAAATATATAAAATACAATTAGCACAATATGGGCATATGATAGACCCTTTATTCTTTAGCTGTTTGGACTCAGTGATTTTTTTTTAGGACAAATAGAATAGATTTTTAAATGAACAAATGGAGTGAGTAGTGGAATTTTTTAACATAAGAAAAGAATAAATTAGATTAAAATGCCCTATTTTGTTGTGTCTAAAATGGTCTTAGTTGAATCCAATAAATTTTCCAGTTTGTCATTAAGCCTTATCATAGAAAAGTGAACATTCATGAGACAAAATTGTGTTGAGAAATTGCTTCCACTCTAGCAAGTTATCTGTGGTTTGAAAGAACTACTCAAGGGTAAGTGTTAGGGTTCTACAAGACCCTTTTTTCTCTCGTGCTAATCTTAACTAATCAAACAAAGAAAAATTTCAAACATTATTTCAGAATTTTAAAATGTATATCCCTTTTTATAACTTTTTATTAAAGCTACCTAAGGTAATAAATTTTTTTTAGCTCTGTGCAACAGCTCTTAAAACCAAGCCATTTTTATTTTGTTGAAAAATATTTTTATATTATACATTTTAAAATTATTATTCCTCCTTTAAGTGTCCAAATTAGCTTTTAATTAAACATGTACTTACTTTATCAAATTAGTGAGCTTTTAAAAATCATATAAAAATTCAACACTTGTTTTTAAAAGTAGACTGTGGCAATTTGAAGAATTTATAATTTTTATTTCCCTGGTCCTCTTTCATTAATCACTCCTTGTGCAAATGCTGTTGCAATTTTGGTTGAAGTATCTTTCTTCAGCTAACCAGATTCTTTACTCATAGAAAAACAGTATTTTCAGAAAGAGGACTGAGTTCATAAAACTAATGCTGAAAATTTTTACCAAGACATTTCTCTGTTAGTGTTGATATCTAAAGAAGGGAAGTAACTAGTCAGTATAGCTGGAAAATGATGAAAAATGTATGAAGTATCATTCCCTTTAACCTAAGGAATTGCAGATAGAATGACTAGGACAGCAGTCCTACTTAGACTACTCTATTTTGGCCTCTTAGTCTGGGTGCTTATAGTCAGCCACAAGGAATTATGTGTATCCAAGCTTTCTTAAAGAATATTTCATAATCAAAATTAAACACAAAATGGAATCATCTACCCAGGGTCACAGTGACATGGATTTCTATAACTCATTAATGTTCATAAAGCCTTTTCTTCATGAAACATCGTCTCAACCCAGAAAACAACATATTATGATTATATTGTGATGTAATAGTAGTGATTTTGCCTAGTTACTCCTCTAAAGTCAAATTAGGATAGGGAAGGCACTACTTCAAAAGAGCTGTAAGAACTCAGAAAAGATACAAAGGTTAAAGTAAAAAAATTGACATTTTTATGAAAATTGAGGTAAAAGCCTAGTCTATCCATCCTTTACTGTTAATGTTCCTAGCATGTAATACAATGTCCATCATATTCAGGAAGCTTCAGAATATCTAGATAGTTTATTGAACAGATCAAACAATTTTAGATTCATTCAATGAATGACTACATTAGATATCAGCATTAGACTACAATTGGATATGTTACATTAAATGACATATTCATGATGTTATCTTGTATTCAGAATTTTAAGAAATAACAAGAAAGTAGTGGATAATAAATATTGCTTACAGCAAGGCAAATAATACAATCTACATGTATGTTAGACCACAGAATGACAATCATTGCTCATAAAACCAAGAACATGCTAGGTATGGTGGCCCACACCTTTAATCCCAGCCCTTCAGAGGCAGAGGGTAAGAGGAGTGCTGTGAGTTCCAGGCCACCATTACATTACATAGTGAATTATAGGTCACCTTTGCCTAGAGTGAGACCCTACCTTAAGCACCCCCCAAAAAAGGGGGTAACACATAAACACTATATCCATGTTAAGCTCTCCTCAGTTTCCACAACAGGAATCCAAGTATAAAGAGAATTAGTTCTTATATATCACATCATATAGGCCCAACTCTCTTATTTTACTTTCTGATAGTCCCTTTTTAAACAGTTGATCATGTGATTTTTTTAACTTTCTCAAATAAATAAATTTTAATAATATAATCTTGCAACTGAAGTCATTGTCTTCAAAACTTTGATGAGAATTGGGTCATTATGGTGGAGGATCCTGACATTTGAATAGAATTGAGATGCTCTGGTTCACTCACTCTCTTACCCATTCATTTCTAACACGTGTTCTAAGTATCAAGGACATCCCTCCCACTGCTCTGGAGCACAGAGAATTGGAATAGCCAGATTTGCACTCATTCTACTCAGCCAAGGGCTTAATCACGTCACTGAGGCTCAAGACCCTGCAACATATATACTGTTAATGCTCCTCTGGCTGTTTTCATGTGTCTGCTGCTTGAATCCTACTATTTCTTGCTTACTTTTCATTAATTTTTCCTCCTTAATTCTTTCCTCTTTCTTTCTGAATCAGGTTCCTTCTGACACATACCCAGTCTTTTCTGGACTTTTCTACAGCTTCTTTACCTGAACCTTTAAAGAATATGTGTTTACTAGTTTCTCAGGGAAACATATCTGTAAGTATGTAAGTATAATTTCCACATTAAAAAAATAAACACCAGAAGAGATTTCTTGTTGGACTGAAATCTAAGGTGATTTCTTAAAAATCATCAAAAATAGGCCATCACTTTGTTGTGTTTTTTTTTTTTTGAAAATTTACTCTTCTTTTTACAAGAATACAGAGTTCTTCCTCATTCTAATTAAAATGCATGAGTATGACCCAGCACTCCTCATTAGTCAGTTGGTAACAGTTCATGAATAGTCTGAACAAAACCTGACCCAGTTACCTTTATGGTTTAACCACAGCTATTTCTTTCTTCCTTTCTTGTTCAGAAACCTTACGCTTGTCAAATTCCAGGATGTACCAAACGCTACACAGATCCAAGTTCCCTCAGAAAGCATGTGAAGGCACATTCTTCCAAAGATCAGCAAGCAAGAAAAAAGGTACATTTTTATCTATTAATTAAGGACATACTTAGTATGGATACATCATGTGTTGGTACCATCCTTTCCCTCACCCCTACCCCCATTCCTCTGGGGGTCCTCCTCGGTGGGGTTGCAGGTTTTCCCTGTGGGTACTGTGAGGTATACATTCTGGGAGCAGCCGTCAGTTAATGGACAGAGAGAGTGCCCTTGGTCATGATGTCCCAACTTGTGGCTATAACAATCTTTCCACCCTCTCTTGGGCAAAATTCCCTGAGCCATGGTGAGTGTGTTTTACAGTCTACTTCAGTGATGAGCTCTTAGGAGTCTCTGGATCTCTGCTTTGGTGTGTGTTGAGTGTCCTTAACATTTGTCTCCTTCACCCTGGCGCTGAATGTCAGGCTTGCCATGGAAACTGCATTCTTGCTCATCTTCCCAATTTCTCTATGGTTTTAGCTGGGGCTTGGCTGAAGTGTGAGGGGTAGTGTATCTCCTCAGGTCTCGCTACCATCTGAAAAAGAAGAGTAGATTCTCCTACACAGAGTGAAGTAAGCATAGGTTAAATGGGATAAGTGTTATTAATGTAGGGAGAATTTGATGGATGTAGTCATTTTTAGCCCAAGATTAGTGGGAGCTTGACATTGGAGAACATAATCTTTGTCTCCATAGGATTCTGACCTGATTTTAAAAGAGAATTTTCCAACTAGAAAAAGCACATTTTAATTACTCTTGCCATACTCAGAGCTTCTTCAGAACTTTGGAAATTCGTACAATTTTAAGGTACAACATACTTAGACCAAGGAGTGAAGGCTCCCATGAAGCTGTAGCAAGGTTACAGTTTGCACAGCTTATAGAGCTGATACAAGGCTCATAGATAGAAATCAGAGAAAATTAGTGAGAGTCATCTAAACCAGAAAGTTAACAAATGGCTTCTGTGGAAGTTTCCAGAAACCCTTTCTGGAGAGATATTTTAAAAAATCAACTTGCTAAAATGACTTCACTTTAATGAATAAGTTTGGGAGATACCTAGGATAAAAGCAGAGCATTCCTTGTGATAGGCTTAGAGAGCAAGCAGGTTTTTTAATTGGCCCTGTTTAAGAAAATTCATAAAAAGGAAATAAATTTGAAGTTATGTTAGCACCAGTGAGGGATTAATACATTTGTCAGTTTGTGAAATCTCTAGCATCTCAGATCTGGAGTCAGTGTTAGAGATCAGCCAGCCTGTGTGACCTGCTCTGCTAGCCTCACATTGACATCCAGCAAGTCCTAGGTCAGGCCTTCCCATGTCTTCTGAGACAGGAAGCTTACTCCTTTCCGAGGAATTTCCTAACCATGGAGTTTTCAAGAAAACTAGGATCTTCTGTCCATGGTAGAATCTCAAGTTGCTGTGGTTTAGGATTGCTTCGCTTACATTGGACAGGTTATCTGGGTCATTTAAGGGCCTTTTGTAACAAATTTAATGGCAATTTAAAACTTACCTTACTTCAGATGATTGAAGTCCATGGCAAGGGTTTTCAGGTCACTGTTGCTTCTAGTTAAAAAGTTTTTTCATAGTTTATAAGGAATTAACACTTGTTTCTAGGAAATCATCTGTAGTCTCTGTTAATTGTATTTTTTTTTAAATGCCTTGAGAGGTGTTACCACAATGCCAGCTCAGGCCTCATAGATGAAAAGAACTTGACCTCTTGCTTTAAGAAACAAAAATACTCAGAAGGATTTAACAGTCATGCTTAAAATCCTTTACTTTTTTTCTAGAGAAATATATTTAAGTTTCTTTAATTGGAATAAAAGTAAATTGATATCTAGTATCATTTGGCAGGGATGGAATTTGTTCTTAAGGTTTCAAAAAGCAAATGAGTGACGACTCCTATAAATATAACAGACAGAGTCCTACTCTAAAATAAGACATCGTCAATGTGTAGTGCTAAAGACCAGAATCACTGTCAAATGCTTTTTGTTTGGTCATTATCTTTACCTTAAAAATTTGAACTAATAAATCACACATGTTTAAAAAAATCCCAGTCCTCCTATATAAGAAATATTTTTCACTTTAAAACTGAGCATTCTCTACCTCCAAGTTGTCTCTAGTGAGTGAGGTTTTACATTAACATTAGATTTATCACTAAGATCATAGAATACATTCATAGAGTCTGATAATTATCATGGATATGAAAGAATATTTATCCCCTATCTAGATAAATAAGAAACAACAATGATGCTTGATTTAAAAAGTCAACCCTAGTTTCACAACTATGGAAACAGATGAAATATTTTTATGAAAGATTTTGGAATGTTATTGTTTAAATATGATGCATTTTTGCCTTCATATAAAGGAGTCTTGATTGTATGAGTATTCTTGAACCACTAATTGACAAAGAAAGGCAGATCTTGAAACTACAGCATAATATTTTATTGACAGTTTATCTGAAACCATTAGCAGGCAATCTGTGTAGTCAAGGTGTACTTTCAAGTAGTCTGATAATTTCTTAGTTTTCTTCTCGCATGAAATGAGGTGTTGTCTTTCAAATGGTTTCACTTCAGGTGTTTATTCTGTTTTGTTCAAATGATTGAACTGGATTGGGCTTATTTTGCCCAGCCAATATTGATAAATGTATAGTGTTCACTTGGCAAAATAGAACCTGCTTTTTACGTTTTCAAAGAAGCTTTTTGAATCTATGATAGTTAATTTGTGAAACTAAAATATTGAAAGTTGCTCCATCTAACATAAAGATGAAATGTTACTCCCAGGAGAACCAGGTGCTGATAAACCTGAAATCAGTCAGTCCACATGGCTAAACCTCATACTGATCTACCAGTGTGCTATATTTCTATGGCGCAGTGTTGTCACTGGACCTTGGTGAGATTCTAATTGCTCACTCACGTCAGGACTTGGTATTTGAAATATTTCCTGGCAGCAATCATTAAAAAAAGAGAAAGAAACAATAAACCTTTTAAGGCAGAATTAAGATTATTTATGACTTTAATTAAAAATTGAAAACTGGCATCATTTCAAAAAAGGCTTTACAAAATGTGAATTCATCAAAACTAACCATAAAAATTCCAAGGTGATAAAGGCACAGTGGAGTAATGGTCCCAGCCCTAGGGAATTGTTTTGCTGAAAAGAATAAAACTCTTTTCTGTCACACCCTGTTAGTCATGGACTTGTTTAATATACCCTGCCTGCCCTCCTGCCTCTAATCCTCTTCTTAACCTCCCCCTAGACACTAAATGGCATTATTTTGGACTTAACGTTGCCAGCTTTATGAGGCCCTTCTCTGAAACTGGGGCCAGAGACAAAGTGCCCATACCATAAAATGAATGTATATCAAGAGAGGCAGATAGTTCTTAAGGGATGCCCTGGCCCTGGGCATACTTTCTTTTTTTTTATACTTGACAGATCTTACTGAAAAAAATAAGATGAACCTAATCTCAGCTAAACATTATGCAAGCTGTAAAAAGAAAGTAGAACAAAAGGAAATAGCCCTTCTGTAAAGGAATAAGGATGATTTGGCCACTGCACAAGAAGAGTGACTTTTCTCTGCATAAATCGGCACGCGTGCATGTGCATACACACACACACACACACACACACACACACACACACACACACATCTCATTAGCCAACATCCTTGTCCATCAAATGTGCATTTCAGTTCTACAGCCCATTGAAACAGGACCACACAGAGTAAAATGAGTAACAAAATAAGCCACCTGCAATGGTTTCCACTGAGAATAGAACTTAGCCCTTAGAGCAAAAGGCAGAATCTGTCCTTCAGTTTCTCCTGATAATGAGTGAGTGAAATAAGAGAGAACTAAGGCAATAAACCACTTGAAATTTTTCTCAAGGCTGTGCTCTTTATCGGAATTTCTCACTTTCACCTTGGAAATGCCATAAACAAGAGTTTCCTTCAACTATAGCCTGTTATCAAAATGGACTTTTAAACAAGTGAATGCAAGCAATAGCTAGCCAAAAGCTAGTGCTGACATGAATTCTCAAACATTACAAACTTACACAAAGATTCTGAACATTAGATGCTAATAGTTAAATGTTATACATTCACCTTTGACTGACTACCGTTAATGACACTCAATTTTATGTCCTCAGAACAGGCTGTTACAAACCAAGCATAGCATTTGAAATGTGTGTGAATAGAACATAAATTTGTATTTGTATTTCCTACCTAGACAACAGCTCTGTATAGCTTTCTTGCTATGTTAGAGCAGCTTGTTCAGTGAAAATTAATTCACATAGTACTGGTGATTCTTTAGAATCTGTTTAAAGCTACCACCTTGCCCCTATTAATACTGAAAACAACTTCATTTAGCAGCTCGTGGGTTCACTTTGTTTGGTATAGTTCTTGGAACCTTGAAAAGTTAGATGGAAATAATATGTTCTTCTCAATCAGTGCACACAGTAAAATAGTGATCAAGGCTTACTTTTTCTACAGGTTGTTTTCTGTCGTGGTTTATTATAGCAGGTGGGTGTACATGCTCAGGTGTCTTCCCGTATTTTCCAGTCCCTTTTCATTGTTTCTACTCAGGAATGAATTAAAACAACTTCCACTCCCAGTGGAATCATACATCATAGACATCACTTTGAGATTAATGAGTACAACTCTTCCCTCATTTCTTTTTTTATTTATTTATTTATTTATTTATTTATTTATTTATTTATTTATTTTATTTGAGAGTGACAGACACAGAGAGAAAGACAGATAGAGGGAGAGAGAGAGAATGGGCGCGCCAGGGCCTCCAGCCTCTGCAAACGAACTCCAGACGCGTGCGCCCCCTTGTGCATCTGGCTAACGTGGGACCTGGGGAACTGAGCCTCGAACCGGGATCCTTAGGCTTCACAGGCAAGCGCTTAACCACTAAGCCATCTCTCCAGCCCTCTTCCCTCATTTCTAAGAAATGATATTGTAGTGGAAGCATGTGAGAATGCTACTGTTACCAGATTATACTGAAACAGCAAATTGTGGTTTTTAAATGAGCTACAAACTTCTGTATTTTACCATTTTTCTATTTAAAATATTTTCATTTATTTATTTAAGAGAGAGAGAAAGAGGAAGAGGAAGATAGAGTAAGAATGAATGGGCATACCAGGGCCTCTAATGACTGCAAACAAGTATAAACGTATGTGCCACCTTGTTCTTCTGGCTTATGTGGGTACTGGGGAGTCAAACCTGGGTCCTTAGGCTTTGTAGGCAAGTCTCTTAACTGGTGAGCCATCTCCCCAACCTTTAGCATTTCTTTGTGTCAAATTATTTATAGACTTCAAAATGGTGGTGAGAGAACTCTTAATACTTCATTGGGCACAAGATGAACTTATTTCAAGAAAGTTTCTGGGACCTGCTTTTGTAAAACAAGTATTTTTGGTAAAAAATAGTGATGCTAATAAGAAATAATTATACATATATGAAAAAAAAAACCTTATCCTTAATGTAACCCTAGGTCAGTAGCAAAACCATTGCCCTGAATCTTCTGTATTAACAAGGGCCAGCATAATGCCGGCTTTACTTTTGAAAATACTCATGGTAAGAGGTGACGGGGACCTATGTAAAAGAAGCTAAGAATTTGCATTTGTAAGAGTGAAAGGAAGTCAATGAAAGCGACCAATGAGTGGAAATAAGCTTCTGTTTCTCAATTGTGTCATCAAAAAAGCTGCCCTCCATCTTATAAATACAGGAAAATATCTGCCACCATCTGTGGGGTGATGGATGGCCCATGGTCATATTTAGGGATGAAAGCTGTTCTTTAGAATACAGTTTACAAGGATATAACAAAACAGTTATTTTGAAAGTTACTTATTTTCATATCAGTTTAGAAAATATTAAGATCAATAATATTCAGTGAATTTTTTTTTTTTTTTTTTTTTTTTTTTTTGGTTTTTTGAGGTAGGGTCTCACTCTAGTCCAGGCTGACCTGGAATTAACTACGTAGTCTCAGGGTGGCCTCGAACTCACGGCAATCCTCCTACCTCTGCCTCCTGAGAGCTGGGATTAAAGGTGTGCGCTACCACACCTGGCTATAGTGATTTCCTTCTTATAGGAGTCCTCCAAGCCTTTGTTATAGTAATATTCCTTACAGAAGATTACCCTATGACAAGTAAAGCAATCTCTTCCTCCATAGCATCTCATGTAACTCTGTTTCTAGTAACTATTTGGAAACACATTCTCAAAATGTTTTATTTTTCCCATAGTGAATATTTATCAAGCACCTACTATGTTCTGGACACTGGTTATACCCACAGACACAAACATGGATAAGTGAGATAGTTTCTGCTCTCATAGATTCACATTCTCTTTCAGAGTCCAACAAAAAAAATTAGAGGTATGTATAAAATTAGTGACATCATTGTAAAGAAGGAAATAACAAGAGAAGGTAAGGAAAGGCCTCATTGAGTAACTGAACAGAAATATTTCCACATTCATTTTAGAAATAAGAAAATTAGTGTTGGGGAGCTGGCTCAGCATTTAAGGCACTTGCCAGCAAAACTTAACAACCCAAGTTTGATTCACCAGTAACCTCATAAAGCCAGATGAACAAAGTGACACATGCATCTGGAGTTCATTTGCAGCAGCTAGATGTACTGGTATGCCCACTCTGTCTGTCTCTTATCTCTCTCTGCTTGAGAATAAATAAAATATTTTTTGAAAAAAAAATAAGAAAAATATGTATGCTATAGTTTATTTTACAAAACACTAACTCAGCCAAAATATCATACCTTCATACATAAGCAGCAGCAGCAGCAGCTGCTGCTTCTGCTTCTGCTTCTGCTTCTGCTTCTGCTTCTCCTTCTCCTTCTCCTTCTCCTTCTCCTTCTCCTTCTCCTTCTCCTTCTCCTTCTTCTTTTGAAGCAAACCCAACACACTGACCTTTTTTATGTGAGAGAGAGTGAAAGAGAGAGAGAAAGCGAATTGGCACTCAAGGACCTCAGCCACTACAATCAAAATCTAGATGCATACACTACCTTGTGCACATGTATGACTTTGCATGCCTGTGTCACTCTGCGTCTGGTTTATGTGGCACCTGGAAAGTCAAACATGAGTCCTCAGACTTTGCAGGCAAACGCCTTAACCATTAAGCCATCTTCATGCCTCAACTTCCTGAGTTGGGGGACCATAGTGGCATTCCAGCCTTAGCTTAATTTCCCCCCTTTTCAGGCTGTCCACCTTAGTTCAGGTGGCAGTAGAATGACAGGGTGCTGGTCATTGAAAACCAAGGCTTCCCTCCCCCAATGAATAATAACACACTACAGATGGTCAGCATTTGTGATTCTGTACACACAGTTCAGAAAGGCCTCGGGTAAGCTCTGAGGATATTGAAGAACCTGAGACCTGGCCGTGCCTTCTTAAAGATGATGTTCTAATGGGAGACACCTGAGGACACATACTTGCAGGAAAAGAGAGGAGATTGTGGCAAGTCATACCACTACATGCCTCTGTGACATGGTACACGGGCATATATCATTCCTATAGGAATGACAAAGATTGTTCAGGAGGGAGGTCTTGTGTTCTATTATTTGAAAGCAGTTGTTCTTAATTTCATTATAGTAATGCTTTGTCAAATGTACCATGGTAGTTTTATTTCTATTTCCTCCTGAGAATTCTTTCTTGGGACCAAAAATAATAATAATAATAAACAAAAATAAAATAATGGGTGTTTGATATAGTATTGAGGAGTCATCATGACCCCAAAGAAACTAATGATAACCCCACTTGAAAGCCAATGTGATTGGGAGTGGGACAGAAGGAATATAGTAGAATAATGTTGTGGGAATTCAACCAGTTTCAATATGCTCATATATTAAGGTTCCCAATAAAATTTAAAGTAAAAAAGAAATAATGAGATGAAAATTGGCAGGTGCTTTTTATGTGCAATTTGGGCTGTCCCCTGCCCAAGCTCAGCTACTGTGTGGAAATAGCCCCTTAGATAATTGCTTTTCTGATGTTTGATTGATTGACAGAAGTTTCTGTGTTTCTCGCTCTCTTTCTCTTACTAAATTTTGTAGGTCTGTGATGATAGTAATTTGGGAGAAAAGCATCTAGCAGAGTCTCCACAGCCCTATAACAGTGTCTTTGGACATCAGGACACAGCTCAGCACTTCCCTGCCTTTCTCTGGCATCTGCAATTTCTGTGTCTACTTTTTTTAAAAAAAAAATTATTTATTTATTTGAGAGTGACAGACACAGACAGAAAGACAGATAGAGGGAGAGAGAGAGAATGGGCGCACCAGGGCTTCCAGCCTCTGCAAACGAACTCCAGACGCATGCGCCCCCTTGTGCATCTGGCTAACATGGGACCTGGGGAACCGAGCCTCGAACCAGGGTCCTTAGGCTTCACAGGCAAGCACTTAACCGCTAAGCCATCTCTCCAGCCCTGTCTCTACTTTTAAAGCTCTCATATCCTGTGTGTGATTCCTTTGCTCATTCCCTCTTGTCTTCCCCTCTCAGCTTCATTTGAGCCTTGACTTTGATATGCCTGGGCAGAATTTTCCCATTTGTTTGTGTCTTGGCTCTCTTGAGTGGTGAAGGTTTATTTTCAGGGTGACTTCATACAGGGCTTGAATAAGCCTAATGCAAAACCTTTTTTCCACAGTGGATACCGGGCAGGTGGTTGTTTCTGCAGTATTTGGATTGGACAACAGAAGTTAATGGGCTTCTTTTAAACAGTGCCATGAATTGCATCACGACTTAAGCTACATTCCTTCGTTTTGTTTTGTTTTTCCCGTTTTTCTATCTTCCCAGCTAGTCAGAAGGCAAACATCAGGCCCCAAAAGAGAAAGAGAAGCTGTTTCAGGAGAAAAGCATTGTTGCCTCAGGTTCCTGCAGTCCTCAGCAACCTGTTGTGACTGACAGTGGGTGGACAGTGTCCTTGGAAATACTTTCCTTTTGAGAACTGAGCATTCTTATGGAGGAAAGTTATCTTTCAGAGTTCACTGGAGTCAGTTTCTCTGGCAAATAGGGATGTTACAAACATGGTCCAGGCCAAGGAAAGGAAATGGAGCCAAGTCAGAGAGAAGTAAAATAAAATTGAAATCTGTGAGGCTTGAGTTTCTCAATAGGCTAGTACTGAAGGGCTCATAGGTCACAGGGGAGTAGTCAGTGGATAGATCAGTTTTTGGAAGCTCAAGAATTGATATACAAAATAAGTGGGGTTTTTTTTTGTTTACTTTTTGCTCAGAAAGGATCCATATATTTCAATGTTTTTTTTTTGAAAATAAAATTTTCTAAAAAAAAAAAAAAGCAAGATACCTAGTACATGTCTCAGTTTTTAGGGTTTGGGAGATAAGCCTGCCTCTTCAGCTTTTCCTATCTAAAAGAATTCTGTACTTCTCGTGTTCTAGATGATTGACTTCTCTTGCAAAGAATTTCAGAATATTCAAATTATTCCACGAGGGCTTACTCAATATTAGTTGTGTTTTATATTTTGCTAAATGCATGCTAGGAATACCAAAATGGGAAGATGTGCTTCTTTCCTGGATGCAGTCAGAGATGTTCAGGCCAGATTAGGTCACAGTGCAGGTTGATTGTGTCAATGGGGAATTACAGGGAAGAATGGAAGCCAACCAGAACAATGGCACCACTCAGGACTATGTGCACTGTTAGTTAACAAGACAATGGCAATCAGGATGAAAATGAGTAGACAGGAAGCAGTGATAGGTTGAATGCCAGGGGTACAGGGGAGGAAAGAAAGGCCTTAGAGCTCCTACTTGCTAAGATTACATATCCAAGAAAAACTTTACTCCAAAGACTGAATTTCTTTTTTCTCAGGAAAACCTCAGTTCTCCTATTAAATATTTTGAACTGATTAGATTAGACCTCTCCAGATTATCAGATAGTCTCTTTGACTTCAAAGTCAATTGAATAAGGGTGCTAGCCACGTTATATATTACCTTCATAGCAATACCTAGATTTGTGAATGCTTTGTTGACTGACATAGACTACAGGCTAGCCAAGTGGAGACATAAAACTCACCAGCAGTAAAATCCATCATGTTAAACTTTAACTGAGGTTTCTTTAAAGGTAAGACTAGCCACATGAAAATGGGTCATTGTGAACTTCAGAGCCTTGTTTACATTAGAACAAATCAATTATCCATTAAGAAAAGAGAAGGAAATTAATTATCAGATGTACCTGGTCCCATTCTCTTTCATTATAACATTGACTGTTCAGAGTAAATATGTTCAAGATAATTAAATCAGAGAGACCATGCTGAGAGAATGAAAAAAAAATATGCCTATTATAAGTGGCTAATTCATTGTTTTAACTAATATATTGAATTATCATGTCAGAAATTATATAGTCATACAACTTAATCATGATATGGTAACTTATTTTGTTATAACTAAACAATGTTTATTAATATAGGACCTTGATGTCATGTTAAGTCAAACACTTGGCATGGCAACCTGACACATTGTACATGTGTGCTAAAGTTAGCTGTTACTACTGAAATTATGTGTTAGCCATTAAAGGGTTTTCTAAGGGTTGAAATTTTAGTGAACTGATAGTAATCCACTGCAGATTCTTCCATTAATTAATTTTCCCCATTATGGAAATTTATCTGTTTAGAAATAATTAATGGAAACAGATCATAATGTGATCTTAAATTGATTTTCTGCTTTGTTTTCTCCTTTCATGAGATATTCATTTTTCTCTTTTTATGCCTGTTGAAATCTTAACCAGACCATTTGACCATCCTAATGCCTGACATTCATAGCTGTGCTACAGGAATGACAGATATGTGGATCTAGATTACAAACCAAAGTGTAGTATCTTATGGACATTTTAGACCTTGACTGGCTATTGAATTGGCCTTTTACAAATCAGCACAGGACATGCCATACTTACTTATTATCTGTGTTAAAAAGTGACTTTTGGGGCTGGAGAGATGGCTTAGTGGTTAAGCGCTTGCCTGTGAAGCCTAAGGACCCCGGTTCAAGGCTCGGTTCCCCAGGTCCCACGTTAGCCAGATGCACAAGGGGGCGCACGCATCTGGAGTTCGTTTGCAGAGGCTGGAAGCCCTGGCGCGCCCATTCTCTCTCTCTCCCTCTATCTGTCTTTCTCTCTGTGTCTGTCACTCTCAAATAAATAAAATAAAATAAAATATTTAAAAAAAAGTGACTTTTAATTCATGGACCTATATTCAGATATCTGGTTACCATTTTTAAGAAGAGAACCTCTGATGTGTTAATGTCTCTGAACTTCAGCAACTCATTTGTAAGCTCAGGCTCATGCTCATTTCCGTCCCGCACACAGCGGAGCTTGGACATTGAGGGAGGCACAGGACCTCAATGCTACTGGTCATGGCAGTGTTAGGTGTTACAGCATACAGAAAAAATGACTTGCATCCATTTCTACCGGAGAAACTGGCTTTAAATAGTGGAATTAGAAGTGAAAGTCACATAAAGCAAAGGGAGAAATTTACATTTTCTAAGGAGAGAAGAGGACTTTTCTTGCCCCGACTGACTAGTTCTAATTTTTGCTTGAAAAGTTCAGAAACTTGGCTCATAGATCATTGGGTCTTCTGTAGGCACCATGTGAATTGTGCAGCCAGTGAAATCCAACCTCTGTGATTTTGATGCTGTAAGAGCCATCATCATAATAGCGATGCTAAAGGAAGTGCTTCGTTTTTCCTACGTTGAACACGTTAGCATTTCAGAACCGTTGGGTATACATTATCTGATTTTATTCGTTTGGCCTTTAGACTCAAGACAAATGTTTATTACTGTGTCTACTCTCTTTAGCTTGTTCCTGAGGAATGAAAAGGTTTAGAAGTGGGAGGAGAGCCAAGTATGATGGCTGAAGGTGGTATGCTGCTTTCCTGCGAAGCCCAAAGGCCTACAGAACATGTGCCAGCATTCGTTAATACTGCCTAATGCACAGCCATCCATTAAGTCTGACACACTGTTTGCAATCTTGGCATTCCACAAAATGTTTTGGCAAAAGATTTTTCTCCCACTTGGCAGCCCAGAGCTCTCTGCACAAACTCTCACAAGGTGTCATGTGATGTCTGAAATTCTCACTGTTTCCTCTGCCTGTTGAGTAGCTTGAATTAACTGTTAAAGGATTATAGATAGTAGCTGTCTCATGAAGGCTATTTATTCTTTTTATCAGAATAGAAAGATCTTTTCCTAAAAGAGGCTTTTGAGGGTGGGTGCTTGCCACACTGACACTGCCTGAGTCAGCTGCAGGCCCAGCTGGGCTAGATCTGCAGTGTCTCAGCATTAGCCAGAACCTTAAATATCACCTCATCCACCTTGCAGTCTAACATGGGCTTCACCTTTAGAAAGCCCCAAAAGCCATTCAGAAAGCTTCCTCGTGCATCTTAAGCTTTCCAACTTTTATGAAAATCTTTGTTTTGCTGGTACTTAGGAAGTCTAATAGGTCCATATGTGCTTTGTACCGTAGAACTGAAGGGCTGGCTCCCTGAAACACGTGCCACATGCTTAGTCCCCTCTTCCAAGGATATTGGTTCTTTGCCATAGCGACCTTGCTGGCGGTGTATGCAGAAACACCGCATTCAGAGTCCTGGTTCTCCAGTCTTATTACCCACATTCTAGGTTTGTGAGCATATAGATCACATTGAACTCTTTGGTCTCCATTTCCTTGGGGCTGAAGGAACTCAGTTTCAGTGAGGGACATGGAAGACTTGCAGGGGAAGCATTGAGTTTGGCAAGGGAACTAATGGTTCTTATTTGCCTTGCTAAGTTGTTAAGCAGAGTCTGTGGTCAGATCTATGATTTAGGAAGATAATTATGGTGGTAATATGGGAAATGAATTAGAGATTGAGGGTGAAAGGAGACAAGGCAATTAGTTAGGTTGGCATATTGCCATTAATCAACATTCTTTGGATACAGTGGCTCATCTGACTGTGACTACACCCAGCTGTGCTGCCATCAATTGTAGGCTTCTCAGTCTTTCAAGTTGCTGTCATGAGAGACTGCTGAGTATCTTGTTGGATTCTGGGCTCATTGTGTTTGGTTTTCCATGAATGGTATCTAACTGGGAAATGATTTTCTGGAGCCCCATCCTAGCTCTTATTGACTTCCTGGGATTCTTCCAGAATCACTCCAATCATGACCTTTCTGGTCATCTGTTACATGTCTTGACTTCATCTTTTTATTGCCTTATTGGAATTTTGGGTATGGATATATCTTCCTCATTTCCTAGCATAAACTGTACATTCATAAACACATTTATGAGTCTTTTCAGTAGTAGCAGTTGTGTAGATTTAGAACCTTCTTTCCTCTCACTATGTCAGTTCTTTCATTTTCTTCTCTTTTCTCCTGGGGTTTGTGCTCATCCTCCATCTGACCCTATCAGTTATTTTTCAACAATTTCTCTTTGGCATACCCCCTCTATGAAAAATTACCAGCTACTTAATATCTGTCTACTTATTGATTTTTTGAGGTAGGGGGTCAATACAGCCTAGACTGAACTGGGATCCACACTGTAGTCTCAGGATGGCCTGAAACTCATAGTAATCCTCCTACCTCTACTTCCCAAGTTCTGGGATTAAATGCATGCACCACCATGCCTAGTTTAGTACCTATATTTTAATAACTGCTATTTTAAGAACATATATATATATATATATATACATATATATATATATATACACACACACATATATATATATATATAATAATTTTAGACATTCAACTTATTTTAAGATTTTTACTATTATGAACAATTCTGTAGTACATACGATGTATAGATCTTAGTGCATCTTAGAATGAATTACTCAAACATATTGCTGAAATAAATTTCCAAACATTTATAACAAGTTTCTCAGATCCCTGTTTGGACTCCTTAAATCCAAATTTTTTCTTATATTTGAACTGTATGAGGCAAATACATGAGTGTGTGGGCATGGGTGGGAATATAGATCAATCTTACACAGATGAATTCTTGATGTGAGAACCTTTTCTTAGATTGCTGCTGAATTTGATTATTTTTTTCAATATTTACTCAACAATTAAACTTCAATTTTATGAACTGTCTGAGACCTTTTCTCATATTTCTAGTGAGAAATTTTTTATTAACAACTTCCATGATTATAAGAAATATTCCATGGTAATACTCTCCCTCCCTACATTTTCCCATTTGAAACTTCATTCTTCATCATATCCCCTCCCCATATCAATAAGTCTCTCTTTTATTTTGATGTCAAGATCTTTTCCTCCTGTTATGATGGTCTTGTGTAGATAGTGTCAGGAACTGTGAGGTCATGGATAGTCAGGGCATTTTGTGTCTGGAGGGAGCACGTTGTAAGGAGTCCTACCCTTCCTTTGGCTCTTACATTCTTTCCGCCACCTCTTCTGCAATAGACCCTGAGCCTTGGAAGGTATGATAGAGATATTGCAGTACTAAGCACTCCTGTCACTTCTTTCTAGAACCATGATGCCTTCTGAGTCATCTCAAGGTCACTGCCATCTGAGAAGAAAAGATTCTCTACCAAAAGTGAGAGAAGCATTAATATAAGGGAATGAACATTAAGAGAACTGCTTACTGGGCAGTTTGATAAGAATAGTATATACGTTTAGTCAGACAGCAGCAGATGTTATACCCCTAGGGCTCACGACTACATCTGTTTTAAGTTTTCAGTATCAGGGATGTATTCCCTCCCATGGAGCAGGCCTCTAGTCTAATTAGAGGGCAGTTGGTTTCCACCATGACAGACATGCCAGTATTGCACCCATTGGCTCATTTGGCCTGGCTGGCCAAATACAAGGCTTGCAGTGTACACTGTTGAGTTTCTTCACTGGGGATTTCTCTGTCTCCTATTGAACTGCATGCAGAATGACTTCTTCCAGCTTTCTGTCAGCTGGTCTACATGGAGGAGGTTATCAGCTCAGTTCCAGCAGGATTTCTCAATGGCCTTGCAGCCCAAGTATGTTTTTAGATTGATTTTCAGTAACTATGTATATTATGGATATTAATTATTTCATTAATGTACGTATGGCAAATATTTTAGTAGTTTTCCATTTTTAAGGCATCTAATTTTTTTGTTTGGAAGGAGAGAGAGAAAATGAAAATGAGAATGAATGGGCATGTGCCAGGACCTCTAACCACTGCAAATGAACTCTAGATACATGAGCCATTTTGTGCATCTGGCTTTGGAAATGGAGTCTGGATCATTAGACCCTGCAGACAAGCACCTTCACCACCGAGACATCTCTCCAGCCCTAGTTTGCTATCTTGAAAACTTGATTTGCTGTGTGGATATTTTACTCATAGGAATTTTCTTGTAATAATATATGGGCTTATTTTTAGTTTTTTTTTCCCCCTCTTCTGAAGGTTTCAACAGAAATCTTCATGTTGCTCTTACAAAGAAAGGCCAACCTATTGTTCCATCATTTTATTTTCCTTAATCCTTCTTCTGACAGTGATGTTTATTAATGGGAGAACAAGGAAGGCTTTGCAAATACGCTGTGTGAGTTTAAATCTCACCCTGAACTCTGGGGAAAATGATTTCACTTCCCTTCTCTGAGCTTTAGGTTCACATGTAAATATCCTTCCTCCACAGGACTCTTATAGGGTTTGATGATGTCATGCACATGAGTGGATTTAGCAAAAAACTTGGACTCGAGGATATAAGGAGGTGTTCAGCAAAGAGGGTTTGTTCCTTTCTCATGACACAATTTGGTTAAATGAGTGTTCTAAATCAAACTTTGACTGTCCTCACTGTGAGGTGCACACTATAGACAGCTCCAGAACCCCAACTTCATCTTGAAAGATTATTTCACACTCTCCTTCATGTAGTACACTGACTTCTGTTGGTTTCCAGACATAGAGCCAGGCAGGCTTCAAAATCCGACAGGGCTGGTGGTGCCTAAGACCAGTGAGTTTTGATGATTGAAAAGTGTAGCTTACTGTCATGGTAGTCTTCATTCCACGTCTCCGAGGTCATCACTGGACTCCGAAAAAGGAGTGGAGAGGGAAAATAGGCAAAGAGCTGAGAGGGCATGCAAGAAAAGAAAATGTATTTTCCAATAGTACCTCAGGAGAGCTAGCACACAAATATTGACTGTAGGACTTTGAATAAGATGAATTTTGGGTAGAAATCATATTTTGAGATCATCATACAGGAGGTATCCTTTGGGACTGTGGAGCTGGCTCAGTGGGAAAGAGCACTTGCTGCACAAGCATGGGGACCTGAGTTTGACTCCCAACAGCCACAGAAAAGTCATGCATGACTGCACATGCCTGTAATTCCAGTGCTGAAGGGGTCAGAGATAGGAGGATCACTGGGGCTCCATGGTCAGCTGGTCTGTTTTGAGCTCCAGGTTCAGTAAGAGACTCAACATCAGACAAATAATATAGAAGAGGGATCAAGGAGAACACTCAACATCTTCTTGTGGCCTGTGCACATGAAGACACCACATACACTCGCCAAAATAAGGCAGCCTTTCCATTTTCTCAATTTTTTTTCTTTTTAAAACTAAGCTTTATTTATGAAAATACCAGACAACAGACTTTAGGGTTAAAGTATTCCCAAATCAATTCTTGGAATAATAGTATCACAAGGAAATTTGTAAGAACAGTGAGCACAGGTAACATTATGGAGCTTAATATCAGGAGAACAGGAGTACACGCCAATTTGTGGCATGAAAGTTATTTACAGCTAACAAATGTTTTCATTTGCTTAATAAAATATTTGAATCCAAAGACAAATAGATATCTTAAGGGTTGGTTTTTATGTTTACTCTTACATTTTTTAATATATGTATGTGTATACACACACACACACACACACACACACACATATAATTGACAACTTCTGTACTTACAGACAACAAACCATGGTATTTCCCTCCCTTCACCTCCCCCACTTTCTCCTTCATAGCTCTGCCCTCTGTCATATCCCCTCCCTCTCTCCATTAGTCTCTCTTTTAATCTGATGTCATCATATTTTTCTCCTATTATAAGGGTCTTGTGTGGGTATTTCTAGGCACTTCTAGGTCTTAGATATCAAGGCCAAATTCTGTCCAGATAGCTATATGTAAGGAGTAGTACACTTCCTTTGACTCTTACCTTCTTTCACCACCTTTTCCACAATGGACCCTTGGAGGTTATAAGATGTTTAAGTGCTGGACACTCCCCCATCCCTTCTTCTCAGCACAATGTAGCCTTTTGAGTCATCCCAGTGGTCATCACCATCTGAAAAGAGAAGTTTCTATAACCAGAAGTGACAGTAGCATTAATATATGTGTATGAACATTAAGTGTAGTGCTTTCAGGGCAATTTGGTGAGAGTAATATATGCATTTATCCAGACAAGAGCAGGCTTTATACCCCTGAGGCTCATGACCTCCCCTGCCATATGCTTTTGATTAGGTTTTCAATACCAGGCACGTAATCCCTCCCATAGAGTGGGCCTTCAGTCCAAATAGAGAGCAGTTAGTTTCCCCCAGAGCAGACATGCCACTGTTGCACTTGTTCAGTCATTTGGCCTGTCTGGCCAAACTTGAGGTTTCCAGTGTCCACTGGTTTCACCACTGATGATGTATGTCTCCTATAAGACTGCATACAGTACAGCTTTTTCCAGCTTTCAGTTGGCTGGGCTACAGGGAGGTTTTCTTCTCGGCACCAACTTGATTTCTCAGTGACTTAAGTTTCCAGCAAGAGTGTCTTACT
This sequence comes from Jaculus jaculus, assembly GCF_020740685.1. Lineage (NCBI taxonomy): Eukaryota > Metazoa > Chordata > Mammalia > Rodentia > Dipodidae > Jaculus > Jaculus jaculus. The sequence continues at coordinate 53,599,255 of NC_059102.1, forward strand.
ATCTCTTTCTCACAGAGAACCAAGGGACTTGGCAATAGCCTATAATGTTTTGGGGCAACAAGGCACTCCCTAGCCAGTGACTCACTGAAAGGTATCCCATCCCAGGCACTGAAAATTTTCTAGTAACAATCTGTGGCTCTGGATGTGCCATTATTTAAGAAAGTAGATTTTCATATGTCTTATTCAGAATATCTTGAATTTTGATTAATAACCCCCAACACCCTTCTTTTATATAATCTCTTCCCTTGACCTTGCTTGGGCCTTTCTCCTCCCTTTAATCTGTTCTTCTACTTACATATATACAATACCATCCCCTAAAGTCCTTCCCTGTCCTCCGTCATAGCCTTTTTCTAGCTTATGGGCCTCTGCTACTGATTTTTGGTTCCAGATCACCCACAAGTCTATACATTTTTAGCTAGGATCCACATATTAGAAAGAACATGTAACTTTCGGCTTTCTGGGCCTGAGTTACCTCACTTAGTATAATCCTATCCAGATCCATCCATTTCCCTGCAAATTTCATAATTTTATTTTTCTTTACCACTGAATAGAATTCCATTGTGTAGATGTACCACATCTTTATTATCCATTCATCTGTGGATGGACATCTAGGTTGGTTCCATTTCCTAGCTATTGTCAATAGAGTAGCAATAAATATGGTTGTGCAAGTATCTCTAAGGTAATGAGAAGAGTCGTTAGGATATATGCCTAGAAGTGCTACAGCTGGATCATATGGCACATCTATTTTTAGCTGTCTCAAGAACCTCCACACCGATTTCCACAATGGATGTACCAGATTACATTCCCACCAACAGTGCAGAAGGGTTCCCCTTTTACCACATCCCCACCAATATTTATTATCATTTCTTTTCCTGATGGTAGCCATTCTGACAGGAGAGAGATGGAATCTCAAGGTAGTTTTAATTTGCATTTCCCTGATGGCTAAGGCTGTAGAACACTTGTTTAGATGTTTATATGCTATCTGTATTTCTTCCAGTGAGAACTCTGTATTTAGTTCCATAGCCCATTTTTTGATTGGGTTGATTTCTTATTGTTCTGTTTTTTGAGTTCTTTGTATATTCTGGATATTAATCATCTGTCAGATGTGTAACTGGCAAAAATTTTCTCCATTCTGTAGGTTGTCTCTTTGCTCTATTCAAAATTTTCTTTGCAGTACAAAAGCTTTGTAATTTCATGAGATCCCATTAGTTGCTTATTGCTTTTATTTTCTGAGCAATTAGAGTTATATTCAGAAAGTCATTACCTATGTCAGTATGTTGAAGGGCTTCCCCTACCTTTTTCTCTAGCAATTTCAGAGTTTCAGGTCTGATATTAAGGTCCCTGATCCACTTGTATTTGATTCTTATGCATGGAGAAAGAAAAGGATCTATTTTCATCTTTCTACGTAGAGATATCCAGTTTTACCAGCATCACATGTTGAAGAGGCTATCTTTTCTCCAATCAATATTTTTGGCATTTTTGTCAAAAATCAGATAGCTGTAGCTGCCTGGATTAACACCTAGGTCCTCTATTCTGTTCCATTAATCTACATGTCTGTCTTTGTGCCAGTACCATGCTGTTTTTGTTACTATGGCTTTGGAATATAGCTTAAAATCATTTTGACTATTCGAGGGTTTTTGTGCTTCCAGAATTTAGGTGTTTTGTTTTTTTTTTTTTTCCTATCCCTGTGAAGAATGCCATCGAAATTTTAATAGTGATTGAATTAAATGTGTAGATTGCTTTTGGTAAGATTGGCATTTTCATAATATTGATTCTTCCAATCCAAGAACATAGGGTATCTTTCCATTTTTTGTGTCTTTTTTTCTCACTTGGGTGTTTTAAAGTTCTCATTGTAGAGCTCCTTCACTTCGTTAAGTTTATTCCAAGTACTTTTTTTTTTTTTTGAGGCACTTGTGAATGGGAGAAATCCCCTTATTTTATTCTCCATGTGTGTTGTTAGTATATAGAAAATCTACTGGTTTCTATGTGTTTATTTTGTATCCTGCTACATTGCTAAAAGTGTTTATCAGCTCTAATAGTTTTCTGGTAGAGTTTTAATGGTCTTTATGTATAGAATCATATCATCTGCAAATAGTGATAATTTGATCTCTTCCTTTCCAATTTGTATCCTTTTATGAGTGTCTCTTGCCTTATTGCTATAGCTAAGACTTCCAAAACTATATTAAATAAAAGTGGGGACAGTGGACACCCTTGTTTTGTTCCTGAATTTAGTTGAAAAGCTTTTGAGTTTTTCACCATTTAGTATTATTTTGGCTGTAGGTTTATCATAAATAGCTTTTACTATGTTGAGATATGTTCCTTCTAGTTCCAGTTTCTGTAATACTTTTACCATAAAAGGATGTTGGATTTTGTTGGATTTCATTTCTGCATCTATTGAGATCATTATGTGATTTTTGTCTTTCAGACCATTTATATGATGTATTACATTTCTTGATTTGCGTATGTTGAGTATGTTGAACAATCCCTGCATCCCTGGGATAAAACCAACTTGGTTGGGGTGAATAATCTTTTTGATACATTCTTGTATTCTGTTTGCCAATATTTTGTTCAGGATTTTTGCTTCTATGTTCATGAGGGAGATTGGTCTGTAATTTTCTTTTTTTGTTCTGCCTTTGCCTGATTTTGGTATGAGGGTGATGCTGGCTTCATGGAGTTTGTTACAATGCCTTCCTTTTCTCTTTTATGGAAATTTTGAGAAGCATTGGTGTTAGTTTTTCCATGAAGGTCTGGTAAAATTCGCCAGTGAATCTGTATGTCTGTATGGACCTGGGCTTTTTTTTTTTTTTTTTTTTTTTAGTTGGGAGACTTTTTATAACTGCTTGGATCTCTGTACTTGTTAAATGTCTATTTAAATGGTTTATCTCATCTTGATTTAATTTTGGTAGGTCAATCAAGGAAATCATCCATTACTTTCAGATTTTCAAACTTAGAGGCATATATGTTCTTAAGTATGTCCTTATAATTGTCCTAATTTTCTTTAGTATCTGTTGTAACAGTGCTGTTTTCATCTCTAACTTTATTAATTTTTGTCTCTTCTCTCTTTCTTCTGGTCAAATTTGCTAAGGGTTTATCAATCTTATTTATCCTTTTAAAGAACCAACTCTTTGCTTTGTTGAGTCTTTGGATTGCTTTTGGGTTTCTATTTCATTAATTTCTGCCCTAATCTTTATAATTTCTTCTCATCTACAGATTTTTGGTTTGCCTTGTTCTTCTTTTTCCAAGGCTTTAAGGTGGATCATTAAATTGTTTCCTTGTGAACTCTCTAATTTCTCAATATAGACATTTAGAGCTATAAATTTCCCTCTTGGGACTGCCTTCATTGTATCCCAAAGGTTTTGGTATGTTGTATTATCATCATTTAATTCTATGACTTTATTGATTTGCTTTTTGATTTCTTCAATGATCCATTGATCATTCAATAGTGTACTGTTTAGTCTCCATGAATTTCTGTATGCTCTGTAGCTTTTCTTGTTGCTGATTTGCAGTTTAATCCCATCATGGTCAGATACAGTACAAAGGATTATTTCAATTTTCCTATATTTGTGGAGATTTGCTTTGTGTCCTAATAGATGGTCTATTTTAGAGAATGTTCCATGTGCTGCTGAGCAAAAATGTATATTCTGCAGCACTTGGATGGAATGTTCTGTAGATATCTGTTAGGTCCATTTGTTCCATGACATCATTTAATTCAGATGTTTCTCTGTTTATATTTTACTGGGATGACCTGTCAATTGATGAGAGTGGGGTATTGAAGTCTCACACTATAATTGTGTTTGATGTTATCTGTGACCTTAAGTCTAATAGTGTTTGATTGATGAAACTGGGAGCCCCCACGTTAGGTGCATATATGTTTAGGTTTGTAATGTCCTCCCACTAGAGTGTTCCTTTAATCAGTATAAAATGACCTTCTTTATCTTTTCTCACTAATGTTGATTTGAAGTCTGTCAGATATTAGGATAGGAACCTCTGCTTGTTTCCTAGGCCCATTTGCTTGAAATATGGTTTTCTATTCTTTCACCCTAAGGCAGTATCTATCTTTTTTAAAAATATTTTTATTTTTATTTACTTATTTGACAGAGAGAGAGAGAGAGAGAGAGAGAGAGAGAGAGAGAGAGAGAGAGAGAGAGAATGGGTGCACCAGGGCCTCCAGCCACTGTAAACAAACTCCAGATGCATGCGCCACCTTGTGCATCTGGCTAATGTGGGTCCTGGAGAATCAAACCTGGGTCCTTTGGTTTTGCAGGCATATGACTTAACCACTAAGCCATCCCTCCAGCCCTATCTTTTTTTTTTTAATTAGTTTTGTACTCAGTGGATACAGTCAAGTTGGTACTATTGTTAGCCTCATCCCTGTCTTCCCCCTTCCACTGGCCCAGAGATATATGGGTCATGTGTTGTGGGTTTAGCCCTCAGTTATGGGTAGGAGGAAATGTCTCCGTGTATCATGACCCAACATGTGGCTCTGAAATTCTTTCCACCGCCTCTTTTGCAAATTTCCCTGAGCCATATTGGGTTCATTTTAGGTCTACCTCAGAGATAAGGTCTAGGAAGCCTCTGTGTCTCTGAATATCTGATTTGGTAGGAGTTGATCGTTCTCTGTGTTGATATCCTTCACCCTTGTGCTGGTACCAGGTTCACCAAGAAAACAGCACACTTCCGTGTTTCACCAATTATTTTTGGGTTCATCAAATGTAAGATGGTACAACCACTTTTGAAAGCAATATTGAGACTCCTAAAAAAGCTGACTATAGAGTGACCAACAGACCCAGTTATTTCCTTATTGGGCATGTACCCTAAAACCTCCAAGCCTCAGTCCAGAGAGATTTGCTCAACCATGTTTATAGCAGCTCAATTTGTAATACCTAAGAGCTGGAATCAACCCAGATGTCCATCACTAGAAGAATGGATAACTAAGATATAGTATATCTACATGATGGAACTCTACACAACAGTAAGAAAAAGTGAAACAATGAAATTTGAAGAAAAATGGTCAAACCTGGAACAGATCATTCTCAGTGAACTTACCCAATCACAGAAAGATAATCGCCACTTAGTCCCACTCATCTACAGCACCTAACCTGAATCTACCTTTTATTGAGAGATAAGTTTCCTGGAGGCAACAAATGGCAGGATCCTGCCTTTTAATCCAGTCTGCTAACCTACGTCTTTTGGGTGGCATTGAGGCCATTGATATTAAGAGTTATTATTAAAAGATATGCATTTAGTGTTTCCTATTTTCCCTTGACTCATTTGTTTTAACTGTTATGTGAGTGTGGTTTATTTTTATTTATTTCCTCCTGTGTTTGTTTTGCTTTCTCTGCAGCATTAAGAATTCCTTCAAGTATTTTCTGTAGAGCTGGTTTAGTTGTCATAAATTCCTTTAGCCTGCTTTTGTTATGGAATGTGCTTATTTCTCCATTTGAATAAGTAGCTTTGCCGGATAAAGTAATCTTGGTTGACAGTTGTTATCTTTCCGAACTTGGAATACATCATTCCAAGCCCTTCTGGCTTTTAAAGTTTGTGTTGAGTAATCTGCAGTTATTCTGATGGGCTTGCCTTTGTAGGTGACTTGCTTCTTCTGTCTAACTGTTTTCAATATATTTTCTTTGGTTTCTGTGTTTAGTAGTTTAATTATAACATGGTGAGGAGAGGTTCTTTCCAGGTTTTGTCTGTTTGGAGTTCTAAAAGCTTCTTATATCTACACTGGCATTTCTTTCTCAATTTGAGGAAAATTTTCTTCTATGATTTTGTTGAAAACAGTTATTAAGCCTCTAGATTGAAATTCTTTTCCTTCTGTTATACCCTGAATTCTTATGTTTAATCTTTTCATAGTTTCCCAGATATCTTGAAATTCCCATTCATACATTACTATTAGTTTGTCTTTCTCTTTCTTTAACTGTATTAGATCTTCCACCTGGTCTTCTAGTTAGATATTCTATTTATACATTCTACTGATGAGACTTTCCACTGAGTTTTTTATTTCATTGACTGTAGTCTTCAGAGCAGAGATTTCAGCTTGGTTTTTCTTCATTATTTCTATTTCCTTACTCATATACTATAATGACTTCTTTATTTCATTAATCTGGTTTCCTATGTTCTCTTTCAGAAGTTTGTTTTCTTCTTTGATTCCCTTCATTTCTTCTCTGATTTATTTGAATATAGATACCCTCATTTTCTTGAAATCTTTAAGAGGAATTTCATCTAAAACAGTCTCATTGGTGATCATTTCTGATGGATTTATAGTTTTTGGTGGGACTGTATGATCTTGATTCTTTGAGTTTCTTATATTATATTGTAGCGACTTTTCCATCCTGAATTAATTTGATGCTTGGGTTTTCTGCTTATCTTTAGTGTTCCCAGACATGGCAATCCACCTTAATATGCCCTCAGGATATGAATTCAAGGTGCGAGGTGTAGCTCTTGACCCCCAATCAATCCACAGAAGTAATCCTAGGTGTTGAGTTTGCTTGCTTAAGCAAGTATTCAAGTGGACTGGGTGGAATAATTCTACTGGCAAAGTGTAAACTTCAACCAAGTAACATACACAATCAATAAAAACCAGCACAAAGTATGCAGTTGTGGGGATTAAAACAAACAGATAGTCATATAAAGCCAAAATCCCTAAGGGTGTGTGGTGTTCTACACCCTTATAATCTTGTCAGCTGGGAGGTAGATATTTCTGTTCTGAATTCGGTTCCAGGTCAATCTGGATCTGGATCATATCCTGCCCCCAATAATGACAGAAGACAAAAATAAAGGACCTATATATATGAAAGCACCAAAGGCAACAAAATTCAACCCCCAAAAGTAGGCTATTTGAAAATGGTAAAGCCAACCAAGAATATATATGTGTATGTGTATATATATATATGTGTGTGTGTGTGTGTGTGTGTATATATATATATATATATATATATATACACACACACACACACACACACACACACACACACATATATCCCATAACCTGCCCTGACAAGGAAAGAGAGATTAGCTCTTGCAGGACCATGTACCTTTTTTTTTTTTTTTCAGTCAGCCTTGTTACCTTTTGGGGTGACTTCCAATCCCACCAATGCTGAATGCCCACCTCCATCCCTCCATGTTGTGCTGTGCAGCTGTACCTCTGATCCACTTTACTGGCTGCACTGCCACTGGGGGCTGAATGCTGGAGGTTCAAGGTTCTAAAGATGGGGAATGGGAGAGTTCAGACTTCTGGAGTTGCTCACACTTTCAGTAGCTCTTTAGTGGATCTCAGCTGTCTTTTCTTCAGATTTCTTAACTTTGCAAGAAGGCTGATGGAGTTGAAACATCTGTTGCTTGGTCTCTGCTGCTGCTGCCTGGCAAACCTGGTGGGACTGTGCTGGGCGGGCGCATGCAGATCATGGGCCATGATCTCTTCAGTGGTACTCTGGCCATTTTCTTCTTTCTGGTGGGTCTTGGTCTCTCTGGCTTCTCTGCTGTGTCTAGTAATAACCTACACTCCTTCACTTTTCCAAAGAAAAGTGTATTTTGCTTGGGTTTTGCTTAAATCCCTCCCTAGGCTGGTTTGGTGTGGATCCTGAGCTTCCATCTTACCCAAAAGTCCCTGCTTTCTCATTTTTACATGAACAAATACACAATTCACATTTCATTTATGCATACTAAAAATATCAAGCCAGGGACATCCACTCTCCTCTCCATTTTGATATTGTGATTATGCATAAATATGTTGGTAACAAATTTCACAATTTCAATTCATGACATAGCCCAATTTTTTTCAAAAGAACCTCTGCTCCAGGATGTTAAGATTGATCTTGATTAGAGACCTCCACATAGGAAAACACACGCAAACTCAACCCCACCAGTGGAGAGCAAGGAAGGGTGAGTTGGCACTGAAAACCCCAGTAAGAACATAATGGCTGTCATTATCCATTTTCCCTCTTCCTCTATGAAATCATAATATAATAACACCAGCAAATATCTGGGTAGACCAATTTTCAAAGCATTGTTACGCCTACTTGATTGCTAAATGTTCACTACAACTCTACATGGTCATACTGTAATGATTTTTATGGCCTTCTTCTGTTGGAAAAGGTGGTGGTGGAGCCCTTGGTTTCCTGTATGTTCTTCAGAACTCTCTAGGCCTTCCCTTGGTGCCTAGGCCAGCAGCACCACCCAGGTGGGGTACACAGGGCTCTCATTTCATATTATTTTGCACATGGTAGACTTTTACTAAGCATTCTTACCCCAAAGATGAGTTCCAATCTCGCCTGCACAGCATTTCTTTGTCTTTTCCATCCTCACTGTGGCTGTTCTGATTTCCCAACATAAACAGTTTGGTACTTGTCAATAAGTTCTTGGTATGATGTTCTCTTGCTCCCAGATATTTTGCCATGACCTTCTGTTAGAGAGAGGTGGGTAGCCCCATGCTTTAGTACTATACAAGAGGGACACCAGGTCCTAGACTGGTCCTCACATGAGTGCCAGTCTCCATTTCTTTCCTTCAGGGTACTCTCCCAGCATTGTTCATAAGTATGGAGTCATTTGAGTATGGCAACAAGCTCTTGGGTTCATTATGGGATATCCTTGGTTCTGTTAGCAGCTCTAGTTTCAAAAGGGTGGTGTGGTGAGTAGATCACTTCTATTGTCCTTTGAAATTGGACTTCTAGCATGATTCTGGAACACAGATTTAGGGTAATTCAGGCTAATTCTGTAAGCCAGAACACAACAAAAAAACTTTCCTAGTGCCATTCAGATCCTAGAAATGACCCTTTCAGTGACAAGAACTGAAAAGAGATTCACCCTTGTTGCAGAAGAGAAATTTGCCCTGTTGTGGTTTCATGGGTGATCACCCTCTGTCAGAGACCAAGTACAGTTTGTTACTTTCAGCAGAAGTAGCCACAGTACCATCATTTTCCTGGGACAGTTTCTCAAATCTCCATTCCAACAAGGTAACATGAAGAAATCCAGGCACACTCAAGTGAGCTGTTTTATGGGGTGGGGGGGGGTGGTTAGTGGGCTCTGAGCTCAGGGAACTTGAATCTTTCCTAATGAACACAGTACATCTGCCTTTTGAACAGGACAGAGGCACTGACCTGATTTCCAAACTGTCTGGCATATAAATATGTGTGCAAAGATGGTCCAGAAAGGCTGCCAGTGCCCCAGCTCATAAGACATGTGCAAACTTGAGAGCTTTCCGCAGTATTGTCTCCTAACAATGGGTCTGTCTTCTTCTTCTGTTCTTTAAAAGTTTTCCATTTTTGACAGTTTCCACACATGTACATAATGCATTTTGATCTTATCCCCACCAATTACCATCTCTTGTCCCCTCTTCCTCCTATTAACACCCTTCTTCTACTTACTAATTCCCATCTTACTTTCATGCCTTTTTTAACCAATCGAATTAAATTAGGGTTACTTGAATGCTAATTTTCTGTGGGGTGGGCACCTTATCAGTGGCTATGCCACTGATGAATCTGACATCATATGGAAACCATTAGCTGCCATTAGACTCTGGAGTCTCATGTATTCTTCCCCCACTGTTTGTGAAGTATTGACAGGTTCAGTCTTGTGCTGGACACCGCAGCTGCTAATAGTGGCTCTCTCTTGATTGCAAATGTGCAATACAGATACTAACCCCACCCACCGAGAGCCACTGTCACCTTTTGGTAGTCCTACAATAAGAGAAGACCTCACCTCACAGAATAAAAAGAATGTTATTAGTTTGTATTTTACTCTGCCCATTCTCACACACATGCACATTTAGAGCCCTGTCCATACACAGCATCATTTGTCTCATGGTTTAGAGTATTCCTTACTCAATACACATCTACATTTAGTCAGAACACTCTTCTACAATGTATATAATTGCCACCATTGCAAACATTCTCTCCAGTCATGAGATAATGCTCAGAAGATCTCTATAAACAATTCCTTGTTAAATGGAAAAGAAAATGTGATGGTCCTTTCATTACAATTCATTTATCAGTGGTGTCTGTTCCCAGTTTTTATGGTGGGGGTGTCCATCCTCTGTGGGCTTTGTATAGGGATGCCATTTTTAAGGGGAGTGAGCATGTATTGGGTTGGAAGAAGTGAGATACATTGGGTATGCTTAGACATGGATGAAATCTTTGTGGAGTAAAGAGATTATTTAAAACCAGCAAACAAGGGGGCAAAGGAAGTACCAGCTGTAGGGCTGAAGTGTTTTAGAAGTCATTCTATAGTTTGTACTGGATCTTTACCGTGAAAAGGTTAAGAAGTTAAAATGGAGCTGTACTGTGTATTGTCTCCTCAGTTTTCCCCGGTGTAGGCATTGTATTCTAAAATGAAAGTTTAGAGCAGTGTTTACAAAAGAACTCATCAATGCCACCTTGTACCCTGTGCTCTGTACCCTGCTCACAGGGACATCTTTGGCCCCAGCTTGCTCTTTCAGTGGGTTTCACCGTTTTGGCCACACTCCTATGAGCCGCTGTCACCAGGAACAACAGGGACTGGGAAACAAAGCAATGGCATTTATGTGGATATGGTTAAGTTAACTTTGTGGTAGTGGAAACCTCAGTCTTTCGTTTCCTGCCTGGGATCGGATCACCAATCTGGAATTGCAACACTGCATTTACGTGCATTTTTTTGCTTTTTACATGCTCCGTGGTATTGCAACATTTGAGAAATTCCCAGGGACGCTTAATCCTCCTTCAAACACTGGTTTGTAAGCAACGGACCAACTCACTATCAGAGTTAGTCTCTGTGCCCCTGCTGAATGATTCTGGTTTTCCATTGTTCATCTTTTAGATTACGCCTGTACTCTTTTACTGTTTTAATTCAAGTTTCCCTTTTGAAGCTACCTATACAATGAAAAATAAATGTTTAGAAAATACTGGCTAATTCTTCCCAGAGCAATTAAACTTAAAAGCTACTTTCCGTATTGTTTTTTATGTAGTCTAATTTAAAATAATTTATTAATGTGAAGAAACATGCATTCAGTGCTAAGGACCAGTGAACAGTAGTTATGGCAACAAGGAAGCCATTCGGGACAAGAAAAAAAAATGTAGTAAAGAGTAAGTGTTTTAATCCTTAACTTTAATCCCTTTACTTCCTGTTCTCAAAATGAAATATAAATCAGGCACCATGCAGGCCTGCAATTTTTCTCTGAAAGGGATGTTGGCAAAAGAGGATTAGTAATGGACAGACGTGTTTAAGGAATTTAATCATATAATTTGTTGTAAAACTTTTGAGACCACAAGTGACCAGTTCCTTTGAGTGGCATCATTGAGAACCAAAAAAATGTACTTTGAAGCTGATTAGAGAGTTGGCACAGGGGACACCTCTGTTTGCTGTTATTGTTACATCATCTCAGCTATGGTAATGACATGAGAGACCAAGCAACTTGCTTGGTACCTGCAGTGGAGAAGGAGGAAGACTGATTGGTATCACCTTGGTAAAGATATTCCTTTGATCTTGATGGTACTAGGAAAAATTATGTTGTTTGTATTCCACACCCTGCCTTTTCTTGATGTTCTCTTACTCTGGGAATCCTACACAGGTACATGCTTTTCATTGTCAACAGACTTGTTTCTCCTGAAAAGCTCAAATTTTCATTTCTCTGGTTAAGATCCTCAAAAGGATGGTTTATTATTTCTTGATTAGCTTGACTTTTTGTTTTATAATATTATCTTGTACATGGACCAAAGGTGTTCTACTTGATAATTTCTGATTTTTTTTTTAAAAAAACTGATTTTCTTTGTTTGTAAAGAAGTCGGATAAGAAAATATGGCTCTCTCATTAACTTGAGATGTTGGTTGTCTGACTCTTCAGCACCTTAATCTTCCCTAGTTCTACTTTGGAAGATTGTTGGGGAAGAAAAAAAAATATGTCTTTTAAGACACTGCTCCCCCCCCCCCAGCTTATATGTAAGAGCATTTTTTAAATACATTTATTCCTAGTGGACTGAAAGTTTTCAGCACATAGGGGTCTTTGCAGAGCTCTGAAGTAGCTACAACTTGTGCTAGCTTCCTGCCGTGTCAGAATGTGAAATTATTTCCAATAATAGCATCTTCCCAAGAGGGTGCTGATAATTATGACAGACAAGCAACATGAGGCCTGGAACATTGGAGAGCAGAGTTAGACACAGCAGACCGCTGAGTTTGGAGTTCTTGAAGACTCTCAAAACAAAAGTGCATGTGCTGAAACTTGCAAGTGGTAGGGTAGGTCAGGTGAGGAAGAGAGCAGGGTCACATTCTCCAACATAGAGAACAATGCACAAGGTGACTACCACCCAGTTCTCTTTCATCTAATCTTCCCTCTCCCTGACCTCCTGAACCAGAAAGACTAATGTATAAGACACTACTTCTTAGATGCCATTTTTACACCATGAGTTACCCCTCTACAGACCTCATTATCTTTCTCACACTTTTCTTGAATCCTTTTTTTTTCTTTTGGTTTTTCGAGGTAGGGTCTCACTTTAGTCCAGGCTGACCTGGAATTCACTATGTAGTCTCAGGGTGGCCTAGAGCTCATTGCAGTACTCCTACCTTTGCTTCCTGAGTGCTGGAATTAAAGGCGTGTGCCACCACGTCTGGCTTAATGTAGCTTTTTGAACTTGTATTTTCAAGCTAGAGTTACTGATTCAGTTTTTAGAGAAGTGATTGGGATCTTTGTAGAGGATGACAGTAAATAGAAAGGAGAGATGTGCCAGTGTATGCACCATCTTCATAAGGAATAGTGGATTCTCAATATCATTAGTGACTTGGCAGGGGCAGAATAGGCTGGACAAAGGCTCTAGTGGAATCAAGACCATGCCTAGGCTTTGCTATGACACACTCTTTGAGTCAGACCAACTCTCTGATAGTTAAGGAAGACAGCCTTATTTCACCAATCCATCAACAAAAGTTGTGGGATTTATGTACAACTGTAACTACAGCATACAGCTCTAAAGTATACCACTTACCTAGTATATCACGTTTTTAGCACAGGAACTTGAGTCCCTAGATTCAATTAATAGTACTGTAGAATTGACAAGAGTGGGAAAAGATGGTTCACTAAAATGTTCCTTTCCATTCGCAAGAATAAAATCATGGCAAATTCTTTTGGCAGAATTATCTTGGGCAGGAGATGGGAGGGACATGGAGAATTATAAAGGCTGAATGTGGAACAGTGGCCAAATTGGCCCTGGTCACTTATTTAACCTCAATCCAGAATCTCAGCTGGCTAAACCTTCACAGAAAGGATGGCAGAATTTATTTGAGATTGACACAGCTTTAAAATGAGGTGTTTCTACTTATTAAATATATGCTAGACATGGGATCTTTTTTTATTATTATTTATTTATTTATTTATTTACTTACTTATTTATTTATTTATTTGAGAGCGACAGACACAGAGAGAAAGACAGATGGAGGGAGAGAGAGAGAATGGGCGTGCCAGGGCTTCCAGCCTCTGCAAATGAACTCCAGACGCGTGCGCCGCCTTGTGCATCTGGCTAACGTGGGACCTGGGGAACCGAGCCTCGAGCCGGGGTCCTTAGGCTTCACAGGCAAGCGCTTAACCGCTAAGCCATCTCTCCAGCCCTAGACATAGAATCTTTAAATGCAAGGTAGAAAATTGGATTTTTTCCCAGCCCTTCCACATGAATGAGAGATATGAAGTATGAGTATAAATATAACAATTTAGCATTTCCTATTGGAAAGATTGTTCATTTGCTCTGAGAGGCAATATATAAATGCGAATAGTATCATCTAGTAAAATTTGGTGGCAATGGAGACTAAGACTGCTTGGGGGTCCCCAATTCATCTGATCAAGCCGCCCCCACAAAAAGATTCCTGTTGGCTATTTCCTATTTCACTCTTAATTGATTTTAAAATAATTTTATTATTTGAGAAAGAGAAAGAGGCAGAGAGAGAGAGAAAATAGGCAAGTGGCTTTCACCCGTTGTAAATGAACTCCAGGTGCATGCGCCACTTTGTGCATCTCGCTTACATGGGTACTGGGGAACCAAACCCAGCTCCTTAGGCTTAGTAGGCAGGCACCTTAACCACAAAGCCATCTCTCCATCCCTCTTAATTGATTTTTGAATCATGCTTATACTGTCTTGCTCTGTTCTTCCCCTCACATGGTACACCGGCATGATTCTGTCTATCTTTGTGACCTGCCATAAGGGATGGGACTGGATTAATGAATCTCTAACAGTTATTGATTGATGTGTTTTCCACTCAGTCATTTGTTAATGTGTTCCTCCAAACATTTATTGAGTACCTTTTGTCTGAAAATAAGAATGATTTTAGGTGGCATGATGTACTAGCCAGGAGATTCTGCTTACAAAGATCTTTTCTGCCTTCTGTATGTACATGGGTACACACACACACACACGCATGCACGCACATCCATAGTAATAAGCAACTCGTACACAATGTAGTCAAACAAAAATGCCTTCACAAAAATAAAGGGAATTTATGAATATAATGGAAAACTTGGGGGGGGGTGATTTTGGAACAGAAAGATCTAAGAGAATTTCAAAGGAGAAGAGACCTTGAAGAGTATGTGAAATGTGGTGTAGCTATGCAGAGCATGCAGAAAATGGGACTGGAGTTAAGGAAACTTTGAGGCTAGAGATTCAGCATAAGACATGGATAAGAATGAGAAGAATTATAGGGAAGAGCATCTGGGCTCCGTGTGGCATGGCTCAAGAGACATGAAGTCATGTGTCTAGGGGAGAGCCAGCTTGTGGGAGCCCATGAGTTGAGATGGTAGGTAATGTTTTTGAAAAGAATCAAGGGACTTATCAGTGATGTACTTGAGGAAAGTTAAATTGACTGTCAAGTGTGGGATGGATGGTAAAGCAGAAAGCAGCCTTCAAATTTTATCAGCAGGCATTAAAAAAAAATGCTCAAACACTCTCACACATTAAAATGAGCCTTAAGTCTTTTTTCAATCCATCCATTTTAATTACATGAAAGGAAGAAAAATTGAGATCTTCAGATTTTTGTAATTAGTCCCTCCCCATACTTTCTAAACTATAGCTAAGACAGGAACTGTAGTCAGAAGTCAATTCAAGAGAAGACAATATAGAGCTGAAAAATGGGCAGAGGAAATAATTGCTAGATAGCTGGCTGCTTTAATTAAACCTTGAGAGTACTTAAACAGAAATGAAAACACTATACTTGGAAAGATGAGATCAATTGTGCATGGTCACATTAGTGCAATGAGTCTATGTCAGAGGAATTTATGAAACTATGATAAAAGCCCTTTTTTTTTCTTGATTTGAGTCTTCACAATAATATGTATAGGCCCCAATAAGTGAAAGAGTATGTTGCATTGAAAATCCTGTATTAATACTTCTCTTTTAAATGAAAATGCTACAACCTTCAGTCCAATATTCTGTATTGGAGATGTGCCTGCTCATGAAGCCAGACTGGGACCATAAAGCACACTTTTGACTATATCCATTTGTGTGCCTTCGTTTTTAGAAAAAAAAATGTAAGACTTTTTGTTTAGTTTTATAAATTATTTATATTTAAAAATTTATATATATTTATTTATTTTGCAAATAAAACAATGGAAACAAGCACAAACTGCATGTCTTTCTGATGGCAACATCGTTTGGAACCTCAATTCTCCATATCTTGTCCAGGACAAGAGCAGATGGTCATACAGACTTGAGTAAATAGGACCTGAGATGAAGTTGTAAGAAAATATATTTTTATTGGCTTGAGTTTCTGCTGTTTTGACACCTTCCATGAGAATGAATGCTGGCTATATTCTTTCAGATAGAATAATCCAGGGTGACATTAACTCTCAAAACCTGCCCTCACGTCTTAACTCAGTACTGTTTGGCCTTGACTTTGGTTCTGAGGATAAGTAGGACCCGAGTATCCAGGAGAACAAGCATTGCTTGTAACAATCACAACCGCTTCTTCTCCTTTTTCAGCAAACAATAATAATTGTAAACAATTCTATCAATTGTATATAGGTTACCTTGTGTCACCTTGTAATAATCTTTCAGAGTTCATGGTATAACCACATTGTACAAAAGAAAGCCTTGTGGGCTGGAGAGATGGCTTAGTGGTTAAGCGCTTGCCTGTGAAGCCTAACGACCCCGGTTCGAGGTTCGGTTCCCCAAGACCCATGTTAGCCAGATGCACAAGGGGGCGCATGCATCTGGAGTTCGTTTGCAGTGGCTGGAGGTCCTGGTGTGCCCGTTCTCAATCTCTCTCTCTCTCTGTCTCTTTCTCTCTCTCTATCACTCTCAAATAAATAAATAAAAAATGAACAAAAAAAAATTTAAAAAAAAAAAGCCTTGTGAGGTTAAATATCTAGCCAAGGGTGGGAAAAGCATGATCTGAACTTGAATCTGCTTTACCTCAATTCTCTAGTATTTTTCTTTATCACGTTGCTATACTATAAGAAAGGAAAAGTTGACAGAGAGAGGGAAAAAAGGTCCCCAAACTGGATGGGAGCAATGAAGAAAGTAAAAATGTGTTATGTAGTGTTGCAGCACTTCACAATAAATATGAGTAAAAATATAAAAGTTAATGGAAATAGGTAGCATGTGTTCAGCACTGATTATATACTGTGACTTGGTGAAATGATTTTAATTCTCATTGTCTCTATTGACAACCTTGCAAGTTAGGTGTCTTGATTACCCATAAAACCAGGCTAAAAAGATACTAAGCAACCATTTTACAATTGGTAAATATTTCATCAGTAAGGATGTGAAAGTTCAGATTCATATTGTCTGGGTCCAGATCCTGCACTGTAATGTTTTAGGATCCATATGGTAGAGGAGCAGTTATTTAGTGGTTATTGGTGACATAGTGTTGCTTAGGGTGTATCGGCTATTTTTCACAGATAACTCTTGGGCAGTAGCATCATCATGAATGCCAGAACATACATCATCAAGTTTGTTAATGGCACTGCAGGGGGGCAGGTGGTACCCAGTTGTGTTGAATGAACTGTACCTTATAAGGGGGGGGACACCTCAATAAACAGCAGGGGAGCGTTAAAATGGCTTTCCAACATAAAGGTCTATAGGAATCAATACCACATATGAACAAAGACACAGGACTTTTATTTGATGGTGTTGTATTTACATTACACATTATGTGCTGCAAGGGCCTGGGTTGTGTTTTATTATGTACCATTTTATCTCTTAGAACTAGCATAGTTTCATGCACAAAGTAAAGACAGAGAATATCTAATGAATGAGTGAATGAATGAATGAATGAATGAAAGAAAGAAAGAAAGAGTAGTGTAACATGGATTTTAAAAGGCTATTGGCTCCTTTAGCCTATATTATTGGAGAAAACAGAAAATCTAGGAAGTGTAAAACAAGGGATATATTAATTCTGTTGTGTCTCTCCTGATCAGACAGTGAGTTCACTGAGTTACTGTTTGGATACTAATTATTCAAAGTGATCCATTACTCAGAGTAATTGAGGTGGTGAATAGAAGAATATGCTGCATTAAATAGCTGGAACTGACATTTTAGTGAGCGGATTTTGTGCATTAAGCAAGGTGCTAAGTACTCTCTATACTTTATATCATTCAGCTCTCAAGGCACCCAAAGCAGCTCTGATTCTATTCTTATCTTAACACAAGGGCAGCTACACTCAGGAAAGTGAGTATACCTGCTTAAGGGCCTCACGGTAGTTTGCACCGTAGTTTGTTAAGTTAGGAGATTCCAACTTTTCCTACTTCACCACCCTCTTATAATTAATAATTAAATAATTGATAATTCAAAAAAAATCTTCTGATGTTCAGTCTGGAGTGAACCTACTGTGGGAATGTTGACAACGTAGCTTAACCCAGCCCTTTTGGGGGATGAAAGGTAGTGGTTCTATAACATTTGAAGTGTCTCAAATAATAAAAGAACTATAATGTCAGAGTGTAGACAAAAATAGCCCATGTGGTCTGAGGACCCAGTGAGTGCACTTGAGACAAAACTTTCTTGCTTCCTCTTGTTTTCCTTTTATTAATATAAAGTAGTGGGCTTAATTATGGTATTTTTATACATATGTGTCATTATATTTAGTTCTGATTTGTCCTCCTCCCCTGACACTTGCCACTCACCTCCTGCCTTTCCCATTCTGGCTGATTTCCTTCCTCGCCCCAGATGGTCTACCCTTCTGTTTTCATGTCACATGTATTCATTATTGCCTCTTTCCTCCTTCCTTCATCTCCTCTTCATGATCTCCTTTCTAATTTTATGACCTATGCATGAGCACACACACACATACATAGAGCTTTCTTATGACTAGGCAGTTAGTGGAGGGTGTAAGGAAGTGAGTTCCCTGTCACCAGAAGGATTTAGACAGAGGCTGAATGGATACCATTAGAGGCAGTAGTGCCATGCAGTTGAGTACTGCACATTGAAAATTAATTTAAGTTGACTACAATTAAAGGATGAGTTCAAATGTTCATTAGACATGTGTAACCTGTAGGTCACAATGAAGACAGTATAAGTGTTTCCACTGTTGAAATGTCAGTTGGGTAGCATCAGTTTGGAGCTATCAGGCAGTATTATGGGACACCCTGTGCCTCTTCCTTCTGAAATTCTGAATATTTCTTATCAGGTATTATTTGAAACTAACTAATTAATATTTTGTCTTTTTGGCAATATTTTCTCATGTTTCTTATCAAGATATACCCTGGCATATGTACTCCATCATCAGTCACTTATGAATAAAATTTTTGGCCATTACAATCATGGCTAACCAAATAGCACATTAAAAAAAAAAACAAAAAAACTCAGGATACACAACTGGAAAGTCATGAAGCCAAAAATATTTCTCCCAGTGCCACTTTTTTTTTTTAAGTTTTCACTTTTATTTCATTTCCTCTTTGTAAATTGGTCATTCCCAATGCAAAAAAATTGATAGCAGATTGTTGGAAATTAATTACCTGTGATATGCCAAAGCCACTTCATAAATGTTAGTGCCAAAGAATCCCCTAGAGATGGAATCTTTAGATTCAAATGAAAATTAGTTGTAATTAATCTAATAGGTTAATTCATTACAATTATTTTTAATCCTTTTGGCAATGAGTTAATTCCCTGATACCCACATTGCTCAAAGCACACTTGATAAGAATGTTCTGGTAATAAACCCTAAACCTCTGGGAGAAAAAAAAATATCCTACTTGTCTTTCCTTTTGGCTGAGTTTCCTCAGAAACATATTTTGGTGGCATTTGTTTCTTGGAGAACAAAGGAACCCCAACAAGGAGATACATAAATATGCCCAGCTCAGATGGGCTGTGCTCACCAGAGAAAGTGAGCACAAGAAGTCCTTTGATTGTGCCTCATTTTCTTTGGAAATATGTCTCACTTCAGACTTAAGAGAATGCCTTTTCTCTTGGAATAAAATGTAATGAAACTGAAAACTGAAGAATCTGGGCCTCTTTCCCTGTGCTAATTATTTCCACTTGATTCGCTTAATCTTGGATGATTATTCAATCATATCTGAAATGAAAAAAAATGATGGGAGTAGAATTTCCATCTCATTTCAAGAGCTCATAAACATTAACAGAATAATCTTGTACATGAAAACAAATACTATCACAATTGGTGGCGCCTTGTTTTTACATATTAGGAAAAGTCCCTGCATTGTTAGGAAAACAGCTCAAATTTCCACATTCAGGAAACTTGTCAAGCTTTGATAGGTGATTTTATTATTGAGGTTTAAAAACTATCACTTGAAACACATATTTCATAATGGGAGGCTGTACAGAAACTACTTAGTTTGTTTACTTGTACCTGGACAGATGAAGAAATTAAGTCCTAAAATAGTTCATTTTAGATAGAATCATTAACACTCAAAGACTCACAGATTGACCTCTGAGCCTCAGAGCTATCTCATATCTCCCTTGTATGTTGAGCATGGCTACAGGTTTATGAGTAGCATGATACAGGCAGCCTTATTAGCTGCTGAGAGCCAGATCAGTACTCTGTGTCCAAAAATCTTATTGACACCTGGAAATGTCTAAAATTGGAACTAGCTGCCAAGATGAAGAAGTCTCCTCTTGGTACAGTATACTTAGCAACAGAGTGGGAAGGACCAATGAGGAGTTGCTGCAATAGAGGCTCTGCTTACAGTAGAGGTTTGGACACAGTGACTTTAAAACCCATTTGGATGCTCCTGATTGTCTCTATAAATTGGAATTTTATTTTCAATAGGTTGTCCACAATTATGCTCTTGTTATTTATGATGGCTCCAAAACCCCATTCTCTCCATAGATTGGACTAAGTGTTCCTCAAAGGTCTATAAGTTAGAGGCTGTGCTTCCTGGAGTGTTCGCTGATCCTCCTTGGAGGTGGTGAAACCTTTTGGAGGAAGACCCAAATGGGAGGTCCTTAGGGCATTGGGGAGGGGATTGAAGGATCCTGGTCCTGGCTTCTGGGTTTTCTGCTTCCTACTTATGAGATGAGTTGTTTGCTCTGCCATTCATTTTTGTTAAAATGTACTGTCATAATGAGGGGCCCAAAGCCATGGACAGGAACCTCTAGAACCAATGACCCAAAAGAAACATTCCTTTTTATTTGGTCCAAGTTGTTATGGTAATGGGAAGCTAGCTACAACACATGACCTTTTGTATGGGGGCATAGCAGGTACCGAAGAGAAACACATTCTCTTTGGTGTTTCTTCTTGGTTCTGGGCATGCCTGAATGAAACCACAGAGCTTTGAATGCTTCCAGATGTTGACTGTGAGCCAAGGAGTCAGGTGTCACCCACATAATTAAGGAGAGAAGCAGGGAAGGGTGTTGATTCAGGTGGCCTTCTCAGCCACAGGAAGCTCAGAAACATAACTTACACCTCAGAGTTTGCCCAACTTCATGGCAGAGGAACACATTTGGGTCATTGATGAAGAGGAGGACAGCAGACTGGTGCTGGCTGCTGACTGGAAAGTGCACAGAAGCTGGGGGAGGGAAGGCACATCATAGCTGGATAAGGACAGCACACTGAGAAGCGCAGGTGTCCAAGGGATCTAAGCATGGCATCAGTAGTCTTTCTATCATGTTTATTTTGTCTGTATGTATGTCTGTCTGTCGTCTATCTATCTATCTATCTATCTATCTATCTATCTATCTATCTATCTATCTATGTATCATCTATCTATCTATTCTATCATGTTTTATATGCATCTTTGAAAACTTCATTGGTGGGATGAAAGGAAGTGATGAATATCTTGTCTCTTCTACACATATCACACACCAGTAGAGAACATCACTTCCTTTAGATAGAGCATTTTGGCTCATGCTCACAGATCCAGTAAGCAGTCAGTGACTGAATGATTTTATATAAATCAATGACACATTGCCCTTTGTTTTTAAAAACCTTGAGACAGATGGTCAGCAAGGCCCTGTGGACTGAATTCATAATGAGAAACAAAGCCCCAATATACAGTCCAATCACAAAAATATGGACAACAGACACCATAACTCTCCTGCTCCCCTTGGGAGAAAGGCTTCAGTCAGAAAGGGAGTCACACACTGAATCTAGAAGGAGTTACGCTGAGAGGGAGTGACAACATACTTCAGAGGATGTTTGCAGACAACAACACAGGCCTTTGTGAAGACTCAGGAGATATGTCTATATGTGGACTATGGAGAGATCACAGGATGGGGGCTACTAGTGATTTGGTCTTTCTAGGGGCCTGGTATATTGAACAATCCATGAAGATACTTATTTCATAAACATGGTAAGGAATCTCTATTTTAGAATAGTCCATCTGAAATGGATAGATTGTAGAAGGAAGAGTGCCTGGAGAAGTTCTCTAAATGGTCCAGCCCCTTCTTGCTTCCTGAACCACCCTCAAGTACAGCCTCATGCAGGTTCTCTCCCCTCAGAGTCCAGGAGTCATTTCAGAGTTAATGTCTATAAGCTGCTAGTTTGTCTGCAACCTGTTCCTTCTTTGTTTCATTCACTATTCCTCAGGCCAAAGCTTTGGGCCCATTCTTGATTCCCTCTTTCCTTCCTACCCCATACCAAGTTCAGTTCCACCTTTAAAGTAGCAACTGACAACTTCTGAACCCAAGGATCAGTAGCACTAGTCTAGACTAGGGTAATAGCCCCTCTGTGAAGGTTACTGTTTATTCCCCATCTTCAGTCAGAACAATCCTTTCACAGTATAAGATACCACTTGCATTCCTGCTACCTCCTTGCCATGCCATACTTACTTCAGAATCAAATACTAAATCTCCCTATGCCTTCTGGTCTTACCCAGCTGAACCCTGGACATTTCTCCAATCATACATCCTACTTGTCTTGCTCCTGCCTGATAGCTGTTCTCAGAACCCACCAGCTTCTTCCTTCTGTGTGAATGCTCTGCCCACATTTCTGGCTTGCTTTCTTTATTCATGTCTATACCCACAAGGGTCTTCCCTCACAGAGGACTTCTCTGATTTTCACACCATAAAAGGCATATGGAAAGCATGCAGATGTGAATGTTATCCAAATAAAATTTGGTGGCCTTCCAAAGATGCGGTAAGGACCAAGGAAAATATCAGGGAAATGATGGAAAGAGAAAGAAGTAGAAGGGAAGACAAGAGGAAGACAACAGGAAGGTATCCTTAGGGAGGGGATATCTCTAGTCAAAATGATCTCAAAGTCAATATGATTGTGTCACTATCTAGAGAATGAGAAGTGAACACTGTGGAGTAGAGTTTATGCTCTGGTACCACTATGTGTGTGTCTAGGATGCAGACTTGAAGAAATGGTGAGTGTCTGGCTTTGTAACATTCATGTTATGGATCAGAATCAAGCCTAATGCCAGACTGGGATGAGTGAAGGATGAAGAAAACTAACCGAGAGTAGTCTGTTATGTTTATTGTCTCTTTTTCAGTTCAAAAATGAACTGAAGTGGGAAATGGTATCAGAATTCACACAGTGGTAAGAAAACTTTGCACTGATACCTGAACAATAGGCTCTTGATTAAATTAAAAGAGTCTTTTTAAGGGAAAAGTGTGAGCCTGAGCTATGTGGTAGGGGACAGACAAGTGATGGGAGTGGGGTCTTTCTTGAGTCAATATGGTGTTAACATCTTAGAGCCTGGCTAGATGCTAACATACCTGAGTCCACTTAGCATTCATTAGCTGTGTGCGTCTCATTATCTCCTCTTCCACACAGAAGCCACTGTAGTGTATACCTCACAGAATTATGAAGAGATCGAGTGTACATTCACTGATCTGCCGTGAAGTTGTTAAGCGTGGTTCATGTTGACTGCATGTATCTAGCCCTTCTCTCGGGGATTTGTACGCATGATGCTCTTTTCTTCCTGACCTGAAATAACTCATCCTGGTCAGATTTTATAGGGTGCTATGATGGCATCTATATCACCAAAGGAAGAGAACAAGTAGGCAATAGAGTGTGGGGGACTGTAGGAGAAGAGGGGGACAGAGGAGAGAAGGGATTTTCATGAAACTTGTTCATACCGCTGTGGGTGCTGGCAAATAAGAGCTACAGCATGGTGCCAGGCTTCTTCCTCAACCCACACTTTCTTCATTTTCAGTGAAACATTGTTTTTTTTTTTGTCATTTGTTTTGTTTTCTTTTGCTCTTTCAATGATTGTATTATGCCCACTCAGATTGTGGGACATACTCTCTTTCCTTAAAGTCAACCTCCTGGGTTGACTTCATTGTGTATCACCTTGATGTGTACTTGACTGAGTGACTGGGAATGACAGCCTAGTCAAGTTGACACATGGCCTTAACCATCACAGCTCATAGAGAATATAGGCTCTCAAAAGAGAGAGAGAGAGAGAGAGAGAGAGAGAGAGAGAGAGATAAGACTAGAGGTTAAGTTCTCAAAGAGCCAGTTGATGTAAACCTTGTGAAGGCTTCCTCCTGTGGTAAGGTAGATCCCGAACCCCTTACTGAGGGCTGTGAGGCCCTATGTGGCCAGACCCAGTCACCAGTCCTCTTCTTCAGACCTTATTTCCTTCTTTTCTCCCACATCATACCCATCTCCAGTCACACTGGCCTCTGTAGGTCTCTCCTTTTTCACTCTTCCAGAACAATTCCCACCTTCTCTAGAATCTATTTACTTGTTTTTCTGTTTATTAGCTCCTTGCTCTAGAAGGCAAACCCCTCTGTGGGAGTCTTTGTTATGATTGCTACTGTATTTCCAGTTCCTGAAGTATCACCTGACATATGGTTAAGAACTAAGAAAGGTTGCTTAGTGATTGAAAGAAAAAGCTAAAGAAGGCTCACGGTTTGCTAGAGAGTACAGCTGAGAGGAACAAAGCCAGGGGTACCATTCACATTATCCATGCAGCACAGAAGCCCTTTAAAATTTGGAAGAATTGATACTCAGTGGTTCATATCCCACTTTTCAGCAAAGACTCTGTAAGGGACAAATTCTTAACTCTTTTTTCTGAGAGCAGGCATTAAGTGAGACTGAAATGTTTAACCTTCTTCCTGTGAAGCAATGTGCACCTAAATTGTTTTTAGGTGAACCTCATGCTGCTATCTATCTTTGTGAATGTTGAAGAGACCATCATGTACATATATAGAGAACTTAAGACTCTTTTTTAATATATTTCATTTATTTATTTGAAAGAGAGAGAGAGTCAGATAGAGACAAAGAGACAGAGAGAGAGAGAAAGAGAGAGAGAGAGAGAGAGAGAGAGAGAGAGCGCCACCGCAAACAAACTACTGATGCATGTACCACCTTTTGCATCTGGTTTACATGGGTACTGGGGAATTGAACCTAGGTTCTTAGGCTTCACAGGCAAGTACCTTAACTTGCCATCTCTTCACCACTTAAGAATCTTTTTATTGTAACAGATGTGTATGATTCCAAGATCATGGCCACTTTCTAGTGGATATAACACCAATATCTTACAGAGTAGTCAGCTAGTATTTGATAAGATACAAAGCACAACACAGGTCTCCCTCTATTTGCACAGTCTGCAAATCCACTGATTTGCAAACACCCTTATTATTTATCTATATCTTCTCCCAGTGGCCTTTCCAGAACACCACTAATTAGAGGCCTTTAATCTATGCTTCAGAAAGATTTTTTGTTTGTTTGGTTTTCAGGTAGGATCTCACTCAGGCTGACCTGGAATTCACTGTGTAGTCTCAGGGTGGCCTCAAACTCTTACCTCGGCCTCCAAAGTGCTGGGATTAAAAATGTGCGCCACCACACCCGGCAGATTTTTTTCTTTTAACTACAGCTGATCAGAGAAGATAAAGTGATATTATTTCAACTTCTACATGAAAGAATGTCATATTTATCAGCTCCAT